>NC_042968.1:6377484-6977484 GCF_901001165.1 Salmo trutta | reverse complement strand
GTACATGTGAAAGATGATGCTACAACAATAAAAAAACAGAAAACGTATGCTCTTTCTTTCTCTTTTCTTCTACCAGATCTATTGTGTTATATTCTCCTACATCCAATTAACATTTCCACAAACTTCAGAATGTTTCCATTCAAATGTTACCAAGAATATGCATATCCTTGCTTCTGGGCCTGAGCCACAGGCAGTTAGATTAGGGTATGTCTTCAGGCGGAAATTGAGAAGAAGGGATCAAGCCATAAGAAGTTAATTGAAATGCATTCCAGGTTACCTCATGAAGCTGGTTGATTAATTGCCAAGAGTGTGCAAAGCAAGGCAAAGGGTGGCTTCTTTGAAGAATCTCAAATGTGAAATATATTTTGATTTGTTTAACACTTTTTGGGTGACTTCATGATTCCATACGTGTTATTTCATAGATTTGATGTCAAATAAAGAAAAACCCTCGAATGACTAAGTTCGTCCAAACTTTTCACTGGTACTGGATATGTTTCAGTGTGTTTGTATTTGTGTATGTGTTTGTATGAAGTGCAGTCAGCAGCACACGCACCCCTCCTAGTCAAATGTCACTGCTTCTCACCCCAGTGACTTATCAGTGGTCTGACAGGGTGGCATTTGGCTGTGTCTGTCCTGTCATACACCCCCCCCCCCCCCCCCGTTATCTCTTAATAGAGAAGATTACAGGTTCCATATTCACAACCTGTTATTGCAGTCTTGTTATCAGATGAAGGACAAGATAAACACACATGCACGCAAGTGCACACGCACACACACACACACACAAACCTTGCTCTATTATTGCAGCCTTGCTACACCAGACTGAAACCATGATAAATGCACACAGCAAAGAATAGCCCTATCTGATGCCCCTGGCAATGTGTGGATCATACAGTCATACTTAAACACATGCTATTGTACATGAATAACATGCAGTGGGAAGATAGATGAGCTGAAGCCAGGTTACATTACTTAGCACAGTACAATTAGGGTGCCTGGCATTGACCATTTTGGTGCATATGCCGTATAGTTGTTGCAGAATGAGAGAAGAAAATGGATAAGAGCCAGAAAGAGAGAAAAACAAAGTGCTGTCCGTTGTGCTGAAATGCTCAAGGGCAGTTCCTGGAATGGTATCCGTGTGTGCGTGTACGTGTGTGCGTGTGCCTTTTGGCCCTCAGGGGCCAAAAGAGCAAAGACAGACAGAAACCAAACATGACTGCTCTTCAGTCTAAGGCTTTGTTCCAAGGGTCTATGCTGAATACCTTTCCTCTCCGTTTTCCTTGACAAATTATTCCTATGGTTTTGATAGGTGAAAACATTACGGTGGAATCCTATCCAAGCCTTAGGCTGACCAGTTGGCTTGAAGGAAAGGAGACAACAACAAAAAATAAAGCCATTGATGTGAATTTGGACACACCCCAAGATAATGCAACGTAAAGGGGTCTAGACTGATCCCAATGATGCGTTATGACCAGGTTATGAAGGGTTATGAACAGGTTATGAAGGGGTTATGAATGCTAAGCTGCTTTCAAATTCTGTCAATACAGTAGAGCACACTAAGGTGTGTGTGAGAGAGATATGGACAGTGTTTTCTCTATCTCTCTCTGCCTCTCTCTCTGACATCAGTAAATTGGGTCTGTCTGATTTGATCATTAAAATAGCAGCTTGTCCCAGGCACAACGACTTTAACTCATTAAAAAAACTCAGTAGATCCCTCAGATTAGGACCCCGTCTGTCTAGGGCTTTGTCAATGAGTGTGGCGCAGATACAATAATAACATAATGAGGTTTGTGTGTGTTTGACCTGCTGATAGCTTTGACTCCAGTCTGTATTTGCTCTAGTCCCACAGTCAATGAACAGATAAGACACTCCTGTCTGATTTCTTAATTTAAAACCCCAGAACCCGACCTAAACTGATTTCTTCAAATCTAACTCATATGAGTGAAAAGCAGAACGTTTTGGCAGTTTTGACAATGTCATGTTTTATATTACATTTACATTTACGTCATTTAGCAGACGCTCTTATCCAGAGCGACTTACAAATTGACCTCCGCAGGTGGTTTGGCACCTTATGTGTGTGTGTTTTTTTTAGGGGACATGTCTGAAAGTCGACAAGGCTGTCATTAGGCATCATGTCCAGTGATGCTTATCTTTTCGCAAAAGCATTACCTTCTGTGGCTTATCAATGATACTATGTTGGTCATTAACAGTCAGCAAATATCCAGGACTAACAAGTTTGGGACCCATATCTAATCATGTTATAACACGTTCATGACAATGTCATGAACCCTTCATATTTTGTAGTAACTTGTCGTGGATCAAATATGACAACTGTCATACATCCCTACTGAACAGTGTATTATCTAATCAAGCCACACATCACAAAAAAAGTGATAAGCTATCTTAAAATCTTCTTAGGGCTAGGTGTCCCGCTAGGGCTAGGTGTCCAGCTTTCATACATGTACATATAACAATTAAATATTCACTTACTTTTTGAAAATCTTCCTCTGATTTGTCATCCAAAAGGTCCCAGCTATAACATGTGGTGTCGTTTTGTTAGATAAAATCCTTCTTTATATCCTAAAAAGTCTGTTAAGTTGGCACCGTCGATTTGAGTAATCCACTCGTTGAACTTGCAGAGAAAGGAATCCGAAAATCTACCCCTAAACTTTGTTTCAACAAGTCAAAATATGTTTCTATTTACTCCTCAGATTCCCAGAATGTAATCAAACTATAATATTTATTTTGGAAAGAAGTATGTTCAATAGGAAACCGATTTTAGCAGGTGCGTAATGTCTTCATGGCGCGCGCAAACACAAATTTCCAAGACTGTGTCCCTCTACTAAAACTGATATTTCTTATTAGTTTTAGAAGTTACAAGCCTGGAACTTAGATTGCTGACAACCTGTGGAAGCCATAAGAATTGCATCCTGGGAGCTAATTTTCAATATGACCTTTCTCTTGCATTTCTAAGAGGATGGTGTCTCAAAAAAACTGGTTGCTTTTTCTTTGGATTTTCGCCTACCATATCTATTGTGTTATTCTCCTACATTATTTTTTACATTTCTACGAACTTAAAAGTGTTTTCTTTCCAATGGACCAATTACATGCATATCCTGACTCCGGGGCCTGAGCTGCAGACAGTTTAAAGGAAGAAAGTCTACTTACAATGAAGGTCTCTCTATCTTGTCTAAAATCTAGCTCCCCCGCTCTTTCTCTCTGTCTCTCTGTCTCTCTGTAAAGACATCCTGTGTGTAGCTGGTGTAGAGAGTCAGGTACAGGACAGCAGATATGAGTAATCAATGTTGTCACGTCCTGACCATAGAAAGATGTTATTTTCTATGGTAGAGTAGGTCAGGGCGTGACAGGGTTTTTTCTCTCTTTGTTCTCTATTTCTATGTTCAGGTTCTAGTTTTGTATTTCTATGTTGGGGTTTTGTTTGGGATGATCTCCAATTAGAGGCAGCTGGTCCTCGTTGTCTCTAATTGGAGATCATACTTATTAAGTAGGGTTTTTTTCCACCTGGGTTTGTGGGAGATTATCTTTGTGTCAGTGTGTGTTTCACCTCTGCGTCACGCTGCACTTTGGTCCGCTCCTCCTTACGACAACCGTGACAAATGTATATTTACTCAAACACAAATGCAAAATATGCGAGCCCACAAATACGGACCATCTTACAATAAACAATTACTCACAAACAAACATGGGGGAACAGAGGGTTAAATAATGAGCAAGTAATTGGGGAATTTAAACCAGGTGTGTAAGACAAAGACAAAACAAATGGAAAATGAAAAGTGGATCGGCGATGGCCGGTGACGTCGACCGCCGAACGCCGCCTGAACAAGGAGAGAGACAGACTTCGGCGGAAGTCGTGACACTCTCCTTCTCTCTCTCTCTCTCTCTCTCTCTTTAATATGTCTGTCTAGAGCTGATAAGATTTCATCCGTCTAGTAGGAGCAGTCAGAGAACCTACAACAGGAGAGATCCTCTTCTCGGCATAGCGATATCCTCCCTTATCTGCTTTAGAGAGGAGTGACAGTCTCAGAAAGAGGCGAGATGGAAGAATTGGATGTGTATACATACAAATACAGAGAGACAAATACTGTATGGGAACACAGCTTGAGCACTAGGTAATCTTAAACACCAAATATTCATTAATATGCTGTAACGTCTGTAAACACTTTAACTAGCAGGCAACCTACTTGCACCAATACCTTGTCATTACAGTAAAATACTGTGAAATACAAACTTTTATTCATTCCTTCATTCGGATTATGGTAGCATTAACTTTTTTTTACAATATAATGGTCAATTTTATTAAGGTACTGTGCGCCATTATACAGTGCTTGATTTGATACCGTATTGATATTACAGTAGGTGTACTGTGATATGAAATAAAGTATTTTGCTTGCCACCAAGCTGCTTGTAAACTACTGTCAAATTCACAGTTACCCCTTTACAGTGAACTAGTTAAGAGCAGGAGAGAAATAGTACGTGAGTAACAGTAAGGGCCAGAGCACAAAAAAAGTTGTGATCCAAAATAGGGGAGGATTGTCAAACTTTTTTTTTTTGCTTTGGGGAAGGTTGTGTGTTTTTTTATTGGGCACAGGAGAGGGTAGTGCATTTTTTTCCCCCTGGTTAACGTTCAATCTTTTGCTGGTTTTACCAGGGGCAGAACTTTCTCTGGGGACGGGGGGTCATATCATCACCCCCCTACACATTCTGAAATTGCAATGTTGAACCCCCCAATTTTATCATTGCAATGTGACACAAAAAGCTGCAACGTTGTGCTTTAGGATCATGTGGAAGTCTCCGAGCAGTTGGGTAGTCTGCTTGAAGTGTTCAAATGGCTGTATTTAGGACCATGTGGACACCACCCTTTCACCGAGTTCTACAAGGAGCAGAGCAGAAACTGGCTACTCTTTTGTTGACTTATGTAGCTGGCAAGGTAACTACTGTTTAACTTAACAGAAAAAAAATGTAAATAGTTTTTATTCCCAGTGCTGAGCTAGTATTTTAACTGACATAAAGTCAGCTACTGTTTTATCCCCTCTCAGCTGAGGTGAATGAATAAGCTATGCTAGCTTGTAGCTACCACAGCCAGGTCAGCTCTAGCCTCTAGTTATCTGTCAGACAGCGATATGAAGTGGCTATTATTACTATCTAACAGGTGTTGTTGGTATGGAAATGTTTTGTAGACTTTGTTTTGTCCCGTTTCAAAAGTACATGAGCTTGGGTAGCTTTCGCCAGTTGATGTACCGTTAGAGAGAGCGCTGGCCAAAAGTTGGCTAACTTTAGCTATTCTTTTTGTCTCAATCACAATAGACCTGAATCAAACGATTAAACTTTCAGCCAAGATTTACAGTTGAAGTCGGAAGTTTACATACACTTCGATTGGAGTGCATGACACAAGTCATTTTTCCAACAATTTTCCAACAATTGTTTGGAGACAGATTATTTCACTTGTAATTGACTGTATCACAATTCCAGTGGGTCAGAAGTTTACATACACTAAGTTGACTGTGCCTTTAAACAGCTTGGCAAATTCCAGAAAATTATGTCATAGATTTACAAACTTCTGATAGGCTAATTGATATCATTTGAGTCAATTGGAGGTGTACCTGTGGATGTATTTCAAGGCCTACCTTCAAACCCTTCAAAGCCTCTTTGCTTGGTAGCAATTTCCAAACGCCTGAAGGTACCATGTTTATCTGTACAAACAATAGTACGCAAGTATAAACACCATGGGACCACGCAGTCGTCATACCGCTCAGGAAGGAGACGCGTTCTGTCTCCTAGAGATGAACGTACTGTGGTTGTGAAAAGTGCAAATCAATTCTAGAAAAACAGCACCTGTGAAGATGCTGGAGGAAACAGGTACAAAAGTATCTATATCCACAGTAAAACGAGTCCTATATCGACATAAGCTGAAAGGCCGCTCAGCAAGGAAGAAGCCACTTCTCTAAAATTGCCATAAAAAAAGCCAGACTATGGTTTGCAACTGCACATGGGGACAAAGATCTTACTTTTTGGAGAAATGTCCTCTGGTCTGACGAAACAAAAATAGAAATGTTTGGCCATAATGACCATCGTTATGTTTGGAGGAAAAAGGGGGAAGCCGAAGAACACCATCCCAACCGTGAAGCACGGGATGGCAGCATCATGTTGTGGGGGTGCTTTGCTGCAGGAGGGACTGGTGCATTTCACAAAATTGATGGTATCATGGGAGAAAAAGTATGTGGATATATTGAAGCAACATCTCAAGACATCAGTCAGGAAGTTAAAGCTTGGTCACAAATGGGTCTTCCAAATGGACAATGACCCCAAGCATACTTCCAAAGTTGTGGCAAAATGGCTTAAGGGCAACAAAGTCAAGGTATTGGAGTGGCCATCACAAAGCCTTGACCTCAATCCTATAGAACATTTGTGGGCAGAACTGAAAAAGCGTGTGTGAGCAAGGAGGCCTACAAACCCAACTCAGTTACACCAGCTCTGTCAGGAGGAATGGGCCAAAATTCACCCAACTTATTGTGAAAGCTTGTGGAAGGCTACCCGAAATGTTTGACCCAATGAAACAATTTAAAGGCAATGCTACTAAATACTAATTGAGTGTATGTAAACTTCTGACCCACTGGGAATGTGATGAAAGAAATAAAGCTGAATAAATCAATCTCTCTACTATTATTCTGACATTTCACATTCTTAAAATAAAGTGGTGATCCTAAATGACCTAAGAAAGTGAATTTTTACAAGGATAAAATGTCAGGAATTGTGAAAAACTGAGTTTAAATGTATTTGGCTAAGGTGTATGTAAACTTCCGACTTCAACTGTATATTCTGACATTTTGTCAGTGCAATGTAAGTTTTATTAGTCAGTATGGAATTGTAACGTTATTGATCTTTCAGTTTCCCTAGCTAATTCCCTACTTTTCACACTGACACAGTTATAAACAGATGTGACATTACCCGGCTGGCAAGTGAGCAGTTGGGAGTGGGATGAACAAACCGATCTGGCGCAGACCTCTACTGTGCAGCATAACAGTGAAGCCTGTAATGTTAGAGCTGTTTATTACTGTGTCAGTGTGAAAAGTAGGGAATTAGTTGAGGTGACTAAACTGCTTGGAGTAATCCTGGATTGTAAACTGTCATGGTCAAAACATGTTGATACAACAGTAGCTAAGATGGTGAGAAATATGCTCATAATAAAGCGCTACTCTGCCTTTTTAACAACACTATCAACAAGACAGGTCATACAGGTTCTAGTTTTGTTGCATCTAAACTACTGTTCAGTCATGTGGTCAGGTGCCACGAAGAGAGACCTCAGAAAATTACTATTGGCTCAGAACAGGGCAGCACGGATCACCCTTAATTCTACACAGAGCTCTAACATCAATAATATGCATGTAAATCTCTCATGGCTCAAAGTGGAAGAGAGATTGACTTCATCCCTACTTGGTTTTGTAAGAAGTGTTGACATGCTGAATGCACTGAAGTGTCTGTTTTAAACTACATGCATACCCCACAAGACATGCCACCAAACGTCTCTTCACAATCCCCAAGTCCAGAACAGACTATGGGAGGCGCACAGTACTACATAGAGCCATGGCTACATGGAACTCTACTCCACATCAGGTAACTGATGCAAGCAGTCGAATCAGAATTAAAAAACAGATAAAAATACACCTTATGGAACAGCGGAGACTGTGAAGAGACACACACTCTACTTACGCGTACACATGGATGTTGTTTTGTGAATATGTGATAGTGGAGTAGTGGCCTGAGGGAACACACTAAATGTATTGGGTAAAGTGTTATGAAATGTAATGTCATGTAATATTTTAAATTGTATATAACTGCCTTAATGTTGCTGGACCTAAGAAAGAATATCCTTAAGGGATATCCTTAATAAATAGAATACACATTGTGTCACGGCTGTTTGAAAGAGCGAACCAAGATGCAGCGTTTTCGTAGTTCCACATGTTTTATTTAAATCAGTAAAACCGAATGCAACAATTAACACTTTAAGTAAAAACAACAAACCGTGACGCTGGAGGAACATAAACTTCACGAAGAACAATCACCCACAAACACCTGTGGGACAAACCTAACCTTAAATAGGACCTCCAATTAGAGACAACGACAACCTGCTGCCTCTAATTGGAGGTCATGCCAAATAACACCAACATAGAAATACAAACCTAGAACCAAAACATAGACATACAAAAACCAGACAAACACCCCCTGTCACGCCCTGACCTAATCTACCATAGAAAATAACACTCACTATGATCAGGACGTGACACATTGTGTTCCTGTGCTATATCTGCCAATATGCTAGATGTAGTTTGAAGAGAGCAGAGTTGGAGAGACTTGTACTTTTATAGCCTGCCTTTAAGGAGTGGGAATATTTTCATAAGGAGAAATAAGGGTGATCAATATTTAGGCCTATTTCTAGGCAATATAGTAAACTATAGCCTAATCATAGGCCAATTTAGCAAGTATATTTCCTTGGAAAGATAACTGTCCTGTGCTTCTCCGTTTTGCATAAGCCTATAGGATATAGCCTACCTTTTCTAAATGGGTAATCAATACTTATTGAAAATGAAAAGGCGGAACGTTCGCTCACAATAGTAGCCTAACCTATGTGTGTATTGTGTCTTTTCCTTTTCAATGATGATTCGATTTTTTGATTGCAGTTCGACTCACGTTGGTTGAGCGCCCTCCACTTCTTTCCATTATCAATATTTATTTACAGATACTGTAGTAAACTACAGTCTAATAATATTTAAGTTAATTTCATATTTAAGTTAACTGACACGTGATTCTCCACCCATGTAGGCAGAGTTCTCTTTTTCAATGAGACCACACATACTAGGCACACTCTCACACCCAACTAGGAGAGGTAGGCTGCTGAAGTTCAAGCAGTGAATTTTGAGTGTATGAATAACGCAAAAAATATGTGTTTTTAATACAATAGGTAGGCTAATGCATACAAAGCAGAATGAGGACCATTTCCAAATAATCTGTGGGACAACAAAAATATTTTAATCCCAAAGTTGTCTGTCTGACCGCCCGCTCCAGCCCGCAGCATGAAAAATGCCAACCGCACCGTAACAAACTCTGTCGGGGCGCACAGGTCCCACTGGCATCCCGCGGGGAATGCAGTCAGTACACAATACTATGCTCATCATGTCTTAGCAGGATCAGATGGTGACATGGGTCCGAGCAGGGTCAGACAGCCAGGGAAGACCAGTCTATGGAGCTCAGGTGAATTTTGCAGTATATTAACAATATCAGTAAATTATAGAAAGTTCCATCTTGAATTGATAGGTAGACCTACAGTAGTCACAAGACAGCAGCTTAAGCTTAAAGCTACAGTCTGGGATCTGAAAGTAATGGGCATTTCAATTATTGAATCGTTGATTCTAATCTTGAATAATATAAATGTACACCAAGGAAATTATTTGTCATGCCTCCTTTTAGGAGGATCAGATGGTGACAGGGGTATCAGCAGGGTCAGGCAGCCAGGGAAGACCAGTGTGTGATGGAGGTGAGGTGAATCTTTGCAGATACAACACTTTATTCGCTCCTGTGCAGCAAACACTAGACCAGCCAAATGCTATTTTAAGGCAGTCTGACAAACCTCCAAAGTTGATTTCCAAACTGTATCAAGGGTTGATAGAGGCTTTTCCCGATGACACAAAACATGTAAAACAAAAATGTGAGGAAGACCTGGTAGAAGCTATTGATGATGATGAATGGATACAGATGTGTTTGAAGGCCCAGTCATGTTCATATCATCTCAGACATAAACTACTGCAGGTTAAGACCATCTACAGAATGTACTATATGCCAGTGAATCTAAATTACATGCACTCAGAGATGTCATTCCTCTGCTGGAGGTGTAAAACACAAAAGGGGACATATTTGCATATGTTATGGTCTTGTGAAGGCTGGCTGAATTCTGGTAAAGAGTATGTTGTTTTATCTCAGTATGTCTACAGATTCCCCCTTCTCCCTGTTTTTGTTTGCTTGGAAATGTTGATGCTTGAGACTGTTATCTGAAGAAACTGTGTAACCAAGGATTTATAGTGGCTAAGTAATGCATTGCCATTAGTTGGACGGTTGGTTATCCTTCCACAATGTCACAATGTTATGTATCACTAGATTTGATTAAATTGCAAGATTAAGGGTATACCTGGCAATGTTCAAGGTCTGGATACCTTATATGGAACACAACATGACTAAAGGAGTTTGTATTGAAAACATACCCACTTCAGGGGAGATACCTATTTAGGCAATCCCTAGCTGCTGGGCTTCTCAGTCCTGGCCCTGGGGGTCTGCCATCATGTGGGTTGTCACTCTGGCCTTAGCCTAACACACACAAAACCATTAATGAATGTTTCACTAAGATCATAGAGCTGAATGGGGTTTGTTGGGTTGGGGTGCTGAAGGGTGGTGGACCCGTAGGGACAGGACGGGGTGACCCAACTATATTGTGTGTAAGTAAAAAAAGCTCTACAGTACTATTAGTCCCATGAGATTAATTATATGGAGGATTTTCTGTTACTGTGTGTTAATGTATATTTGAGGTGCATGAATTTTAAAAAGAAAGGTATGGACTGGGAAGGAAATTGTGTTGGGAGAGAGTTGAGTTATTGACTAGATTGGTGGGGGTCGGGCGTGCAGGCGGCTCGGGCTGGCTGGTTGGTCTGGCTGAAATTTGATATAGAGGATGTCTTAATAAAGTCAATCAAAAGTCTGTATTTTGTCAAGAGTTGTTAATTTGTTAAACTATTGGTTATAGGTGCAACACAATATTTATTATTGAATTACCTTTGATCTTGTTCAGTCTTATTAATCACTAAAACATACTTCTTCGGAATTTAAAGACATTTTCTGATCCCAAGCCCAAATGATTTTGCCATTATCTTATTATTATTATTCTTTGTAGCTGTCTATTTACCACCACAAACCGATGCTGGCACTAAGACGCACTCAATGAGCTGTATATGGCCATAAGCAAACAGGAAAACGCTCTTCCAGAGGCGGCACTCCTATTGGCCTGGGATTTTAATGCAGGGAAACTTAAATCTGTTTTTCCTAATTTCTACCAGCATGTTAAATGTGCAACAAGAGGGAAAAAACTCTATACCACCTTTACTCCACACACAGAGATGCTGAGCTGTAGTCAATGAATAGCATTCTCACATAGGTGTTCCTTTTGTCCAGGTGGGAAAGGGCAGTGTGGAGTGCAATAGAGATTGCATCATCTGTGAATCTGTTTGAGCGATATGTAAATAAAATTGTTAAATTAAATTGTTGAAAACTAAGCTCTCCCTCGCCCTCCATTTGGCAAATCTGACCATAATTCTATCCTCCTGATTCCTGCTTACAAGCAAACATTTAAGCAGGAAGCACCAGTGACTCGGTCAATAAAAAAGTGGTCAGATGAAGCACATGCTAAGCTACAGGACTGCTTTGCTGGCACATACTGGAATATGTACTGGGATTCTTCTGATGGCATTGAGGAGTACACCACATCAGTCACTGGCTTCATCAATAAGTGCATCAATGACGTCGTCCCCACAGTGACTGTACGTACATACCCCAACCAGAAGTCATGGATTACAGGCAACATCCACACTGAGCTAAAGGGTAGAGCTGCCGCTTTCAATGAGCGGGACTCTAACCTGGAAGCTTTTAAGAAATCCCGCTATGCTTGACAAACCATCAAACAGGCAAAGCGTCAATACAGGACTAAGATCGAATCGTACTACACCGGCTCCAATGCCTGTCGGATGTGGCAGGGCTTGCAAACCATTACAGACTACAAAGGGAAGCACAGCTGAGAGCTGCCCAGTGACACAAGCCAACCAGATGAGCTAAATGACTTCTATGCTCGCTTCGAGGCAAGTAACACTGAAACATGCATGAGAGCATCAGCTGTTCCAGACGACTGTGTGATCACACTCTCCGCAGCTGATGTGAGTAAGACCTTTAAATAGGTCAACATTCACAAGGCCGCAGGGCCAGACGGATTACCAGGACGTGTACTCCGAGCATGTGCTGACCAACTGGCAGGTGTCTTCACTGACATTTTCAACCTCTCCCTGTCTGAGTCTGTAATACCAACATGTTTCAAGCAGACAACCATGGTCCCTGTGCCCATGAACACTAAGGTAACCTGCCTAAATGAGTACAGACCTATAGCACTCACGTCTGTAGACATGAAGTGCTTTGAAAGACTGGTCATGGCTCACATCAACAGCATTATCCCAGAAACACTAGACCCACTTCAATTTATATATCGCTCAAACAGATTCACAGATGATGCAATCTCTATTGCACTCCACACTGCCCTTTCCCACCTGGACAAAAGGAACACCTATGTGAGAATGCTATTCATTGACTACAGCTCAGCATTCAACACCATTGTGCCCTCAAAGCTTATCACTAACCTAAGGATCCTGGGACTAAACACCTCCCTCTGCAACTGGATCCTAGACTTCCTGACAAGCCGCCCCCAGGATTGAGTGTAAGTAGCAACACATCTACCACGCTGATCCTCAACACGGGAGCCCCTCAGGGGTGCGTGCTCAGTCCCCTCCTGTACTCCATGTCCACACATGACTGTATGACCAGGCATGACTCCAACACCATCATTAAGTTTGCAGACGACACAACAGTGGTAGGCCTGATTACCGAAAATGACGAGACCGTCAGAGAACTGGCTGGGTGGTGCCAGAATAACAACCTATCCCTCAATGTGATCAAGACAAAGGAGATGATTGTGGACTACAGGAAAAGGAAGACCAAGCACGCCTCCATTCTCATCGACGGGGCTGTAGTGTAGCAGGTTGAGAGCTTCAAGTTCCTTGGTGTCCATATCACCAACAAATTAGAATGGTCCAAACACACCAAGACAGTCGTGAAGAGGGCACGACAAAACCTATTCCCCCTCAGGAGACTGAAAAGATTTGGCTTGGGTCCTCAGATCCTCAAAAGGTTCTACAGCTGCAGCATCGAGAGCATTCTGACTGGTTGCATCACAGACCCCAGCCACCCCGGTCATAGACTGTTCTCTCAGCTACTGCATGGCAAGCGGTACCGGAGCGCCAAGTCTAGGACCAAATGGCTTCTCAACAGCTCTTACCCCCAAACCATAAGACTCCTGAACAGGTAATCAAATGCCTACCCGGACTATTTGCATTGTGTCCCGCCCCAACCCCCCAACCCCTGTTTTACGCTGATGTTACTCTCTGTTTATTATCTATGCATAGTCACTTTAAGTCTGGGCTCTGGCTTGGCCACTCAAGTACATTCAGAGACTTGTCCCGAAGCCACTCCTGCATTGTCCTGTTGGAAGGGGAACCTTTGACCCAGTCTGAGGTCCTGAGCACTCTGGAGCAGGTTTTCATCAAGGATCCCTCTGTACTTTGCACCGTTCATCTTTCCCTCGATCCTCTCAGTCCCTGTCACTTTTATTTTTATTTAACCTTTTTTTTTAA
The DNA here is from genome assembly GCF_901001165.1 of Salmo trutta. NCBI lineage: Eukaryota > Metazoa > Chordata > Actinopteri > Salmoniformes > Salmonidae > Salmo > Salmo trutta. The sequence continues at coordinate 6,963,973 of NC_042968.1, read as the reverse complement.
CTAAGCAAGTCAAATTCTTGTTTACAATCACGGCCTACCCCGGCCAAACCCGGACCAATTGTGTGCCTCCCTATTGGACTCCCAATCATGGCCGGTTGTGATACAGCCTGGAATCTAACTAGGATCTGTAGTGACGCCTCTAACACTGAGATGCAGTGCCTTAGACCGCTGCACCACTCGGGATCCCACTGAAAAGCATCCCCTTTCCAAACCATGTCCAATCAATTGAATTTACCACAGGTGGACTCCAATCATGTTGTAGAAACATCTCAAGAGTGATCATTGGAAACAGGATGCTCAATTTCGAGTTTCATCGCAAAGGGTCTAATGAATACTTGTAAATATGTAAATAGGGTTGCAGCATTTTTTAAATAAACTGTTTTCACTTTGTCATTACGGAGTACTGTGTGTAGATTGATGAGAAAAACAATTATTTATTCAATTTTAGTAAAAGGCTGAAACGTAACAAAATGTGGAAAAAGTGACGCAGTCTGAATACTTTCCGAATGCACTGAATATAGGATCTGTAGGGTAAATACCATAAATATGGTAGCGGAGGAGGATCAAACATAACTGACACTAGAGGAGAGACTGGAGGCAAAAGTACTGTTGAGTCTACTACAGTCAATTCCCCAGAGAGCCTGAGCCTTACAGCTGTGTGTGTGTGTGTGTGTGTGTGTGTGTGTGTGTGTGTGTGTGTGTGTGTGTGTGTGTGTGTGTGTGTGTGTGTGTTAGTCATCCAGACAACTCTAATAGCTAAAACAAACTTTAGCTGGTGTATACACACAGAAAAAGCAGTGTTTTCGAGAATGTCAGACTTTACATAAGAAGGTGAGCTGTTCCTCTTTCCTCTCAGTGCCCTGAGATTGGAGAGACGAGAGACTACCATATATCAGAGAGTTTGTAGAAGGTGTGCAGAGGTGCACACACACGCATATACTCTTGTGTATACACACGTGTGCATGTACACGCACAGAAACACGCACAGACTCACACGCACACATACATGTACACAAACACACACACAGAGGAATTCAGATCATCTTCCATTAGTGTTTTATTAACTTATGAGAAGTTTGGAGAAGTTAGGAGAAGGTCATGGGACGTTTTGTTATTCAGAACAGCGAAGGCAGCGGTTCCCTCCTGCCTCGCCATCAGCGGAACCATCAATCAGACAGAAATGTACCTTCAACACATACTTCTTAAGCCTCTCAGTCTCCGGAGATCACTTAGAAAGCGAGGAGGAGTATAGGGTAACTGTCACTCTATCCCTCTAAGCATCTATTGTATACACAGTTCTACATACTAAATGGATATGGAGATTGTATTGTCCTTGAAGCAACACTGTACAATAGTTACCCTGCATATCTATGTCATTATCATCAATATCCTGCACCTTTAATTTTTTGCATTGAGTTTCCAGCACAAAGTCAGCGCTCTAAAATGTGTCAATAGTCATAAGTGTAATGAATTCAAGTGTCCTGACTGCTGAAAAGGTTGAGCTAAATTATCCCCTCGGCAGTTAGGGTGTCAAGACGAATTTAGCTTACAAACCTTTGAGGACTGAACAAGAGCTGTACTGATGATGAACAAATTACCTTTCAGAACGAACCATTAGAGAGGGAGAAAAATGGATGGAAACTCTTAACATCAATGCTCAAAACATGTTATGCGTATTTTCCCAATCTGTGTGTGTGTCTAACTATTAATGTGTGTGTACGTGCGTGTGTCACTCTGACAATAATAGCACTGGTCAATTCACGGATCAATTGATCATCATGATCTACTGAAGATTGGAGCGAAACCAAGCCCAGCAAATTAAGTGGAAGTGTTGGACCAGGGCTTGAACAAATGATCTTCTGCCTATTGGGCAAGCATACAATGTCCTGTGCCATACAGGCCCAGACCTCTTGGCATAGGGCTATACAGTATATAGGGACACTACAATAACCTATTTCAATGGAACTTTCTGTCATGTCCTTGAGACTGAGTGTCACACCCTGATCTGTTTCACCTGTCTTTGTGCTCGTCTCCACCCACCTCCAGGTGTCGCCCATCTTCCCCATTATCCCCAGTGCATTTATACCTGTGTTCTCTGTTTGTCTGTTGCCAGTTTGTCTTGTCTTGTCAAGACTACCAGTGTGTTTTTTCCGTGTTCCTGTTTTCCTAGTCTCTGTTTTCTAGCCCTCCTGGTTCTGACCTTTTCTGCCTGCCCTGACACTGAGCCTGCCTGAACGTTCAGCCTGCCCTTGCCTCAAGCCTGCCTGCCGCCCTGTATCTTTCGGACTCTGACCTGGTTAATGAACTTCTGCCTGCCCTCAACCTGCCTATTGCCTGCCCCTTGTATTTCAATAAATATCAGACACTCAAACCATCTGCCTCCTGTGTCTGCATCTGGGTCTTGCCCTGTGTCGTTATACTGAGAAGAGTTTCACTGTCATTTTGGCTGTCAGACAATCTAATGCAGGGGGTTTGCAAGGCGTCAGTAAAAGTTTGCCTAAACAGAATCTTAATTTCTCATCTTGTTTTATGAAGCACTAAAGACTTCTAAACCTGGCTCTCCATCTTCATATACCTGGGATGAGGGGAGAGGAATGTGGTGTGTGTTTGTGTCTGTGTGTGTGATAAATATTCAAATCATCTCTCCTGAAAGGAGCGAGGGAAATATTTACTGAGGATGAGCCCCCGCCTATCTGCTTTACAAGCCTCACTGCACAGCTCACAGAGAGAGTTGCAGAGAGGGAGGGGGGAGACAGGAGGAGAGAGAAGGGTAAAGGGAAGAACAAAGAATAGAGAAGATGGGAGAAGGGGAGGCAGAGGGAGGGGGAAGAGAGATACAGCAACGGGGAGAGCGTGTGAAAGTGAGGCAGAGAGAAAGGACACACAGAGGGCATTGCCAAGAAGGAACGAGCAAGAGAGCTAGTGATAGACTGGGAGAAAAAGAGAGAGGAAAAGTGAAAAATGTAAGAATGGATCATTCACTTTCCCTGAATTTTATCAGTAGTAAGTTGTCTCTGTCATATAATCCTTCTCTTTCCCCCATAGGGCTAAACATGAGATCTGCATGCCCAACTCATAGGCTATTCCAAAGAGAATGAGCAAATCACCTGCTGACATCAATGCATGATTTACTCTGAGATTTACTTAAAGCTGCACTATGCAGAAATCGTTCCGCCATTTCCTGGTTGTTACAATTCTAATAGTTAATATTTCAGTTTATGTGACAAAACAAACACGTATAGTGTAGAGAATTAATGTACCATCTAAACCACTGTGAAATGTATTTTCCATAACCCAAAATATTGTATTTTCAGCTATTTGAAGCTGGTGTACAAAACTCATAGTAAAAGATGCAAAAATGAAATGTAAGCATGGGAAGCACAGAAATAGTGCACGTAGAACAGATCTACCGCTTCTTAGACTTGCTTTTAATGCGAATGACAGCTCTATAACTGACATTTCTATGTTAATTTGGTTGGGTACCCCAAAAAGTTACATTATTGCCCCCATAGATTGGCCATTACACATAGCATAGGGTTAGTATGATAATGGCTGAATATGGAGATGATCTCTCACTCTGTGAAGTCATATTTCCCTCCGCCAGGTGTCAGGGTTCACACTGAGGGCTGAGATACATGCATTTCTCTGGGCCACTGCTGCATTATTCATCAGCGATATTTCACACTTGAATTATTGTATTCAAGTGTACATGTGTAAACGATGATATTCATGAAACAGAACTCTCTAGAGAACTCTAGTATGTGAGTGAGAGGGAGGGAAAGGAGGACAGAGTAGAAAGGAGGGAGTAGGAGAAGAAGAGAGAAAGAGAAGCATGGGAGGGAGAGATGAGAAAGAGAGAGGGACAGCGAGCGAGTTAAAGAGAGATGTATTTATGCTGTGTAATGTATGAGTGTATATTATATTGAATGTACAGGTGGTCTGGTCATGCTTGAGCAGTTTATGTAATTTACCTTCAGGCAGCAAAGTGGGATGACTACTAAACTACTAAAATGTATTCATGTAAATGCATGCTTATAAAATAATCACATGTTCCAACAGCTTGGGATATTTGCGTTTGCCAGTGTACACACCTACACAGTCAGACTGCATTGTACTGTAGTTACTGTATATCGTCCATAGACTTAAAAGCTAAGAGCTGTTGTGTGAAGCTTCATATGTTCCTCATCCTCCAAACTAAATCTAAAGGTAAATCTCGGGTGTTCTGTCGTACTATGTGGATTTCCACCATCCCTGATAATTTCCCTGATAATATGGATAGCCACGCTCAGAGGCATCACAAGGGTACGTGCCCCCTGAGATTTGTCCTGTTTAAAAAAAACATCAGATGTTAAATGAATACCTAAACTTCATTTAAAGGCCACATTTTTATCAGAATTATTTATAAAAATATCTGTCTGCTGTATTTTGCGGAGGGGGTACACTGGCTGGACATTCTCCCTGGTAAGTGTTTCCTTTCACGGTGCACCATGGAACAAAGGCAGCATTTGATTTGGTTCCAGCTGCCCGTGATGTTTGTAAAGGAATTTGATCAAGCTACGCAGCCTATTGATTTCTTCTTGATGAATAAATAATGCAAAAATGTTTTGATGTTTCTCTGTAATACTAGCCACAAAGCCACTTTATGAAGTTGGCTTTAGATAGCCAGCTAGACATGTCCTTTGTTGTTGTTGTTGTAATGAATTCTTTACAGTCATGTTTTTTTTCTTCAACATATTTTAAATAACTTATAGAAAATACACTTTATGACATTGTCAGAAAGCATTATGACCATTCTGTGTCATTTTATTTGGACTAAGAAAATGCACTTTATGACACTGTCAAGAACCATTATGACCAACATAATCATATAAGCCAGATAGGCCTATCATGTACAGTCATCAGTCAAAAAGAGCATTAGGATAGTGCGTGTCTGACATCAATCAATCAATCCAATCAAATGTACTTATCGAGCCCTTTTTACATCAGCCGGAAGTCACAAAGTGTTATACAGAAACCCAGCCTAAAACCCCAAACAGAGAGCAATGCAGATGTAGAAGCACAGTGGCTAGGAAAAACTCCCTAGAAAGGCAGGAACCTAGGAAGAAACCTAGAGAGGAACCAGGCTCGGAGGGGTGGCCAGTCCTCTTCTGGCTGTGCCGGGTGGAGATTATAACAGTAGATGGCCTAGATGTTCAAACGTTCATGGTAATCACAGTGGTTGTAGAGGGTGCAAAACATGTCAGCACCTCAGGAGTAAATGTCAGTTGGCTTTTCATAGCCGATCATTCAGAGTTAGAGACAGCAGGTGCGGTAGAGAGAGAGAGTCGAAAAAAGCAGGTTCGGGACAAGGTAGCACGTCCGATGAACAGGTCAGGATTCCATAGCTGCAGGCAGAACAGTTGAAACAGGAGCAGCAGCACAACCAGGTGGACTGAGGACAGCAAGGAGTCATCAGGCCAGGTAGTCCTGAGACATGGTCTTAGGGCTCAGGTCCTCCGAGAGAAGAGAAAGAGAGAGAATTAGAGGGAGCATGCTTAAATTCACACAGGACACCTGATAAGACAGGAGAAATACTCCAGATATAACAGACTGACCCTAGCTCCTCGACACTAGTGCAGCATAATTACTGGAGGGGCTGAGACAGGAGGGGTCGGGAGACACTGTGGCTCCGTTCAACTATACCCCCGGACAGGGACAACCAGGCAGGATATAACCCCACCCACTTTGCCAATGCACAGCCCCCACACCATCTTTGACCACCAACCTACTACCCTGAGACAAGGCCCACGAAGATCTCCCCCACAGCAACCCGGACAGGACTCAACCCACTCAAGTGACGTACCCCTTCTAGGGACAGCATTGAAGAGCACCAGTAAGCCAGTCACTCAGCCCCCGTAATAAGGTTAGAGGCAGAGAATCCCAGTGGAGAGAGGGGAACCGGCCAGGCAGAGACCTCAAGGGTGTTTCGTCGCTCCAGTGCCTTTCCATTCACCTTCACACACCTGGGCCAGACTACACTCAATCATATGACCTACTGAAGAGATGAGTCTTCAATAAAGACTTAATGGTCGAGACTGAGTCTGGGTCTCTCACATGGATAGGCAGACCATTCCATAAAAATGGAGCTCTATTGGAGAAAGCATTGCCTCCAGCTGTTTGCTTAGAAATTATAGGGACAATAAGGAGGCCTGCGTCTTGTGACCGTAGCGTACGTGTAGGTATGTACGGCAGGACCAAATCAGAAAGATAGATAGGAGCAAGCCTATGTAATGCTTTGTAGGCTAGCAGTAAAACCTTGAAATCAGCCCTGGCCTTAACAGGAATCCTGTGTAGAGAAGCTAGCACTGGACTAATATGTTAATTTCTTGGGGTTCTAGTCAAGATTCTAGCAGCCGTGTAGAGTTTATTTAGTGCTTTATCCGGGTAGCCGGAAAGTAAAGCATTGCAGTACTCTAATCTAGAAGTGACAAAAGCATGGATACATTTTTTTGCATCATTTTTGGACAGAAAGTTTCAGAATTTTGCAATGTTATGTAGTAGATGGAAAAAAGCTGTCCTTGAAACAGTCTTGATATGTTTGTCAAAAGAAAGATCAGGGTCCAGAGTAACGCCGAGGTCCTTCACAGTTTTATTTGGGACAACTGTACAACCATCAAGATTAATTGGCAGATCCAACAGAAGATCTCTTTGTTTCTTGGGACCATCATTTCTGTTTGGTCCGAGTTTAAAAGTAAAACTTTTGCAGCCATCCACTTCCTTATGTCTGAGGGAGGGCAATTTTGGGGCTTCACCATGTTTCATCGAAATGTACAGCTGTGTATCGTCCGTATATCAGTGAAAGTTAACATTACGTTTCCGAATGGCATCACCAAGAGGTAAAATGCATATTGAAAATAATAGAGGCCCTAAAATGGAATCTTGAGGAACACTTACAGTTACAGTTGATTTGTCAGAGGACAAACCATCCACAGAGACAAACTGATATCTTTCCGACAGATAAGATCTAAACCAGGCCAGAACTTGTCCGTGTTTTATATTTTCTGAGTCAAGGTTTGGCTTTTTCAGGAGCGGCTTTATTGCTGTCACTTTTAGTGAATTTGGTACACATCCGGTGGATAGGGTGCCATTTATTATGTTCAACATAGGAGGGCCAAGCACAGTATGCAGCTTGAAGGTTTAGAGGCCATGACTATTTTCATCATTGTGTCAAGAGATATAGTACTAAAACACTTTAGTGTCTCCCTTGATCCTAGATCCTGGCAGCGTTGTGCAGACTCAGAACAACTGAGCTTTGAAGAAATACGCAGATTTAAAAGGAGTCAGTAATTTTCTTTCTAATGATCATGATCTTTTCGTCGAAGAAGTTCATGAATTTATCACTGCTGAAGTGAAAGCCATCCTCTCTTGGGGAATGCTGCTTTTTAGTTAGCTTTGCGACAGTATCAAAAATACATTTAGTTCCAATTTTCTGGAAGCTTGCCTCAGGGATCGGGTATTTTCTGTATGTCAGGGAGCTAGTTTTCTTATGACAAATGTTTTTTTTAGGGGTGCGACTGCATCTAGGGTATTACGCAAGGTTAACTTAAGTTCCTCAGTTAGGTGGTTAACTGTTCACAATATTCATTCCACGGGACAAAACTAGGTCCAGAGTATTACTGCGGTAGCGAGCAGGTCCGGAGACGTGGGACAAAGCCCACTGAGTCGATGAAGGCTCCGAAAGCCTTTTGGAGTTGGTCTGTGGACTTTCCCATTTGAATATTAAAGTCACCAAAATGTAGAATATTATCTGCCATGACTACAAGGTCCGATAGGAATTCAAGGAACTCTGTGAGGAACGCTGCATATGGCCCAGGAGGCCTGTAAACAGTAGCCATAAAAAGTGATTTAGTAGGCTGCATAGATTTCATGACTAGAAGCTCAAAAGAAGAAAACAGAGTCAAATTGAAATTTGGTATTCCACCTTAGTGGGATGCGCTGGGGATATGGTCACTAGTGTAACCACGAGAGGCCTCATTTAACACAATAAATTCATCAGGCTTAAGCCATGTTTCAGTCAGGCCAATCACATCAAGATTATGATCAGTGATTAGTTAATTGACTATAACTGCCATGGAAGTGAGGGATCTAAACTTTAAGTAGCCCTATTTTGAGATGTGAGATATAACAATTTCTTTCAATAATGACAGGAATAGAGGAGGTCTTTATTCCAGTGAGATTGCTAAGACGAACACCGCCATGTTTAGTTTTGCCCAACCTAGATCGAAGCACAAGGTCTCAAAGGGGATAGCTGAGCTGACTACACTGACTGTGCTAGTGGCAGACTCCACTAAGCTGGCAGGCTGGCTAACAGGGTGCAGGCTAGGTAGCAGGCTATCTCATTGTGGAGCTAGAGGAGTTGGAACCCTGTCTATGTTCATAGATAAGATGAGAGCACCCCTCCAGCTAGCTACTTTACATGCTGAGGCTATGTTGCGCTTGGTGACCTCTGACTGTTTCATCTGACTGTAACATCGTTGGTGTCGACGTGGATAACAATATCCCTATACTGTCTAATCTCGCCAGTTTTAGCCTTAGCCAGCACCATCTTCAGATTAGCCTTAACGTCGGTAGCCCTGCCCCCTGGTAAACAGTATTTAATCGCTGGATGATTCATTTAAAGTCTAATACTGTGGGTAATGGAGTCGCCAATGACTAGGGTTTTCAATTTGTCAGAGTTAATGGTGGGAGGCTTCGGCGTCTCAGACCCCATAACGGGTGGAGGAGAGACCAGAGAAGGCTTGGCCACTGACTCCGACTCGTTGCTTAATGGGGAGAACCGGTTGAACGTTTCTGTCGGCTGAATGAGTGTCACAGGTTGAGCATTCCTACAGCATTTCCTTCCAGAAGCCAGTCCGGCTGCAGGAACTGTGCGAGGGGATTTATACTACTATCTGTACTTATTTGTGGCACAGACGCTGTTTCATCCTTTCCTACACTTAAATTACCCTTGCCTAACGATTGCGTCTGAAGCTGGGCTTGCAGTACGACTATCCTCACCATAAGGCGATCGTTCTCCTATATACATATATTATGAGTACAGCGACTGCAGTTAGAAGGAATAATGTTAATGTTACTACTTAGCTTCGGCTGGTGGAGGTCCTGTAGAACCATGTCCAGATATAGCATCCGGGGTGAAAAAGTTTTATGAAAAAAGTTGATTGAGGGAAAAATGAAAATATAAAATGGTAATTAAAAAGTAAAAACCGTAAAGTTGGCGGGTAGCAAAGTAACGCTAACAACAAAACACACAGCAGTAAGTAACCAACTCTACAAGTTGTGATAGGAAATTAGCAATTACAATGATCATTTTATATGGTCAATTTCAGAAAATCTTATATAACATAAACATACGGTTGACAAGTAGTCTACGGTGTATTGAAATATTTTGCCTTGCGTGATAGCTTTTGTGGGTTTTGACACTCTTATGTAACCAGCAATAAAATAACACAATTTAAATATGTGTCATGACAATTTTATGACCATTTTATGACAGGTTATGACAAGTTATGTCAGCTGTTATGACATATTATGGCATTCTGGCCACGTCATAACATGTTTTGACGCTGGGTTCAAGTAAAGTGTTAGAGTAGCTAGTCTACTAACTATTTTAGCTGGCATGCCTGCTGGCAAGGCTGCCAGACTTTAGAAAAGCAAGCAATTACTAAATGTACTGACTAAGACTCACATTCTTTTCAATCTGTTACCCAGATTTTAGCAGAGAATCAGAGAAGATTAATTTAGTTTCTTTAAACATAGAACTACCAGTTAGGAGGATACAGATTGCTCAAGAGATATGCTTAGATACTGTATGCAGAACAATACTTGGTTTGAATGTAATCTGTCAATTTGTGATAATGTCATGAGATTTGTGTACTAATTATGATGCCATGTACTGTGTTGTAATTTGGATGTAATATCCTAGGCATGTTAGTGCAGTATATTGAGATGTATAATTTACAACAGTCAGAATGACGTACTTATTAAAATGACAATTGAACAGGTAAAGAGGTGTGTTTAGGTAACCTATGCAGAAAAAAGGACATTTTGGACATATGATTAAGGTGTTCCTAATGTTTGGTATACTCATCAATTTATTAGGTACACCCATCTAGTACTGGATTGGACCCCCCTTTGCCGCCAGAACAGCCTGAATTCTTTGGGACATGGAAACGTTGCTTGATTGGTATCAAGGTACCTAACTTGTGCCAGGAAAACATTCCCCATACCATTACACCACCTGCACCAGCCTGTACCGTTGACACCCGTCAGGATGGGGCCATGGATTCATGCGGCTTCCGCCAAATGCGGACTTTTCCATCTCATCATGACGCAATAGGGACTGGGATTCGTTGGACCAGTTGTTGTTTTTCCTCTCCTCAATTGTCCAGTGTTGGTGAACATGTGCTCACTGGAACAGCTTCTTCTTGTTTTTAGCTGATAGGAGTGGAACCCGGTGTGGTGGTCTGTTGCAATAGCCCATCCGTGACAAGGACCGACGAGATGTGCATTCCAAGATGCCTTTCTGCACACCACTGTTGTAATGCGCAATTATTTGCCTGTTTGTGGCCCACCTGTTAGCTTGCACGATTCTTGCCATTCTCCTTCGATCTCTCATCGAGGATCTGTTTTCGCCCTCAAGTCTGCCGCTGACTGGATGTTTTTGTTTGTCGCACCATTCTCGGTAAACCCTAGACACTGTCGTACGTGAAAAACCCAGGAGGCCGGGCCATTTCTGAGATACTGGAACCAGCGCGCCTGGCACTGATGATCATACCACACTCAAAGTCGCTTAGGTCTATTGTTTTGCCCATTCTAACATTCAATCAAACAGTAACGGAATGCCTCAATGCCTGTCTTCCTGCTTTATATAGCAAGCCACAAACCATTTTCGTGAACGGGGTGAACTGTCTATTGAGGGTAATTATTATTATTAAAGTGACAAAGTTTATTTTTGTTCAAATTCTCCTCCTTCCTTACGCCTTTTGGTTCTTCCCCCTCTTTTGTATAGGTGTAGATTATGCTGTGTACGTGTCTGCTTCCTTCTGTTTTAATACACTTTACCTCGATGACTAATAAAACATGGAGATTATTGCAGATGTCAACGTACCAGAAACGTTACTGTCAATTCAGGAGTGGCAGCCGACAGGGAAATAATTCACCATTAGAAAGTAACAGGGAAAGTAATAACGTTTAATCAAAAATGAAAGTTGTCGGCTGAGACCGAAGAATACACAACTCATTTAATTTACTCAACTCTCACTCAAAGGAGACGACGCATCAGCAACAAATTCCCCTCGACTCCACAGCTCTCGCTCTTTTCAATCTTGCTCGATATAATCACAAGATATTAATGTTTATCTTCCTTGTTCCCTCTCTCCATGGCCTTTGGCTAGGCAAACACAGTGAGCATGAGAGACGATTGGAGAGCTCATATCAAAAATCGATAAGGATTCCCTAGACTGGGTGAAAATATGTCTGTTATTGCACCCATGGTGGTGGAAATACACTTACTACAGATTCACACAGACGGGCTGAGCTTGATAATGAAATGAACAGTGGAGAAGAGATAGGCTTATCACTGTGTACATTACTTTCTGGGATCACAAAAAAAATTACACTCAGTTTGGGTACGCCACCTGATAATACGATTAAGGAATTGATTGAGTTTCTTCATTTACTGAAGTTCTAGGTTAGACTGAAGTAGAAAATCAGATGGTTCTAGGATGCTCCAGTCATTCTCCATTGAACCCTTTTTGATGGATAGGATGTTTAGGAATCTAATTATAGATGTGTTCACAGTGTGCAGGCTTTTGTTTGCAGGCTTTTGTTCCATCCAAGTACTAATCAAATTACAACCAGGTTTGAAGAAGACCGTTATAGATAAAGTCTCTCTCCTTTTATGCCAACCGTTGTTGTTCCTGTTTCTGCCAACCAGGATTGTAAATATGTAAGACATTCCCCCACTAAACAATAAACAAAGATCCGTGATCTCTGAAACACAGAACACACACAACCCTAGTATGGTGATGGTCCCTGCTCAGTTGGATCCTGGAAGATGGAGCCTGTTTGATGTGTGTGTGTGTTTGTGTGCGCACACCCGTCTGTATGTTTGTTTGTTTATTTGATGGCATGTGGCTGTGATGTTGTGGAAATTACTAACAGGCTCCTGCAGAGAAAGGCAGAATTGACCATGAGGTATGGATACAACACCTGATCTCTCTTCTGGAAAACTCCTCTCATCCCTGACTCAAGCACACTCACACACACACACACACACACACACACACACACACACACACACACACACACACACACACACACACACACACACACACACACACACACACACACACACACATACACACACACACACACACTTGCTGCTGAACCGTGACAGGCTTGAGTTTGCCGTAGGCGAGTATCGATGTGAGCTTTGGGAACATTGGAGAGAAAAATACAAACCAGCAAAACATTTCAAAAGTAAGCTCAGAAAGGTGGAATATATTTCTTTAGATTTTATTCAGCAGGGCACATTCAAACAGGAATATTCTGATCTTGTTAATTATTTTGCCTTTTAAGAATAGTGTCGATGGCACTGCTCTTATCTTTTGAGAGAGCAGGATATATTTTTTTATATTTACAGCCCCATGGGTGGCAGATAGCCTAGTGGTTAGAGTGTTGGACTAGTAACTGGAAAGTTGCAAGATCGAATCCCTGAGCTGACGAGGTCAAAATCTGGCCTTCTGCCCCTGAACAAGGCAGTTAACCCACTTGGCCGTCATTGAAAATAAGAATTTGTTCTTAACTGACTTGTTTTTCCACAATTCAATTTTTCCATAGGGAATAAGTGTAAATGGCGTGACATTTTGATAACCGTGTAAATCTGTCTAGGACAAGGTGACTTTTATTAATATATTTGCCTGTATTTACCCTCTAAAAATGAAACGCTAATTAGCTGCTAATATGGCATAGAACTATAAATGCCGTGATGATCTGGACGAGACTGCAAAATCGAGGCGAAGGTAAGAATCTTTAACGATTAACTATCTAATGTTAGCTAAATGTAGTAATTAATACATTGGCTACATTTCTTCAAATGGAAAATTCTGTGAAATGTCTTGCGCTAGTTTTAAATTGACACAGTACCTGTTAGCAAAGGTGTCAGCTAGAGATGATGTGCAGGAGCTTGTAGGGAGTTGTAGTTTTGCATGCTGTCTACTTTTATGCTAATTAGCATTTTCAAGTCTGAGACTAAATAGAGCCAACTATATTGATAAGTCACCTTCTCCGAGAGATATTTACATGGTTATCAAAACATCACGCCAGTGTAAGCCTACATGAAACATAGCCCTTTTTTGCGTTTCTAAAATCCCCTAATGGAAAAATTAATGGTGGAAAAATGATTGGAATCATTTCCTTGTTTGACCGCTAGGTTTCATGGGTATTATTACACCTCCACTATGGGGCTATATGTGCTTGTCTAGCTTTGTTTTTGCTGCTGCATATGTCATGACAGAGTTTGCAAAACAAAAGCTCACCCGATTGATAGAAATAATCATGATATAATTCTGCCAGGTAAGCCTACTTTGCAGGTAACATTTAATTGAGAATGTTTTGGGGAAAGTCTTTCTGTGTACCCATAAGACAGACATCATTACCACTAATTGGCTACACAAAGTGAATTATAGACAAACGCGCACACCACAAAGACATACAGGGGCAGTATGACTGGAAATTAATTGACAGATATTGTGTTACGTTTGGCTTTTTAGCCTCAACGGGATCGGTGACCCCCCCACAGGACGGTTGAGCTAACGTAGGCTAATGTGATCAGCATGAAATTGTAAGTAACAAGAACATTTCCCAGGACATTTCCCAGACATATCTTATATGGGCAGAAAGCTTAAATTCATGTTCATATAACTGCACTGTCCAATTTACAGTAGCTATTACAGTGAAATAATACCGTGATATTGTTTTAGAAGAGTGCACAGTTATGAACTTAAATGCATTAATAAACCAATTAGGCACATTTGTGCAGTCTTGAAACAACATTTTGAAAATAAATGCAATGGTTCATTGAATCACTCTAAAACTTTGCACATACACTGCTGCCATCTAGTGGGAAAAATCTAAATTGCGCCTTACTTGGAATAGTACATTATGGCCTTTCTCTTGCATTTCAAAGATGATGGAACAAAAATAATTTAAAAAAACGCATGTTTTTTTCTTTGTATTATCTTTTACCAGATCTAATGTGCTATTTTCTCCTGAATTAATTTCACATTTACACAAACTTCAAAGTGTTTCATTTCAAATGGTATAAACAATATGCAAATCCTTGCTTCAGGTCCTGAGCTACAGGCAGTTAGATTTGGGTATGTCATTTTAGGCGAAAATTGACAAAAATTAAGACGTTGGCAAATGTGACTAACTAGGGATAATGCTCATCTGGATTTGATTGGATCGTAACCAGGAGCTTGAGGTGTTTGATAATTGACAGTTTGCGGTGGAGTTCTCATTCTCAGCCCAAATCCAATGGGCCCAACCACCCATCCCGGTTTTATAAATAATAATAATAAAATGCTTGATTGTATTTAAAGGCATTAATGACTCTTACAGTATGCTGTTTAAAGACATTAATGAATGATTGATCGTATTGAAATAGGCTAAGTTACAGTACATTTGGAAAGTATTTAGACCCATTGACTTTTTCCATATTTTGTTATATTATAGCCTTATTCTAAAATCAATCTACACACAATACCCCATAATGACAAAGCAAAAAAACTGAAATATCAAATTTACATAAGTATTCAGACCCTTTACTCAGTACTTTGTTGAAGCACCTTTGGCAGCGATTACAGCCTCGAGTCTTCTTTTGGTAAGATGCTACAAGCTTGGCATACCTGTATTTGGGGAGTTTCTCCCATTCTTCTCTAAAGATCCTCTCAAGCTCTGTCAGGTTGGATGGGGAGAGTAGCTGTACAGCTATTTTCAGGTCTCTCCAGGGATGTTCGATCCGGTTCAAGTCCGGGTCCTGGCTGGGCCACTCAAGGACATTCAGAGACTTGTCCCGAAGCCACTCCTGCGTTGTCTTGGCTGTGTGCTTAGGGTCGTTGTCTTGTTGGAAGGTGAACATTCACCCCCGTTTGAGGTCCTGAGCGCTCTGTAGCAGGTTTTCATCTAGGAACTCTCTGTACTTTGCTCTGTTCATTGTTCCCTCGATCCTGCCTAGTCTCCCAGTCCCTGTCGCTGAAAAAGATCCCCACCGCATGATGCTGCCACCACCATGCTTCACCATAGGAATGGTGCCAGGTTTCCTCCAGACTTGACGCTTGGCATTCAGGCCACAGAGTTCAATATTGGTTTCATCCGACCAGATAATCTTGTTTTTCATGGTCTGAGAGTCCTTTGAGTGCCTTTTGGCAAACTCCAAGTGAGCTGTAATGTGCCTTTTACAGAGGAGTGGCTTTCGTCTGGCCACTCTACCATAAAGGCCTGATTGGTGGAGTGCTGCAGAGATGGTTGTCCTTCTGGAAGGTTCCCCCATCTCCACAGATGAACTCTGGAGCTCTGTCAGAGTGTCCATCAGGTTCTTGGTCACATCCCTGATCAAGGCTCTTCTCCGATTGCTCAGTTTGGCCGGGCGGCCAGTTCTAGGAAGAGTCTTGGTGGTTTAAACTTCTTCCATTTAAGAATGATGGAGGCCACTGTTCTTGGGGACCTTCAATGCTGCAGAATTATTTTGGTACCCTTCCCCAAATCTGTGCCTCGACACAATCCTGTCTCGGAGCTCTACGGACAATTTCTTCGACCTAATGGCTTGGTTTTTACTCTGACAACTGTGGGACCTGTATAGACAGGTGTGTGCCTTTCCAAATCATGTCCAATCAATTGAATTTACCACAGGTGGACTGGACTCCAAGTTGTAGAAGCATCTCAAGGATGATCAATGGAAACAGGATGCTCCTGAGCTCAATTTATAGTCTCTTAGCAGAGGGTCCGTGTGTAGATTGGGGTGGAACATTTTTATTGAATCAATTTTTGAATCTTGCTGTAACGTAACAAAATGTGGAAAAAGTCAGAGTTCGTAATACTCTCCGAATGCACTGTACATTAAGACAGATGAAGCAGGATGCGTTCTCACAGCTGATGGTGGATAGATTGTATAAGGCACTGTGTGGTGTGTCAAGAGCAAAATAATACACATCATTTAGGCCAAATTGTCG
The DNA here is from genome assembly GCF_901001165.1 of Salmo trutta. NCBI lineage: Eukaryota > Metazoa > Chordata > Actinopteri > Salmoniformes > Salmonidae > Salmo > Salmo trutta. The sequence continues at coordinate 6,947,702 of NC_042968.1, read as the reverse complement.
CATGCTAAATGTTTCTGATCAGTGATGGATGAGCAATCTAATAAATGAGCTTCCACCTCCAATTGCCCAGCTAGAGATCAATTAACCAAATATACAGATGGAAATTCAGTGAAACGAAATCACTTTGATTGATTATCAGACCAGTCACAGGCATATAGTCGTGAGTAGGACAGGCTACTACGCGATTGAAGAGCAAGATCCACTTGTTAAGCTACAAAACATGCTAGCCAAATGTTCTGATCAGCTAATATACAGTATGAGCACATAGAATAAAGATGATCATGAGCACTCTCTTCAACTTAGCTGACATTTTCCCAGCCTCATTGTTACCAAATATCCACGCAGAGATTCAGTGAAAACAAAAATCTGACATTGATTGATTTTTCAAGAGAAGTCCCCCACACTTTTCGCAAATCAGCGTGATGGCGCTGTCCCAATCAAAACGGCGCTGAAATGACCACACACAACTATTGCTGTAAACAATTCTGAAAGTGCATGTATTTTTCTAAATGATTTGGCGAGCTACGCATTGGTGGGCTGCGAGCTACTGGTAGCTCGCAATCGACCTGCTGGAGACCCCTGTCCTAGACACTGTCGTACGTGAAAAACCCAGGAAGGCGGCTGTTTCTGAAATACTAGACCCGGCGCACCTGGCACCGACGATCATATTATGTTCGAAGTCGCTTAGGTCACTCATTTTGCCCATTCTAACGTTCAGTCGAACAGAAACTGAATGCCTCGATTCCGGTCTGCCTGCTTTGTATAGCAAGCCACGGCCACGTGATTCACTGTCTGTAGGAGTAATCCCTTTTCGTGAATGGGTGGGTGTATCTAACAAACTGGCCGGTGTGTATACTGCATGTGTGTGTGTGTGTGTGTGTGTGTGTGTATGTGTGTGTGTATGTGTGTGTGTGTGTGTGTGTGTGTGTGTGTGTGTGTGTGTGTGTGTGTGTGTGTGTGTAGGTAGGGTTTCACACTCATATCTCACCTCATCAGGTGTGCGAAACTGTTCCTGGATATCTCATCAGACAGGTGATAGGCGGCGTGAAGTGTGTGTGTGTGTGTGTGTGTGTGTGTGTGTGTGTGTGTGTGTGTGTGTGTGTGTGTGTGTGTGTGTGTGTATACATGTCTTCAACTCACTGGTAAAATAGAGTCTTTAACTCTGGTTAGAAATAAGTAATGCACCAACACATGAACAGTCTTCTCCGTAAAACTCTACAGCACTCGGAGTACTTCACCTGAAATAGCAGCGTGTCGTGGATCTTTGCTATAACACAGAGACATGTTTTTATGCAGATACACACTAATGCATCCTTCCTTTATCCATCTATATGGAGTGTATAGTGGTGTATGTATAGCTATGTCATCATTCAACGGCATTCCCTCTGGATCTACATCCATTTCCCCTGAACCAGATTGAGAGCTGCTTTTTTTTCATCTAAAAGCTTTCCCTTCTCTCATTTTTATGCATCCTCTGTTCAGACCATCGCTGGGTATCTGGAGCATTCATCTCTCAGAGACACTGGCTCCATTTTGTGTTTACATTAGCTCTTCTACACTTCGATGTAGGCATAAGTACAATAAGAGTCATTATACATGGATGATAATTGAGATTACCGAAAAGCTAAAGATATGATTGTTGCTTTCGTTGAGACAATGAACAGCTAACTTAAATTGTGCCTGAAAGATGCCTCTAATTATTATGTGTGTGTGTCTCTGTATGAGTGTGTGTGTGCACGTGTGTGTGTGTGTGTGTGCATCAGTGGCGGTCAGTGCCGTTTATGATGAGGTGGGACAATTATTTTTTCATGAGCGTGGCCTTATTTCTATTACAGCATGTTGGATGACTGTCATTCATATTCCATTCACCCAACTCAATTTAATATCGATAGGTTTAGGCTACTTCATGATACTCAAATGTTCCCTATACCCATCATGAGGTTGCTACAACCTGGCCTATGAATGAAAGTTTGCAACGTAGGTGCACACAGGTCGAGAGAAAAATGTGAGATGACAGACAGTAACACATGGACAGACAGTGACACATTCAATACCGACTTGCCTAGCTTATCTAGGGTGTAATCACTAGTCCAATAGTTACAATTGAGAGTTTCCATTGGACTAATTCAGGTATTTTTAGCCCCGTTTCGTTTGCTTTCGTTGAAGAAAAGTTTTTCAATAGAATGGGCGGAGTGAACACACCCCTGATCATACATAACCACAGTTCACATTCATAGCAGCCACGTTGTATTCCCTCTCACCCTATCCCTTCATTTGTGGACTTCAATAAACAACACATCAGCTGTATGTGACCAGACGAAAAAACCTTTCTAAGCCAAACCATGTCATAACCGCTACACACAGCCTACATGGTTGTCCCCATAGTAGCTAAAGTAATGTCCTAGTCATCATAGCTAATAGAACTATTGCGTTAGTAAACCCGCTACAATCATGCAGTAACATTACAGTGTATAGTCAGTAAGTAGTTACACCGGCGGTCCCCAGTGGCAATAAATTAATAAAACCAAAAGCTTACCTTAACTTGGAAGAGTTCCAGTGTTGTGTTGGATATTCATTGCCATTTAGCTAACATAGCATCCCTCTGTTTGAGCCGGGTGTTTGAGTAACTAAACTAACCAGCTGAATTTGCTAGCTAAGTAAGTGAAACTGAAAGTAAAAAAATTATGACAATCTCTCTCTCTTGCTTCTCCTTAATTTTTGAAGAAATACATTTGTTCAAAACTGTTAACTATTGTCTTTCTCTCTCTTTGAGTCAACTACTCACAACATTTTATGCACTGCAGTACTGGCTAGATGTACAGTAGCTTATGCTTTCAGTACTAGATGTCACGCTACAGAGGGTAGTGCCCAATACATCACTGGGGCCAAGCTTCTTGCCACCTAGGACCTACATACTAGCCGGTGTCAGAGGAAGGCCCAAAAAATAGTCAAAGACTCCATTCACCCAAGTCATAGACTGTTCTCTCTGCTACCTCATGGCAAGCGATACCGGCGCGCCAAGTCTAGGTCCAAAAGGCTCCTTAACGTCTTCTACCCCCAAGCTATAAGACAGCTGAACAATTAATCAAATGGCCACCCGGACTATTTACATTGACTCCCCCACCCCTTTGTTTTTACACTGCTGTTACTTTCTGTTTATTATCTATGAATAGTCACTTTACCCCTACCTACATGTACAAATTACCTCGACTAACCTGTACCCCTGCACATTGACTCGGTCCCGGTACCCCCTGTATATAGCCTCATTATTGTTATGTAATTTTATTGTGTTTTTACTTTAGTAAATATTTTCAGAACTCTATTTCTTGAACTGAATTGTTGGTTAGGGGCTTGTAAGTAAGCATTTCACGGTAAGCATTTCACAGCAAGTAAGCACAACACCTGTTGTATTCGGCGTGTGTGACAAATAAAATTTGATTTGATTCATTCTCTAATCCTTTGACTGGGTGGACAACATGTCAGTTCTTGCTGCAAGAGCTCTGATAGGTTTGAGGACGTCCTCCGGAAGTTGTCATAATTAATGTGTAAGTCTATGGAAGGGGGTGAGAACCAAGAGCCTCCTAGGTTTTGTATTGAAGTCAGTATACCCAGAGGAGGATGGAAGATAGCTGTCCTCCAGGTACACCATGGTGCTACCCTACAGAGTGCTGTTGAGGCTACTGTAGATCTTCTGTGCAAAACATTGTCTATTATCAATTATTTGGTGACGTGAATATATTTAGTATAGTTTTATCAAAAATAATTAAAAAAATATATATATTTTTTAATTAAATTTATTGAGGAGGGCGGTGTGTTAAGAGTGTTTTTTTCAGACACTATAATCATAGCTTTTTCTATTTTCAGGAATCTTATTTTACATTTGAATCAGGGCTCCTCTATGATAAGAGGGGGAGTGAAAGAGAAGAGAAAAAGGAGGAAGAGGATGAAATGCATGTTTCTATTAAAAGAATGAGAGCGGAGCTGACAACATACATTTGGAGAGCTTCCACCTATGGTAGAAAGATGACAAGATTATGTTATAATACTGTTTATGCATTGAATATGGTTTCTCAGTACTCTTTCATCTGTGTGAGTGTGACTGAGTTGGGCCTCTGGTGACTAAGCATTTTTAGTGTTAGCTATATAAGACCCAGGATTCCTCTGTAAGGTGCGGCTCTCAACGATCACTGATGATGGGTGGTCCTTGACCAGGTTCATTATTGCAATTGTTAAATAGATAATAAAAATTGTATGAAGAAATAACAAAGTCTCTATCACTTCATAAAGAATTTTCCACGACGTTCATGGTGACGAGGAAGGGATCCTTATCTCTGTCTGCTGACCACTCCTGAGGACCAGGGTGAACCGTGCATGGGAATCACTCTAGGTGTGATTCAAGGCAACCCGCACTTCACTAAGGCTGCAGAAAGGGACCTGCCCACAGTCCTCCAGAGGGGGCCGGCGGACGGATACAGGATCTCGAACAAAGGCAAATTGAATATGGTGAGACGAACACGTACTGTCGTTTTAGAGATGATGAGATCCTGATGGTATTGTCATCATAGAAAGGAAGTCATGACCCTACAGTTCTGAGAAGAGAATTCGAAGTCATGAACATACTGCCGTATTCAGGCTATGAGATTCTGAAAATATCGTTAGAATAAAAAGGAAGTTCTAATGATACTCTCCTAAGAGGAGAAAACACTGAGTCGTGCACCTTTGCCGTTGTAAGGAGAAGTGTGGCATGCATTATAATGCCCTGGGTTAGTATAGTAAGATGCAAATGTGCAAATTATGTAATTTCAGGAACTAGTCCTGAAGTAGAAACGTGTAGAAGTATGGTTACCACAGCATGGTTACCACAGCATTCTGCAGCAATACGCCATACCATCTGGTTTGGGCTTAGTGGGACTATCATTTGTTTTTCAACAGGACAATGACCCAACACACCTCCAGGCTGTATAAGGGCTATTTTACCAAGAAGGAGAGTGATGGAGTGCTGCATCAGATGACCTGGCCTCCACAATCCCCCGACCTCAACCAAATTGAGATGGTTTGGGATGAGTCGGACCGCAGTGAAAAGCAGCCAATAAGTGCTCAGCATATGTGGGAACTCCTTCAAGACTGTTGGAAAAGCATTCCAGGTGAAGCTGGTTGAGAGAATGCCAAGAGTGTGCAAAGCTGTCATCAAGGCAAAGTGTGGCTTTTTGAAGAATTTCAAAAATAACATTTATTTTTATTTGTTTAACAGTTTTTTGGTTACCACATGATTCCATATGTGTTATTTCATAGTTTTGATGTCTTCACTATTATTCTACAATGTAGAAAATAGTAAAAATAAAGAACCACCCTTGAATGAGTAGGTGTTCTAAAACTTTTGTTTGGTTCGAAGCCCAGATCTGGGGACATTTCTGCAGCATTGAAGGTCCCCAAGAACACAGTGACCTCAATCATTCTTAATTGGAAAAAGTTTGTAACTACCAAGACTCTTCCTAGAGCTGGCCGCCCTGCCAAACTGAGCAATCCATGGACAAGGGCCTTGGTCAGGGATGTGGCCAGAACCCAATAGTCACTCAGAGAGCTCCAGAGTTGCTCTGTGGAGATGGGAGAACCTTCCAGAAGGACAACCATCTCTGCAGCACTCCACCAATCAGGCCTTTATGGTAGAGTGGCCAGACAGAAGCTCATCCTCCTCAGTAAAAGGCACATGACAGCTCGCTTGGAGTTTGCCAAACAGCACCTAAAGGACTCTCAGACCATGAGAAACAAGATTATCTGGTCCGATGAAACCAAGATTGAACTCACGTCTGGAGGAAACATGACACCATCCCTACGGTGTAGCATGGTGGTGACAGCATCATGCTGTGGGGATTTCTTTCAGCGGCAGGGACTGGGAGACTAGTCAGGATCAAGGGAAAGATTAACAGAGCAAAGTACAGAGAGATCCTTGATGAAAACCTGCTCCAGAGTGCTCAGGCCATCAGACTGAGGTGTCCCGACTGGCTTCGGGACAGGTCTCTGAATGTCCTTGAGTGGCCCAGCCAGAGCCCGGACTTGAACCCGATCGAACATCTCTGGAAAGACCTGAAAATCCAACCTGACAGAGCTTGAGAGGATTTGCAGAGAAGAATGGGAGAAACTCCCCAAATACAGGTGTGCCAAGCTTGTAGCGTTATACCCAAGAAGACTCAAGGCTAATGATCTCACTGGGTAAAGATTAGGTCTGGGGTAGGACAATCTGACCTTGGATCAGTAGTTGAGTCTGACTTCTACCTATGCAGACTGTGCATTATAAGTGTACAGCTGAGCTGAAATAAGATCAACTGTCTTATCACAGATTTAACCCAAACTCCAGCCCCCTCTTACCCTTAGGAGCACTGAGATATTTAGAGTTTTGTATACATCAGCAGTTTAGAATGTGCATTCTCACTTCAAAATGATCAAGGAGGAAAGAAAAAGAGAGGGAGGAAGAGGAAAGTAGAAGAGAGAGGAAAAGGAAAATGACAAGAGTGCGTTCTTATCAGCAGAACAAAGTAAATAAAAATCAAAAATAATGTGCTCTGTTTCTGCTGCTGTGTAGGGTATGACAGAAGCAGACATATCACACCCTTACTACACAGAAACAGCTCACACAAAAATGCATGCACGAGCTCACACACGCACACTATACGCACCCCAACATCACCCTGTCACTGTCAATATTTGCTTAAAGGTGCCCTCCTCAAATAACTGAATAAAACACATATGGAGGAAGTGGATACACTTCATAAAATATTATTATTAAGTGGCTCTTAGTCCCCACTCAGTCAGGGCTGCAATACAAAACACTGTGGAACTGTACTGAAGGAGCCTCACAGCTCCTTCAGTACCAGAGGTGAATAAACAAGATAGACCGCTGGGTCTTTGGGCCGCACACGGAGAGTTCTGATTGGTTGAGCAGATGTAGCATTAATCAAGTGCTGACGTAAAGGTCTGAGTTAGCGCAATCAGAAAGCTGAGAGTTTTTGCCTGGTAGTATGGTCTAAATAAATGATTTGAAAAGAGAGCAGAAAACACGGACACTGTGTAGCTGCTCCAGCGTTTTAATGTAGCAACTTTTGTACCTTTCCTGGACTTTGACTGCTGAATGTTACAGTACACTACCTGTTACCGAATAAAAAAGGTCCTATAAGTTCAACTCAAACTCTTCCTAAATGCCTACTTAATGTTGATGCCAAAACTCTCAAGGTCAGGGAGAGGCCAATCAAGTTTGTTAGAGAGAGAAGAATTTACTTTCCTTACAATACATACAGGCACTGTAGCAACTCCCCTCAGGCTAAATTGTAATAAGCAATCATAATCATAAAAACACAGTCAAATTGCTTATTGAACATCAATAATGCAGCACAGTGTGGCTCTCTTTGAGTTGATCGCTTTGATTGACTCATTTACAGAAACAGAGTGAGTGTGTTATGGTGATCGTGTATGTTTATTTGATTGACGTAACCTTTCTATACAGTAGGCTGTGAATTGGGCAGGGGGAGCATGAGGGTGAGTGGTAAACAATGTGTGTGTGTGCGTGTGTGTCTGTGCGCGTGTGTGTGTCACAACTTCCGCCGAAGTCGGTCCCTCTCCTTGTTCGGGCGGCGTTCGGCGGTCGACGTCACCGGCCTTCTAGCCATCGCCGATCCACTTTTCATTTTCCATTTGTTTTGTCTTTGTTTTACACACCTGGTTACAATCCCCCAATTACATGTTCATTATTTAACCCTCTGTTTTCCCCATGGTTTTTGTGCGTGTTTGTTTTATGTACTTCGGTCCTTTTGTGTGGGCTTGGTAATTCTACATGTACTTGGTAATTTTGAGTAAAGTTACTTTTATTACTCATCTCTGCTGTCCTGCGCCTGACTCCTCTGCACCAGCTACACCTAGACCTTTACAGTGTGTGTTATTATAATGGGGATTTATTGGTTGGTTTTAAGAGCTGTGGCCAGTGTTGCATCATCCATTAGTTAATCAGGAGAGTTTTAGCCCTCCAGGGTCAGAGAAGGACAATGTGTCACAGACATGACTAACTACTAAATCACACACTAGCAGAGAAGCAGGCAAGAACACACACACACACACACACACAATCTATTTCCATGAAAACATTCAACCCTACCAGCGTGCAATTGTATTCACAAATTCACACTAGGAAACAAAACACTTCCATAAGACATCGTCTTACAAGAGAATTGTGTGATGGGTTAGACAGACTAGTCTAAAACCATAACATTACACCACGGCATCTGATCCAGCCCTGACCTTTCAGCACTTAATTACATCACAGTGTGACGATTACATCACCAATCTAATCCGGTTGTCAGTCAGTGTGATACCGGCCGTCATGCGGCCATTACATTAAACACAGTCATAGACATATCACACAACCACGTTATGAAAACTCAGCAGCAAAAGAAATAACCGTCCTCTTACTGTCAACTGCGTTTATTTTCAGCAAACTTAACATGTGTAAATATTTGTATGAACATAACAAGATTCAACAATTGAGACATCAACTGAACAAGTTCCACAGACATGTGACTAACAGAAATGGAATAATGTGTCCCTGAACAAATTGGGGTCAAAATCAAAAGTAACAGTCAGTATCTGGTGTGGCCACCAGCTGCATTAAGTACTGCAGTGCATCTCCTCCTCATGGACTGCACCAGATTTGCCAGTTCTTGCTGTGAGATGTTACCCCATTCTTCCACCAAGGCACCTGCAAGTTCCCAGACATTTTTGTGGGGAATGGCCCTAGCCCTCACCCTCAGATCCAACAGGTCCCAGACGTGCTCAATGAGATTGAGATCCAGGCTCTTCGCTGGCCATGGCAGAACACTGACATTCCTGTCTTGCAGAAAATCACGAACAGAACAAGCAGTATGGCTGGTGGTATTGTCATGCTGGAGGGTCGTGTCAGGATGAGCCTGCAGGAAGGGTACCACATGAGGGAGGAGGATGTCTTCCCTGTAATGCACAGCATTGAGATTGCCTGCCATGACAACAAGCTCAGTTTGATGATGCTGTGACACACCGCCCCAGACCATGACGGACCCTCCACTTCCAAATGGATCCCTCTCCAGAGTACAGGCCTCGGTGTAACGCTCATTCCTTCAACAATAAACGCGAATCTGACCATCACCCCTGATGAGACAAAACCATGACTCGTCAGTGAAGAGCACTTTTTGCCAGTCCTGTCTGGTCCAGCAACGGTGGGTTTGTGCCCATAGGTGACGTTGTTGCCGGTGATGCCTGGTGAGGACCTGCCTTACAACAGGCCTACAAGCCCTCAGTCCAGCCTCTCTCAGCCTGTTGCGGACAGTCCGAGCACTGATGGAGGAATTGTGCGTTCCTGCTGTAACTTGGGCAGTTGTTGTTGACTCCTGTACCTGTCCCGCAGGTGTGATGTTCGGATGTACCGATCCTGTGCAGGTGTTGTTACACGTGGTCTGCCAATGCGAGGATGATCAGCTGTCCATCCTGTCTCCCTGTAGTGCTGTCTTAGGAGTCTCACAGTACGGACATGGCAATTTATTGCCCTGGCCACATCTGCAGTCCTCATGCCTCCTTGCAGCATGCCTAAGGCACATTTACGCGGATGAGCAGGGACCCTGGGCATCTTTCTTTTGGTGTTTTTCAGAGTCAGTAGAAAGGCCTCTTTAGTGTCCTAAGTTTTCATAACTGTGACCTTAATTGCCCACCGTCTGTAAGCTGTTAGTGTCTTAACGACCGTTCCACAGGTGCATGTTCATTAATTGTTTATGGTTCATTGAACAAGCATGGGAAACAGTGTTTAAACCCTTTACAATGAAGTGTCACGTCCTGACCAGTAAAGGGGTCATTTGTAATTGTAGTATGGTCAGGGCGTGGCAGGGGGTGTTTGTTTTGTGTGTTTTTTTTTTTTTTGGTTCTAGGCGATTTTGGTTCTAGTTTTCTATTTCTATGTTTCTTTTTTCTATGTGTGGCCAGGTATGGCTTCCAATCAGAGGCAGGTGTTTTTCGTTGTCTCTGATTGGAAGCCATACTTAGGCAGCCTGTTTTTCCTGTGTTTTTGTGGGTGGTTATTTTCTGTATAGCCTGTGTGCCTTATGGAACTGTTTCGTCGTCTGTTTATTTTGTTTTGAGTGTTCTTTCAAATAAATAAGTAAGATGAGCACTATACCCGCTGCATTTTGGTCACCGTTCATCGACGCCTGTGACATGAAGATCTGTGAAGTTATTTGGATTTCTATGAATTGTCTTTGAAAGATAGGGTCCTGAAAAAGGGACATTTGTTTTTTTGCTGAGTTTATTATTGAGGTGGTTAGTACGAAACAAGAGCAGCCAATTGTACTCTCCTACCTTCTCTCTAATTGGCTATCAGATAGCCCAGTGGATTCTGAGAAAGTTGTACTAGGTGTCATGGGATTGACTACTGTATATCACATTATGGGCCCAGTTGTTGCAGTCTACCCTGTGTGTCTGCATACACACAGATAATGTTCTGTTTTTGACTCATACTGTGGATTGTTAGGTAAAACTAGTGTTACGGTCATGGTTGATGTTGGAAGCTGAAATAATTGTTTTGTATTCCCAGACATCTCGCTGAGTAAGGGGCGGCATAAGATTTAAATAGCTAGAAGGGTTAGTCTCAATGAATGTAATGTTCCATGAATAAGCAATATATTACTTAAATAATTTGACTAAATGGTTGGATGTTGTACAGTAAATATGTGTTGAGATATTTGAGAAGTCATCGTTCATCACATCATTACCATTGTTTTGTTTTAATTTCACAATCCTGTGCAGAGCACCTTGGGCCACTGCCAATAATTCACCCAAACCACAATCTATAGTCAGGAAATGTATTGACTGCTTAAAAATGTGCTAACATGCATCTCCACCACACCGATGAGCTAAGCAAGCGGTTGGGTTGACAGGGACTCATGTCAGAGAACACACAAATATTCTTTCTCTGCTCTTGTCTTTTGGGCCAGGAAGGCCGGGGAGGAAAACTTTTTGGTGGATAGCTCGGAGCCATTGTTAATTAGTACAGCTCGTTGAGCTGACAGAGATGAAGATGTCATTGTTAATTACGTTAATTCCTGCCTGTGTGCTGTTTTCTCTGAAGAAGATCCTGTCGCGCTGTTCGCTAATCAGCCTCTGAGATAAATTACACTTTTCCCTACATGTTTATTTATTGAGAAGGGTAGGTTACCCTGGAGAGAAACATGACTTTGATTTCTTCATACAAATACATCTCATTTGAAAACAACACATCAAATCAAATGTTATTAGTCACATGTGCCGAATACAACAGGTGTAGACCTTACAGTGAAATGCTTACTTACGAGCCCCTAACCAACAATGCAGTTAAATTTTATAATGAAATAATATCTAAAAATACGAGGTTAATATTAAAGAGCAGCAGTAAAATAATAGCGAGACTATATACAAGGGGGTACAGGTAAGTTGAGGTAATATGTACATGTAGGTAGAGTTATTAAAGTGACTATGCATAGATGATAACAACAGAGAGTAGCAGCTGTGTAAATGTGTGTGTGTGTGTGTGTGTGGGGGGTGGGGGGTGGGGGCAGGGGGGCGTGGGGGCGTGGGGGTCAATGCAAATAGTCTGGGTAGCCATTTGATTAGATGTTCAGGAGTCTTATATCTTGGGGGTAGAAGCTGTTTAGAAGCCTCTTGGACCTAGACTTGGCGCTCCGGTACCGCTTGCCGTGCGGTACTGTAGCAGAGAGAACAGTCTATGACTAGGGTGGCTGGAGTCTTTGACCATTTTTAGGGCCTTCCTCTGACACCGCCTGGTATAGATGTCCTGGATGGCAGGAAGTTTTGCCCCAGTGATGTACTGGGCCGTACACACTACCCTCTGTAGTGGCTTGCGGTCGGAGGCCGAGCAGTTGCCATACAAGGCAGTGATGCAACCAGTAGAGTTCATAGACTTCTGAATCTTAACAAATCTTTAAACTGTTGTAACAGATCATTGTTGGTGCAAAGAGGTGAAAGTGAGTTCAGGAGTCAAATCACAGCCTTCCCCTTTATTACAACTTTATCTTACTGCAAGGCGGTTTCAACATGTGTTGTGTTCATCCGTGATTGTCTAGTATAGCATCCATGATTCGTATCATTGATTGGACGGTCTATTTTGTTTATATGTTTTTTTTATCGGAAATTACTAGGTGATTTAGTGGTCCTATTTCCGTTGTATTTTGAGATGCTACTCGTTGAGATAAACATCAGGTTCGACTGAGAACAAGTGTTTATTTTTGATTTGTTTTTTTAAACATAACACACTGCAGTCCACCATTGAAATTAAAACAATTTCTAAGAACGTATTTATATCAAACCCATATGCTCTGAGTGAAATGCTAATTGACTATTTGTTCCTGCCCCATTAAAAAAAGCGAGAGAGAGATACCATACAGCTACTCTGACCACTGTTTATTGTGCTGAAACACCAAGCACTCTCCCTGATAGCACTCAAAGGCAAAGAAAAAAAAGGAGTCATGATTAACTGCAACTCAACATGGCTGCAAGAACATTGGTGTCAACATAAATGGTCGTATCAAGCAAACAGCTAACTGAGCAGATTTGTTGCCACTCAACACTGTTTTGTGTGGCTACAACTGTAAGAACATTTTAGCTAAGCCTAAACCTAACCCTTTTCTTAACCTTAACCTCATTCTCCTAACCTGCTACTTGAATTCTCCTAACCTGCTATGTTAATTCTCCTAACCTGCTATGATAATTCTCCTAACCTGCTACATTAATTCTCATAACCTATGTTAATTATCCTAACATGCTACGCTCGTTTTCCTAACCTGCCACGTGAACAAACCATCAGTCCCAACAAACCATCAGTATCTCCACACAGAAACTGAACAATGAAAATGCGTTAAGAAACACTGCTCAATCAAAACCGTCTAACCAATCACACAGCGCTGATCTCACACCCATCACTGATGATCCACCCACTTCTTCCAACACTTTAAAAAAAAGTCCAAGAGTCCAGAAAACATGACTGGATCATGACTTTTTCGAGTATGGTTTTGTTATGTAGGTTGCCAGCAAACAATCAGTTTGAGTCATATTGTACAGTGAATAACTGTTTTATATTTCTCTGCTTGAGTTTAACAAAAGTTCAGACTATAATGTTCACTGAATAAGCCCACAGCTTGTTCAGATAACACACTTACGCTAACAGTTCTGTAATACCTCTAGAGAACCTCCATTCAGTCCAACTCTTAAAAACCCCACTGTACTGGGATCTGTGAGACCTTTACAAAATGTCATGGCCTTCCTCAGAGTCTATATCATAATGATAAGGTTTCTATAGCACGATGGAGACTTTTATCATCTGGAATTAAACGGGTGAGATGGATGCCAAGTAGAGGGCTATGTTCTCTTACTACTTATGTATCATGGCAGAAAACATCAGCAACCAACTCACTGCTTTATTTATGTGTATCAGGAGAACTCTGTTGGCCTCTTACCAGTGGTTGTTGCTGAGTTGCACAGAAATTAGTAGAAATTATAACAAGGGAGGTTTTTACGGTCATGAAAGTATAATTGTTTTGCTGGTAATGACATGTATTACAATATATAGTGTACACAGCACAGTCTGCAGTGCTTACTCCAGCTGAGTGCTTCTAAAGTTAATTAAGTACTGAGTTGGGAAGTGGAGGACATGGAAGGCTTGAAATACTGCAGATACATAATAACCATATTCCAGTTATCATCGCTCTTTATTTTTTATATAAAACCCCTTTTATTCACAATTAAAACCTAAATGAATAGCCTGAATTAATGTAAATAATATTGCACTGAAAGATGAACGCATTTACAGAAACAATGCTCTATAGTCTTGTTAAACGCATGAAATGTCCTTTATTATATCATTATACTTAAGCCTGCCTCCCTCTTCCTCTCTTTTTCTGCTACTTAACACCCCTCTCCCTTTCTCTCTTTCACTCCTTCCTCACATCTCTCTCCATCTCTCACCTGCAGTCTCTATATCCTCTTTCTTTTCTGACACCTCTCTCCATGTCCCTCTCCTCCCCCATCTTCTCTCTCTCCCCACACATGTGGTGACATTTCTGTGTCTTTGTCCACTTGGCGCAGTGTTGTCAGTGTGTGCCCTAGACATGAGTGAGTCTCACTGAGGCAGACCCAGCCAGGCCCCCCAGAGTCACAGTGTGATATTAAAGCCCTGACCTTTCTGCTTCCTCAATTGACACAATAGGAACACTCAGCGGCCTCTCCTGTAACAGCAAAGAACATGACAAACTTTTAAAGAAATCCATCAGAAAACTCAAAGGGCCTCGAAAACAGCCTTCCAGAAAGGGATTGGTTTTCTTCCAGAGCCACTGTAGCGCAATAAGACTTTTCCCCGAGAATGAGCTTTGTGGAGTCGTACAACCTATCAATCACTGTAAGTGAATTGGTATTTAAATGAATAAATATGGGGGGGATGAGGAGGGGGTTATGTGGTATTATTTAAGATACTCTTTGAAGAGGTGGGGTTTTAGATGTTTTCGTAAGATGGGCAGGGACTCTGCTGTCATAGCTTCAAGGGGGAAGCTGTTTCCACCACTGGGGTTCCAAGACAGAGGCGTTTTGACTGGGCTGCCCTCCCATAGGGGTGGGAGGGCCAAGAGAGCAGAGGTGTAGGGTTTGAGCATAGCCTGAAGCTAGGGAGTGACAGTTCCTCTTGCTGCTCTATAGGCAAGTACCATGGTCTTGTAGTGGATGCAAGCTTCGACTGGAAGCCAGTGGAGTGTGCGGAGGAGTGGGGTGACATGGGAGAACTTGGGAAGGTTGAACACCATGTGGGCTGCGGCTTTCTGGATAAGTTGCAGGGGTTTAATGGCACAAGTGGGGAGCCCAGCCAAGTCATACATAAAAAACGAATAATGAAAGAAAAGCATTGAAGGTTGAATTTTATAAAGCAGACCTATCAGCTTGCTGCCAGCTCTAAGCAAACTGTTGGAAAAAAATGGTGTTTGACCAAATACAATGATACTTCTCTGTAAACAAAGAAACTACATATTTTCAGCATGCTTATAGACAAGGTCATTCAACATGTACTGCACTGACACAAATAACTGATGATTGGTTGAAATAAATTGATAATAAGATGATTGTGGGAGCTGTACTGTTAGATTTCAGTGCAGCCTTTGATATTATTGCCCATAACCTGTTGTTGATAAAACTTGTGTTAAGGCTTTTCAACCTCTGCCATTTCGTGGATTCAGAACTATCTAATAGAACTCAGAAGGTTTTCTTTAATGAAAGCTTCTCTAATGTAAAACATGTAAAGTGTGGTGTACCGCAGGGCAGCTCTCTAGGCCCTCTACTCTTTTCTACTTTTACCAATGACCTGCCACTGACATTAAACAAAGCATGTGTGTCCATGTATGCTGATTATTCAACCATATACTATACGCATCAGCAACCACAGCTAATGAAATCACTGAAACCCTTAAAAAAGTGTTGCAGTCTATTTTTGAATGGGTGGCCAGTAATAAACTAGTCCTGAACGACTCTAAATCTAAGAACATTGTATTTGGTACAAAACATTCCCTAAGTTCTAGACCTCAGCTGAATCTGGTAATGAATGGTGTGGCTGTTGGACAAGTTGAGAAGACTAAATTACTTGGTGATTACTTGGTGTTAACTTAAATTGTAAACTGTCATGGTCAAAACATATAGATTCAATGGTTGTAAAGATGATGAGAGGTCGGTCAATAATAAAGATATGCTCTAAACTTTTGAACACAACACTCCAAAAAGCAAGTCGTGCAGGCTCTAGTTTTGTCTGATCTTGATTATTGTCTAGTCGTGTGGTCGAGTGCTGCAAGGAAAGACCTAGTTAAGCTGAGGCTGGCCCAGAACAGAACGGCACGTCTTGCTCTTCATTGTAATCAGAGGGCTAATATAAGTGATATGCATGCCAGTCTCTCTTGGCTAAGAGTTGAGGAGAGACTCACTGCATCACTTCTTTTTTATAAGAACAATGTGTTGAAAATTCCAAATTGTTTGCAGACATGCCACAACGGGTCTTTTCATAGTCTCCAAATCCAGAACAAATTTAAGAAAGCGTACAGTATTATTCTGAGCCATTATTGCATGGAACTCCCTTCTATCTCATATTGCTCAAATAAACAGCAAACCTGGTTTCAGAAAACAGATAAAGCAACTCCTCACGGCACAACGCCTCTCCCCTATTTGACCTAGATAGTTTGTGTGTATAAATTGATATGTAGGCTACGTGTGCCTTTTTTAAATTGATGTAGTTCTGTCCTTGTGCTGTTCTTGTCTAGTAATGTTCTGTATTATCTCATGTTTCATGTTTTGTGTGGACCCCAGCAACAGCTAATGGGAATCCTAATAAAATACAAAAAAACAAATACCAACAGTGAGTTTCAGTAGTCGAGACTGGATTTGGACCTTTACCACTTCCTGTGTAAGGTATGGTCGTTCTCTACGACTGTTGTAGAGCATGAACCTGCAGGAGTGAGTCACTGCTTTAATGTTAGCAGGGAATGACAGGCTGCTCCAGGTCACACCAAGGTTCTTAGCACTTTGGGAGTGGGACAGCATGGAGTTGTCAACCATGATGGAGAGATGTTGGAGCGGGCAGGCTTTCACTGCTTTGTCTTGTCGAGATTGAGCTTGAGGTGGTGTGCCGGCATCCAAGCTGAGATATCTCCCAGGCTGGCAAAGATGTGTGCTGCCACCTGGGTGTCAGAAGGGGGGATGACACTCAAGGACTGTCATCCGCATAGCAATGGTAGGAGAGACGATGTAAGGATATGACAGAGCCAAGTGACTTGGTGTATAGAGAGAAAAGGGCCTAGAATCGAGACCTGGGGGACACCAGTAGTGAGAGTACATGGTGCAGACACAGATTCTCTTCACGTCACCTGGTAGGAGCGGCCTGCCAGGTAGGATGAAATCCAACAGTGTGCATAGCCTGAGACGCCCAGGAGAGGAGGATCTGATGGTTCATGGTGTCGAAGGCAGCGGAAAGAGCTAGGAGGATGTTGTGGTGGAAAAATTATGACATAGCTTATGAACTGTTTAACCCTAGCTATATGGTTTTGTGTATTGGTAGCTATAATGTAATACATATTTTCTATATGACGTTTTATAACTAGGTACCTTTGTGCTCACAAGAGGAGGAAGTTTCTGTGTGTGTGTGTGTGTGTGTGTGTGTGTGTGTGTGTGTGTGTGTGTGTGTGTGTGTGTGTGTGTGTGTGTGTGTGTGTGTGTTAGCAGACAATACCCAAGAGAGAACCTTGAGCTTCTTGGGTCAACGCACAGAAATAGCGTCTGAGAAATTTTATCAGGAGCATGTGTCTTGCGACACATTACTTTTTGCACCCAAACCTCCTCCTTTGTGCTGAGGATGAATTGTGTTTTTCTCCATATCTCCGGATTCCTACCCCAAGCACCGAACATTTTCACCTGGATCATCGCAGCTAGCTAGCTGCCTGGAGCTAAATCTCCCGGCTAGCTGAAGACGTCCATCAGCCACTCCTTGGGCTACAATACCTATTTTGCCGATTGGCCTGGACCCCTTTTACTGCCAATACGGAGCCCCACCGATCCATCACGACTGGACTACCAACGTAATCCGCCCGAGGTTTTTTTTCCAACATGCTCCTCCGTCGCGACGTCCCCTGAATGCTCATCTGCTAGCCTGCTAGAAGCGGCCCGCTAGCTGTCTAGAACCTATCGGACTGTTAGCTGAAGAGATCCATCAGCCATTTTCTTAGGCTTCTATACCTATTTTGCCAATTGGCCTGGACCCTTTTACTACACGGATCCCTGCCGATCCTTGACGACTGGTTTGCCGACGTAATTCCGCACAAGGGGGCTACAACAGAATCTTCCGTCGCGACGTCCCTCTAAGGCCCTTCTGCTAGCCCCGGCCCTGAATTGCCCTGTCCCCAGCCCACCTAGCTACTCACTGGACCCCATGATCACCCGACTATGCATGCCTCTCCCTAATGTCAATATGCCTTGTCCATTGCTGTTTTGGTTAGTGATTATTGTCTTATTTCACTGTAGAGCCTCCAGCCCTGCTCAATATGCCTTAGCTAACCCTTTTGTTCCACCTCCCACACATGCGGTGACCTCACCTGGTTTAAATAGTGTCTCTAGAGACAATACCGGCCGTGAAAATACTGCCCCCTATCCCTAACAGGTTATTAACTTGTTATGGATAGGGGGCAGTATTTTCACGGCCGGATAAAAAACGTACCCGATTTCATCTGTTTATTACTCCTGCCCAGAAACTAGAATATGCATATAATTGTTTGATTTGGATAGAAAACACCCTAAAGTTTCTAAAACTGTTTGAATGGTGTCTGTGAGTATAACAGAACTCATATGGCAGGCCAAAACCTGAGAAGATTCCAAATAGGAAGTGCCCTCTCTGACCATTTCTTGGCCTTCTTTAGCCTCTTTATTGAAAACAGAGGATCTCTGCTGTAACGTGACACTTTCTAAGGCTCCCATAGGCTCTCAGAAGGCGCCAGAACGTTGAATGATGACTTTGCAGTCCATGGCTGAAAAACAGTAGTGCATTTGGATAGTTGTCGATCTGAGAACAATGAGACGGGTGTGCGCGCATGCACGTGAAGAGTCCATTTTACATTTTCAGTCTTTGAACGAAAACAACGACTCCCGGTCGGAATATTATCACTATTTTACAAGAAAAATTGCATAAAAATTGATTTTAAACAGCGTTTGACATGCTTCGAAGTACGGTAATGGAATATTTTGAATTGTTTTGTCACGATACGCGCGGGCACGTCACCCTTCGTTACCCTTCGGATAGTGTCTTGAACGCACGAACAAAACGGCGCTATTTGGATATAACTATGGATTATTTGGAACCAAACCAACATTTGTTATTGAAGTAGAAGTCCTGGGAGTGCATTCTGACGAAGAACAGCAAAGGTAATACAATTTTTCTTATAGTAAATCTGAGTTTGGTGAGTACCAAACTTGGTGGGTGTCAAAATAGCTAGCCTGTGATGGCCGGGCTATCTACTCAGAATATTGCAAAATGTGCTTTCACCGAAAAGCTATTTTAAAATCGGACACCGCGATTGCATAAAGGAGTTCTGTATCTATAATTCTTAAAATAATTGTTATGTTATTTGTGAACGTTTATTGTGAGTAATTTAGTAAATTCACCGGAAGTTTTCGGTATGTTTGCTAGTTCTGAACGTCACATGCTAATGTAAAAAGCTGGTTTTTGATATAAATATGAACTTGATTGAACAAAACATGCATGTATTGTATAACATAATGTCCTAGGAGTGTCATCTGATGAAGATCATCAAAGGTTAGTGCTGCATTTAGCTGTGGTTTTGTTTTTTGTGACATTATATGCTAGCTTGAAAAATGTGTGTGTGATTATTTCTGTCTGGGTACTCTCCTGACATAATCTAATGTTTTGCTTTCGTTGTAAAGCCTTTTTGAAATCGGACAGAGTGGTTAGATAAAGGAGAGTCTTGTCTTTACAATGGTGTAAAATAGTCATATGTTTGAAAAATGGAAGTTTTCGGATTTTCAAGGAATTTGTAATTCGCGCCACGCCCTATCATTGGATATTGGAGCGGTGTTCCGCTAGCGAAACATCTAGATGTAAGAGGTTAACGAGAGTCTTGTCTTTAAAATGGTCTAAAATAGTCGTATGTTTGAAAAATTTAAATTATTGCATTTTTGAGGTTATGTATATCGCGCCACGCTATTCCACTGGCTGTTGAATAGAGTGGGACGGTGACATGTCACCTAGCCCATAGAAGGTAATTGATTGCCCCACATCTATCTTCAGAGCTTGTGCTGTTAGGTGACCTAAACTGGGACATACTTAACACCCCGGCCATCCAACAAACTAAGCTTGATGCCCTCAATCTCACACAAGTTATCAATGAATCTACCAGGTACAACTCCAAATCTCTAAACACGGATACCCTCATGGATATCATTCCGTCAGTAGAGGATGCCTGGTTGTTCTTTAAAAGTGCTTTCCTCACCATCTTAAATAAGCATGCCCCATTCAAAAAACTTAGAACCAGGAACAGATATAGCCCTTGGTTCACTCCAGACCTGACTGCCCTTGACCAGCACAAAAACATCCTGTAACGTACTGCATTAGCTTCGAATAGCCCCCACAATATGCAACTTTCAGGAAAGTTAGGAACCAATATACACAGGCAATTAGGAAAGCAAAGGCTAGCTTTTTCAAACAGAAATTTACATCCTGCAGCACAAACTCCAAAAGGTTCTGGGACACTGTAAAGTCCATGGAGAATAAGAGCACCTCCTCCCAACTGCCCACTGCACTGAGGCTAGGAAACACTGTCACCACCGATAAATCCACAATAATTGAGAATTTCAATAAGCATTCCTCTACGGCTGGCCATGCTTTCCAGCTGGCTACCCCTACACCGGTCAACAGCCCTGCACCTCCCACAGCAGCTTTCCCAAGCCTCCCCATTTCTCCTTCACCCAAATCCAGATAGCTGAAGTTCTGAAAAAGCTGCAAAATCTAAACCTCTACAAATCAGCTGGGCTGGACAATCTGGACCCTCTCTTCCTAAAAGTATCAGCCGAAATTGTTGCAACCCCATTACTAGCCTGTTCAACCTCTCTTTCGTATTGTCTGAGATCCCCAAAGATTGGAAAGCTGCCACGGTCATACCCCTCTTCAAAAGGGGAGACACTCTATACCCAAACTGCTACAGACCTATATCTATCCTACCCTGCCTTTCTAAGGTCTTCAAAAGCCAAGTAAACAAACAGATCACCGACAACTTTGAATCCCACCGTACCTTCTCCGCTATGCAATCTGGTTTTTGAGCTGGTCATGGGTGCACCTCTGCCACGCTCAACGTCCTAAACGATATCATAACCGCCATCAATAAGAAACAATGTGTGTCAAATCAGAGAGCCTGTTGTCCGGACCTCTGGCAGTCTCTATGGGGGTGCCACAAGGTTCAATTCTCGGGCCGACTCTTTTCTCTGTATACATCAATGATGTCGATCTTGCTGCTGGTGATTCTCGGATCCACCTCTATGCAAACGACAACATTCTGTATACTTTTGGCGCTTATTTTGGACACTGTGTTAACTAACCTCAAGACGAGCTTCAATGCCATAACTCTCCTTCCGTGGCCTCCAACTGCTCTTAAATGCAAGTAAAACTAAATATATGCTCTTCAACCGATCGCTGCCCGACCGTCCAGCATCATAACTCTGGACGGTTCTGACTTAGAATATGTGGACAACTACAAATTCCTAGGTGTCTGGTTAGACTGTAAACTCTCCTTCCAGACTCATATTAATAACCTTTCTGGGATAGGGTCTAGTTTCCTGAATTTCAGCCTGACTGACGTTCCTAAAGTAACCTGCCTGTTACTCAGACGCAGAAGCCAGGATATGCATTGGTAGTATTTGATCGAAAACACTTTTGAAGTATTTAAAACTGTTAAAATAATGTTTGAGACTATAACATAATTGATTTGCCAGGCGAAAATCCGAAGAAAAACCAACCAGAATGTATTTTTTCTTATAATGGAATCCTATTTTTACTATATAAATCCGTCTCCCAGATTGCAATTCCTATGGCTTCCACTAGATCTCAACAGTCTTTATACAAATTTTCATGCTTGTTTTTTGAAAAACAAGCAAGAATTTGGAGTTTTGGTTAGGACACCACCGGAACAATATCAATCTTTCAGCGCGCACTTACTAATTTTGCTTTACTATTCAACATACTACTTTCCGTATGAAATATTATAGTTTAGAGTACCTGAGGGTTAAATGGAAACGTCGTTTGACTTGTTTGGATGAAGTTTAGCGGTAACTTTTTGGACTCCTTTGTCTGCATGTTGAACGAGTGGATTAATGAAATCGATGGCACGAACTAAAACAGACTTTTTGGGATATAAATAAGGATTTTATCTAACAAAACAACCATTCATGTTGTAGCTGGGATCCTTGGGATTGTAAACAGAGGAAGATCTTCAAAAGTAAGTGATTTATTTAATCGCTATTCGTGATTTTATGAAGCCTGCGCCGTCCTCAGACAATCGCATGGTATGCTTTCGCCATGTAGCCTATTGTAAATTGGTCAACGCATTTAGATTAACAAGAAATTAAGTTTGAAATGAATGTTTAATATTACGATTATTTATTTGAATTGCGCAACCTCCAATTTAAGTAGATGTTGTCGGCTTGTGCGCCGCTAGCTGGATGCTTATCCCTAATTAAGCACCTTCAATCTAAATTAAATCTAGAATCGGCTTCCTATTTTGCAACAAAGCATCCTTCACTCATGCTGCCAAACATACCCTCGTAAAACTGACTATCCTACCGATCCTTGACTTCGGCGATGTCATTTACAAAATATCCTCCAACACACTACTCATCAAATTGGATGCAGTCTATCACAGTGCCATCCGTTTTGTCACCAAAGCCCCATATACTACCCACCACTGCGACCTGTATGCTCTCGTTGGCTGGCCCTGGCTTCATATTCGTCGCCAGACCCACTGGCTCCAGGTCATCTATAAGTCTTTGCTAGGTAAAGCCCCACCTTATCTCATCTCACTGGTCACCATAGCAGCACCCACCTGTAGCACGCGCTCCAGCAGGTATATTTCAC
The DNA here is from genome assembly GCF_901001165.1 of Salmo trutta. Lineage (NCBI taxonomy): Eukaryota > Metazoa > Chordata > Actinopteri > Salmoniformes > Salmonidae > Salmo > Salmo trutta. Next base: position 6,924,994 of record NC_042968.1, on the reverse strand, counting down.
TGGTCACCCCCAAAGCCAATTCCTCCTTTGGCCGTCTCTCCTTCCAGTTCTCTGCTGCCAATGACTGGAACGAATTGCAAAAATCACTGAAGCTGGAGACTCATATCTCCCTCACTAACTTTAAGCACCAACTGTCAGAGCAGCTCACAGATCACTGCACCTGTACATAGCCCATCTGTAAATAGCCCATCCAACTACCTCATCCCCATATTGTTTTTTAGTTTTTTTTGCTCCTTTGCACCCCAGTATCTCTACTTGCACATTCATCTTCTGCACATCTATCACTCCAGTGTTTAATTTCTAAATTGTAATTATTTCACCACTATGGCCTATTTATTGCCTTGCAACCCTTATCTTACCTCATTTGCACACACTGTATATAGAATGTTCTATTGTGTTATTGACTGTATGTTTGTTTATACCATGCAAAACTCTGTGTTCTTGTTTGTGTCACACTGCTTTGCTTTATCTTGGCCAGGTCGCAGATGTAAGTGAGAACTTGTTCTCAACTAGCCTACCTGGTTAAATAAAAGTTGAAATAAAATAAATAAAAATGGGAGTTGTATGTATGTATCCTGCTCGGGGACAGCCCCCTGGTAGAGCTTCAGACCAACTTATACTGAGTGTGCCGAATTTGTTGTAACCTCTCCGCTGGCGTGAAGATTAATAAAGATAATTTACTAATTGACATGAGTCCTTCATGGTAATTTCCTTTACAATGGATACAGAGGAGAGAGAATCAGCTTTGGCAGTGTGGAGAGCCTCCGTGACACAGAGGAGAGCGGTCTCGTTTGAGTGACCCATCTTGAAGCCTAGGTCAAGAAAATTGTTCTGAGAGAGATAACGGTGCGAGTGAGCATGCTCAAGTCTTTTGAAAAGAAAAGAAAGAAGGGTAACCGGTCTGTAGTTTTGGATGTTAGAGGGAATTGTTGGTTTCTTGAGGAGGGGAATGACTCTGGACATTTTTAAATCAGAGGAGACACAGTCATTGGTCAGGGAGGAGTTGATGAGGGAAGTGAGCAAAGGGAGAAGGTTTCCAGATAAGAGAGGAGTTGATGGGGTCGAGCAGATGGATGGGCCTCACTAATCGCAGGATTTTATCTGGAGAGAGAGGGGAGAAAGAGGTGAAGGTGTAGGGTAGTTATGTGTGAGTGGACTCAATTGGCTGAGTGAATGAGGCGCAGATGTCGTGAACCTTCTTTTCAAAATGGTTGACAAGGTCATCTGCTGAGGGGGTGGATGATTAAGGAGAGGAGAAGGTAGAAAAGAGTTCCCTAGGGTTAGAGGCAGAAGCTTGAAATTTAGAGAGTGATAGAAAGTGGATTTAGCATTGGATACAGAGGAAGGAAATGTAGAACGGAGGGAGTGAAAGGATGATAGGTTCTCCGGAATTTGAATTTTTCCTAATTTTCGCTCAGCTGCCCGCAGCCCTGTTCTGTAAGCTCACAATGACTCACTACGCCCTGGACCAGGAGGAGAGGGCTGAGCTGGCCGGGAGGAAAAGGGACAGTGCGAGTCATAGGATCTGGAAAGGGAGGAGTAGGTTCGATGAAGCAGAATCTGGAGAAATGAGGGAGAAGGATTTAGCAGAAATTAGAGATGATAGGATAGAAGAGGGGAGAGTAGTGGGAGAGAGATGGCACATGACCATCTGGGTAGGGGCTGAGTGGGTAGGGTTGGAGAAGAAGGAGACAGAAAAGGAAACAAATAGTGATCAGAGACCTGGAGGTGGGTTGCAGTGAGATTAGTTGGTGAACAGCCTCTAGTAAAGATTAGGTCAAGCATATTGCCTGCCTTGTGAATGGGAGGGGACTGGGAAAATGTGGGATCAAAAGAGTCAAGGAGGGGAAAGAAAGAGGTGAAAATAAATAAACTGAAGGTAGACTTCGGGAGGTTCAATTCACCCAGTACGATGAGCGGTGGGCCATCATCAGGAAATTTGAATTTTATCAAGCTCATTGAAGAGCTCTATAAGCGTAGCCCTGTGCCACCACAACAACGACCATGAGAAAACACGTGAGAAAACTATGAGAAATGAGAAAACACGTAGTCAGAGGAAGAGAGAGCAGCTGGAGTAGCAGTGTTTTCTGTGGTGATCTATGTCTCCATCAGGGCCAAAAAGTCTAGGAACTGAAGGGCAGCATAGGCTGAGCGAACTCTGCGTTCTTGACAGCAGATTGGCAGGTCCAAACGTTGCCAGAGACAAGGAATTCCACATGGGTTGTGTATGCAGGGTACACAAAATTACAAGGGTTGCAGCCAAGGGGTGGGCAGCGTCTGTAAAGCCTACAGGGAGAGGAGCAAACAGGTATAGAAAACACACACATAGTTGACAACGCTACAAAACAGCGGAATAAGAACATCTGAAAATAACTAGTTAAAATACTCAAGTGTGAGAATGGTGTGGAGGCTTCCTCAAACAACTCGGCAGAACACTCATTGTTTCGACAACGAGACCGCTACTGACACAACCACCGCTGAGAAAACAGGGGAGACTGAAGTATTAAAAACAAATTGCTAATCGCCTTGCAAAGGTGAAGAGCACACCTGGTGTTAATTGCTGAATACCTAGGAGAGGAGAAACGACTCCCCCTCTAATAAAGTCTCTGATTAGCAAAACAACAACAGTCACACATTTCCCTGCCCCTTAATCCTGGTTGATTTGTCAATCATCAGCTGCAAGTTATGAGCAGTCAGCAGTTTACACACCAAGTAGGCTACAGCACTTAATTAAAGTAGATGGCCCTACGTAGCAAAAAGACAGTACGAGACAACAGTTTAAGACAAAAAGTATACTCCCTGGAAAATATCTAGCTATAGATGGAATTCTGTTTTCTCCAGCCTCAAAATCTGACTGCAACTACAGAAGCACACTGAAAACAACCGCCTCAGCTCTAGAGGGAGAGAGAGAGACAGACCGAGAAGGACAGAGGGCTCAGAAGATGGAGAGATAAAGGGAGAACAGATGACTAGTACAGAGAGTGAGAGAGAAAGTCAGATAGATTCTATCAGACATGGCTAGACAGGACCAGTAGGTACAGAGACTCATATCAGATCAGATCTGCTCATATCAGGGTCAACACTGCCAGACAAAGAGAGGCATTGAGAGGCAGAGAGAGATATAGAGAGGCAATAGAGGGTTATCAAATCCCCTGTGCCCCACTACTTGTGGACATCTCTCTGTTTCTGTGGACATGAGCTTTTAAGTATCTTGAGAGGAAGGAGAGAGAGAGAAAACAAGAGAGGGAGAAAGATTTATATGCTGACGTTCCGACTGCTGTCCATGGTGCTGAAAGAGCAGAGGGGTTGTGCTCTGGATGAGAGCTAAACACTTGGCTGCTTGCCAACCATTAGTTTCCACACTGGCAATGTGCTCTCAGCGTGACTCAAAGCAACCGCTAAAACAAATTCACAGCGATACGCTAAACAGTTAGCATGGTAGGACTGTGGGGCTTTTTGGCGCAAAATGTCTGCTAATAACTATCAGCGTCCTCCCTGGCAATGCTTTCTCTGCCTGCAACTGTTAAAACAAACAAAGAGAACAATGCTAAACTGCTAGAAATGTAGTGCCTTCGGTTTCAAAAGCCCCAAGAGAGTAGGGCAATCAGACATCTTATTATAGAAGTACTAGTGGGAAAAAAGACAAAGATAAATTATGGGGAAGTTGGTGTGGAACAAACAAATATCCTTGTGACTGGGTCCGATTCTGACAAATTGTATTTTTGGCATGAAAGAGGCTCTGATGAATGCAAATGTTTGTGTAATGATTGTAATTACCTACAGTGCCTTCAGAAAATATTCAGACCCCTTTACTTTTTCCACATTTTGTTGTTACGTTACAGCCTACCCAATAATGATAAATGAAAACAGGTTTAAAGAAATGTTTGTGCATGTAATAAAGATTAAAAACAGAAATACCTTATTTACATAAAGTTGAAGTCGGAAGATTACATACACCTTAGCCAAATAATTTTAAACACAGTTTTTTCACAATTCCTGACATTTAATCCTAGTAAAAATGTACTGTCTTAGGTCAGTTAGTATCACCACTTTATTTTAAGAATGTGAAATGTCAGAATAATAGTTGAGAGAATGATTTATTTCAGCTTTTATTTCTTTCATCACATTCCCTGTGGGACAGAAGTTTAATTACACTCAATTGGTATTTGTTATCATTGCCTTTTAATTGTTTAACTTGGGTCAAACGTTTCGGGTAGCCTTCCACAAGCTTCCCACAATAAGTTGGGTACATTTTGGCCCATTCCTCCTGACAGAGCTGGTGTAACTGAGTCAGGTATGTAGGCCTCCTTGCTCGCACACACTTTTTCAGTTCTGCCCACAAATTTTCTATAGGTCGAGGTCTTCAACTGTATGTTCAAAGGCAGCATGATGTGACTCTAATGATGATTTGAAAAAAGTAGCTTGAAAGGCATGAGCTCTGCTGAGTTATTTTGCCCAGGCTGTACACACTTCATCAGTCTCTCATTCCGGTTTGGCAAGCACTTGATAATTCCTAGAATTTCCAGGCGCCATCCCCTTTGTGTGGCCGTAATGCCCCCTAAAACAATCCATGCCATTGCGGCGCCATTGAGCCCTTGGACTGAATAAAATAATTAGAATTCCCGTCTCCAGGCTGCGTGCGCCGAAGCACCTCTCACTCACATGGCTCTCTCAGATAGTTAAATTCTTATTAGCCAAAAGCCTGTCACGAGATCGGATCTTTCTCACAGGCTACAGGTGAAGACAGACACGAATGTCCTTATCTAATTCCGAGGCACATATTGAAGATTATGGAACTGTCCACCTTTACTTTTCGGCAGCCAACAAAATAAGTAGGCCTAACGAACAGCAAAAGTACTAGCCTATCAACTTTTGTACTATGGGGGATACCATTTAGCTTAAAATGTTGATAAACTATTAGGCTATTTCTTCACATTATAAGCTCAGCAATGCACATATGGTAGGCTATAAAAAAAATGCAATCAATCAAAAGTGACCGCAAATGCAATTATGCATGTAATGTTATTATTATAAAGGTGCATTTATATGGTGAAAATGACCTTCCCCAAACTTTAAATTCACGTGCTGCATATGTATGCCAGTTAGGCACTACACCTGTTGTAAAGCAGATTTATGTGCTTAGTAAATAAAATTAAGTTATTTGGCCACTTGGATACAAACCTTATCACAACATATACTGTAGGCCTATGGGCTAGGCTACATGAGGTGTGCAACCCGATCAAGGCCCCCCTATGATTAAATAATGACAACAAAAAAAGGCTTTCACTGTTACTTTTTCCTTTGTTTTATTAACCCATCTACCCCCCCCCCAACAACATATGTTGTTAGTTTTTTTTACAGCTTTTCTGCTACATATACATACATTTTACATACATGGTACTTTCATATACAGCAATCACATAAGATCTTTAATCCCACCCCTCAGCCGCTCTCAGTCTATCCCACCTATCAGCATAGACTATCCTCGTTTGATTTCCATATGCTCTGTCAGAGTGACCATCGTGTTCTTGCTCACCCCCCGATCAAGGCCCTTCTCCCCCGATTGCTCAGTTTGGCCGGGCGGCCAGCTCTAGGATGGTGGTTCCAAACTTCTTCCATTTATGAGTGATGAAGGCCAGTGTGTTCTTGGGGACCTTCAATGCAGCAGAAATGTTTTGGTACCCTACCCCAGATCTGTGCCTCGACACTATCCTGTCTTGGAGCTCTACGGACAATTCCTTCGACCTCATGGCTTGGTTTTTGCTCTGACATGCACTGTCAACTGTGGGACCTTATATAGACAGGTGCGTGCCTTTCCAAATCATGTCCATAATAATTTCATTTACCACAGGTAAACTCCAATGAAGTTGTAGAAACATCTCAAGCATGATCAATGGAAACAGGATGCACCTGAGTTCAATTTCGAGCAAAGGGTCAGAATACTTATGTAAATAAGGTCTTCGAAAAACCTGTTTTCGCTTTGTCATTATGGGGTATTTTGTGTAGATTGATGAGGATTTATTTTATTTTTCATCAATTTTATGATAAGACTAACGTAACAAAATGTGGAAAAAGTCGAATGGTGTGACGCCCTGGCCATAGAGAGGGGTTTTTGTTCTTTATTTTGGTTAGGCCAGGGTGTTACATTGGTGGGCGTTCTATGTTCTTTTTCTAGGTTTTTTGTATTTCTTTGTTTTGGGCCGTGTGTGGCTCCCAATCAGGTGAAGCTGAAGTTCGTTGTTGTTGATTGGGAGTCACACATAAGGAGCATGTTTTTCCTTTGGGTTTTGTGGGGGATTGTTTTCTGTCTCGTTCGTTTTTGACCAGACAGGACTGTTTGCTATCGTTGCTGTTTGATGTTTTGTTTATAGTGGTTCATTTTATTAAATATTCATAATGAATCCACAACCTCCGTTGCATCTTGGTTTTCTTGCGACGACAGCCATTACAAAGGGTCTGAATACCTTCTGAATGCACTGTATATGTGACTCCACCATTTCGATTCATAACATCATTTTTAAAATGTATTAAATCAGTATATGAGTTTAACCATAATATTTGTTCTATCTTTTCTGGCAGATAAAACTGAAATTGTAACCAGCTTTGTATGGCTTGTTTTAGAAAGGGCGATACATTAAACAAAATGTCTTTCTTTATGAGTCGGAAATGGAAAGTTGTAATCTGTATAATGGCAAAAAGGCATTTTTTTTACATAAATGAGCCTTAATAATCTACTGGAGAACCATTTTGGGTTTAAGTATAACTTATGTATGAGTGAAGCTTTTAGTGAGAGGTTTAAAGCTTTAATATTTAATAATTTAGGCCCCCAAACTCATATTCATTATGCAAATAGGCATGTTTAATTGTGTCTGGCTTAGCATTCCAAATAAAATGAAATATTAGTTGCTCATATGATTTCAAATACGAGATGTCTGGAGTAGGCAGCGCCATTAGTAAGTAAGTCAATTAAAATAGGACCAAAGAGTTAATCAATGTGATTTTTCCTAAAATAGACAAGTATTTACCTCTCCATGTTTGAAAATCTATTTTTGCAAACTTTCTATTGAAATTGATTGTGGTAAGTAAATAAAACATTTTGAGATGTGAATACCAAGTATGTCTACTTCAACATCCACCCATTTTATTGTTGAACTACAAGGTAAACACTGTCTTTTAACGATCCAATAGGTAATATGGTACACTTGGCATAATTAGGTTTTAGTCCAGAGAGGCTAGAAAAGTGATCAAGATCTTCAATGAAAAGTGCAGGGATTCAGGTTGCGGACCACCCGTTTCTTGCCTTACTACACTGGGCTGGGCTTGTGATAACATATAATTCACAAGTGATAGGCTAATAATATTGTCACCCATCAGACTGTTCTCGATTTAATCTTGTCTTTACATCTACCTAATAACATACAGTACCAGTCAAAAGCTTGGACACATCTACTCATTCAAGGGTTTTTCTTTATTATTACTAGTTTCTACATTGTAGAATAATAGTGAAGACATCAAATCTCAAATAACACATATGGAATCATGTAGTAACCAAAGAAGTGTTAAACAAATCAAAATATATTTTATATTTGAGATTCTTCAAATAGCCACCCTTTGCCTTGATGACAGCTCACTCTTGGCGTTGTCGTGATGTGACTATCATCAATGTGAGGACTACTATTTATCGAATAATTACCTACTACGTTGAATTACTCGATTAAATCACATATTAATGATTACTGCGATGACATCTCCCGATTGGTACAGGAGATGCAGTGGAAGTGTCATTTGTCATTGAATGGTGTTATTCCCGTAGACCTCTGATCAGCATCAGTACCAGTGGGTGTTTGAGGTCCCAATTTTTGTGGTTGGCTGCCACATATTTCCTCAGGATTCTGACGATTGTCTCGTTGCTCCTTTCTACCCTGCCGGAGCTCCTAGGGTGGTACGCGATGTGGAGTTCAAATCAAATTTATTTATATAGCCCTTCTTACATTAGCTGATATATCAAAGTGCTGTACAGAAACCCAGCCTAAAACCCCAAACAGCAAGCAATACAGGTGTAGAAGCACGGTGGCTAGGAAAAACTCCCTAAAAAAGGCCAAAACCTAGGTTTTGGTTTCTGGGACCTCAAACACTAGAGAGAAACCAGGCTATGAGGGGTGGCCAGTCCTCTTCTGGCTGTGCCAGGTGGAGATTATAACAGAACATGGCCAAGGTGTTCAAATGTTCATAAATGACCAGCATGGTCAAATAATAATAACCACAGTAGTTGCCGAGGGTGCAACAAGTTAGCACCTCAGGAGTAAATGTCAGTTGGCTTTTCATAGCCGATCATTGAGAGTATCTCTACTGCTCCTGCAGTCTCTAGAGAGTTGAAAACAGCAGGTCTAGGACAGGTAGCACGTCCGGTGAACAGGTCAGGGTTCCATAGCCGCAGGCAGAACAGTTGAAACTGGAGCAGCAGCACGGCCAGGTGGTCTGGGGACAGCAAGGAGTCATCATGCCACGTAGTCCTGAGGCATGGTCCTAGGGCTCAGGTCCTCCGAAAGAGAGAAAGAAAGAAAGAGAGAATTAGAGAGAGCGTACTTAAATTCACACAGGACACTGGATAAGACAGGAGAAATACTCCAGATATAACAGACTGACCTTAGCCCCCCGACACAAACTACTGCAGCATAAATACTGGAGGCTGAGACAGGAGGGGTCAGGAGACACTGTGGCCCCATCCAATGATACCCCCGGACAGGGCCAAACAGGCAGGATATAACCCCACCCACTTTACCAAAGCACAGCCCCCACACCACTAGAGGGATATCTTCAACCACCAACTTACCATCCTGAGACAAGGCAGAGTATAGCCCACAAAGATCTCCGCCATGGCACAACCCAAGGGGGGGCGCCAACCCAGACAGGAAGACCACGTCAGAGACTCAACCCACTCAAGTGACGCACCCCTCCTAGGGACGGCATGGAAGAGCACCAGTAAGCCAGTGACTCCCCTGTAATAGGGTTAGAGGCAGAGAATCCCAGTGGAGAGAGGGGAACCGGCCAGGCAGAGACAGCAAGTGTGGTTCGTTGCTCCAGAGCCTTTCCGTTGACCTTCACACTCCTGGGCCAGACTACACTCAATCATATGACCTACTTAAGAGATGAGTCTTCAGTAAATACTTAAAGGTTGAGATCGAGTCTGCGTCTCTCACATGGGTAGGCAGACCATTCCATAAAAATTGAGCTCTATAGGAGAAAGCCCTGCCTCCAGCTGTTTGCTTAGAAATTCTAGGGACAATTAGGAGGCCTGCGTCTTGTGACCATAGCATACGTGTAAGTATGTACTGCAGGACCAAATCGGAAAGATAGGTAGGAGCAAGCCCATGTAATGCTTTGTAGGTTAGCAGGAAAACCTTGACATCAGCCCATGCCTTAACAGGAAGTCAGGATTCTAGCAGCCGTATTTAGCACTAACTGGAGTTCATTTAGTGCTTTATCTGGGTAGCCGGAAAGTAGAGCATTGCAGTAGTCTAACCTAGAAGCAACAAAAGCATGGATACATTTTTCTGCATAATTTCTGGACAGAAAGTTTCTGATTTTTGCAATGTTACGTAGATGGAAAAAAGCTGTCCTTGAAACAGCCTTGATATGTTCGTCAAAAGAGAGATCAGGGTCCAGAGAAACGCCGAGGTCCTTCACAGTTTTATTTGAGACGACTGTACAACCATCAAGATTAATTGTCAGATTCAACAGAAGATCTCTTTGTTTCTTGGGACCTAAAACAAGCGTCTCTGTTTTGTCCGAGTTTAAAAGTAGAAAGTTTGCAGCCATCCACTTCCTTATGTCTGAAACACAGGCTTCTAGCGAGGGCAATTTTGGGGCTTCACCATGTTTCATTGAAATGCACAGCCGTGTGTCATCCGCATAGCAGTGAATGTTAACATTATGTTTTCGAATTACATCCCCAAGTGGTAAAATATATAGTGTAAACAATAGAGGTCCTAAAATGGAACCTTGAGGAACACCGAAAGTTACAGTTGATTTGTCAGAGGACAAACCATTCACAGAGACAAACTGATATCTTTCGGACAGATAAGATCTAAACCAGGCCAGAACTTGTCCGTGTAGACCAATTTGGGTTTCCAATCTCTCCAAAAGAATGTGGTGAACGATGGTATCAGAAGCAGCCCTAAGGTCTAGGAGCACAACGACTAATGCAGAGCCTCGGTCTGACGCCATTAGAAGGTCATTTACCACCTTCACAAGTGCAGTCTCAGTGCTATGATAGGGTCTATAACCAGACTGAAGCATTTCGTATACATTGTTTGTCTTCAGGAAGGCAGTGAGTTGCTGCGCAACAGCTATTTCAATTTTTTTTGAGAGGAGTGGAAGATTCGATATAGGCCGATTTGTTTTTTATATTTTCTGGGTCAAGGTTTGGCCTTTTCAAGAGAGGCTTTATTACTGCCACTTTTAATGAGTTTGGTACACATCCAGTGGATAGAGAGCCATTTTATTATGTTCAACATAGGAGGGCCAAGCACAGGAAGCAGCTCTTTCAGTAGTTTAGCTGGAATAAGGTCCAGTATGCAGCCTGAAGGTTTAGAGGCCATGATTATTGTCATCATTGTGTCAAGAGATATAGTACTAAAACACTTGAGTGTCTCCCTTGATCCTAGGTCCTGGCAGAGTTGTGCAGACTCAGGACAACTGAGCTTTGGAGGAATACGCAGATTTAAAGAGGAGTCCGTAATTTGCTTTCTAATGATCATGATCTTTTCCTCAAAGAAGTTTATGAATTTATTACTGCTGAAGTGAAAGTCATCCTCTCTTGGGGAATGCTGCTTTTTAGTTAGCTTTGCGACAGTATCAAAAAGAAATTTCGGATTGTTCTTATTTTCCTCAATTAAGTTGGGAAAATAGGATGATCGAGCAGCAGTGAGGTCTCTTTGATACTGCACGGTACTGTCTTTCCAAGCTAGTCGGAAGACTTCCAGTTTAGTGTGGCGCCATTTCCGTTCCAATTTTCTGGATCTTGCTTCAGAGCTCGGGTTTGTTCTGTATACCAGGGAGCTAGTTTCTTATGACAAATATTTTTAGGGGTGCAACTGCATCAGGGTATTGCGCAAGGTTAGATTGAGTTCCTCAGTTAGGTGGTTAACTTATTGTTGTAGTCTGATGTCCTTGGGTAGGAAGACGGAGTCTAGAAGGGCATCAAAAAATCTTTGGGCTGTCTGAAAATTTATAGCACGACTTTTGATGCTCCTTGGTTGGGGTCTGTCCAGATTATTTGTTGCGATTGCAAACGCAATAAAATGGTAGTCCGATAGTCCAGGATTATGAGGAAAAACATGAACCTCTTACATCTAGACGTTCCGCTAGCGGAACACCGCTCCAATATCCAATGATAGGGCGTGGCGCGAAATACAAACTCCTCGAAAATCCGAAAACTTCCATTTTTCAAACATATGACTATTTTACACAATTTTAAAGACAAGACTCTCCTTTATCTAACCACACTGTCCGATTTCAAAAAGGCTTTACAACGAAAGCAAAACATTAGATTATGTCAGGAGAGTACCCAGCCAGAAATAATCAGACACCCATTTTTCAAGCTAGCATATAATGTCACAAAAACCAAAACTACAGCTAAATGCAGCACTAACCTTTGATGATCTTCATCAGATGACACTCCTAGGACATTATGTTATACAATACATGCATGTTTTGTTCAATCAAGTTCATATTTATATCAAAAACCAGCTTTTTACATTAGCATGTGACGTTCAGAACTAGCATTCCCACCGAATACTTCCGGTGAATTTACTAAATTACTCACGATAAACGTTCACAAAAACATAACAATTATTTTAAGAATTATAGATACAGAACTCCTTTATGCAATCGCGGTGTCCGATTTTAAAATAGCTTTTCGGTGAAAGCACATTTTGCAATATTCTGATATTAGATAGCCCGGCCATCACAGGCTAGCTATTTTGACACCCACCAAGTTTGGTGCTCACCAAACTCAGATTTACTATAAGAAAAATTGTATTACCTTTGCTGTTCTTCGTCAGAATGCACTCCCAGGACTTCTACTTCAACAACAAATGTTGGTTTGGTTCCAAATAATCCATGGTTATATCCAAATAGCGGCGTTTTGTTAGTGCGTTCAAGACACTATCCGAAGGGTAACGAAGGGTGACGCGCCGGCGCATTTCGTGACAAAAAAATTCAAAATATTCCATTAGCATGTCAAACGCTGTTTAAAATCAATTTTTATGCAATTTTTCTCCTAAAAAAGCGATAATATTCCGACCGGGAGTCGTTGTTTTCGTTCAAAGACTGAAAATGTAAAATGGCCTCTTCACGTGCACGCGCGCACACCCGTCTCATTGTTCTCAGATCGACCACTATCCAAATGCGCTACTGTTTTTCAGCCAGAGACTGCAGAGTCATCATTCAATGTTCTGGCGCCTTCTGAGAGCCTTAGAAAGTGACACGTTACAGCAGAGATCCTCTGTTTTGGATAGAGATGACAAAGAAGGCCAAGAAATGGTCAGACAGGGTACTTCCTGTACAGAATCTTCTCAGGTTTGGCCTGCCATATGAGTTCTGTTATACTCACAGACACCATTCAAACAGTTTTAGAAACTTTGGAGTGTTTTCTATCCAAAGCCACTAATTATATGCATATTCTAGTTTCAGGGCAGGAGTAATAACCAGATCGGGTACGTTTTTTAAATCGGGTACGTTTTTTATCCGGCCGTGAAAATACTGCCCCCTATCCATAACAAGTTAAGATCGACAGCATTTATTCCATGGGGCAAAACTAGGTCCAGAGTATAACTGTGGCAGTGAGTAGGTCCAGAGACATGTTGGACAAAACCCACTGAGTCGATGATGGCTTCGAAAGCCTTTTGGAGTGGGTCTGTGGACTTTTCCATGTGAATATTAAAGTCACCAAAAATTAGAATGTTATCTGCTATGACTACAAGGTCCAATAGGAATTCAAGGAACTCAGTGAGGAATGCTGTATATGGCCCAGGAGACCTGTAAACAGTAGCTATAAAAAGTGATTGAGTAGGCTGCATAGATTTCATGACTAGAAGCTCAAAAGACGAAATGTCTTTTTTTTTGTAAATTGTAATTTGCTATCGTAAATGTTAGCAACACCTCCGCCTTTGCGGGATGCACGGGTATATGGTCACTAGTGTAACCAGGGGGTGAGGCCTCATTTAACACAGTAAATTCATCAGGCTTCAGCCATGTTTCAGTCAGGCCAATCACATCAAGATTTTGATCAGTTCATTGACTATAACTGCCTTTGAAGTGAGGGATCTAATATTAAGTAGCCCTATTTTGAGATGTGAGGTATCCTGCTGCCTGGCCTGCATCCTATTTCATTATGGAGCTAGGGGAGTTAGAGCCCTGTCTATGTTCGTAGATAAGATGAGAGCACCCCTCCAGCTAGGATGGAGTCCATCACTCCTCAACAGACCAGGCTTGGTCCTGTTTGTGGGTGAGTCCCAGAAAGAGGGCCAATTATCTACAAATTCTATCTTTTGGGAGAGGCAGAAAACAGTTTTCAACCAGCGATTGAGTTGTGAGACTCTGCTGTAGAGCTCATCACTCCCCGTAACTGGGAGGGGGCCAGAGACAATTACTCGATGCCGACTCATCTTTCTAGCTGATTTACACACTGAAGCTATGTTGCGCTTGGTGACCTCTGACTGTTTCATTCTAACATCGTTGGTGTCGACGTGGATAACAATATCCCTATACTCTCTATTACTCGGCAGTTTTAGCTTTAGCCAGCACCATCTTCAGATTAGCCTTAACGTTGGTAGCCCTGCCCCCTGGTAAACTGTGTATGATCGCTGGATGATTAGTTTTAAGTCTAATACAGCGGGTAATGGAGTCGCCAATGACTAGGGTTTTCAATTTGTCAGAGCTAATGGTGGGAAGCTTCGGCGTCTCAGACCCCATAACGGGAGGAGTGGAGACCAGAGATGGCTCGGCCTCTGACTCCGACTCGCAGCTTAATGGGGAAAACCGGTTGAAAGTTTCTATCGGCTGAATGAGCGACACCGGTTGAGCATTCCTACAGCATTTCCCTCCAGAAGCCATGAGAAAGTTGTCCGGCTGCGGGGACTGTGCGAGGGGATTTATACTAACGTTACTATCTGTACTTACTGGTGGCACAGACGCTGTTTCATCCTTTCCTACACTGAAATTACCCTTGCCTAACGATTGCGTCTGAAGCTGGGCTTGCAGCACAGCTATCCTCGCCGTAAGGCGATCGTTCTCCTGTATATTATGAGTACAGCGACTGCAATTTGAAGGCATCATGTTAATGTTACTACTTAGCTTCAGCTGTTGGAAGTCCTGACAAACCATGTCCAGATAAAACGTCCAGAGTGAAAAAGTTTAATGAAAAAAATTGAGTGAGGGAAAAACAAAAAATAGAAACGATAATTAAAAAGTAAAAACCGTAAAGTTGTCAGGTAGCAAAGTAAGAGTTTAGCTTTGACTCACAGGAGCCGCCACGTTTTGGTCATTACAGCTGCTGTAAAATGGGTTCCTCAGTCTCGGTCCACGGTTTCTCCTGGCAGCCCGAAACGACTGAAAATGTGGTTGAGCAAAAGAATGGCCGTGGTTTCCGCTGTGTCATTGGTTGCGGGCAGGCACTTCACCCACTTTGTGAATGCGCAAGTCACTGTGAGGAGATACTTGTTGCTTCTTGCCGACTTGGCAACTGGGCCGACCCAGTCGATCTGGATCGAGCTCCAGGGGTAAGACACGCCCTTGCAATGGTGCTCTGTGAAGTGGCTTGGAGGGTTGAAACTGGCAGCACATTACGTGAGGGGGGGTGTCTAACCCCCCCTCACGTAATGTGCCACGTCTTCTTCCATGTGAGGCCTGTTGCAATGTTTCACATGCCTTGACCCCCCTATGGCCTCCACATGGCTCGTCGTGGGCATGAGCTATCATTATCCCCCTCTGTGTTTTAGAAATCACCCACCTTTGTGTGGCATTGGTTTCTGAAACTTAAACCAGTAGGTAATCTACAAGTGTGAGGTGCTGTTTAGTTCCGTACAGCGGACGCAAGTTGTGTGAGCCTGCCAAAGCCAGTTCGGACACTGGGTGATTGACAGGATCAGACTGGAAAGACATAAAAGTGGCGAGGGACTCATCTTGGTGTTGCATTGCTACCAGGTCGCCATTCAGGAATGAATGAGTTAGCAACACATTGTTTATGCGAAGATGTTTTCTGTGGTGCTACATGGCTACGCGTTACTGCAGATTCCATGGGCGCCTCAGTGATTATCACAAGCTAGAATGAGCTGTTTGTTTTTCACTTCTTTGCCACTTGAGGTAGTCATGTGCTTTTGTTTCCAAAACGGAAAGTGGCATAAGAAGGTGAGTCGGCGTAGTTTGAGTCAGTGCAGATTGCCAGTTCCGACAAGTTGTGTTTCACCTCCGTTTGCAGTGTGATAAGTACACCAGCAACATCCTTGAACTGGCTTGTCTTGTTGCCTAGCTGAAATTGAAGAGGTTGCACTGAATGTCGTTGTGCCATACCAATCCCACCAGAGCTTGCAAGTGGTCTAGATGACGGTAAGAACAGCCATCCACAAATGCCATCGGCATGCCAAGACACACGTTCTCTTCGAAGTAGTGATGGTTTGAAGGCAACGTCGGAGCTACGTCACACGGGGGTGGCGTGAAGTTGGTGTCGTTATCACCACAGCGTTGACACAGCTCCAACGCCCCGCCCAAAGGCAGGTTTTTTGCATTTGCGTTATTGACTACTACATCATGGCTCTGCAGCATCATTAGCCAAGCCGCTATTCTGCTGTTGTGTACAGCACAACAGATTCATTGGCTTTTCAGAAAAGTCACCGGCTGGTAATGTTTCTATGATCACCTTTTCTCCGCCAACATAACTGGTGAAGTGTTTGACTGCATGAAGGCTTGTAGGTGTTTTGATGTTGCGGACTGCTTCGATTCTGTAAGATTGTGGCAGGATGCCCTCAGCACCTACCAGAAGTCTAACATAGTTTACCTTGGTCCTGCACCATTGTCCTTTCATGATAGCCAACTTATCCCCTGCTGCCCCGAGTTGGGTAAAAACGTGGTCCATCTCGTTGAGGTGATGTGACCAAGTTTCACTCCTCGTTAGAACATCGTCCACATAGGTTATCGTCCCCCTGGTGGCTGAATCTGGCATTGCCTTGTGCAGGAAGATGTTGAACTCTGAGGAGGAGTTTGCATACTCAAACAGACAATTGAACGTGAAGAGCTTGTTCGAAAAAGAGAAAGACAACAAACGATCCAGAAAGCATTTGCCACGTCGACGGTGGAGAAGTACTTGTCGTTTGCCACCTTTGGAAACTCTTGGTCAAGCTGTTCATTGGCCAGCGAGACAATGGAACCAGCTTGTTGAGTTGTCTATGGTAAGTCGATGGTAAGACGCCATTTACCCATTGGTTTAAAAACAGGCCACACAGGAGCGCTGTACATTCCCTGATTATCTGCTTAGGTAAGAGAGAGTCGATAATCTCTTGTACCGCTGCATATGCTGCAAGAGGAATTTTGTATTTTCTCAAACGTAGGTGCTGCTCTGAGTGGTGTAGGAATACACACCACATGAATACCGGTAACACCGCAATCCAGCGAGTCTGTCAACCAGATCTCTCTGTATTTGTTAAACAATTTCCGCAACTGATGTCATTCAGTGACATTGACAAGTGTGTCAGCCTCCGACAGTGGCTGTAGTACTTGCATGCAGAAGGAGATGCGGTATCATCCTCCGTGATGGAGTATATCAACAGCTCGTTGTCAGAATCGATATCCAGCCTGAACGTCGATGTGTCGTCAAGTGGCAATACGGGTGTTATTGTGATTGCCTTTGACGGATACATGAAAAGCGTCCCTCCCTCATCACATAGGTCTAGGGAGAACGGAAGAGGCCCAATCATGGGAACAATAAGTTCAAAGTCATGGAAGGAGTAATCAATCAATTTCCTAGCTGAGTGTGCCGAGGAATGGAAATATCCGCTTGAGTCAGATTCTGCACCAAGAGGTAAATGGATCTAGCATTTAGCTCCAACAGCAGGTTACCATTGATAGTTAGCCCCAAGTCGAATAGTCGCGGAGAGGGTTGGAAGAACATAGCGTTGCCATCCATCTGGTAGCCGGGCACCAGGTTCAGTCTTACAGAAACCTCTGTGGTTCTTGCCGGTATCACCACGACAGTCTCAGTTATCACTTTACAAGTTTCAGGAGCTAAATGGAGACAAGTCCACGAAAGCTTTTCAGCCACAAACACTGATCAGAGAAAAAAATACATCCTTGCCACCATCTTTAACGGTCCACTTTGGGCGGTGGAGAGGAGTTGGAGTGGTCAGAGACATTGTCACAGCCTTGTGGTCAGAGACGCCTAGCTCGATGACACCCAAGTCAGAAGCAGGGACATCACCAGTGATAATGAGGTCCAATGTGTGTCCACGGTTGTGGGTGGGGAACATTTACAAGTTGCACATGGTTTAGACAGTCCCTCATGTTAAGGAAGGCAGCAGCCATAGAGCAGTTCGGTGAGTCAACATGGATGTTAAAGTCTCCCAAAATGACAATGTTGGAGAGGGTGGAGCATACAGAGGTTATAAGTTCAGAATTAAGAAGCGCTTGACTTGGGGGGGGGTGTTGAATTTTGTTGTTTAGGCACAGCAAAAACTCCACTGTGACTATGTCTGGCGCCTTTTCAATGCATTTACATACAGATGGAGCTGCTCCGTTAAGATGGCTTCAGTGAGGCTGTAACATAGACACAGATGGTGAGTTTAATAATAACGACCATATAAACCAAGCGCAGTTTTGGTTCAGTTTGGACATGCAAACTGAACCAAAACTGCCTGAAGGTTGATGTTAGTGAGTGCTAGATAAAGGGGAAGTAATCAGGGTAGTGATGAAGTCCAGGTGTGTCTCATGATGAGGCCCAGGTGTGCGTAATGAGGGTTGCCAGGTGTGCGCCATGATGGGTTGCCAGGACCCATGTTTAGTAAACTGCCGGCGTCGAACGCAGGAGCAGGAGTAGACTTGACAGATGCAGATCATGTCGAAGTCATTGTCAGAGATAAACTCATACAAGAGAGGGTGGTGGGATTGGTGGAAACAGATTCATTTAATTTTGGGTTAGGCCACATTTGTAGTATGTGTGTGTGCGTGTCCATTTGTGTGTTTGTGAATATGAACTCAATTCACCTCTTGACCTCCTACTGAAAATGTATTAATAACAAACCCACATATAGATGTTTGATGCTAGCAGCTTTATTAAAAATGCATGAATAGAATAACAATTCAATCAGTATCAAAAGAGTATAGATACTACAGAAAAGTATAGAAAACCAGCCCCCCTCTTTGTAGGACAACTTTGTTTTTAGTTGTAGATTCTTGTCACTAAATTGAATTATCTGAAAGGGAGGGGAGAGCATCAGAGTTCATTTGACAGTGAATAACAGACTCCAACTGTATGAACGTAACATTCTCTGTATACTCTCTAAAAGTTTACAAATTGTTTTCCCGCCACCTTTCCACTCACCTCGACTGGCTACTTGTTGCTCTTCAGGGGCTTCAGGATCTTAGCTAAACCCCTTATCCCAGCTGCAACGATAGAGAGAAATACTATTTTCAGACATATGGAATGTGCCGCCTTGGCTACGGCATGTTTGTTTGTCTGTAAGGGTACGCTATGGTATTTAATGCCAACACGAAAGCATCTCCGGAGATAGATTCGAAGGCATTTTACTTGTCTGTAAAGGAATGCCGCTTCTGAAGTGGGACTAACGTACAGTAGGAGAACAGAACTATCAAATAATATTGAGCTGCCTGTGCGCAGACCACTTTCTCCTTAAAAAGTATGTTTAGATACCGTGACTTATTAGTAGAAAGAAAATACAGCTAGCTAGCCTACCATAAAACCCAGCATAAAAACATCACAGCTGCACGTCAATCAGTGGCGTGTATTGTTGTCAGGAAAACAATACCAAACATTCTATGCCGGAGCAGAATTCTACTTTCTGAAAAGGTACAGACACTTCTGATGCAGCACTTTTTTTCCTGAAAAGTTTTCAATTGTCGCTATCAACATGATACTGCAGTGACCGTCCTGATCTGTAAAGGGCAAGAGAGAGAGACCGTGGGAGTAAAGTGAGGTTGTGTATATTCGAAAGGTTGTGAATTATCAAAAGGAATCATCCATCCATTGATCAATCAATCCCGCCAGCCCTTCTTTACCGTTGTGAAGCACTAGTGGTGAGCGCTGGGCGCTTCCCTCTGTTGCAAAGATGGAAAAGTCTGAAAGGAGAAGAGAGGATGGGTTAGTACAACATCAGCGGGACCAGTGGTGGAAAAAGTACCCAATTGTTACACTTGACTAAAAGTAAAGATATCTTATTAATAGAAAATGACTCAGGTAAAAGTCAAAGTCACCCAGTAAAATGCTATTTGAGTAAAAGTCTAAAAGTATTTGTTTTTAAATATACTGAAGTATAAAAGGTGAAAGTGACAGTATAAATAATTTCACATTCCTTATATTAAGCAAACCAGACGGCACATTATTATAAAAATAATTACGGGTAGCCAGGGGTACACTTAAACACTTAGACAATAATTTACTAACGAAGCGTTTATGTTTAGTGAGTCCGCCAGATCAGAGGCAGTATGGATGACCAGGGATGTTCCATGTTTTGGGTTAGGGTTAGGGTTAGGGTTAGGGTTCCATGTTTTTCATGGCATTCTTTTCCTCCTCGTCCTCACTTTCTTCTTCCGTCTTCTTTTGGTTGGTTTTCTCACCTTTATCCAACCTCCTCAGGATGAAGGAGTCTGACCTGCTCTCCTTTCCTTTTCCTTTCCTTCATCCTTCTCTCTATCATTGCCTCTCTTATTCAGTGATACCTTCTCCCTCTCTTTTTCCTGGTCATCCATCCATTCACACACATTTTCATCACTATCTGTCCATTCTATGTAAGTCTGGGGGTTCCCTTTCTCTCTCTCATCCTTCTCTCCCCCTTCTTTACTTTGTTTTCTTCCTCACTCATGCCATAATCATTCCTAATAAAATTGGTGGTCATTGCTTTGTCACTTTGAAGCTCCTCTTTCTTTCCCTCATCCCCCTTTACTCACTCTTCATTAGCTTTATTTTCTCACTCACTGCATTATCACCTTTGGTTATTTTTCTATCACTCCTCTCCTTCTTTTCCTCCTCTTTATCTTTTGGGATAATTTCCCCAATCAATCTGTTGTTGACCAACCTTCATCAATTGGCAGGTTATCATCAATTCTCTTTTCCCACCACCCATTCATTCAGATATTTTTTTGTATCTCCTTGACATTGTTGGGCTGCTAGCCCCGCTGCCTCTTTTCTCCTCTCCGCCTCTATATTTTTTATTTTCCTCTAGCCTGTCCTCCTCTTTCTTTTTCTCCTCCTCTCTCATTCTCTGCTCTTCTAGTCTCTCATACAATTTTCTCTTCACCTCTCTCTTTTTCTAATCTTCTAGCCTGTTACCCTCTTTATTTCTCTCCTGATATCTCCTTTTCTGCTCTTCTAGCCTCTCCTGTTCTGTTCCCCTCTCCAACGCCACACTCTTTTTATTTTCTCTCTGCTCCTTTTCCTTCCTATTTTCTTCAATTCTAATAACTGCAACAAATGTTTTTATATCTCTCTTGGTCTCCTCTTCTGTCTTTTTCTACTCTCCCTGGCTCACTCTCTTCTCCAGTCTTTTTATCCTCTCAACCTCAAATTGTCTTTGCCTCTTATCTCTGTATCTCCCTTTCCAGCTTCCTCTTTCTCTTTTCCTCCTCCCTCTCTGTCTCTTTCTCTTCCTTTCTTCTTCCATTCCTTTTATCCTTTCTTAAGACGTTCTCTCCATCTCTCTTCTCATCTCTACCACTTTCATCACGCTCTCTTCTAGCTTCTTCATGAACTCATCCTTGTCCTGTTACGCTCTATTCTTTTTTATCCTACTCAATCTTTCGTTTTTTTCTCTAGCTTTATATTGTGGCCAGCTTGCTCACTTTCTCCTCCATCTCCATCTCATCCACCTCCCCCCTCAGCTCTACCAGCTCCTCCCTCTGCTCATTTTCTCTAGCTCTTCCCTCTTCTTCTCCTCCTCCTTTTGCATCCTATTATATTCCTCCTCTCTTCCTATCCTCTTTCCTTTCTTATTCTCTAGCTCCTTGCTCCTTTTTTTAACCATTCCTCCTCTCTCCTCTTCCACTCATGTTGTCTAGATTTGCCTTTTAATTTCTCCTCCCTTCTCCTTTTCTTCTCCTCCTGTCTCATCTTCCTCTGCCTCTCCATGTATCTCAATAGCCTTGGATTCTCAAATGATTGCCTCGCCTGGTTCACCAACTACTTCTCTGATAGAGTAACAATGTGTCAAATCGGAGGGCCTGTTGTCCGGGCCTCTGGTAGTCTCTATGGTGGTGCCACAGGGTTCAATTCTTGGGCCAACTCTTTTCTCTGTATACATCAATGATGTCGCTCTTGCTGCTGGTGATTCTCTGATCCACCTCTACGCAGACGACACCATTCTGTATACTTCTGGCCCTTCTTTGGACACTGTGTAAACAACCCTCCAGACGAGCTTCAATGCCATACAACTCTCCTTCAGTAGCCCCCAACTGCTCTTAAATACAAGTAAAACTAAATGCATGCTCTTCAACCGATCGCTGCACGCACCTGCCCGCCCGTCCAGCATCACTACTCTGGATGGTTCTGACTTAGAATATGTGGACAACTACAAATACCTAGGTGTCTGGTTAGACTGTGAGCTCTCCTTCCAGACTCACATCAAACATCTCCAATCTAAAGTTAAATCTAGAATTGGCTTCCTATTTCGCAACAAAGCATCCTTCACTCATGCTGCCAAACATACCCTCGTAAAACTGACCATCCTACCGATCCTCGACTTCGGCGATGTCATTTACAAAATAGCCTCCAATACCCTACTCAATAAACTGGATGCAGTCTATCACAGTGCCATCCGTTTTGTCACCAAAGCCCCATATACTACCCACCACTGCGACCTGTATGCTCTCGTTGGCTGGCCCTCGCTTCATACTCGTCGCCAAACCCACTGGCTCCAGGTCATCTACAAGACCCTGCTAGGTAAAGTCCCCCTTATCTCAGCTCACTGGTCACCATAGCAGCACCCACCTGTAGCACGCGCTCCAGCAGGTATATCTCTCTGGTCACCCCCAAAGCCAATTCCTCCTTTGGCCGTCTCTCCTTCCAGTTCTCTGCTGCCAATGACTGGAAAGAACTACAAAAATCTCTGAAACTGGAAACACTTATCTCCCTCACTAGCTTTAAGCACCAGCTGTCAGAGCAGCTCACAGATCACTGCACCTGTACATAGCCCATCTATAATTTAGCCCAAACAACTACCTCTTCCCCTACTGTATTTATTTATTTTGCTCCTTTGCACCCCATTATTTCTATTTCTACTTTGCACTTTCTTCCACTATAAATCTACCATTCCAGTGTTTTACTTGCTATATTGTATTTACTTTGCAACCATGGACCTTTTTGCCTTTACCTCCCTTATCTCACCTCATTTGCTCACATTGTATATAGACTTATTTTTCTACTGTATTATTGACTATATGTTTGTTTTACTCCATGTGTAACTCTGTGTTGTTGTATGTGTCGAACTGCTTTGCTTTATCTTGGCCAGGTCGCAATTGTAAATGAGAACGTGTTCTCAACTTGCATACCTGGTTAAATAAAGGTGAAATAAAAATCTCTGTCTCGCCTCCTTCTGTCTGTCTTCCTGCTGCTGTTTCTTCATCCTCTGCTTCTCTCTCAAGGCCTCCTTCCTCACCACCTTCCTCCTTCCTCATCTTTTTGCTCTTTAATTAATTCCATCTTTCCACCGTTCTGCACACCTCTCACAGATGTATCCATCTCATAAATCTCTGATATTCTCCTCCTCTGTTCATATGTCTCCCTTTCCACTACCCTCCTCTTCTCCTCCATTTCCCTCTCTCTATCACACACTCGCCTCTCCATCATCAGCTTCTCTCTCTCCATCTCCCATCTATCTTGCTGGTTCCTCCACTCCTCCATCTCCTCTCTGCCATCCTCCTCCTTTTCCTCTCGATCTTTCCCAACCTTTTTCTTTCCATCTCTTTTGTCTTTCCCTGGCCCCTTGCATTGGTCTGTTGGGTCAGGGTTGTGAGCTCCATCTCTCTGCGGACCAAGGCCCTCTCCATCCAGGCCCAGTGCCTCCGCAGGCCATCCATCAGTAAGGCATGGGAAGCAGCTGGACTGCCTTCACCACCCTCCATCATGGATGTATGGAGGAGATCTAGGAGAGAGTGTAGAGAGAATTTTCAAACAACTGCATTGCATTGTTAACATTAGTATATTAAAAAGCATTACCTCCAAGTTACATGTGCGTGCATCTAGGCTTGAGTGAGAGAGGGAAAATAGGATGAGTGAGAGACAGATGAGAGGAGAGGGGAGACAGGGGATTTCATAAAATTAGTGGAGAATCAATATTAAGTCAAACAACAAGCAATTTTCCCCAATTCACCGAGCCAGATAACTAGCTAGTTTGCTTAATTCCATGTTTAAATACTATACATACAGTGGAAGTCAGAAGTTTACATACACTTAGGTTGGAGTCATTAACTTCTATGTGCTACGTGGGACGCTAGCGGGACACAGCCAGTGAAATATCAGGGCAGCAAATTCAAAAACAACAAAATGTCAAAATTCAACTTTCTCAAACATACAACTATTTTACACCATTTTAAAGATACACTTCTCCTTGATGTAACCACATTGTCCGATTTCAAAAAGGCTTTACAGCAAAAGCAAAACATTAGATTATGTCAAGAGAGTACATAGACAAAAATAATCACACAGCCATTTTCCAAGCAAGGACATGTGCCAATAAAACCCAAAACACAGCTAAATGAAGCACTAACCTTTGACGATCTTCATCAGATGACACTCCTAGGACATTATGTTACACAATACATGTATGTTTTGTTCGATAAAGTTCATATTTATATCCAAAAACAGCATTTTATATTGGCGCGTGATGTTCAGAAAATGTATTCCAACCAAAACACCCGGTGAATGTGCACATCAATTTACAAAAATACTCATCTTAAACGTTGACAAAATATATAACAATAATTTAAAGAATTATAGATAGACTACTCCTGGATGCAACCGCTTTGTCAGATTTTAAAATAGCTTTACGGAGAAAGCACATTTTTCAATATTCTGAGTACATAGCTCAGCCATCACAGCGAGCTATACAGACACCCGCCAAGTTCGGGGCAACCTAAACTCAGAATTAGTATTAGAAATATTCTCTTACCTTTGCTGATCTTCGTCAGAATGCACTCCCAGGACTGCTACTTCCACAATAAATGTTGTTTTTGTTCAAAATAATCCATATTTATGTCCAAATACCACCGTTTTGTTTGTGCGTTCAGAGCACTATCCAAAGGCACTATCCAAAGGTGAGCGCGGTACCAGAGACGAAAAGTCAAAATGTTCCATTACTGTACTTAGACAGCATGTCAAACGCTGTTTAAAATCAATCTTTATGGTATTTTTAACGTATAATTGCGATAATATTCCAACCGGACAATAGCGTATTCATTCAAGGAGAAAAAGAAGGAACGGCGCACTCGCGTGACTGCGCATATCCAATCCCTTTGTCCACAGGCAGTCCACTCAGTAACTGAGCTCCTATTATCTGCCCAGTAACAGGAGAAGGCTGAAACTTTCTGAAGGCTTTTGAGAGCCAATGGAAGCCTAAGAAAGTGCAACGTAACCCCGGAACTACAACGGAACTACAATTCTCAGATCCTCCACTTCCTGGTTGACTTTTTCTCAGGTTTTTGCCTGCCATATGGGTTCTGTTATACTCACAGACACCATTCAAACCATTTTAGGAACTTCAGAGTGTTTTCTATCCAACTGTCACACTTGTCGTCGAAGGAGGACCAAGGCGCAGCGGGATTGTGGACACTCATGTTTATTACTGATAAAAAACATGTAAAGTATCCCCTTGAGAAAAAAAAAAAAACAACAAACAATACTCACAATGTGACGTGTGGCAGGCTAAACCAAACAAAGCAGTGCTCACAACAATTCCCCACAAACACACAGACAAACACACCCAACTAATATAGGACTTCCAATCAAAGGCAACACCACACAGCTGCCTTCAATTGGAAGTCCAGCCCAATTACCTCTACATAGAAACACCCAACCTAGACAGAACAAAGAAAACCCAACTTCTTCTGCCACGCCCTGACCAACACTTAACACCTACTCCACCTGCTGGTCAGGACGTGACACCAACTCTACTAATAATATGCATATTCTAGTTTCTGGACCAGAGTAGTAACCTGTTTAAATTGGGTACGTTTTTCATCCGGCCGTGAAAATACTGCCCCCTAGCCCAGACAGGTTAAAACTCATTTTTCAACCATTCCACAAATTTCTTGTTAACAAACTATAGTTTTGGCAAGTCAGTTAGGACATCTACTTTGTGCATGATACAAGTTTTTTTTCCAACAATTGTTTACAGACAGATTATTTCACTTATAATTCACTGTATCACAATTCCAGTGGGTCAGAAGTTAACATACACTAAGTTGACTGTGCCTTTAAACAGCTAGGAAAATTCCAGAAAATGATGTCATGGCTTTAGAAGCTTCTGATAGGCTAATTGACATAATTTAAGTCAATTGGAGGTGTACCTGTGGACAGTGGCAGTTCTAGACCATTTCAACTGGGGGGGCCAAGCTGGGGCCAGTTGTACTGTTAGAGGGGCCAGTTACATTAATAACGGACATTAAAAAAAGAACGATAGCAAAAATTAGTTATGTAAAAATTATTTCATACTCCACATTTAGGGGGGGCCACAAGGGGGTCAAAATTGTTGTCACACTGGCCCCCCCAGAACCGCTAGTGCCTGTGGATGTATTTCAAGGCCTACCTTCAAACGCAGTGCCTCTTTGCTTGACATCATGGGAAAATCAAAAGAAACCAGCCAAGACCTCAGAAAAACTATTGTAGACCTCCACAAGTCTGGTTCATCCTTGGGAGCAATTTCCAAATGCCTGAAGGTACCATGTTCATCTGTACAAAGAACAGTACGCAAGTATAAACACCATGGGGACCACGCAGCCGTCATACCGCTCAGGAAGGAGACGCGTTCTGTCTCCTAGAGATGAACGTACTTTGGGACGAAAAGTGCAAATCAATCCCAGAACAACAGCAAAGGACCTTGTGAAGATGCTGGAGGAAACAGGTACAAAAGTATCTATATCCACAGTAAAACGAGTCCTATTACGACATAACCTGAAAGGCCGCTCAGCAAGGAAGAAAGGCCGCTCAGTCACTGAAAAGCCGCTCAGCCACTGCTCCAAAACCGCTATAAAAAGCCAGACTACAGTTTGCAACGGCACATGGGGACGAAGATTGTACTTTTTGGAGAAATGTCCTCTGGTTTGATGAAACAAAAATTTTACTGTTTGGCCATAATGACCATTGTTATGTTTGGAGGAAAAAGGGGGAAGCCGAAGAACACCATCCCAACCGTGAAGGATGGCAGCATCATGTTGTGGGGGTGCTTTGCTGCAGGAGGGACTGGTGCACTTCACAAGATTGATGGTATCATGAGGAAGAAAAATTATGTGGATATATTGAAGCAACATCTCAAGACATCAGTCAGGAAGTTAAAGCTTGGTCGCAAATGGGTCTTCCAAATGGACAATGACCCCAAGCTTACTTCCAAAGTTGTGGCAAAATGGCTTAAGGACAACAAAATCAAGGTATTGGAGTGGCCATCACAAAGCCCTGACCTCAATCCTATAGAACATTTGTGGGCAAAACTGAAAAATCGTGTGCGAGCAAGGAGGCCTACAAACCTGACTCAGTTACACCAGCTCTGTCAGGAGGAATGGGCCAAAATTCACCCAACTTTTTGTGGGAAGCTTGTTTACCCAAGGTAAACAATTAAAAGGCAATGCTACCAAATACTAATTGAGTGTATGTAAACTTCTGACCCACTGGGAATGTGATGAAATAAATAAAAGCTGAAATAAATCATTCTTTTTCTTTCTACTATTATTCTGACATTTCACATTCTTAAAGTAAGTGGTGATCCTAACTGACCTAAGAAAGTGCATTTTTACTAAGATTAAATGTCAGGAATTGTGAAAAAATTAGTTTAAATGTATTATCAAATACTCACCCACCTCTCACCAAAACACCAACTGGCTGTCCTCAGAGGAACTGTCTTTCCACTCTGACCTGATACATTTTTTAAATATAAAAACATAAAAAATAGTAAAAACCATGGCAGCTGCATTATGACATTACATCTCTAATTTACATCATGTTTTGGAGTCATAGACTGCAGTCCAAATATGTTATTTTTACCCCTTCAGCCCTCACGCTAGCCGCTTTCCCTTGGGAGAATCCCCATCAAAACCGGATGCAGTTAGATTGCCATCTTAAGTGGAGGTCCAGTTCAATAATGTTGCCCCCTCGGCCATCGATTTAGCTTGAGGGAGTGAGTGAAGAACTTTAACCACATGTGGGATTGATATAACCCACAATTCAATGCAAACTGTAGTCACATGGAGTGTCAAATTTACCAACACTGTAGTCACATAAAGTGTCAAATTTACCAACACAGTTGCATTTTCGGCATGTCAGACAAAATTATGACTCTAACTTGCTAAAAATAATATATACATTAGATTACATTGATTTTAGCATTGGCAATTTGGCTTCGTCTTGTAGTAAGGAGCCTATAAATCATAGCTAGCTTCATAAACATCTTTTTTGGGACTCTGAAATGTATTGGAATAAATGACCAAGCTATAAAACTAGCTAGCCAGCTATGGGTAACTGTAGCTAGCTAGCTTACTTTTTATTCCATACATAAAACCAAATTCTAACCCACCTCTCACCAAAACACCAACTGGCTGTCATCAGAAGAACTGTCTTTCCACTCTGACCTGATACATTCTTAATGGAAGAAGTTTGGAATGACAGGAGTGTTAGCTAGCTACGTTAGCTCGCTAGGTACAATAATAGCTTTAGGATGGTTGTTTTTAAGCTCTATTTCATGGAGGATGTTGCCTCTCAGATCCTAAATCTCCCGCACTTGGGTGTGACAATGTAAAATGTCATTCAAGGACTGAGGGCTGTCTACATTGAGTTTGGACTGCAGCCACAGAATAAGAAAATTCATGGCAAACAACGAGTACCATGACATCTTGGCTATGACAACATCCTTGTGATGTAACTAACAGCACCCAAGGTTTCTGTACATCATCTTATTTGGGAACTATGATCAATGACAACATATTAAAATGACTGCCCTAAATTGTATAAATATAACATGAATTCTTTTGTGTTTTAGTATATCTGTGTATTTTACCATAGAACAACAAAAAGACACAATAAACAAAAAGAAAATAGCATGCTAGTCTAACTGTGATCTAAATGAACTGTATACAGTGCATTCTTGAAGTATTCAGACACCTTGACTTTTTCCACATTTTGCTACATTACGGCGTAATTATAAAATGTATTAAATGTATGTTTTCCTCATCAATCTACACACAATTCCCCATAATGACAAAGCGAAAACTGGTTTTTAGAATTTTGTGCAAATTTAAAATAAAGAAATGAAATACCTTATTTACATAAGTATTCAGACTCAATGCCTGCAGCATTGCAGGTCCCCAAGAACACAGTGGCCTCCATCATTCTTAAATGGAAGAAGTTTAGAACCACCAAGACTCTTCTTATGCTTGACCGCCCGGCCAAACTGAGCAATCGGAGGGGAAGGGCCTTGGTCAGGGAGGTGACCAAGAACCCGATGTTTACTCTGACAGAGCTCCAGAGTTCCTCAGTGGACATGGGAGAACCTTCCAGAAGGATAACCATCTCTGCAGCACCAATCAGGCCTTTATGGTAGACTGGCCAGACGGAAGCCACTCCTCAGTAAAAGGCACATAACAGCCCGCTTACAGTTTGCCAAATGGCACCTAAAGGACTCTCAGACTATGAGAAACAAGATTCTCTGATCTGATGTAACCAAGATTGAACTCTTTGGTCTGAATGCCAAGCGTCACGTCTGGAAGAAGCCTGGCAACATCTCTACAGTGAAGCATGGTGGTGGCAGCATAATGCTGTGGGGATGTTTTTCAGGGGCAGGGACTGGGAGACTAGTCAGAATCGAGGCATAGAAAACCTGCTCCAGAGCGCTCAGGACCTCAGACTGGTGCAAAGGTTCACCTTCCAACATGACAGTGACCCTAAGCACTCAGCCAAGACAACACAGGAGTGGCTGTGGGACAAGTTTCTGAATGTCCTTGAGTGGCCCAGCCAAAGCCTGGAATTGAACCCAATCTAACATCTCTTGAGAGACCTGAAAATGGCTGTGCAGCGACGCTCTCCATCCAACCTGACAGAGCTTGACAGGATCTGCAGAGAAGAATGGGCGAAACTCCCCAAATACAGGTGTTCCAAGTTTGTAGCGTCATACCCAAGAAGACTGGAGGCTTTAATCACTGACAAAGGTGTTTCAACAAAGTACTGAGTAAATGGTCTGAATACTTACGTAAATGTAATATTTCATTTTTTTTTATTTGAAGAATTTGCAACAATTTTTAACATCCTGTTTTTGTTTTGTCATTATGGGGTATTGTGTGTAGATTGATGAGGGGAAAAAGCAATTTAATCAATTTTAGAATAAGGCTAACAAAATGTGTGAAAAATGAAGGGGTCTGAATACTTTGCGAATGCACTGTACATTTTCAAGTAATATCAACACACTTTCAATAACTACACATAACCTGCACTCATTGAAATGCAAGCGTGAACACACACAGACACACAAACAGTACACACAAACAAAACACACACACACCTTTTTACTAGTAATATAAATGGTTCATTTTGATATAAAGGTATGTGGTAACTTTATTGATGGCCATTTCATGCATTTATGTAACCTGTCTTTTGGACAAATGTGACAAATATAAACACACACACACACACACACACACACACAGTAGTGACAGTGTGACTATTTATGATGGGTTTTTGACAGATCTGACAGTTGATTTAGTATGCTGGTTTCTAACATATAGTCAATTTATATCTCTTTCATAAGCACTCATACCCTACACAGTGAGCATAATCAATGACATACATAAAGTCAATGGTCTTGTTGTGTTTGAAATCATAATGAGACACTCTGTCAGCAGTTCCTAAATCTATCACACATGATAGATCTACCACACATGTGTGCTTCAACATGGGTGAGTGAGTTCAGTGACTCCAATGTTGTAATTTATTATTCAGGCATACTATTTAGGCATCATCTTTCCACAAACAAGGCACATCTAAATGCTAACATGGTTTTCTTATTTTACATCATTACTGATCTGCCTCAAGCTCTACTCCTTACTTCAAACTCTTGCCTGTGTTTATCCTCTAGCTCTATATTTGGCATCTTTAAATGAATCCAGCCACTCTTGCTGAAGGGGTTTGTCATTTGTCATGAATGTACTCTGGTCTATTATGTGTATTTTGTGTGTGAGAGAGTGAAAGCCAGAGAGCGAGAGAGAGAGAGAGAGTGAAAGAGAGCCTGAGAGCGAGTGAGAGAACCTTTGTCTCTGGGAGAATCTCAATTGCATTTCCTTGATTTCTTGGGTCCTCTCTCCTAGCCTCCATCTCAAAACCGATTGGATGAGAAGGTGATAGGGAAGGAACCTCTGACCTCCTCATCCAATAGGTTTTGAGAAGAAGGCGAGGGGAGAGGACACGAGGAATCAAGAAAATGCAATTGAGATTCTCCTTCTGTCTGAGGCAGGGACATAAATATTTCTGATTAATGGAGGTTTATGATTCAGCCTCTGGAGTTAATACAAATTGGGCAGACACAATGGGGAGCAGTTGTAAGGCTGGTTCAGGGGATTTCCATAATCTAAAGGCTAATTATGTTGTTGTTGTGGATGTCTGTGTCTCAGATGGCTCAATATGTGTGATGGAGACTAAGCGCTAGGCTATTGACTAAGGAGGGAGAAGGTTATCCCCATCAATCTGAACTATCTGCAGGTCTGGAGAGGAGAGAGAGCGAGGAAGACAGAGAACGAAAAAGAGAGAGACATACCATGCAGCTAGCCTGACCACTGTCCATGGTGCTGTAGCACTTGCTGACTCAGCACTAAACCAAGACAAAGAGCAGACAACAGTCTGAACTTAAAGGTTAGAGTTCACTCCTCCCCCCTCCCCACACACATACACTGACCCCACTGCCCTTAAGTCTCATGACTCATGTTGTGTGCTCTCCAAGTGGCGTCTCTAACTAGTTGGTCAGCCTGCTTCCCAGCATGGTCCTGTCCCTTTCTCTGATGCTCTGGCTGCCTCACCATTAAAACAGGCCTGCAGTCCAGCTTGGCCCCAGATCAAAGCACAGCCCCTTTAAACCCACTCACGCTGCTCTGTACTCTGCTCTGTCTGTTTACTTGCCAGCAGCTAAATGTGCTCCAAGTCAAACACTGCAGGGCCTTGAACACTGTGTGGTACTGGTGTGCCTCACAGTGTGTAGGGGATTAGATTAAATAAACAATGTCCTTCTAGGGTTCTACTTGGATGTATTTAGAGGTTCAAGGGGGGTTGTTTGAAAACGAGTAACATAAAAATCAGCCTAAATTAGTTTAGGGTGGTTTGCTAGATGGTCTGAGGTACGCCTCTGTATGTTATTCTGTTCATCTTTAAAAAAAATCGCTGACTCACTGCTGCGATTCAGCGATTGTTCCAAGTTACAATCTACTGCAGAGATAGCCTGCAGAGTTCTGTCTCACTATCCAGGTCTGTGCCCAAACAATTTGAGCTTCTACTTTTAAAAATCCACCTTTCCAGAAACAAGTCTCTCACCGCTGCCGCTTGCTATAGACACCTTCTGCCCCCAGCTGTGCCCTGGATACCATATGTGAATTGATTGCCCCCCATCCATCTTCAGAGCTCGTGCTGTTAGGTGACCTAAACTGGGACATGCTTAACAGTTCTGTTATACTGACAGACACCATTCAAACAGTTTTAGAAACTTCAGAGTATTTTCTATCCAAATCTACTAATAATATGCATATTCTCGTTTCTGGGCAAGAGTAGTAACCAGTTTAAATCGGGTATGTTTTTTTCATCCGGCCATGAAAATACTGCCCCCTATCCCAAACAGGTTAAATAAATGTGAAATACATTTTTAAAAAATTATACCACAATCCCCACATTTACAATAAGCTGTATTTGTACGATTTCCAATTAGGGTTTCACATTTCCCAGAATCTCATTGCCATGTTCAGAACGTGTCTGCACCCTGACATGGTACAGCAGGGAGTACTGTAACTGACTGAATAGCACACTACTTTTTCACATCCTTTTTCTGAAAGCATCCGAAAGCCTATACTCTCAATCCTGCTCCAAAACGTGCTCTCCACTTTTGCTCAATGAGCAACTGGATTACATTTCATCAAAGGAGAGAAAAGCCTCCTTCAGACTCCAGGGAATGGCAAAATGCTGTTTTATGGAAGAAAGGGGAACCGTGCAGGCTTGAAGAGCAAACAGCTCCTCTGTAAATGACTTCTCACCAGAGAGAAGGGAACAGATTTAGTTCCCTTGCTCACCAATACCTCTGTCTTACTGAGGAGGAGCGTTTTTCAGACGGAAGTTGACTAATTTATTGTTATCGCCTCATCTCAGACGTGACTAATCATTTCAAATCATCCGTCCAGAAAGCTGGAGAAGTGTTTGTGTTGGAAGATTGGAGGAGTGTTTGTTTTGATCTAGATGTCTGTGAGGGTGTGTGTGTGTGTGTGACATAAAGTCATGCAAGCACACACACACAGTGTGTGTGTGTGTGTGTGTGTGTGTGTGTGTGTGTGTGTGTGTGTGTGTGTGTGTGTGTGTGTGTGTGTGTGTGTGTGTGTGTGTGTGTGTGCTTGCATGACTGTATGTGTCAGGAGGGAGGGAATTTGTTAAGGAGTGTTTAGAGACATTGAAGTGTGTGAGTGCTTGATGATTGAGTGACAGGTGACACAAGGGGGATGTGTTTTCTTGGCCCAGGTGCTACAGTGCTTCAAGGCTGACAAAACAGGATTAGTATTCTAGAAATCTGCACTTCAAAAAACCCTCGAAGGTCTAACTGAGTCCCTGAGTGGCAACAGAGTCCCTGAGAGGCAACAGAAAGGCCTCATTAACTGATTATTATTACTAGCTGTCTAGTGGCCTGCTCCAATGCTATAAAATGCATCCTCCCTTCTTTCTATTCCCTTGTCTCCTCTCCTTCATCTGCAATGATCTGAAAGCACAGGATAGGTGAAAGCTATGTGGTAGGTGCCCACAGGGAATTTGCTTTCACCTGTAAAGTTTCTCCACATCAATGTGTAGGGACAGGGGGGAATAAAGAGAGGATGCTGATTTAAACTGCTGCGATGCACTCCTAAAGTTAGATAGCAGCAAAGTTCGCATATAATGCCCTTTCTTTACCTCCTTTCCATTCATCATCACACAGCAATAAAATAATAGGGATTTATTTGGGACTGGGCAGTTCTCTAGTGGTAAGAGTATATAGGTTAATTTGATACTGAGTCATAGCCCACTGAAATGAAAACCTCAGTTTGCAGTGAGTTGTTGTTTTTATTCTACAGTGCCTCGATGTTTTAAACCACATTTGGAGTTAGTTTTCTCCTGAGTTTTCTCTGAAATATTAATTGTGCCAGGAGACAGTACATCAGGGATTTTCAAATAGATTAAAAAATATATAAATTGTTGTTTTTCTTTGACTTCTATTCCACGGAGATGTGCATGCATGTTGGAGAGCAGCATACCTTAGTAGAGACAGCAGGTAGATCAGGGGTAGGCAACCTGGTCCTGGAGTGCCGCAGGCACTTCATGTTTTTTATTTAACCAACCTGGAAGACCATGTGGGCTGAATTTAGGCAATCTCTGAACTGATTGATTGGCTCAGTTGGCCAGGTGTGGTGCCTAGTTGGAACAAAATCCTGCAGTACCTGCAACACTTGAGGAACAGGGTTTCCTACCCCTGATGTAAGTCATCAATTATTATTAAGGGTTCTGTAGATCTCAATGAATAAAATATAGTTCCTACTATACTCCTGCTGTAAAACAAATCTTAAAGCTAGAATCTGCTGTTTAAACAATAACAAAGCAGGGATCCTGCCTCTGTTTTGGTAAAAACCTGAGGGGGGGCTGGAGAAATGCAACCACAGAGCAATGCAGGGACTGGTCACCAGTGTTTTGAGGCTACACAGTGTTTACATTTACAAACATTGGAGAAAGACAAGCTGATATTTTGGGTTCTGATGGGGAATGGCAATTGGCATTTACAAGTTACATTCTTCAAGAATCAAGGGGTATATATTATTAATTTGGAAGTCCAACAATGGATGTAACAACTGCGGATTGTAGCGTTAAATGTATAAGTTTGACTATGCAGGATATACAGTGCCTTCAGAAAGTATTCATACCTCTTGACTCATTCCACATTTTGTTGTGTTACAGCCCGAAATCAAAATGTATTAAATAAATTAAACATCTCACCCGTCTACACACAATACCCTATAATGAAAAAGTGAAAACATGTTATAAAACATTTTTGCAAATGTATTGAAAATGAAATAGAGAAATACCTAATTTACATATGTATTCACATCCCTGAGTCAAAACTTTGTAGAAGCATCTTTGGCAGCGATTTCAGCTGTGAGTCTTTCTGGGTAAGTCTCTAGGAGCTTTCCACACCTGGATTGAGCAACATATGGCTATTATTCTTTTCAAAATTCTTCAAGCTCTGTCAAACTGGTTGTTTATCATTGCTGGACAACCATTTTTTGGTCTTGACAAGGATTTTCAAGCAGATTTAAGTCAAAACTGTAACTCGGCCACTCAGGAACATTCACTGTCTTATTGGTAAGCAACTACAGTGTAGATATGGCCTCGTGTTTTAGGTTATTGTCCTGAATTAATCTCCCAGTGTCTGGTGCAAAGCAGATGGAACCAGGTTTTCCACTAGGATTTTGCCTGTGCTTAGCTGCATTCCGTTTTCTTAATCCTGAAAAACTCCCCAGTCCTTAATGATTACAAGCATACCCATAACATGATGCAGCCACTACTATATTTGAAAGTTTGGAAAGTGGTACTCAGTAATGTGCTGTATTGGATTTGCCCCAAACATAACACTTTGTATATAGGACAAAAAGTGAATTGCTTTGACACACTTTTTGCAGGATTATTGTAGTGCCTTGTTGCAAACAGGATGCATTTTTTATTCTGTACAGGCTTCTATCTTTTCACTCTGTCAATTAGGTTAGTATTGTGGAGTTACTACAGTGTTGTTGATCCAGCCTCAGTTTTCTCCTTTCACAGCCATTAGACTTAAACTGTTTTAAAGTCACAGGAATGATGCCTGCATCTTTGTAGTGACTGGGTGTATTGATACACCATCCAAAGTGTAATTAATAATGTCAACATGCTCAAAGGGATATTCAATGTCTGCTTTTTATTTTTTACCCATCTACCAAAAGTTGCCCTTCTTTGCGAGGCATTGGAAAACCTCCATGGTCTTTGTGGTTGAATATGTGTTTGAAATTCACTGCTCGACTGAGGGACCTTTACAAATAATTGTATGTGTGGGGTACAGAAATTAGGTAGTCATTCAAAAGTCATGTTAACACTATTATGGCACACAGAGTGAGTCCATACAAATCTTTACTCCTGAACTAATTTAGGATTATTTAGGCTTGCCATAACAAAGGGGTTGAATATGTAGACTGGGAGCCAGGCCCAATCGCCCAACATCAGTGCCTGACCGCACTAATGCTCTTGTGGCTGAATGGAAGCAAGTCCCTGCAGCAATGTTCCAATATCTAGTGGAAAGCCTTCACAGAAGAGTGGAGGCTGTTATAGCAGCAAAGGGGAGACCAACTTTGTACATGGACACCTGCCGCATGCTCACATGTGGAGCACATAGAACAGTGGATATTCTTGGAAAAAGTTATATTTTGTAATAGAGCTCACGTCCTCAATTTGTTGAGTTATTTGACAAAGGTAAGTGTTTTTGAAACTGCAGAATATGATCAAAAAGTCTGTAGGAGGATTTCTCTTCATATACAATTTGACAAGTAATAATATTGTCACCCATTGTCACTTTAGTATTGTCTTTATGATTATATTATTATTATTATGTGTGTGAAATTATACTTAACATAAACAAACGCAACATGCAAACATTTCAAAGATTTTACTGAGTTACTGTTCATATAAGGAAATCAGTCAACTGAAATAAATTCATTAGGCCCTAATCTATGGATTTCACGTGACTGGGAATACAGATATGCTTCTGTTGGTCACAGATACCTTAAAAACAAAGTTAGGCAGGTGGATCAGAAAACCAGTCAGTATCTGGTGTGACCACCATTTGCCTCATGCAGCGCGACACATTTCCTTCACATAGAGTTAATCAGGCTGTTGATCAGGCTGTTGCCCCACTCCTCTTCAAAGGTTGTGCGAAGTTGCTGGATATTGACGGGAACTGGAACACACTGTCATAAACTTAGATCCAGAGCACCCCAAACATGCTCAATGGGTGACATGTCTGGTGAGTATGCAGGCCATGGAAGAACTGGGACAATTTCAGCTTCAAGAAACTGTGTACAGAACCTTGCGACATGGGGCATTATCATGCTGAAACAAGAAGTGATGGCGGCAGATGAATGGCACGACAACGGGCCCCGGGATCTCGTCACGGTATCACTGTGCATTCAAATTGCTATCGATTAAAATGCAATTCTGTTTGTGATATTAAGATTCTAACATGGACATATTTAGGAAAAGTCAAGGACGGAGGGGACATGACTTTAAAAATGGCAGAGTACAAAAAAATTTACATTCGTTTTGCCTCCACATTAAGCTCTCAGCTTCTCTAGTGTTAAAATATTTTCTAACAAGTAAAGGTAGACCTACCAATGGGTTACAGTTTTAACTTATATACATTTTGTTTATGAATTATTAAGTGAATAAAACTTGTAATTCTGTTACCTGCAAAAAAAAACAAGAATAATCTGTAAAGGTATTACTGCAATTGAATTGGCTACGATGCGAAATCATAGTAGTCACAAACCACAGTTGGGTCATCTGCTATTGTCCCCCATTCCACTGGCATACAGTTATGTTCAGCTCATAACTGTTTTATTTCTCTCTCTGTAGTCTGGTGGTCACAACACGAGTGTGAAAAACCTCTCTCCCTCTCTCTCTCTCTCTCTCTCTCTCTCCTCATTTAATGTCACCTCTCCTGACTCTTACTGACACCTACCCATGAGCCCCTCTATTTCTGTTTACTGTAACCATCATCCTCACTTAATGAGCTCTCACCAACGTCCTTGGCATTTGAAAAGTAGTGGAAATTTGGTCTGTCTTCCCAGTCTTCCACAGATGTCGTTTCTTGGTCTGGTCTGGACTGGCCTTGATTTGGCCCAAACATAGACGTTTATTTTTCACAAGTTTGGACAGCACAGAACAGTACAGTAGTGCACAGTAGAGTATAGTACAGAACAGACAGGAAAGTAGGTACAGTAGAGTATAGATCAGTACAGTACTGTAGAGCAGAGTTCAGTACAGTAGAGCACACTAGAGCAGAGTACAGTATTTTATTGTTATTTTTTATTGAACCTTTATTTAACTAGGCAAGTCAGTGAAGAACAAATTCATATTTACAATGACGGCCAAACCCGGACAACGCTGGGCCAATTGTGCGCTGCCCTATGGGACTCCTAATCACGGCCGGATGTGATACAGACTGGAATTGAACCAGAGACTGTAGTGACGACCCTTGCACTGAGATGCAGTGCCTTAGACCACGGAGCCACTCGGGAGCAATACTGTATTGTATTGAATTGTACTGTACTCAACTAAACTGAACTATATTCTACTTTACTGTACTCTACCCTACTGTGCTGTGCCAAGATGTCCAAACTTGTGAAACATCAACGTCTATGATTGATTTAGATTTGATCCGGTCCGGACCAACCAAATGTAGTCTTATTTGGGGGCAGAGCTCATTTGAATAATAGCCAGTGTGTAGAATAATACCCAAATATGCAAAGGAGGATATTGCATATTTATATCTTTGTACCTATTCAGGACACATCACCATGAAGAGAATGATATTCATATCCATAACTATATATTTCTGTATAGTACGGATCAGGGACCCATGATGTAATTTTGTTACTGTAATTCTGTTATTGAGCATAAATGCACTTCACTTACTCTAGTTCAATAACCTGAAGAGTCAAGGTGTTATGTCATAGCTGACATCTTTGAATCTTTGAATCTTAATTCATAGTAGATATTTAACATAAAAAACGGAGGGAGATTTTACCAAAATTCTCTTAACAAACTTTGCATCTGCACAGTTATTTCAATCAGAGGCTTCATGCCAATAGGGAGCATATGGGCACATGCGCCCCCCCCCGGATTTGTCCATATTGTAGAATTATAGTGAAGACATTAAAACTATGAAATAACACATGGAATATTGTAGTAACCCAAAAAGTGTTCAACAAATCAAAATATATTTTATATTTGAGATTCTTCAAAGTAGCCACCCTTTGCCTTCATGAAAGCTTTGCACACTCTTGGCATTCTCTCAACCAGCTTCACCTGGAATGCTTTTCCAACAGTCTTGAAGGAGTTCCCGCATATGCTGAGCACCCCATCACGCTCTTTCTTGGTCAAATAGCCCTTACACAGCCTGGGGGTGTGTTGGGTCATTGTGCTGTTGAAAACCAAATGATAGTCCCACTAAGCACAAATCAGGTGGGATGGTGTATCGCTGCAGAATGCTGTGGTAGCCATGCTGGTTAAGTGTGCCTTGAATTCTAAATAAATCACAGACAGTGTCACCAGCAAAGCAGCCCCACACCATCACACTTCCTCCATGCTCACGGTGGTAACCACACATGCGGAGATCATCCATTCACTTACTCTGCGTCTCACAAAGACACGCCAGTTGGAACCAAAAATCTCAAATTT
The DNA here is from genome assembly GCF_901001165.1 of Salmo trutta. NCBI lineage: Eukaryota > Metazoa > Chordata > Actinopteri > Salmoniformes > Salmonidae > Salmo > Salmo trutta. The sequence goes on along the minus strand of NC_042968.1, from coordinate 6,885,831 downwards.
GGACTCATCAGACCAAAGGACAGTTTTCCTAATGTCCATTGCTCGTGCTTCTTGGCCAAAGCAAGTGTCTTCTTATTGGTGTCCTTTAGTAGTGGTTTCTTTGCTGCATTTCAACCATGAAGACCTGATTCAAGCTGTCTTCTCTGAACAGTTGATGTTGAGATGTGTCTGTTACTTGAACTTTGAAGCATTTATTTGGGCTGCAATTTCTGAGGCTGGTAACTCTAATGAACATATCCTCTGCAGCAGAGGTAACTCTGGGTCTTCCTTTCCTGTGGCGGTTCTCATGAGAGCCAGTTTTATCATAGCGTTTGATGATTTGCACTTGAAGAAACTTTCAAAGTTCTTGAAATTTTCTAGATTGACTGACCTTCATTAATGATGGACTGTCATTTTTCTTTGCTTATTTGAGCTGTTCTTGCCATGATATGGACATGGTATTTTACCAAATAGGGCTATCTTCTGTATACCACCCCTACCTTGTCACAACACTACTGATTGTCTCAAACGCATTAAGAAGGAAAGGGCTATCTTCTGTATACCACCTCTACCATGTCACAACACTGCTGATTGGCTCAAACGCATTAAGAAGGGAAGAAATTCCACAAATTAACTTTTAACAAGGCACACCTGAACTGGTTGAGAGAATGCCAAGAGTGTGCAAAGCTGTCATCAAGGCTAAGGGTGGCTACTTTGAAGAATCTCAAATATAAAATATATTTTATACACATTTTTTGGTTTCTACATGATTCCATATTTGTTATTTCATAGTTTTGATGTCTTCACTATTTTTCTACAAGGTACAAAATAGTAAAAAAGAACGAAAAACCTTTTGACTGGTACTGTATCTAGAATTGAATCCGTCTCACAGCCCTTTGTCTCCTGTTTCCCGATTGCCTGCCGTCCTGTACCTGCCTAATCTGATATGGATTACGACTTTTGCCTGCCTTGAATGACCTTTTGCATTTACATTACATTTACATTTAAGTCATTTAGCAGACGCTCTTATCCAGAGCGACTTACAAATTGGTGCATTCACCTATAATATCCAGTAGAACAAACACTTTACAATAGTGCATCTAAATCCTTTAAGGGGGGGGGGTTAGAAGGATTACTTTATCCTATCCCAGGTATTCCTTAAAGAGGTGGGGTTTCAGGTGTCTCCGGAAGGTGCCCCTTGTACTTTAATAAACTCTGAGACTCGCACTATCTACCTCCTGTGTCTGCATCTGGGTCTTAGCCTGAGCCGTGATAACTGGTGACTTTGGACAAGAAATTACCTGGCAGAGATTACATTCTATCCAATCACACTTCTCCTTTTTATCATCTCAGATAGGCCTTTTCAGGGAGAATCAAGATTTTAGTTGGATATCCAAATAAGTCTCGTTCCATTCATATGGCCCTTGGATGTACACAGAGAGTTAATGTTAATAATAGGAGAGATTGACTTCATCACTACTTGTACTTATGAGAGGTATTGACATGTTGAATGCACTGAGCTGTCTGTTTGAACTACTGGCACACATTTCGGACAGCCGTGCATGCCCTGTCCCCAAGTCCAGAACAGACTATGGGAAGTGCACAGTACTACATAGAGCCATGACCAGGTTGAACTCTATTCCACATCAAGTAACTCATGCAAGCAGTAAAATAAAATGTAAAAAACAAATAAAAATACGCCTTATGGTACAACAGGGACTGTGAAGCAACACAAACACAAACACAGGCACAGACGCATGCATAAACACACACAATAACATATGCACACACGTATACATGGATTTTGCGTTGTAGATATGTGGTAGTGGAGTAGGGGCCTGAGGGCACACACTTGGTGTGTTTGTGAAATCTGTTGTGAATGTGTTGTAATGTTTTTAAAATTGTATAACTGCCTCAATTTTGCTGGACCCTAGGAAGAGTAGCTGCTGCCTTGGCAAACTATCACGGATTACAAAGGGAAATCCAGCCTCGAGCTGCCCAGCGATGCGGGTCTACCAGATGAGCTAAAGGCCTTCTATGCTCGCTTCGATGCAAGCAACACTGAACCATGCAACAACTGTTCTAGATAACTGTGTGATCTCGCTCTCCGTAGCCGATTTGAGTAAAACAGGTTAAACAGGGGACCTTTAACTTCTCTAGGGTAGGGGGCAGTATTTTGACGTCTGGATGAAAGGCGTGCCCAAATTAAACTGCCTGCTACTCAGGCTCAGAAGGTAGGATATGCATATTATTAGTAGATTTGGATAGAAAACACTCTGAATGATTGATGTCTGTGAGTATAACAGAACTCATATGGCAGGCAAAAACCTGAGAAAAATCCAACCAGGAAGTGTGGAAATCTGAGGTTTGTAGTTTTTCAAGTGATTGCCTATACCGTATACAGTGACTTAGGGTTCATTTTGCACTTCCTAAGGCTTCCACTAGATGTCAACAGTCTTTAGAACGTTGTTTCATGCTTCTACTGTGAATATGGAGCAAACAAGAAGGCCTGGAATTGATGAGTGAGAAAATGACATTAGCTCAGAGGCGCGCACTCACGTGAGGGTCAGCTGTGTTCCTTTTCTTTTCTGAAGATATTGGAATTGTCCGGTTGGAATATTACTGAAGATTTATGTTAAAAATATCCTAAAGATTGATGCTATACATTGTTTGACATATTTCTACGAACGTAAATATAACTTTTTTGGACTTTTCGTCGTGACATTTTGCGTGCGCTTCCTGCATTTGGAGTAGTGGACTGAACGCGTGAACAAAAAGGAGGTATTTGGACATAAATGATGGACTATATCGAACAAACAAACATTTATTGTGGACCTGGGATGCCTGGGAGTGCATTCTGATGAAGATCATCAAAGGTAAGTGAATATTTATAATATTATTTCTGAGTTTTGTTGACTACACAAAATGGCGGGTTTGGTTTCGTGTCTGAATGCTGAACTCAGATTATTGCAAAAGTGTGCTTTTGCTGTAAAGTTTTTTTGAAATCTGACACAGTGGTTGCATTAAGGAGAAGTGTATCTATAATTCTTTGAATAACAGTTTAATATTTTATCAACGTTTATAATGAGTATTTCTGTAAATTGATGTGCTCATTCACTGGAAGTTTTGGGAGGCAAAACATTTCTGAACGTTACACGCCAATGTAAAATGGGTGTTTTGGATATAAATATGAACTTTATCCAGCAAAACATACATGTATTGTGTAACATGAAGTCCTATGAGTGCCATCTGATGAAGATCATCAAAGGTTAGTGATTAATTTTAGCTGTATTTCTGTTTTTTGTGACACCTCTCCTTGCTTGGAAAATGGCTGTGTGGTTTTTCTTGTCTCGGCGCTGTCCTAACATAATCTAATGTTATGCTTTCGCCGTAAAGCCTTTTTGAAATCGGACAATGTGGTTGGATTAACGAGGAGTGTATCTTTAAAATGGGATATAATAGTTGTATGTTTGAGAAATTTGAATTATGAGATTTTGGTTGTTTTGAAATTGACGCCCTGCTATTTCACTGGCTGTTGAATAGTGACGCCACACACACACCCATCCACCACACACCCATCCACCACACACCCATCCACACACACACCCATCTACACACACACCCATCCACACACACATCCACACACACACACACACACACACATGCTGCTGCTACTGTCTATTGTCTATCTTGTTGTCTAGTCACCACTACCTAAGCTGTACAGTATGTATAGAGCTACCTTCATTACCTCATACCCCTGCACATCAACTCGGTACTACTTCAACCTGTATATAGCCATGCTACTTTTACATATTGTTGTTATTTGTTAGTCACTGTGTAGTTATTCACTGTGTATTTATTCCTCGTGTCACTATTTCTATTTCTTAACTATACATAGTTGGAATCGGACCCGTAAGTAAGCATTTCACTGTTAGTGTCACATCTGCTCCTGCAATGCACTCTACTGCTCATCCTGTGTCTTCTTGACATGCCGCCACTCCCCCAGTACTCTCTCCCTCTCCCTCTCTCTCTGTGTGTGTGTGATTGGGTGGGCAGACACAGGTGTGCTGGAGTCAGAGCAGATCCCCACCAGCTGCAACCTGTTCCATAATCAAGACCTCTACAAATACTCAGCCCTGCCACTTCCACACTGCCAGATCGTAATCTCTGCTCAGTCAGTCTACATTTCTAGCCGGTTGTTACTATTCAGATCCTGTTATCCTGTTGTGCCTGTTTTCCTTGCCTGATGCTGTTTCCTCTCTGCTACAGATCTGCCCACTCTGGTCCTTGTCTCCAGTCCCACTGCTACTCATCCTGCTACTCTGTCCTACTACTCCCTTGGATTCCTCTCCGGACCTGCTTACCCTGTCCCAACCCCTCTCGCTCCAGCCTCAGGCTCTGCACCTGGTTTCCAGCAACCCGCCCGAGCTTTCCCTGACCTGCACTCCATCTTCCCCCATATTTCAATAAATACCTTTGTAACTTCATCCCAGTCTCTTCGTTTGAGTCTGCTCTTGGGTTCCCCTGTTCCACTCTGCGTAACAGTTAGTCTACACCTGTTTATGAAGCATGTGACAAATAAAAATTATTTTATTTGATTTCCCCAGTCTCCCCTGCCTCCCATGCCTTTATCCCACTCTTCCAATCTTCCCCAGTTTCACTGCCCCCATGTCTCTCCTCCACCACTCTCTGTCCCTTTTATGCCTACTTGTCTTCGTGAGAGGTATTGACATGTTGAAAGCCCCAAAATGTCTGTTCAGGCAGTTAACACACAGCTCAGACATACCCCACAAGACATGCCTCCAGGGGTCTCTTCACAGTCCACATGTCCAGAATAGACTCTGGGAAACACACAGTATTACAAAGAGCTATGGCACACGTCAAGTAACTCAAACGAGCAGTAAAATCTGATAAAACAGATTAAACAACACCTCACGGCACAACGTGGACTGTGAAGAGAGACACACATACATGCATTCATACGCACACACAAACATACACATTCTACACACACACACATTTTAATTATGTATTATTGTAGTATTGTACATTTAATATTATCATTTGTAATAATAGTGTATTTCAGTGATAATGCCCGAGATATATATTGGAGGATATATTGGCACGGGTGTGGTTAGACCCAAGTCTAGGGACGGCACACCGTGCCAGTATATCCTCCAAACACTGTTACGAGGGCATTATCACTTTTATACAACGGGTTACCAACATGTTTAATTGCTATATTGTAATTACTTCACCAGCCTGGCCTATTTATTGCCTTTACTCCCTTATCTTACCTCATGTGCACTCACTGTATATAGACTTTTTCTTTTCTTTTTTTGTACTGTATTATTGACTGTACGTTTTGTTTAATCCATGTGTAACTCTGTGTTGTTGTATGTGTCGAATTGCTATGCTTTATCTTGACCAGGTTGCAGTTGCAAATGAGAACTTCTTCTCAACTAGCCTACCTGGTTAAATAAAGGTGAAATAAAAATAAAATATTCAAATAACGATTGACATATTTTCATTAAAAATAATATTTTGATTCATTTATTCATACTATTTCATCCTTCCACAAGATATAATCCTGACACAAATCTAGGGTTGCTACCCACACCGGCTGGTCGTTCGTTCTATCGATTCGGTTGCCAGAGACGTGACCCAGGCATTGTCTTTTTGCTCTGTATCTATGGACGTGACCCAGTCGTTCGTTCTAAATGTTCCATTGCCATACACGCTGGCAACGTTCTTGTCACTGCTTGCTAGCTAGCCATCTACGGCTAACTTACAGTCACGTCAAACATTGCAACCAGATATCGTGTCTTGATTATCATTAATGTGTTTGACTGTTATTTTATAAAATAATGACATACCACGTTCAATTATTACGTGATTTAATTAATCATATAACAATTAATTAAGTCATAATCTGGGGCACCACAGTGAAAAGTTATTTAACAAGTTACTATCTCCCGACTAAACTCTAAAGATAAACATATCTCTTTCATCAGTCACAGTCAATTCATTACTTCTTATTTACCTTCATCAGTCTCATTCTAAATGTCGCAAAACTCTTGGATATCTGCACGAACCCTAGCATAAATGATGAATCAGTGATAAACAAATTGGCTTAATTATGTATTTACTAACTAAATAATCACACAGAATTACATTAACACAAACAGGATAGCTTACACATCGATTACTACACAATGAAATGAAAAGTCCCTAGTGGACTAACCCGATATGACGGCTTGGTAGACAATGGAAAGGGGTGGGGACAGATAAAGAGTGGGAAAGACAGAGTGGGAGAGACAGCGTGTTCGGGCGGCGTTCGGCGGTCGACGTCACCGGCTTACTAGTTGCCACCGATCGATGTTTCACTGTTCGTTTGGTTTTGTCTTTATTGTGTACACCTGTTTTGGATTTTCCCTAATTATGTTCATTATTTAAACCTCTGCATTTCCTGTTTGTCTTGTCGGTGATTGTTTCCTGTTTTGTGTGGTGTTTCTCCGCAATATGTATTTTCCTAGGAGAAGATTTATTGATTTTTCAAGTAAACACGTTTTTTTACATTGATCCCTGTGTCCTGCGCCTGACTCCTCTACTTCTCCTAAAGATAATCATTACAGAGCGCATGGGCTTATTGTACATATATGTGGAAAATACGCCCATCGTACATATGGATATTCAGCACCCTAACAACCGCTCATTCGGATTTAGAAATGCAACATATATTTACACTTGTATGTCTTTGTTGTCTCTCTGTTGAAGTCGCCGGTCCGTCTGTGGAGAGTAGTTCATCAGAAGTCTCTAGTTGTGTTCCCCAGAAATGTTTTGTCATACCCATGGTATACGGTCTGATATACTACGGCTGTCAGCCAATCAGCATTCAGGGCTCGAACCACCCAGTTTATAATAATGTAATAATGTCTTGTATGATTTATTGTTTTAATTATGATGTAGGCTGTTTTGTTGTGTTGTAATTGTTTAATTCCTATTTGGACCCCATGAAGAGTAAATACTATAATGCAAATAAAGAGAGTATCAGAGTCCAGCTAATGATCATCAGGAGACACCATAAAATGCACAATACGTTGCTACGGTGATGACTCAGCCAGGGTGATGTAAGGGCTGAGGCGGACAGTATTATAAGAAAACATCTTAGATCATGGTCAAACGAAGGTTTTAAGTGATGTATAAAACAACATATACAGTCCTAGTGGAATAAATTAAACCTACGTGTGAACATGTATACTGCAAGCCTGCATTCTACAAGGATGTGGAGTTCTACAGAAAATCATCAAAATTCAATACCCTTATCATTAAAAACCTTTTTCTTTGGCACCGGAGTCATGCAATTCAACGTGATGGAGATCCACACTATGTCTCAGTCATTACAAGGAAACAAATGTAGGAAGAGGGGAAATCTATTAGGTCTTGGTCAGGATAGGTGATTACTTTTACCTAAAATGGACACCTGCTACCATCTGCTATTGGATATACAGTGCCTTTGGAAAGTATTCAAACCCCATAACTTTTTCCACATTTTGTTACGTTACAGCCTTATTCTAAAATTGATTCAATAGTTTTTTTCCCCCATCAGTCTACACACAATACCCATAATGACAAAGCAAAAAGAGGTTTTATTAAAATAAAAAATATCACATTTACATAAGTATTCAGACCATTTACTCAGCACTTTGTTGAAGCATATTTGGCAGCGATTACAGCATCGAGTCTTCTTGGGTATGACGCTACAAGCTTGGCACAGCTGTATTTGGGGAGTTTCTCCCATTCTTCTCTGCAGATCCTCTCAAGCTCTGTCAGATTGGATGGGGAGCGTTGCTGCACAGCTATTTTCAGATCTCTCCAGAGATGTTCGATCGGGTTCAAGTCCGGGCTCTTGCTGGGCCAGTCAAGGACATTCATAAACTTGCTCTGAAGCTGCTCCTGTCTTTTCTTGGCTGTGTGCTTATGGTCGTTGTCCTGTTGGAAGGTGAACCATCGCCCCAGTCTGAGGTCCTGAGTGCTCTGGAGCAGGTTTTCATCAAGATCTCTCTGTACTTTGCTCCGTTAATCTTTTCCATGATCCGGACTAGTCTCCCAGTCCCTGCCGCTGAAAAACATCCCCACAGCATGATGCTGCCAACACCATGCTTCACCGTTGGGATGGTCCTAGGTTTCCTGTGACACTTGGCATTCAGGCCAAAGTGTTCAGTCTTGGTTTCATCAGATCAGAGAATCTTGTTTCTCATGGTCTGAGAGTCCTTTAGGTGCCTTTTGGCAAACTCCAAGTGGGCCGTCATGTGCTTTTTACTGAGGAGTGGCTTCCGTCTGGCCAGTGTACCATAAAGGCCTGATTGGTGGAGTGTTGCAGAGATGGTTGTCCTTCTGGAAGGTTCTCCCATGTCCACAGATGAACTCTAGAGCTCTGTCAGAGTGACACTCGGTTCTTGGTCACCTCCCTGACCAAGGCCGTTCACCCCCGATTGTTTGGCTGTGCGGCCAGCTTTAGGAAGAGTCTTGGTGGTTTCTTCCATTTAAGAATGATGGAGGCCACTGTGTTCCTGGGTAGCTTCAATGCTGCAGAAATGTTTTGGTACCCTTCCCAAGATCAGTGCCTCAACACAATCCTGTCTCTTAGCTCTGCGGACAATTCCTTTGACCTCATGGCTTGGTTTTTGCTCTGACATGCACTGTCAACCTTATATAGACAGGTATGTGCATTTCCAAATCAGGTCCAATCAATTGAATTCATTACAGGTGGACTCCAATCAAGTTGTAGAAACATCTCAAGGATAATCAATGGAAACAGAATGCATCTGATCTCAATTTCAAGTCTCAAAGCAAAGGGTCTGAATGCTTTTTTATAAATTTGCAAAAATGTCTAAATGTTTTCACTTTGTCATTATGGGGTATTGTGTGTAGATTTCTGAGGATTGTAAAACAAAAAAAATGTTTGAATAAGGCTGTAACACAACAAAATGTAAAAAGTCAAGGGGTACCTTCTGGGGGTACCTTCTTCAAGGGGTACCTTCTGTAGACACATTCCTCTCTCCAACTCATCTTCTGTCATATTCTCTCGCTCTGCCTGTTTCACACACACACACACACACACACCAAACACACACACATACACGCACACTTTTCAGCAGTTTCAGTGATTCATTCTGGCAAAGTAATTCGTACTGGTTACGGTTGAAATTGGTTAATCTGCTTGGCAATATGACTTTCACCTTCTGCATTCTGTGTGTTTTTTTTCTTACGGTTTACTGTAGGTGTAAATAAGACGCGTTGAGATGTACCATCAGGCAACACTGTGTCAGATACTTTTGGAAGATACTTTTGGAAGCTTTGGCAAAAAGTGAGAATAGTTGACGGTTTTGTGTGTGTATGTGTGTGTTTGTATGCGTGCGTGTGTTATGGGGTTTGAGTGTAGACCGATGAAAGAGAGGGTAAGGAGGAGGTGAGAGACAGAGGGAGAGAAAGAGGAACATGTGAGAGAGGGAAAGAAATAGAGACAGAGAGGGGGGGGACTTAGAGACTTTATGTATAGGGAATAAAAGACAAAGGGGAAGGAGAATGAGGATGAATGTGTGTGTAGATGTGTGTGTGTTTGTGTTATGTGCTGCCTAAGAACACTGTTGAACCCTCCAAACTCCCTCTCCTCATTGCGCTGAGTTGATGTGTGTCGTTTCCAACACCTATCCCTGTGTCTCACCACATTCTCCTATCTAATACAGAGAAGTGGCAAAGTGAAAGAGATTAATATAATGTTGTCCTTGCCATCAATATCCTGTCCTGTCTCTTAACTCCTCTTTGTGGCAATATTCAAATACATCTGTTGCAGTTTTACTGAGATGAGATTACATTTGGTGGTAATGGGATGCCGTTCTGTAAGCAGAAATAAATTACCATCTGTTTCATTCCTACTTTCTTTCTGTTCTCACTATCTCTTCCTCCTCCCTTCCCCTCCCTCTCATCTGTCTCTCCTCTTTCATCATGTAACAGCCCATAACTCCACTGTGTATTGCTGTGAAAAATTGCATTCCACCTGATACAATCTCCAGTTACAGTATTTTGTATTGGGTATTGTTTTGGATAATGTGATGGCCCATTCATCTTAAATGTTATGGTTATTTTTTCTCAATGTCTGTGTGGGTTCTTTTGGATGAGTAAAACCGAGCCCCATGTCATACAGGTACACAGTGGTGGGCTGCAGTATACTGTACTATACCTCCGCTCAGGTGCAGAGGGGGGCAAGACGCCTACGTTACCCAGACTGCCTGTGGGCTGTGTAGGCAGCAGCACTGTTTGATAATGCACGCTTTAATTAATTCATTAACTTTTATACTCATTTAATAACTGCACTTATGAAAAATAACAGATTGTCTGGACAATGTCACAGTAGCACAGTATTTCCCCCCTAAGAGGCGTTAGAAGAAGACAAACATTTGCTTCACCAATTGAACGACATCTATTGCAGGGTAAATCAATGTCAGACTTTACATAGCTGGCCATAAATGGATGTAGCATTTTACTTTATGGGCTGGCTACTAACCCATTGCTTTCTATTTCAATACAGATATTATACGGTTAGGCTATTATTTTGACATAAAAAAATCAAAAGTATGTGAGATTTTCAGTCATTCCAATTAAGACTTGTAAATATGGAAATATAGATTAGTAAAAAAAAAGAAGTCCTGAACATAACGCCAAAACGAAGGGCTTTTTAGCTTACTCTGTTGTTAAGGTTATTGTTTTAAAGGGATAGTTGACACAAATTACAAAATGACATAGTGTTCAGGTTTCCTGGATATTACAAAAGGTGTCCCGCGATTCTAGGTCCTGTACTTTTTGCTGTTTACATTAACAATATTGACTTGTCTGTAAAAATAATTTTTTACCTGCACTTGTATGCAGATGATAGTGTTGTGTATGCTATTGCCACTACGGTGGACCAGACACTATCTGAACTACAGTCTGCCTTCATTGTAATACAGAAAAACTTTATTGACCTGAAATTAGTATTGAATGCAGGTAAAACCTAAGTATATGTTGTTCTCTAGAGTACATAAAAATAACTCTGATGAGTTAAGCATATTGTAATGAGTACGCTGAGAGTCGGGAAGCAAGTACATGGAGTGGGTGTTTTAATAAATAAACAAAACAATAAACACGAAACACAAACAACGCACCGACATGAAACAGAGTCAATAACACCTGAGGAAAGAACCAAGGGGATTGACAGATATAGGGAAGATAATCAAGGAGGTGATGGAGTCCAGGTGAGTGTCGTGAGGCGCTGGGGTCACTTGACAATGGTGACAGGTGTGCGGGTTAATCAGCAGCCTGATGACCTAGAGGAGAGGGAGTATACGTGACACATATGTACTTTGGATGGTGTCCATATTGATCGTGTCCCTGCTTACAAATATCTGGGCATCTGGATAGATGAAAAGTTGTCTTTTAAAAATATATTGATAAATTCGTTAAGAAGCTGAGAATGAAAATGGGCTTCTTCTATGGAAATAGGTCCTGCCTCTCACTAAATAGTAGAAAGCAGATTATTCAGTCGATGATCCTATCGGTCCCTACAGTAACATCATCAATATGAACGCAACTGCAACTTCAATAAAGTCGTTAGATGCATTTTATAATAGCGCACTGCTCTGTTTTTCGGGCAACAATTTTAGTACTCATCACTGCATTCTCTACCAGAAAGTTGGTTCGCCCTCTTTGATGTCACGTAGGTTGATACATTGCCATTTTTTTTCTTCATGAAGCCCTTTTACAAAAAGTCCCACTGTACCTAACATATTCACTAAACTTTAGATATCTCGTCTCAGGGATGGTTAACTCTGGAAATTCCTCTGGTCTCTACTGAGTTAGGTAAATCAGCTTTTAGCTTTCTTGCACCTTATTTGTAGAATTTTTTTTTCTTAAATTTGATATTTTGGTGCCTCTAGGGCAATTCAGAAGCCTGATTGAGGACCTTATTACTGATGAATGTGTTAGTTTTTATGACCATGTTGTTCTTTCTGCTTGCATTTTGTATTTTGATGTGTCTATTTTCTGTAATTTATGTAATTCAAGGCTCATCTGTAAAAGAGACCTTGGTCTCAGTATGACTCACTGCTAAAAAAATATTTGGTGTGTCATCATAGTGAAAGGGAAAGGAATGCATTCAACTGAAATGTGTTATCCGCATTTAACCCAACACCTGGTCGGACTCACTCAAGTGGAACAAACTTGAACTTTTTCAATGCTGATTTGAATGTCATTGAGAAAACAGAAAGGTGTTTTTTTTCTCACAAACATCCTTTCTGAATTTGAAATGAATCCTAGAAGTAGTCATCTAGTTTTAGAAAGTATCTGTAATCTGATTACAATTTTTTTGCTGGTAACATAATGGATTACAGTTACAGTTTTTTGGTAATCAGTTACATGTAACTGAGTACATGTAATCTGTTACTCCCCAACCCTGATGACTTAATTACATGTTATTTTAATTTAGCAACTGTTATTGTGTACCTTCACACTTGTTAGTTCCATCTTCTGTCTTTAATGAACTATAAAGCTACTATTCATATGAGAACAAAAGCATGTCCGGACAATGTCAGCGTACCTTAACACTCTTTCGTGTCAAACAATCTTACATTTTTTGTTAACTGATCAAGTTATATTATTATCTAGAAACAATTTGTGAGAAAAACAGCCAGCTTGCCTAGAAACGGTCAACAGTTGTGTCCCTTCACTCTCTTTCGTTCCCTTCCATCCTTTGTTTTCAGTGAACTAATCCAGTTTTACTTCCATAAAGCAGCTGTATGAAAACCAAAAACTTCTTTAAGCTTGCCAGAATACCAACGGTTACAGTCTAGCTTCACTGAACTTGGTTCACTGTCTTTACTCAGTGCTGTGAGAGTGAGCTAATCTGACGTAGTGGGATTGTGAAGGGAGCAGCTGTAGGGGTTTTTCTTTCTGGTAACTAGCAGCCGGGAGCGATCAGAGTTCTCCTGCTGCCCACTCCACAGAAGCAGGGCTTTTATCTGCTTGCCTGAGCGTGATATTCTCTGACGGCATCCAAAGCCAACATCACAATGGAGCTAAGCACTGTACTGTGAGGACACCGTCTGGAGATGTATGTGTGTTCGGGGTGTGCGTGTGTATTTTAGGTTGTGTGTAAGGTACAGTAAATGTGTGTTCAGTTCACTGCTAAAGTGCTGAATCACTCCCCTAGCTTCCTCCTCCACCCCCTGCAGGTGTACCCTGTACCCCCTTGTACCCCTGTCTGGTGGAACGTCTCGGTGGAGCAACATGTCCAGATGGGCAGGTTGGGTAGAGGTGAATGTCCACTGACCCTGTCCCTCTATCCTTTGCACTATGTCTTTCAAACTTATGATTTGATTCAGTTCACATGCTCATATCCAAAGTTACTCAGATAGTCACAAGCAGACATTTTTCATAAAAATGGTTATCAGTGAAAAGGGATCATTCCAGTAATGGCAGACACTAAGAACAGAGTTTGTTACTGTTACCTGTTCTTGTGTTCCTTTCTTTCTTTGCCAGTATTTTCTATTGACAGGTAGGCACTCACACACTGCATAATCACCTAGCAGGTGTTGTTTATCAATGGAGTTATTTTTTGATTGACTTTATTTGCACACAGATACTGGATATGGCCTTTGAAATAAAAGATTTTGTTGCTTTTGAGAAGAAATGTAATTAAATGAACTGGTGTTACATGACACACTAATAATTTGTAATGTTTTTTTAGCGGGGTTTTGGTCCTGCCGTAACATACCTACACATACGCTACGGTCACAAGACACAGGCCACCTTACTGTCCCTAGAATTTCTAAACAAACAGCTGGAGGCACGGATTTCTCCAATAGAGCTCAATTTTTATGGGATGGTCTGCCTATCCATGTGAGAGCCGCAGACTCGGTCTTGACCTTTAAGTCTATTGAAGACTCATCTCTTCAGTAGGTCCTATCATTGAGTGTAGTCTGGCCAAGGAGTGTGAAGGTGAACGGAAAGGCACTGGAGCGACGAACCGCCCTTACTGGTCCCGTGTGGCTCAGTTGGTAGAGCATGGTGCTTGCAACGCCAGGTTTGTGGGTTTGATTCCCACGGGGGGCCAGTATGGAGAAAAAAATGTATGAAATGTATGCATTCACTACTGTAAGTTGCTCTGGAAAAGAGCGTCTGCTAAATGACTAAAATGTAAAATGTACTGTCTCTGCCTGGCCGGTTCCCCTCTCTTCACTGGGATTCTCTGCCTCTAACCCTATTACAGGGGCTGAGTCACTGGCTTACTGGTGCTCTTCCATGCCGTCCCTAGGAGAGGGTGTGTCACTTGAGTGGGTTGAGTCACTGATGTGATCTTCCTGTCCGGGTTGGTGCCCCCCTCGGGTTTGTGCCGTGCCGGAGATTTTCGTGGGCTGTACTCGGCCTTGTCTCAGGGTAGTAGGTTGGTGGTTGAAGATGTCCTTCTAATGGTGTGGGGGCTGTGCTTTGGCAAAGTGGGTGGGGTTATATCCTGCCTGTTTGGCCCTGTCCGGGGTTATAGTCGGACAGGGCCACAGTGTCTCCCGACCCCTCCTGTCTCAGCCTCCAGTATTTATGCCGCAGTAGTTTATGTGTCGGGGGGCTAGGGTCAGTCTGTTTTATCTGGAGTATTTCTCCTGTCTTATCCAGTGTCCTGTGTGAATTTAAGTATGCTCCCTTTAATTCTCTCTCTCTCTCTTTCTCTCTTCTCTCAGAGGACATGAGCCCTAGGACCATGCCTCTGGACTACCTGACCTGATGACTCCTTGCTGTCCCCAGTCTACCTGGTCATGCTGCAGCTCCAGTTTCAACTGTTCTGCCTGCGGCTTTGGAACCCTAACATGTTCACTGGACGTGCTACCTTGTCCCAGATCTGCTGTTTTGGACTCTCTCTCTACCGCACCTGCTGTCTCTAACTCTGAATGATCGGCTATGAAAAGCCAACTGACATTTACTCCTGAGGTGCTGACATGTTGTACTCTCTACAACCACTGTGATTATTATTATCTGACCCTGCTGGTCATCTATGAACGTTTGAAAATCTTGGCCATGTTCTGTTATAATCTTCACCCGGCACAGCCAGAAGAGGACTTGCCACTCCTCAGAGCCTGGTTCCTCTCTAGGTTTCTTCCTAGGTTCCGACCTTTCCAGGGAGTTTTTCCTAGCCACCGTGCTTCTACATCTGCTTTGCTTGCTGTTTGGGGTTTTAGGCTGGATTTCTGTACAGCACTTGGTGACATTGGCTGATGTAAAAAGGGCTTTAAATATAAATTTGATTGATTGATTGGTTCACTGGATCAATCTGAAACTTTGCACACACACTGATGCCATCTAGTGGCCAATATCTAAATTGCGCCTAGACCCCTATATTTTATTATGGCTTTTCTCTTGCGTTTCAAAGATAAAGAATTTTTTTTATTTGAAAACGCATGTTTTTTTGTTTGTATTATCTTTTACCATATCTAATGTGTTATATTCTCCTACATTTCACATTTCCAGAAACTTCAAAGTGTTTCCTTTCAAATGGTATTAAGAATATGCATGTCCTTGCTTCAGGTCCTTAGCTATAGGCAGTTAGATTTGGCTATGTAATTTTAGACAAAAATACAGTAGAATAGAATACAGTATATTCATATGAGATGAGTAAAGCAAATATATAAACTTTAAGGATCGGACGCTTTTTTCAATTTTTGTCTAAAATTACATAGTACTCTGCTGACATAATCTAATGTTTTGCTTTCGTTGTAAAGCCTTTTTGAAATCGGACAGTGTGGTTAGATTAAAACCTCTTACATCTAGATGTTCCGCTAGCGGAACATCTGCTCCAATATCCAATGATGGGCGTGGCGCGAAATACAAATTCCTCTAAAATCCGAAAACTTCCATTTTTCAAACATATGACTATTTTACAGCTATTTAAAGACAAGACTCTCGTTAATCTAACCACACTGTCCGATTTCAAAAAGGCTTTACAGCGAAAGCAAAACATTCGATTATGTCAGCAGAGTACCCAGCCAGAAATAATCAGACACCCATTTTTCAAGCTAGCATATAATGTCACAAAAACCCAGAAGACAGCTAAATGCAGCACTAACCTTTGATGATCTTCATCAGATGACACACCTAGGACATTATGTTATACAATACATGCATGTTTTGTTCAATCAAGTTCATATTTATATCAAAAAACAGCTTTTTACATTAGCATGTGACGTTCAGAACTAGCATACCCCCCGCAAACTTCCGGGGAATTTACTAACAATTTACTAAATTACTCACGATAAACGTTCACAAAAAGCATAACAATTATTTTAAGAATTATAGATACAGAACTCCTCTATGCACTCGATATGTCCGATTTTAAAATAGCTTTTCGGATGAAGCACATTTTGCAATATTCTAAGTACATAGCCCAGACATCACGGGCTAGCTATTTAGACACCCGGCAAGTTTAGCCTTCACCAAAATCAGATTTACTATAAGAAAAATGGTCTTACCTTTCCTGTTCTTCGTCAGAATGCACTCCCAGGACTTCTACTTCAATAACAAATGTAGGTTTGGTCCCAAATAATCCATCGTTATATCCAAACAGCGGCGTTTTGTTTGTGCGTTCTAGACACTATCCCAATGGTAAATCAGGGTCGTGCGCATGGCTCATTTCGTGACCAAAAATTTCTAAATATTCCATTACCGTACTTCGAAGCATGTCAACCGCTGTTTAAAATCAATTTTTATGCAATTTATCTCGTAACAAAGCGATAATATTCCGACCGGGAATCTGCGTTTCGGTAAAAAGAGGGAAAAACAGAAAGGCGGGGGCGGCCAGTGCTCGCCCCTAAGCCTTTTGTCTGCTGATAGACCACTTAGCAAAAGCGCTCGTGTGTTTCAGCCAGGGCTTTGAATTACATCATTCAGGTTTTTCCCGGGCTCTGAGAGCCCATTGGAGCCGTAGGAAGTGTCACGTAACAGCAGAGATCCTTTGTAATGAATAGAGATGACAAAGAAGGGCAAGAAATGGTCAGACAGGTTACTTCCTTTACAGAATCTTCTCACTTTTTGGCCTGCCAAATGAGTTCTGTTATACTCACAGACACCATTCAAACAGTTTTAGAAACTTTGGAGTGTTTTCTATCCAAAGCTTATATGCATATTCTAGTTTCCGGGCAGGAGTAATAATCAGATTAAATCGGGTACGTTTTTTATCCGGCCGTGAAAATACTGCCCCCTATCCATAACAGGTTAATCTAACCACATTGTCTGATTTCAAAAAGGCTTTACAGCGAAAGCAAAACATTAGATTATGTTAGGAGAGTACATAGACACAAATAATCACACAGCCATTTTCCAAGCAAGCATATATATCACAAAAACCAAAACCACAGCTAAATGCAGCACTAACCTTTGATCTTCATCAGATGACACTTCTAGGACATGTTGTTATACAATACATGCATGCTTTGTTCAACCAAGTTCATATTTATATCAAAAACCAGCTTTTTACATTAGCATGTGATGTTCAGAACTAGCATACCCACCAAAAACTTCTGGTGAATTTACTAAATTACTCACGATAAACGTTGGCAAAATACATAATTATATTAAGAATTATAGATACAGAACCCCTTTATGCAATCGCGGTGTAAGATTTTAAAATAGCTTTTTGGTGAAAGCACATTTTGCAATATTCTGAGTACATAGCTCGGCCATCACGGCTAGCTATTTTGACACCCACCAATTTTGGGGCTCACTAAACTCAGAATTACTATTAGAAAAATTGGATCACCTTTGCTGTTCTTCGTCAGAATGCAGTCCCAGGACTTCTACTTCAACAACAAATGTTGTTTTGGTTCCAAATAATCCATAGTTATATTCAAATAGCTCCGTTTTGTTCGTGCGTTCAGGTCACTATCAGAAGGGTGACGAGCGAGCGCATTTTGTGACAAAAAAATTCTAAATATTCCATTACCGTACTTAGAACCATGTCAAACGCTGTTTAAAATCAATTCTTATGCTATTTTTGTCGTAAAATAGCGACAATATTCCAACCGGGCAACGTTGTATTCATTCAAAGGCTGAAAGAAAAAAATGTAGTAGTCTCGGGAATGTGCATCTCAGTCTCACTGTCCCCAGGCTGACCACTTTCAAATTCTGCTGCTGTTCTTTGCCCAGAGACAGCAGACACCCCATTCCACTTTCTGGCAGCTTCTGAGAGCCAATGGAAGCCTTAGAAAATGTCACGTTACAGCACAGATGCTGTATTGTCGATAGAGATGCAACAGAAGGACAACAAATTGTCAGACAGGGCACTTCCTGTATGGAATCTTCTCAGGTTTTGGCCTGCCATATGAGTTCTGTTATACTCACAGACACCATTCAAACAGTTTTAGAAACTTTAGAGTGTTTTCTATCCAAATCTACTAATTATATGCAGATTCTCATTTCTGGGCAAGAGTAGTAACCAGTTTAAATTGGATACGTTTTTTATCCGGCCGTGCAAATACTGCCCCCTAGCCTCAACAGGTTTAACTCTAGGCAGGCCCGTTGGGCTCTGTTATTCACCAGGTTCAACACCATCTCCTACCGCCCAGGGTCCAAGAATGTGAAGCCGGACGCCCTCTTGCCTGTACAGTTCAGCTGCCACACCCTCTGACTCTGAGACCATCCTCCCAACCTCATGTCTTGCGGCTTCAGTTGTCTGGGGTATTGAGACCCTGGTCCGCAAAGAACAACGTTCCCAGCCCGACCCTGGGAGGGTCCCGGGTAACTGGATGTTCGTCCCTGATTCGGCCCGGTCTCAGGTCCTGGAATGGGTTCATTCCTCCAGGCTTACCTGTCACCCTGGCTCCCGTTGTACCCTGGCCTTCCTCGTACAGTGATTCTGGTGGCCCACTGTGGTTCCTGACGTCTCGGCCTTCATCGCTGCATGTACGGTGTGTGCCCAGAATAAAACTCAGCGGCAAGCTCCGTCTGGCCTCCTTTAGCCCCTCCCTGTTCCTCATCGCCCCTGGTCCCATATTTCCCTGGATTTTGTCAGTGGGCATCCTCCATCTGAATGCAACACCACTATCCTGACGGTAGTGGATAGGTTCTCTAAAGCTGACAATTTCATCCCTCTCTCCAAGGTACCTTCAGCCAAGGAGACAGCCCAGCTCATGGTGTAGCACGTCTTCCGAATCCATGGACTCCCTGTCGACATTGTCTATGATCGTGGTCCTCAATTCTCATCCCGATTCTGGAAGGCCTTCTGCACCCTTATTGGGTCGTTGGCCAGCCTGTCCTCTGGGTTTCATCCACAGTCCAACAGCCAGTCGGAGCGTGCCAATCAAGACCTGGAAACGACACTTCAGTGCCTCGTCTCGACCAACCCCACCACTTGGAGCCAGGAACTGGTCTGGGTGGAGTATGCTCGAACACTCTTCCCTGCTCGGCCACTGGACTCTACCCTTTCAAGTGCTCCATGGGGTATTAGCCTCCGTTCTTCCCAGAGCAAGAAGAAGAAGTCAACATACCCTTGGCCCAGATGTTCGTCCACCGTTGTTGGCGTACTTGGAAAAGAGCTCGGTTGGCTCTTCTCAAGACCACCTCCAGGTATCGTCGACAAGAGGAACGCCACTGGACTCCGGCTCCCGCTATCGTCTCGGGCCGAGGGTATGGCTGTCTACACGGGACCTGCCCCTCCAGGTGAAGTCCTATAAACTTTCTCCCCCATTTTATTGGTCCTTTCCCCATCTCTAAAGTCCTTAGTCCCACTGCCCACTGCTGTCCAATTTGTAAGTCGCTCTGGATAAGAGCGTCTGCTAAATGACTTAAATGTAAATGTAAATGTCTGTTTGTCTTCTGTTACCCTGAACCCTCCATATACATTCCACTTTTCATGTGTCCAGGATTAAGCCCTTGTCTCACAGCCCTTTGTCTTATTTTTCCAGGCCCACCCTTCCTCCTTGTTTCATCAATGGATATCCAGCGTACACGGTGAGACACCTGAGTGTTTGACCACGGGGCAGGGGTTTCCAGTACCTGGTTGACTGGGAGGGTTATGGCCCGGAGGAGAGGTGCTAGGTCCCCACTAAAGACATCCTGGATCCGGGCCTCATCACCGACTTCCACCGCCGATACCACGGTCAACCAGATATGCGCCCAGGTAGGAGGGGGGATACTGTCACACCCTGATCTGTTTCACCTGTCTTGTGCTTGTCTCCACCCCCCACCAGGTGTCTCCCATTTGTTCCTGTTATTCCCTGTGTATTTATACCGGTGTCTTGTCTGTCTGTTGCCAGTTCATCTTGTCTTGTCAATTCAACCAGCGTGTTTTTCCTAGTCCTCCCAGTTCTGACCCTTTGCCTGCCCTGACTCTGTACCCACCCGCCTGGCCATTCAGCCTATCCTGACCTCGCGCTTGCCTGCCGCCCTGTACCTTCTGGACTCTGACCTGGTTTATGAACTTCTGCCTGTCCTCGACCTGCCTCTTGCCTGCCCCTTGTTTTTCAATAAATATCAGACTCGAAACATCTGCCTCTGGTGTCTGCATCTGGGTCTCGCCTTGTGTCGTTATAGAAAAATGTACTTGGATTAATATGAAATGTCTCTTCCGTGTTAAATAATTTATTCAAGTGTTCAAGTTAAATCAAGGTTAAATTTAAAAAAAACATTTAAAAAGTGGCTTTGTTTCTACTGGAGCCTTATAGAAAGTTTTTCCATCTGAAGTTTTAGCTGGTCTGTGTGTTAGTATAGGCCACAGGTGGTACCTTAATTGGGATGACGGCTCGTGGTAATGGCTAGAGCGGAGTAAGTAGAATGGTATATTGATGCCATTCTATTCTCTCTGTTCCAGCCATTATTATGAGCCGTCCTCCCCTCAGCAGCCTCCTGTGGTATAGTCCTAACCTTAGACCAACCTCCAATTTTCTAAAGACAAAGCATAATCAATCCCTAATGATAAGCCTCACTCAGTAAACCTGTGATGGAGATGGGATCAGACACTCTAAATCAAACCTTTGACCAGAGCTCTGTAGGGGCTCCGGTTAAAAGTAGTTAACTATAGTAAATAGGATTACATTTGAGACTCAGCCTCAGTCTCACTCCTACTGTATGTTGGGCCTTGACAATGTGTCTGCTTCCCTTCCCCTCCACCTCTAGGGCACAGTGAGACAGCGGGGCTGCTGCTGGGAAGCAGTAGTCTAGTGGGCAGTTGGCATAATCAGCACATACTGGATCACAATATTTGCACAGTCTGAGACACATTGCGAGAAGAGAGGAGAGAAAATAAGAAAGACCACAGTGGGGAGTGGAGGAACCACTTTCGCTGTTGTATAATGCAATAGGGTAATGCTCTCAGGTCCATAGCCTCGCATAATACCCAGCACACATGGGTAGGAGAAGAAGGCATCACCTTCAGATACTCACAGTCTGGTTCGAGCAGTCAGAAGCAGTGTGTGGGTGGAGTGCATGGGAGGTAAAGAAATAAAGAGAGAGAGAACAAGAATGAGAAACTGAGAGCAAAAGTCAGAAATGGAATGGGAGAGTTATTCATGTGTTGAATGTGATTTACCAGAAATTCCCCTTCAGGGACATGATATTCGTAAGCCTTAGGGAGATTGTCTGGGTTTCATCTGTCTGGTTGTTGCTGTTTTCTATAGCAGGCTACAGTACATCTGCTATTCTCTCGAATAACCTTTTTCACTGCATCTCCATATTGACTGTGTAAACCTGTCTCGATATGGATCCACACAAATCCCTGGCATTGTGAAAGCAGAAACGCTCTCCCCTTATCTCTCTCTCTCTCTTTCCTTTTGTCTGGGACACCTCTCATTTGCCAGGCTACGGGGAGGAGATGGAGAATGAAAAAGGAGAAGACAATGAAAAGGTTTACAGAGAGGGATGAAGAAAAATTATTTGTGCTGGTAAGCAATCAGTCCTCGGGGCAAACAAAGGTCAGGCAGGAACTGATGAACGTGAGAATGAACTCATAGAGGCTCTGGACTGAGAAATGTAGGTGGAGCTAGGTACAGATGTTTATATATTCAACACAATTTCTCACCACAACTAGAGGGACGATTCTCAGGGCTTTAGCTGGCCTCATTATTTTGTGATTGCTCGAGGAAATCTACAGCAACCTAGCCTAGGTATGTAGCCCACTGGGCAAGAACTGGTTGAATCAACGTTGTTTCCACATCATTTCAACAAAATAATTAAATGTGATGATGTTGAGTCAATGTGGAAAACTGATTGGATTTGCAAAAAGTCATCAACATATGGACATTTTTTCCCCACCCAACTTTTAACCTCAGTCCAATGACATCGTGACATTATTTTTTGATTTCAAGTGGAATTCACATTAGTTGACAACAACCAAACATAAATTAAAACTAGATGTTGAATTGACGTCTGTGCCGAGTGGGAGGTTATAGCCTAAGCGCTAACAACTTGTTACTGTCTTGCTGAAGGCAATGATTTTGGCTGTGTGGAATGTAAAATCAGGGGTCCAAAATCAGGTGCACCAGCCTGCTTTGTGTTTGTAGTTTCTTTGGTTTGTAGAGAAAACCCACCTGTCTAAGAGGGAATACAATGTATCAACTCTTATCTGACCACCAAGTATTGAATAGATACATTTTACTATGGAAGTTTCGTATGTGTTTGCATTCTTTATCTGACCTTCTTTCTATCTCCTTTCTCCCTTGCACTCTCACAAACATTCTCTCCCTCTGCCACCTATTTCCTCTAGTCCTCTTCAACTTTCCTGCTTACTCAGTGAAGCCGCGTCGGTAAAACTTGTCTGCGGAGATTATCATTACAGAGCCTGGCCGGAAGGCAGGTGCCTTAATTTCCAGTAACCAGCGGTTATTACTAAATAGATCTTCTTAAAATGGAGTAGGTAATGGCCCGTGGTGCTTTGGGTGCTCATCTAAGCTGCCTATTAGAGCTTAATGTGATATACTCCACAGTGAAAAGAGAGCGACGGAAAAAGAGAGGGCGTGAGAGAGGAGAGGATATGCATTTGTTTTTGTGGGGGGGGTCAACTCTCTGTGTGTGTGTGTGTGTGAGTGAGTGTGAGAGAGAGATATAATGGAGAAAGGTGCAGGGACTGGAGTGGAATCCTTGGTTAAACGTCATGGCTCTGCAGCCAGATTTCTCAGAGCAGCTGAGGAAGCTTACTGCACAAAGCTCATGTTCTGAGAGCCTATGAACTTAATGGTGTACAAGCTCTAGAATCAGGGAGATATTATAGCGAGAGTTCCAAGCTAACCATTTTCGGTCTCCGGGTACATAGATTAGGGATAAAGTTCCTTTAAATCTGCAACTCACTACTGAAAATACTGAAATAAGACACGGAGCGAGCACCTCTAGTAATGCATCATATCTGGCAAGCAAATTGGGAGCTAGATGAAAAAGTTTCTACCTGTTGTAATGTAATGTACTGTGTGTGTCTTGTTGGACCGGGGCGACACAGACATTTTGAAATGGACAGTGACAAATACATTTGCATTTTTATCTGTTTTCATCCATCTCTGTGTGGCCGCGGCGTTTGCTGTTTGCATGTTTTTGTCAGAGGTCACCTTGAGCTTGTCTGCCTGTGGCTCCTCCCTCCTTCCATCCCTTATTCTCTCCCTCCCTCCTACATACTGGCTAATCCTGTCTTTTAATTAACAGGAATCAGCTCGTTTTCCAATAATTAAAGGTTTTCCACCTATAGGGTATTGTAAACCATTAACAGACCAGTAATGTTTATAAAATCGCACAGAGGGTGAGATTTCTCCTGTTTAACTCAAATTAACCTGTGAGGCGGTGAGATATCCGCAAACTGGGCTTTTGCTCTGAATAGTACAATCTGTAGTATGTCTGGGTATGTCAGAGTATTTGGATCTACTGTTGGACAGTGGTAACACCAAATTGAAAAATGTTTACATGAACTTATTATTACAGATATACAAACACTACTGAATTGTGAAATAATCTTTAGAAATTGTCAGATTGACAAAATGTAACCATGTTTCAACACAACTGGAACAAATACCTCTATGTCAGTTCTAGCTATTTGACTTAAATCGTCCAACTTGATGAAAAACCACATCACATTTGTGACGACCCTTCCACTCTGTCTGCCGTATTCTCTCTTTGTTCTTGTTTCCTTATTAGGATGCCGGTGGGCGGAGTTGGAAGGGTCGTCAGCTAAATGGGAAGCACCTGGGCTCGGCTGTGTCCCAGGATAAAGGCACCTCTTCCACATTCATTGGGGGAGACTCTCTCCATGCAGACACCTTGTTGTTTTTGGTTGTGCTAGTTGTGGTATCTAATAAATATATATTTTTGATACTCCTTGTCTCCACGTTGTCTCCCTTTTGTTGCGAACTTAGAGCCGGTTCGTAACACATTGAAAAGTTTTATTTCCAATTAACAATGGCATAACAGAGACTTCAGTAGGGAACATTAATGCTCCCATCTGCCTCTTGCACTTCTGTGAGCCTTTTTAGTAGCTTCAGAACTGACAGCTAGCATGAAGAAAGTAGTAGTAGTAGTAGTAGTAGTAGCTTGGTCTTGGTGGGGGCCATCTCAGAGCGTCTGCTCTTTTCTACCCATGGCATCTGTTTTGGAAAGCGTAAGATCATTGGTAGATAAAAAGTTAACTCCTGTAAGGGCTGTCGTGAGAGAGAGTAGACCAAGGTGCAGCGGAGTTAGTGTTCATCATAGAATATTTAATAGCAGAAAGAACACTATACAAAACAAGAACTGACAGCCAAACAGTCCTGTCAGGTGCAAACAATAACAAACAATTACCCACAAAACCCAAAGGAAAAACATGCTTCTTATGTGTGACTCCCAATCAGCAACAACGAACTTCAGCTGTGCCTGATTGGGAGCCACACACGGCCCAAAACAAAGAAATACAAAAACATAGAAAAAGGAACAGAACACCCACCCAATGTAACACCCTGGCCTAACCAAAATAAAGAACAAAATCCCCTCTCTATGGCCAGAGCGTTACAGTACCCCCCCCCCCCCAAGGTGCGGACTCCGACCGCAAAACCTGACTCTGAAGGGGAGGGTCCGGGTGGGCCTTCTTACGGCGGCGGCTCAGGTGCGGGACGTGGCCTCTGCTCTACCCTCGGCGTCGCCCTCTTAGGTGGCGCACCTGGCCGCGCCGAAGGTCTGGTGGGTGACCCTGACTGCGCCCGGCTGGCGGGCGGCGATGGCTGAGCCCGGCTGGCGGGCGGCGATGGCTACGCCCGGTTGGCGGGCATCCCTGGCTGCGCCCGGCTGGCGGGCGTTCCTGGTGGCTCCGGCGGCACTGACTCAGGATTCACCAGGCTGAGGAGACATGTAAGAGACCTGGCCCTAGGCGCAGGCACAGGACTCACCGGGCTGGCGGGCGGCTCTGGACAGGCGGGCGGCTCTGGCTGCTCCAGACTGGCGGGCGGCTCTGGCGGCTCCGGACAGGCGGCGGCTCTGACGGCTCCGGTAAGCACGGGGAGTGTGTGACTCCCAATCAGCAACAACGAACTTCAGCTGTGCCTGATTGGGAGCCACACACGGCCCAAAACATAGAAAAAGGAACATAGAACGCCCACCCAATGAACATAGAACACCCTGGCCTACCCAAAATAAAGAACAAAAACCCCTCTCTATGGCCAGGGCGTTACAACTCCAAAAGGTTCTGGGACACTGTAAAGTTCATGGAGAACAAGAGCACCTCCTCCCAGCTGCCCACTGCACTGAGGCTAGGAAACACTGTCACCACCTGTAAATCTACGATAATCGAGAATTTCAAAAAGCATTTTTCTACGGCTGGCCATGCTTTCCACCTGGCTACCCTTACCCCGGTCAATAGCTCTGTACCCCCCACAGCAACTTGCCCAAGCCTCCCCCATTTCTCCTTCACCAAAATCCAGATAGCTGATGTTCTGAAAAAGCTGCAAAATCTGGACCCCTACAAATCAGCAGGGCAAGACAATCTGGACCGTCTCTTTCTAAAATGATCTGCCGCAATTGTTGCAACCCCTATTACTAGCCTGTTCAACCTCTCTTTCATATCGTCTGAGATCCCCAAAGATTGGAAAGCTGCCGCGGTCATTCCCCTCTTCAAAGGGGGAGACACTCAAGACCCAAACTGTTATGGACCTATATTTATCCTACCCTGCCATTGTAAGGGCTTCGAAAGCCAAGTTAACAAACAGATCACTGACCATTTTGAATCCCACCGTACCTTCTCCGCTATGCAATCTGGTTTCCGAGCTGGTCATGGGTGCACCTCAGCCACGCTCGAGGTCCTAAACGATATCATAACCGCCATCGATAAAAGACAATACTGTGCAGCTGTATTTATTGACCTGGCCAAGGCTTTCGACTCTGTCAATCACCGCATTCTTATCGGCAGACTCAACAGCCTTGGTTTCTCAAATGACTGCCTCGCCTGGTTCACCAACTATTTCTCAGACAGAGTTCAGTCTGTCAAATCGGAGGACCTGTTGTCCGGACCTCTGGCAGTCTCTATGGGGGTGCCACAGGGTTCAATTCTCAGGCCGACTACTTTCTCTGTATACATCAATGATATCACCCTTGCTGCTGGTGATTCTCTGATCCACCTCTACGCAGACGACACCATTCTGTATACTTCTGGCCCTTCTTTGGACACTTTGATAACTAACCTCCAGATGAGCTTCAATGCCCTACAACTCTCTTTCCGTGACCACCAACTGCTAAAACTAAATGCATGCTCTTCAACCGATCACTGCCCGCACCTGCCCGCCGGCCTAGCATCACTACTCTGGACGGTTCTGACTTAGAATATGTGGACAACTACAAATACCTCGGTGTCTGGTTAGACTGTAAACTCTCCTTCCGGACTCATATTAAGCATCTACATCTAGAATAGGCTTCCTATTTCACAACAAAGCATCCTTCACTCATGCTGCCAAACATACACTCGTAAAATTGACTATCCTACCGATCCTTGACTTCGGCGATGTAATTTACAAAATAGCCTCCAACACTCTACTCAGCAAATTGGATGCAGTCTATCACAGTGCCATCCGTTTCATCACCAAACCCCATATACTACCCACCACTGCAACCTGTACGCTCTCGTTGGCTGGCCCTCGCTTCATATTCGTCACCAAACCCACTGGCTCTATGTCATCTATAAGTCTTTGCTAGGTAAAGCCCTGCCCTATCTCAGCTCACTGGTCACCATAGCAGCACCTACCCATAGCACGCTCTCCAGCAGGTGTATTTCACTGGTCACCCCCAAAGCCAATATATATATATATATTGTTGTTGTTGTTGCTCCTTTGCCTTTGCTCCTTTGCCCAGTGTTTCTACTTGCATTCATCTTCTGCACATCTATCACTCCAGTGTTTATTTGCTAAATTGTAATTATTTCGCCACTACGGCCTATTTATTGCCTTACCTTACCTAATCTTACTTAATTTGCACACACTGTATATACACTTTTATATTGTGTTATTGACTGTACATTTGTTTATTCCATGTGTAACTCTGTGTTGTTGATTGTGTCGCACTGCTTTGCTTTATCTTGGCCAGGTCACAGTTGTAAATGAGAACTTGTTCTCAACTGGCATACCTGGTTAAATAAAGGTAAAATAAAAAATTCATAACTAAAAGTAAAAGAGATACCTAAAAGGGTTAGAGTAACATACAGTGAGTGCTAAAGTTATTGGGACAGTGACACATTTTAGTTGTTGTTTTGGCTCTGTACTCCAGCACTTTGGATTTGAAATGATACAATGACTGAGGTTAAAGTCCAGACTCAGCTATAATTTGAATGTATTTTCATCCATATATCAGTAAGCAGGTTTCAATCCAACCTTTGTGTGCGAGTAAAGTACTGTACAGTACATGTCAGATAAAACATTTCATGACAGGCTGGTTGGTTGGAAACAAAACAAATTGACAAAACCAAATACGTTGGACAAGGTGGGGATCCTTTTGTGTTGGTAAAATGAATTATGTGAGAAACGTTGGTGGAAATGCTTTCATGTGCAAATATTGATATAAACACCATCATATCGAAGTAAACTGGGAGTCACGCGGTGACATGTTTGACAAATGAATCTTGCTCTTTTGTCCAAAATAATAATCTCATGACGTGCGCTTTACAGATAGCGCTGTTCGCTAGAGTGCGCGTGCTAATACAAGAGTGGTACACTCACTATATAACGCAATTGTTTTTGTGAGAAAACCATCATTAGAGTTGAAAATGCAATAGAAACCCATTTAACTTGTATTCTTTATTCGGTACATGGGAATTTAACCGCAAAATGTATTTTTATGTGCAGTATGTCATCACACACAGCCTTTTATCTGCAACAAGTCAATTAGATGGAAACACATGTCTGGCGGGTAAATGTGCATATTGTTTTATTGTGGATATTTCAATAGTTGCATGAAAATCTGTCGCCAATTGGACGGAAACCTAGCTACTGTTACAATACTTTTGTAGCTAACTGTGTTTGTGACCCGATTCAAGAAACTAGGCGTATGTGTTTTTTGGCAGAAATGCCTTCTCGAACATGTGAACTTTTATGTGCCTTAATTTCAAACTTGTATGCCATCTGTAAATACGAATACATTTTTTTAATTATGAGCCTAGTTGGTTTAGCCACAGAAAAAGTGAGCAATCTTCCCGCTAGCCATGATTGGCTGAGATAATGAGTGGGCTAGACATGCCAAGAGATGAGTTTGGATTGGTCTGCCATATAGCACGCGTCTGTCTATTGGAGCTGGTCAGTATGTTTAGGTAATCGTGTCGAACATGGCTTTTTAAAAAATGCATTGTGTTGTAAAACTGCATAAACCTAATGTCAAGTTAAAGTGTACTGTTAGCTAGCTAACGTTAGCTGGCTGGCTTGCTAGCTAACGTTATGGGTATGCTCTCCACTTTCTGGAGGACCGAGTATTGAAATCGGTGGAATTCAAGTATGATAGCTAAGGAGATGGTGAAAACACCAGTCTCCAGATTACATCTTCAAACTAAGGGCAACCATGCATGGCATCAGACAGGAGACGCGTCCAACCATGCTGTATACAGGTAAGATAGTCTAGCCACCTACATTTTCAGATATTACACATTTCTAATTTTGACAAAGTGATTTTGTTTCAAGTGTACTGTTAGCTAGCTAACGTTAGCTGGCTGGGTCGCTAGCTAACGTTATGTGTATGATCTTATTCTTCGTATCTCAGACACATTTGCTTGACTAGTTATAGCCATAGAACCTGGTTGGTTAGCTACCTGCAGATTCATGCATGGTAGTAACGTCATGAGTTGTGATTATTGTCCATTGATTAGCTAACTAGCAAGCTACATGTCTTAACAAAAGACCACTATGCAAGTATACATTTCAATAGAATGTCACTGCAACTGTTGATAGACGTACTAGCTGGTAAATTCGCTCTGGCTATCTACTCTGATTTCAGACCACGGTAAGATAGTCCAGCGTGCCACATTTTCAGATATTACGCGTTTCTAATTTTGACAAAGTATTTTCATTTCAAGCTAAAGTGTACTGTTAGCTAGCTAACAACGGAACGCCTAGCCAATATCCAATGGAACAGCGTGGCGCGAAATACAAAAACCTCAAAAATCCAATAATTTCAATTTTTCAAACATACGACTATTTTACACCATTTTATAGATACACTTCTCCTTGATGTAACCACATTGTCAGATTTCAAAAAGGCTTTACAGCAAAAGCAAAACATTAGATTATGTTAGGAGAGTACATAGACCAAAATAACCACACAGCCATTTTCCAAGCAAGCATATATGTCAATAAAACCCAAAACACAGCTAAATGAAGCATGAACCTTTGATGATCTTCATCAGATGACACTCCTAGGACATTATGTTATACAATACATGGATGTTTTGTTCAATCAAGTTCATATTTATATCCGAAAACAGCTTTTTACATTGGCCCGTGATGTTCAGAAAATGTCTTCCCACCAAAACACCCAGTGAATTTACAAAAATACTCATCATAAACGTTGACAAAATACATAACAATTATTTTAAGAATTATAGATACAGAACTCCTTTATGCAATCGCTGTGTCAGATTTTAAAATAGCTTTTTGGTGAAAGCACATTTTTCAATATTCTGAGTACATAGCTCGCCATCACGGTTATTCAGACACCCGCCAAGTTCGGGGCAACCTAAACTCAGAATTAGTATTAGAAATATTGTATTACCTTTGCTGATCTTCGTCAGAATGCACTCCCAGGACTGCTACTTCCACAAGAAATGTTGTTTTTGTTCTAAATAATCCATAGTTATTTCCAAATACCTCCATTTTCTTTGTGCGTTCAGGTCACTATCCAAAGGGTAATGCGTGAGCGCGTTACAACAGCTTTTTACATTAGCATGTGATGTTCAGAACTAGCATATCCACCGAAAACCTCCGGTGAATTTACTAAATTACTCATGATAAATGTTGACGAAATACCTAATAATTATTTTAAGAATTATAGATACAGAACTCCTTTATGCAATCACTATGTCCGATTTTAAAATAGCTTTTCGGCGAAAGCACATTTTGCAATATTCTGAGTACATAGCTCGGCCATCAAGGCTAGCTATTCAGACCCGCCAACGTCGGGGCAGCCTAAACTCAGAATTACTATTAGAAAAATTGGATTACCTTTGCTGTTCTTCATCAGAATGCACTCCCATGACTTCTACTTCAACAACAAATGTTGTTTTGGTTCCAAATAATCCATAGTTATATCCAAATACCTCCGTTTTGTTCGTGCATTCAGGTCACTATCCAAAGTGTAACGCGCGAGCGCATTTCATGACTAAATATTTCAAAATATTCCATTACCCTACTTAAAATAGCGATAATATTCCAACCGGGCAACGTTGTATTCATTCAAAGACTGAAAGAAAAAAAATGGTGAGGTCTCGTGAATGCGCACTGTCCCGAGGCAGTCCATTTACAAAGTCTGCTGCTGTACTTTGCCCAGAGACAGGAGACACGTCATTCCGCTTTCTAAAGGCTTTAGAGAGCCAATGGAAGC
This sequence comes from Salmo trutta, assembly GCF_901001165.1. Classification (NCBI taxonomy): domain Eukaryota; kingdom Metazoa; phylum Chordata; class Actinopteri; order Salmoniformes; family Salmonidae; genus Salmo; species Salmo trutta. The sequence continues at coordinate 6,854,766 of NC_042968.1, read as the reverse complement.
CTTAGAAAGTGTCATGTAACAGCACAGATGCTGTAATTTTGATAGAGATGCAACAGAAGGACTACAAATTGTCAGACAGGCCACTTCCTGTATGGAATCTTCTCAGGTTTTTGCCTGCCATATGAGTTCTGTTAAACTCACAGACACCATTCAAACAGTTTTAGAAACTTTAGAGTGTTTTCTATCCAAATCTACTAATTATATGCATATTCTAGTTTCTGGGCAAGAGTAGTAACCAGATTAAATTGGGTAAGTTTTTTATCCGGCCGTGCAAATACTGCCCCCTAGCCCCAACAGGTTAAATGTATTTGGCTAAGGTGTATGTAAACTTCTAACTTCAACTGTATTATCAAATACTCACCCATCTCTCACCAAAACACCAACTGGCTGTCGTCAGAGGAACTGCCTTTCCACTCTGACTTGATACATTTTTTAAATATAAAAACATAAAAAATAGTAAAAACCATGGCACCTGCATTATGACATTACGTCTCTAAGTAACATCATATTTTGGAGTCATAGACTGCAGTCCAAATATGTTATTTTTACCCCTTCAGCCCTCACGCTAGCCACTTTCCCTTGGGGGAATCCCCATCAAAACCGGATGCAGTTAGATTGCCATCTTAAGTGGAGGTCCAGTTCAATAACGTTGCCCCCTCGGCCCTCGATTTAGCTTGAGGGAGTGAGTGAAGAACTTTAACCACATGTGGGGTTGATATAATCCACAATTCAATGCAAACTGTAGTCACATGGCCGCGAAGTGTCAAATTTACCAACACAGTTGCATTTTTGGCATGTCAGACAAAATTATGACTCTAACTTGCTAAAAATAATATATACATTAGATTACATTGATTTTAGCATTGTCAAATTGGCTTCGTCTTGTAGTGGGGAGCCTATAAAACATAGCTAGCTTCATAAACATATTTTTTGGGACTCTGAAATGTATTGGAATAAATGACCAAACTATAAAACTAGCTAGCCAGCTATGGGTAACTGTAGCTAGCTAGCTTACTTTTTATTCCATACATAAAACCAAATACTAACCCACCTCTCACCAAAACACCAACTGGCTGTCGTCAGAAGAACTGTCTTTCCACTCTGACCTGATACATTCTTAATGGAAGAAGTTTGGAATGACAGGAGTGTTAGCTAGCTACGTTAGCTCGCTAGGTACAATAATAGCTTTAGGATGGTTGTTTTTAAGCTCTATTTCATGGAGGATGTTGCCTCTCACATCATAAATCTCCCGCGCTTGGGTGTGACGATGTAAAATGTCATTCAAGGGCTGAGGGCTGTCTACATTGAGTTTGGACTGCAGCCACAGAATAAGAAAATTCATGGCAAACAACGAGTACCATGACAACTTGGCTATGACAACATCCTTGTGATGTAACTAACAGCACCCAAGGTTTCTGTACATCATCTTATTTGGGAACTATGATCAATGACAACATATTAAAATGACTGCCCTAAATTGTATAAATATAATGTGAATTTTTTTGTGTTTTAGTATATCTGTGTAAATTAAAAATAAAGAAATGAAATACCTTATTTACATAAGTATTCAGACTCTTTGCTATGAGACTCGAAATTGAGCTAAGGTGCATCCTGTTTCCATTGACCATCCTTGAGATGTTTCTACAACTTGATTGGAGTCCATCTGTGGTAAAATCAATTGATTAGACATTATTTGTAAAGGCTGTCTATATAAAGTCCCACTGTTGACAGTGCATGTCAGAGCAAAAACCAAGCCATGAGGTCGAAGGAATTGTCCATAGAGCTCCGAGACAGGATTGTGTTGAGGCACAGATCTGGGGAAGGGTACCAAAACATTTCTGCAGCATTGAAGGTCCCCAAGAACACAGTGGCCTCCATCATTCTTAAATGGAAGAAGTTTAGAACCACCAAGACTCTTCTTATAGTTGGCCGCCTGGCCAAACTGAGCAATCGGAGGGGAAGGGCCTTGGTCAGGGAGGTGACCAAGAACCCGATGTTCACTCTGACAGAGCTCCAGAGTTACTCAGTGGACATGGGAGAACCTTCCAGAAGGAAAACCATCTCTGCAGCACTTCACCAATCAGGCCTTTATGGTATACTGGCCAGACGGAAGCCACTCCTAAGTAAAAGGCACATAACAGCCCGCTTACAGTTTGCCAAATGGCACCTAAAGGACTCTCAGACTATGAGAAACAAGATTCTCTGATCTGATGTAACCAAGATTGAACTCTTTGGCCTGAATGCCAAGCGTCACGTCTGGAAGAATCCTGGCAACATCCCTACGGTGAAGCATGGTGGTGGCAGCATCATGCTGTGGGGATGTTTTTCAGGGGCAGGGACTGGGAGACTAGTCAGAATCGAGGCAAAGAAAACCTGCTCCAGAGCGCTCAGGACCTCAGACTGGTGCAAAGGTTCACCTTCCAACATGACAACGACCCTAAGCGCTCAGCCAAGACAACACAGGAGTGGCTTTGGGGCAAGTTTCTGAATGTCCTTGAGTGGCCCAGCCAAAGCCTGGAATTGAACCCAATCTAACATCTCTTGAGAGACCTGAAAATGGCTGTGCAGCAACGCTCTCCATCCAACCTGACAGAGCTTGACAGGATCTGCAGAGAACAATGGGAGAAACTCCCCAAATACAGGTGTTCCAAGCTTGTAGCATCATACCCAAGAAGACTCGAGGCTTTAATCACTGCCAAAGGTGCTTCAACAAAGTACTGAGTAAATGGTCTGAATACTTACGTAAATGTAATATTTCTTTTTTTTTTATTTAAAGCATCCTGTTTTGTCATTATGGGGTATTGTGTGTAGATTGATGAGGGGAAAAAGCAATTTAATCCATTTTAGAATAAGGCTGTAACTTAACAAAATGTGTGAATAATGAAGGTGTCTGAATACTTTTTGAATGCACTGTACATTTTCAAGTAATATCAACACACTGTCAATAACTACACATAACCTGCACTCATTGAAATGCAAGCGTGAACACACACAGACACACAAACAGTACACACAAACAAAACACACACACACCTTTTTACTAGTAATATAAATGGTTCATTTTGATATAAAGGTATGTGGTAACTTTATTGATGGCCATTTCATGCATTTATGTAACCTGTCTTTTGGACAAATGTGACAAATATAAACACACACACACACACACACACACACACACACACAGTAGTGACAGTGTGACTATTTATGATGGGTTTTTGACAAATCTGACAGTTGATTTAGTATGCTGGTTTCTAACATATAGTCAATTTGTATCTCTTTCATAAGCACTCATACCCTACACAGTGAGTAAAATCAATGACATACATGAAGTCAATGGTCTTGTTGTGTTTGAGATAATAATGAGACACTCTGTCAGCAGTTCCTAAATCTATCACACATGATAGATCTACCACACATGTGTGCTTCAACATGGGTGAGTGAGTTCAGTGACTCCAATGTTGTAATTTATTATTCAGGCATACTATTTAGGCATCATCTTTCCACACACAAGGCACATCTAAATGCTAACATGGTTTTCTTATTTTACATCATTACTGATCTGCCTCAAGCTCTACTCCTTACTTCAAACTCTAGCCTGTGTTTATCCTCTAGCTCTATATTTGGCATCTTTAAATGAATCCAGCCACTCTTGCTGAAGGGGTTTGTCATTTGTCATGAATGTACTCTGGTCTATTATGTGTATTTTGTGTGTGAGAGAGTGAAAGCCAAAGAGCGTTAGAGAGAGAGAGAGAGAGAGAGAGAGAGAGAGTGAAAGAGAGCGTGAGAGCGAGTGAGAGAACCTTTGTCTCTGGGAGAATCTCAATTGCATTTCCTTGATTTCTTGGGTCCTCTCTCCTAGCCTCCATCTCAAAACCGATTGGATGAGAAGGTGATAGGGAAGGAACCTCTGACCTCCTCATCCAATGGGTTTTGAGAAGAAGGCGAGGGGAGAGGACACGAGGAATCAAGAAAATGCAATTGAGATTCTCCTTCTGTCTGAGGCAGGGACATAAATATTTCTGATTAATGGAGGTTTATGATTCAGCCTCTGGAGTTAATACAAATTGGGCAGACACAATGGGGAGCAGTTGTAAGGCTAACTGATACCTTTTTGAACGCTCAACACCTGTTGATAGTTGTGTCAGGTTAATCTAACAAAACAGAAAACAACTACCCACACAAACCAAGGGAAAAAGGCTGCCTAAGTATGGCTTCCAATCAGAGACAACGATAGACAGCTGCCTCTAATTGGAAACCATACCCGGCCAAAACATAGAAAACAAACACATAGAATGCCCACCCCTATCACACCCTGACCTAACTAAACAGAGAATAAACAGCTCTCTTAGGTCAGAGCGTGACAGTGGGATGCATGCCAGCAAAGCCACTACACAACACAACACTAAACAATACATTAATTGCACTATAACGGTTACGAACAGTGCCCACAAACTGTTAGGGCCTACATAAAGCTGTCCCATCAGCAGAGCCTTGTCTGGCAGCGAAAAAGTTCATTCAGCCTCATTTACTGCCTTTAAAAAAAACATAGCTGATATGGTTGACTTGCTTAAACAAATGTGGTTTCTAATGACAATTGAGATGTACAAACAATGGCATAAAGGGACGACAAGCGGATAAGAGGCAATCTGTAATTTCGATTAAGACATTAATGAGTGAGCAGACGTAGTCAATATAACTATTTGTTTAGCACTTTTGAAATGTACAGCGACATAATTCCGAACATGGGCCGTTCTTACAGTATTCTCTCTGTACACCAAGTCAGAACCGTAGGATAAATAGATGGGGCATATAAGCAGACAATGAAAGCTCTTACAATATTTGATAATTACATTTCTCTAAAACAGGTTATAGGCTACATGTCCATCACCAAGTCAGAACAGTAGGTGAAATTAAGAAGGGTAAATAAACCAAATTATTATGGTGAGGCACATGGGCTACTAACATCTTACTACATAACATACACTTTGTATTACTTTCGTAGCTACAGTATACATATCACCGTCGCATATTACATCATTTATGCAGCAGCATACAATACATTTTTTGGACACATTGTTGTGCTGTGCTCACTTGAACAGGATGGTGGCGCGGTGGTCCTTTGTGGGCACATTTTGTCATCAAAGTCTGGCATTCTCTGGATTTATGGTGCTTCGAAACAAGTGGGAACTCGGAAAATAAAAAAGGTTGAATCATGATGACGTCATTGATCTTCAGGTCGCAGCTCTAGAAAGAGGCCGGATTTACAATTCCAATTTGGATGACCGTTCAAAACGTATTTTTCCAGTCAGAACTCATTTATTCCAGACTTCCCAGCTGTCTTGAACTCACTGAAGTCAAGTTTTCACAGATCCGAGTTAACAGTCGTTTTGAGCGCGTCACAAATCATGCTTCATTGACAGCATGTTGAATGTTTATCATTTTAAACTTGGAAAAGAGTCCCTTAATCCCAGATTTGGGACCACACAGCCAATCCACTGAATAGCAGGCTAGTGATTGCTTTGCGATGCTTGCAGTTAGCCACTGTCACTGATTCCTTCCAAACTACTCATTGTTGAATTTGCGATTTCCAACTTGTTGTGTAATGTTTATGTCTAGTGGCCGATGACCACCGATACGTTTTATTGATAATTTATCTTCATTATTTCTCTTCATATGACAAGGATTAAAAACAATTTGCCAGTAGATCGTCGACTTGATTCATGATGATGACTGCTAGCTAAGATTTTTAAGTATAATGTTGATATGATCAGTCCAATCAAAGCTACATAAACTCAGCAAAAAAAGAAACGTCCTCTCACTGTCAACTGCGTTTATTTTCAGCAAACTTGTGACTAACAGAAATTGAATAATGTGTCCCTGAACAAAGGGGGGGTCAAAATCAAAAGTAACAGTCAGTATCTGGTGTGACCACCAGCTGCATTAAGTACTACAGTGCATCTCCTCCTCATGGACTGCACCAGATTTGCCAGTTCTTGCTGTGAGATGTTACCCCACTCTTCCACCAAGGCACCTACAAATTCCCGGACATTTCTGGGGGGGGAGGGCCCTAGCCCTCACCCTCCGATCCAACAGGTCCCAGATGTGCTCAATGGGATTGAGATCTGGGCTCTTCTCTGGCCATGGCAGAACACTGACATTCCTGTCTTGCAGGAAATCACGCACAGAATGGGCAGTATGGCTGGTGGCATTGTCATGCTGGAGGGTCATGTCAGGATGAGCCTGTAGGAAGGGTACCACATGAGGGAGGAGGATGTCTTCCCTGTAACGCACAGCGTTGAGATTGCTCACAATGACAACAAGCTCAGTCTGACGATGCTGTGACACACAGCCGCAGACCATGATGGACCCTTCACCTCCAAATCGATCCCGCTCCAGAGCACAGGCCTCGGTGTAACGCTCATTCCTTCGACGAAAAATGCGAAGCCGACCATCACCTCATGTGAGACAAAACTGCGACTCGTCAGTGAAGAGCACTTTTTGTCAGTCCTGTCTGGTCCAGCGACGGTGGGTTTCTGCCCATAGGCGACGTTGTTGCCTGTGATGTTTGGTGAGGACCTGCCTTACAACAGGCCTACAAGCCCTCAGTCAAGCCTCTCTCAGCCTATTTGCGTACAGTCTGAGCACTGATGGAGGGACTGTGCGTTCCTGGTGTAACTCGGGCAGTTGCTGTTGCCATCCTGTACCTGTCCCGCATGTGATGTTCGGATGTACCGATCCTGTGCAGGTGATGTTACACGTGGGCTGCCACTGCGAGGATGATCAGCTGTCCGTCCTGTCTCCCTGTAGCACTGTTATAGGCATCTCACAGTACGGACATTGCAATTTATTGCCCTGGCCACATCTGCAGTCCTCATGACTCCTTGCAGCATGCCTAAGGCACGTTCATGCAGATGAGCAGGGACGCTGGGCATCCTTCTTTTGGTGTTTTTCAGAGTCAGTAGAAAGGCTTCTTTAGTGTCCTACGTTTTCATAATTGTGACCTTAATTGCCTACCGTTAGTAAGCTGTTAGTGTCTTAACGACCGTTCCACAGGTGCATGTTCATTAATTCATTGAACAAGCATGGGAAACAGTGTTTAAACCCTTTACAATGATGATCTGTGAAGTTGTTTGGATTTTTACGACTTATTTTTTAAAGACAGGGTCCTGAAAAAGGGACATTTCTTTTTTGCTGAGTTTATAACGTGATTTGACGTAATTGTATCTATGGCCAATGACCTTGAGCCTTCATGGATTGGCACTTATAATGTAACTAAGTCTATGGCAGCACCCAAGGGGAATAATTTTCTAGCTCTACCCCTTAGACTTGGAGGTGACATAGTGTCCCCATGAGTGACAGAACCCTGAGCCAATCACGGCGCAATGGTCTGTATTTTCTTCTGGCTTGCCCCACCACCACAGAAAGCACTGAGCTAGGCTGAAACACCTGCATTTTGGAGCTGCCTTACTCAAGAAAACAAAATAGAGACCATGTTTGTACGTGGCTTTTTCACTCAATGATATATATATATTTTTACATTTTTTGCAAACTGATATTTGACATGTATTAATGCCAAAATAACATGCAAAACAGGCAAGCACCCCTCCCCAAATACCCATTTCATTTATTTATCTGTCTATGCACACTCTTTCTCTCCCGCTCTCTATCTCTCTTTCTCGACCCTCCAGGGCTCCTGCATGTGGTCCAGACTCCCAAGTGTCAGTCGATTCGTACTGTGTATGTTTCCAGTCCCATCCTCTCAGACAGGGAATCAGGCAGCGATTAGTCGCCCCTGAGCCATACTTCAAGGACGATCCACCGAGCTTGTCCTCATTAACTCTCCATTAGCTGGGGTATAATGGCGTTTTAATGAAAGGGGCGACAGGCACACAGACAGACATGCTCAACATGAGGAGACAGATGTCTGTCAGTTGCCATCCTACCCTATATGCCCTCCAGAGGGGTATACTACAAAGCAGCATCAATGAGTTAACCAGCTAACTTGGCCAAATATTCTGAAGTAACTTTTACATTTTTGAGAAAGATACGCTTGAAATGGGCATGGTGTAATTGACTTAACAACCACAAACACATATCTATGTTTAGCTTTCATAATGAACCAGAAAATCTGTAGTTATTTATGGTTGTTTATCAAAGTTAGCTGGCTAACTCATTGATCCTGCTTTGTAGTATTCCCCCTGCCTCTTCTTGGGATGACAGATTGACAGCATCCTACTCACACGCAACCTTTCTCAGATAGAGGCAAAATACCATCAAAACTTCATCACATACTACCAGACTAAAAGTCCACCTCACTTTTTGTAATTGTCTGCGTTTGGCGAGGAAGAAAGCAAGTCTGATTACACGGAAATTCTGAAATACCAATATAAAAAAAAACGGCCAACAACCTTGGTCACTGTTACCGAAGGAAAGAGGATAATAATAAGTCTTGTAAAAAATAATAATGCAAATCATTCATTTTTCACATACTGCACACTTTCATCCTTTTACATTTTCAAAGTTTTCCTCTATGACTGAATGACCAATTCAGAGGCTTAAATATGGAAAGGTGACAGAGACAGAGACCTAGGAGGGCAAAAGCAATCAACTGATATTTTGGTGAAAACTACGACACAGTGTGTCAAATCTCATTACCAGAGTCAAACATACAGACAGAAATTAAGTCAAAAAGGATAAAAACCGTCACACAAATGAGTAAACATGTATTGCTAAATAGATTATTTTTATTTGAGAAAATCACAAACTGACTGCTTATAGTGAAGTTCAATCGTCTGTTAGCTAAAAGATGACAGATGACAGAGAATCCCTGAAGAAAAGAGATCATTGGGCACAGATGTCAGTCAGTTCAACGTCAATTTTGATTTACATTTGGTTGAGTTGTCAACTAACGGCAATTCAACATTAAATCAACAAAAAAATATCTCCATGACATTGGATTTAGGTAAAAAGTTGGGTGATATTTTTTGTACAATTCCAATCAGATTTCCACATTGATTAAATGTAATCATGTAGATTTGTTGTTGAAATGACGTAGAAAAAACATTGATTCAACCAGTTTTTGCCCAGGGGGGAATATGTAAGCTTGAAGTGCAGAAGTCAAGGCTATCATAGGCTTTTAGAGAAGGGTTGGATAATGAAAGTATTTGGAAGATGGTGGGACAAGGGTCAAGGTTTTGAAAAATGGTTCAGTCAAATTTTGAGCTACTGTAGAGTTAGAACGTAAAGAACAACTATCCATTAACTACTTGCAGAAAACTTTCAACACTTCAGGAGTCCAGGAGCTTCAGCTGAAAGCATCATTTGCAGTAAATAATTATTGTCCATAAGCATGAGAAGTTATTGTTCACAAGATTCAGCTGTGCACAACGTATGTCTCCTCCTCAGCATTCTGTTTCATCGTATAATGCTGTTGTGATCCTGACTGATTATATCTCCCTGCATTTGAACCGATTTCCCCAGACCACAGCCTGATAATAGACACGGCTATTGATTTCTGTTAACTGTTGTTAATTCTACGCTTTTGTTTTGGGGGGAGTGGAGCTTAGGCTGGCTAATTGCCGCCTCCAAAAGGTCTTTTTTAATTAATGTTGTGACTCCACAATGTGAGTGTGATTATCGCAGAGCCCATCTTGGCATACTAAACACAAGAAATGATCTGGGGGATTGTGTAGCAGTCCTGGATAAGGATTTTTTTAAATTCCAAACACTTTCGAAGGTTTAATTAGCTCAACAGAAAACATGCAAGCATTTCAAACATGGGGGGAGGCAAATTGATCAAACTAGATATACAATAATGGTACAACATTGGTGTTGAAGCTTTTTATGCCTCTTCATATGTATGTTTATTTTTTTTAACCTTATTTTACCAGGTAAGTTGACTGAGAACAAATTCTCATTTACAGCAATGACATGGGAAATAGTTTATATGGAGAGGAAGAGGCATGAAGGAGCCAATTGGAAGCTGAGGATGATTCGGTGGCCATGATGGTACAATATGGGCCAGTTGTGAATTTTTGTCAGGACACCGGGATTAACACCGCTACATTTATGTCATAACTCTCCTGTGAAGATCTGAAGGATCAGGCTGCAGTAGGCCCGCTCTACAGCGCCCACTCTCTCTGCTGCAGAAGGAGAGGGGGCCGCTTTATGGCGGTCGTAAAATTCTCTGCTTCTGGGCTCTGTAGTATTCGAGATTGGAATGTGACTGTGGAACACAGAGACACTTGGACATCAAAAGGTTGAATAATTGAACAGTATTTCTGTATTCCAATCAGTTGGAGTGATCCGTGGACACTTAAAGAACAGTCCTGTCGAGTTTGTTTCATTTGGTGACCTCATGAAGGATAGGAGACACACATTATTGTTTTTTGTTTGTATACGCTTCTCAATTATGGGATTTGCATCTGAATGTTGTATAAAATATATGATTAAATATCAAACTATTTTTGAGAAGATGTAATGTGATGTTAGCCTTCTAAAATGTTCATATAAAGTTTTAACTAGTCAGTGACCACGCCCACGTAAGCACAGACATTGGGACAAAAGGGATGGAACCGCCCTCCAAGACGTGTGCTAATAAAAAGGACTTGTGACAAAATGTACATTTAGTAAAAAATGCAGGGATGGGAGTTCCCGGGTTGAAATGGCTGGAACTCTGAAACTTTCAACAGAGAAGAAGTACTACTCTAGAGACCAAAACATGCTGGGTGATGCTGGTGTGTGAAGTTGTTCAAACTTACAACTCTACCAAAGGACAAGACCAGAGAACGTGGAGATCATTCCCACGTTGAAATGGCTAAGAAATCTACAAACTAAAGAACAATTATTCAGACTGCAGCTGTTTAAGTACTTTAGTCTGGTAAACGCAACCTGTCAAACAACCGAATGGTACTCTGTCATATCATTATAATGTCCTACAACTCCGAAAGACTTGGATGTCTGGTGGACAAACCAGAGACTTTGTGTCGACAATCTATCTGTGTTTGTGTTTATGTAATTCTGTGATTGATTAGTCAGTAAATAAATGATTAAGCCAATTTGTACATTGCTGATTCATGATTTATGCTAGGGTTCGTGCAGATATTCAAGGGTTTGCGACATTCAGAATATGACTGATGAGGTAATAATACATTAAATAATGACTGTAATCGATAAGATATTAAAATATCTGAAGAGTCAATTCGGGAAATAGAGACGATAAACATTTTCCTGTGGTGCCCCGACTTCCTAGTTAACCTGTCTGGGCTAGGGGGCAGTATTGAGAATTTTGGAAAAATATGTTCCCATTTTTAACTGCCTCCTACACCAACTCAGAAGCTAGAATATGCATATTATTGTTCAGGTTTGGATAGAAAACACTCTGAATTTTCTAAAACTGTTTGAATGGTGTCTGTGAGTATAACAGAACTCCTATGGCAGGCAAAAACCTGACAAGGTTTCAAGCAGGAAGTACCCTGTCTGACAAGGAGTCGTGCGTCTTGCATCTTTTTATTGAAAAGTAAGGATCTTAGCTGTAACGTGACAATTCCCAGGGCTCCAATAGGCTCTCAGAGCCCGCGAAATAACTGAAGGTTTACGAGGGAGCCTCAGGTTGAAACAGATTATCGCCTTTTGTAAGTGGATGCTCAGAGGACCTTTGAATGATGCGCGTGCATGAGTCGCTTCTGAGGAGAAATTTTATTCGGCTGTTTAGGCTCAATGCATACTCCCGGTCGGAATATTATCACTTCTCTACGACATAAATGGCATAAAAATTGGTTTTAAACAGCGGTTGACATGCTTCGAAGTACGGTAATGGAATATTTAGACATTTTTGACACGCCAATGCGCCATGCGCGAGACCGGGAAGAAGCATTCTAGAACTCACGAACAAAACGTCGCTGTTTGGATATAACGATGGATTATTTGGGACCAAACCTACATTTGTTATTGAAGTAGAAGTCCTGGCAGTGTATTCTGATGAAGAACAAGCAAGGTAAGAACATTTTTCTTATAGGAAATGTGATTTTGGTGGAGGCTGACCTGGGTGGGTATCTAAATAGCTAGCCCTGTAATGCCGGGCTATGTACTTAGATTATTGCAAAATGTGCTTCATCCGAAAAGCTATTTTAAAATCGGACATATCGAGTGCATAGAGGAGTAATGTATCTATAATTCTTAAAATAATTGTTATGCTTTTTGTGAACGTTTATCGTGAGTCATTTAGCAAACTGTTAGTAAATTCAACGGAAGTTTGCCGGGGGTTATGCGTTTTCTGAACGTCACATGCTAATGCAAAAAGCTGTTTTTTGATATAAATATGAACTTGATTGAACAGACATGCATGTATTGTATAACACAATGTCCTAGGTGTGTCATCTGATGAAGATCATCAAAGGTTAGTGCTGCATTTAGCTGTGGTTTGGGTTTATGTGACATGATATGCTAGCTTGAAAAATGGCTGTCTGATTTTTTCTGGCTGGGCACTCTGCTGACATAATCTAATGTTTTGCTTTCGTTGTAAAGCCTTTTTGAAATCGGACAGTGGGGTTAGATTAACGAGATTCTTGTCTTTAAATAGCTGTAAAATAGTCATATGTTTGAGAAATTGAAGTAATAGTATTTCTAACGATTCAAAAATCGCGCCACTGGAATTTCAGTAGCTGTTACGTAGGTGGGACGAAATCGTCCCACATACCCCAGACAGGTTAATTAAAGTCTACATGATTAGTTGAATCGCGTAATAATAATTACAGATAGAGAATTGATTTTGATATAACAGTCTTCACATTTAATGATAGTCAACGCTACAACACTTACAATAAGTGCCATGGGATCTTTAGTGACCAAAGAGAGTCTGTCACGCCCTGACCTTAGAGAGACGTTTTATTTCCTCTAGTTTGGTTAGGTCAGGGTGTTATATGGGGTGGGAAATCTAGGTTGTTGTATTTCGATGTTCCATTCTATGTTTTCTATTTCTTTGTGTTGAGCCGAGTATGGTTCCTAATCAGAGGCAGCTGTCTATCGTTGTTTTTTTCAGTGTGGGATCTTGTTCTTGTACTGCTCAGTAAAGCCTGCAGAACGTGACGTTCGTTTTCCGTTATTTTGATTTAGTGTTCTGAGTTACTATAAATATGAGCACTTTCCACGCTGCACCTTGGTCTACTCCTTTCGACGATCGTGACAGAGTCAGGACACTCGTTTAATGTCCCATCTGAAAGACAGCACCTTACATAGGGCAATGTCCCAATCACTGCCCTAGGACATTGGGATATATACAGAAAGAGTGCTTCTTACTGGCCCTCCAACATCACTTCCAGCAGCATCTGATCTCCCATCCAGTGACCAACCCTGCTTAGCTTCAGAGGCATGCCAGAAGTGGGATGCTGCTGTGGTTGCAGGATGGTATGTATGGGGTGTGTTTTTTTTCAGTGTGTGTGTGTTTTGTCATTGAATTCACATAAAAAAATGCACTGATTGGACCCCAACCCTCCATAGAGGCTTGGTGAGCAGAGACAGTTGATGAATATTGACCGTCATTGCAGGTAGCATATTCTAACATGTCACCAGATACCTCTGACAGGCCTGGATACACAGGCATTTTATTACAACAGAACAGAGATCGAGAGAAATTGCGCCGGCAGAGAGGGTTGCCTCGCTTCTAGTTCTTAGGAAACCTTGCAGGATTTAGTTTTAATGTATTATTTCTTACATTGTTAGCCTAGAAAATTGTATGTGTTATTACAAGCGGATCCTTTATTCACACTATCCAGGTCAATTGAACTGATTCCAGAGGCCGACCCAAAACAACAAATCAGGGATTGTAACATTCTCTGTTTTACGAAAACATGGTTCTCTCGGGATATACTGTCGGAGTCGGTCCAGCCATCTAGCTTCTCAGTTCATCGCACCAACAGGAATAAACATCTCTCTGGGAAGAAGAAGGGAGGGGGTGTATGTTTCATGATTAACGACTCATGGTGGAATTGTAATAATATACAGGAACTCAAATCCTTTTGTTCACCCCGACCAAAAATACTTCACAATCAAATGCCGACCGTATTATCTCCCAAGAGAATTCTTTTTGGTTATTGTCACAGCCCTGCATATCCCCCCTCAAGCCGATACCTTGACGGCCCTCAAGGAACTTCACTGGACATTATGCAAACTGGAAACCATATATCCTGAGGCTGCTTTTATTATAGCTGGGGATTTTAACAAAGCAAATTTGAGGAAAAGGCTACCCAAATTCTATCAGCATATCAACTGTAGTACATGTGCTGGAAAAACACTCTGCCAATGCTACTCCAACTTCCGGGGATGCATACAAGGCCCTCCTCCGCTCTCCTTTCGGTAAATTTGACCACCACTCCATTTGGCTCCTCCCTTCCTAAAGGCAGAAACTCAAACAGGAAGTATCCGTGCTAAGGACTATTCAACGCTGGTCTGACAAATCAGAATCCACGCTTCAAGATTGTTTGGATCACACAGACTGGTATATGTTCCGGGTAGCTTCCAAGAATAATATTGACTTGTACACTGAGACGGTAACTGACTTCATCAAGAAGTGTATAGGAGATGTTACACCCACAGTGACTATTAAAACCTACCCTAACCAGAAAACATGGATTAATGGCAACATTAGCGCAAAACTGAAAGCGCGAACCACTGCATTAAACCATGGAAAGGTGACTGGGAATATGGCAGAATACAAACAGAGTAGTCATTCCCTTAGAAAGGCAATCAAACAGGCAAAACATCAGTAAAGAGACAAAGTGGAGTTGCAATTCAACGACTCAGACACAAGACGTATGTGGCAGTGTCTACAGACAAACACGGACTACAAAAGGATAACCAGCCATGCCGCGACACCGACATTTTGCTTCCAGACAAGCTAAACCCGTTCTTTGCCCCTTTGATGATAACACACTGCCACCGATGTGGCCAGCTACCAAGGACTGTGGGCTCTCCTTCTCCGTGGCCGATGTGATTAAGACATTTAAACGAGTTAACCCTCGCAAGGCTGCCGGCCCTGACGGTATCCCTAGCCGCATCCTCAGAGCATGCGCAGACCAGCTGGCTGGTGTGTTTACGGACATATTCAATCTCTCCCTATCCCAGTCTGCTCTACCCACATGCTTCAAGATGGCCACCATTGTTCCTGTACCCAAGAATGCAAACGTAACTGAACTAAATGACTATCGCACCGTAGCACTCACTTCTGTCATCATGAAGTGCTTTGAGAGACTAGTCAAGGATCATATCACCTCCACCTTGCCTGTCACCCAAGACCCACTTCAATTTGCTTACCGCCCCAATAGGTCCACAGACTGTGCAGTCACCATCACACTGCCCTATCCAATCTGGACAAGAGGAATACCTATGTAAGAATATTGTTCATTGACTATAGCTCAGCATTTAACACCATACTACCCTCCAAGCTCATCATTAAGCTCGAGGCCCTGGGTCTGAACCCCACCCTGTGCAATTGGGTCCTGGACTTCCTGACGGACAACACCCATGTGGTGAAGGTAGGAAACAATATCTCCACTTCGCTGACCCTCAACACTGGGGCCCCACAAGGGTGCATGCTCAGTCCCCTCTTGTACTCCCTGTTCACCCATGACTGCGTGGCCATGCACACCACCAACTCAATCATCAAGTTTGCAGATGACAGTAGTAGGCTTGATTAACAACAATGATGAGACAGGGTGAGGGCTCTGGGAGTGTGGTGTCAGGAAAATAACCACTTGCTCAACGTCAACAAAACAAAGGAGATGATCGTGGACTTCAGTACACAGCAGAGGGAGCATCCACCTATCCACATCGAAGGGACAGCATAGGAGAAGGTGGAAAGTTAAGTTCCTCAACGTACATACAGTGAGGGAAAAAAGTATCTGATCCCCTACTGATTTTGTACGTTTGCCCACTGACAAAGAAATTAACAGTCTATAATTTTAATGGTAGGTTTATTTGAACAGTGAGAGACAGAATAACAACAACAAAAATCCAGAAAAACACATGTAAAAAATGTAACAAAATGATTTGCATTTTAATGAGGGAAATAAGTATTTGACCCCTCTGCAAAACATGACTTAGTAATTGGTGGCAAAACCCTTGTTGGCAATCAGAGGTCAGACATTTCTTGTAATTGGCCACCAGGTTTGCACACATCTCAGGAGGGATTTTTTCCCACTCCTCTTTGCAGATCTTCTCCAAGTCAAAGGTTTCGAGGCTGACATTTGGCAACTCGAACCTTCAGCTCCCTCCACAGATTTTCTATGGGATTAAGGTCTGGAGACTGGCTAGGCCACTCCAGGACCTTAATGTGCTTCTTCTTGAGCCACTCCTTTGTTGCCTTGGCCATGTGTTTTGGGTCATTGTCATGCTGGAATACCCATCCACGATCCATTTTCAATGCCCTGGCTGAGGGAAGGAGGTTCTCACCCAAGATTTGACGGTACATGGCCCCATCCATCGTCCCTTTGATGCGGTGGAGTTGTCCTGTCCCCTTAGCAGAAAAACACCCTCAAAGCATAATGTTTTCACCTCCATGTTTGACGGTGGGGATGGTGTTCTTGGGGTCATAAGCAGCATTCCTCCTCCTCCAAACACGGCGAGTTGAGTTGATGCCAAAGAGCTCCATTTTGGTTTCATCTGACCACAACACTTTCACCCAGTTGTCCTCTGAATCATTAAGATGTTCATTGGCAAACTTCAGACGGGCATGTATATGTGCTTTCTTGAGCACTGCAGGATTTCAGTCCTTCACGGCGTAGTGTGTTACCAATTGTTTTCTTGGTGACTATGGTCCCAGCTGCTTTGAGATCATTGACAAGATCCTCCCGTGTAGTTCTGGGCTGATTCCTCACCATTCTCATGATCATTGCAACTCCACGAGGTGAGATCTTGCATGGAGCCCCAGGCTGAGGGAGATTGACAGTTCTTTTGTGTTTCTTCCATTTGCGAATAATCGCACCAACTGTTGTCACCTTCTCACCAAGCTGCTTGGCGATGGTCTTGTAGCCCATTCCAGCCTTGTGTAGGTCTACAATCTTGTCCCTGACATCCTTGGAGAGCTCTTTGGTCTTGGCCATGGTGGAGAGTTTGGAATCTGATTGATTGCTTCTGTGGACAGGTGTCTTTTATCCAGGTAACAAGCTGAGATTAGGAGCACTCCCTTTAAGAGTGTGCTCCTAATCTCAGCTCGTTACCTGTATAAAAGACACCTGGGAGCCAGAAATCTTTCTGATTGAGAGGGGGTCAAATACTTATTTCTGGATTTTTTGTTGTTGTTATTCTGTCTCTCACTGTTCAAATAAACCTACCATTAAAATTATAGACTGATCATTTCTTTGTCAGTGGGCAAACGTACAAAATCAGCAGGGGATCAAATACTTTTTTCCCTCACTGTATCACTGACAAACTGAAACGGTCCACCTACACAGACAGCGCAACAGCGCCTCTTCAACTTCAGGAGGCTGAAGAAATTTGGCTTGTCACCTAAAACCCTTACAAACTTTTACAGATGCACAATTGAGAGCATCCTGTCGGGCTCTATCACCGCCTGGTACGGCAACTGCACCGCCCGCAACTGCAGGGCTCTCCAGAGGATGGTGCAGTCTGCACAAACTACCTGCTCTCCAGGACACCTCCAGCACCCAATGTCACAGGAAGAACAAAAAGATCATCAAGGACAACAACCACTCAAGCCATTGCCTGTTCACTCCGTTATCATCCAGAAGGCGAGGTCAGTACAGGTGCATCAACGCTGGGGCCGAGAGACTGAAAAACAGCTTCTCTGTCAAGAGCATCAGACAGTTAAATGGCCATCACTAGCACAGAGAGGCTGCTGCCTACATACATACATACACAGACTTGAAATCATTAGCCACTTTAATAAATGGAACACTAGTCCCTTTAATAATGTCACTTTAATGATGTTTACATATCTTGCATTACTCATCTCATATGTATATATTGTATTCTATACTATCTTAGTCTATGCCACTCTTACATTGCTCATCCATATATTTATATATCCTTAATTCCATTCCTTTACTTAGGTGTGTGTGTGTATATTAGGTATTTGTTGTGAATTGTTAGATATTACATGTTGGATATTGCTGCACTGTCGGAACTAGAAGCACAAGCATTTCGCTACACCCGCAATAACATCTGCTAAACACGTGTATGTGACCAATACAGCTTGATTTGATTTATTGTAGCCAATGTGAAATGGCTAGCTAGTTAGCGGTGTGCGCTAGTAGTGTTCAATCGGTGATGTCAACCTTGTTTCCCTTGTTTTGCAAGGGCTGCAGCTTTTGTGTAATGAAAGGTAATACTTTGTGTATTCAACACTGTTATAGTAGGATATAAGAAAACAGATAAACCAACAAAGAACAGAGGTGGTGCAAACAAATAGACTTGAGGAAAAGAGAGGGTGTGTAGGAGAGATGAAAAGAGTGATGATAAAAAGAGAGAAATGAAAGATGAAGAAAATACAAAAAAGGCAGAGGCAGAATGGACTAAAATAAGAGACAATCATGTTATTATGTTTGTTCTGGGTCAATGTTCTTGGTCAAATTCACCTTACTGTATGTAATTACAGTATATCTAAATCAGGAATAGGTAAGTATGTTTTGACAGTTTTTGGAACTCACAGCATAGTGTAATTGGTGACTCAGGCATACAAATGCACACGCACACACACACACACACACACACATGCAAGAAAATAGATTATAGAGGATAAGAGCAGAGGAAAAAGAGAAAAAAGTAGAAGAAAGGAGAGATAAGAGGAGACAGAAAAGTAGTACACAAGACAAAGTATATTTAAAAAAGATGAGGAGAGACTTGACAAAGATGGTAGACAAGTCATGGAGGAGAGAGCGGCGACAACAGAGGCCTGTTAAGGATTAAGAAAAGTGAGTACCTGCGAGAAAGAAATGAAGGAAGTAAAGGAACAGAATGAGGAGACTGTAGATCAGAAATAACTGTGGTGATAATGAATCAGAATGACAAAGTGGCAGAGATTAATTGAAACATGCTCTTGGAGACTGCCACTGTCTAGTCTGTGGATTCCGACCAACTGTCTATCTAGAGAATTTTTATAGGAGATTTAACACGTTTATGTGCTACAGTTGCCTCCGTGCCTTGAGTCCTCTGTCATGTAATTTGTTTTAATGGTTACACACATACTGGCAAGTTAACTTTCACAATGATATATGAATTAGATGAAGTGGAGTTAGGTTGGCAGGCGTTGTTCCCGCTATACACATAAGTGTGCCATAGAAAAAGAAGGACGCCACCATCTGTGTTCACTATACACTGCGTGGTAGTGTGTTTGTGTGTCCCATACAGTAATATCTGTCTTCCCATCTTTGTGGGTGAGTGACCTTGTTATAGGGGTATTATAGGGGGTTAGCATATCCAGCATCTGTTGCCAGCCATGAGGGGACTGCACTCTGGTCTCAGATCATTTCCCAGAGGAACAAACACACCAAACTTTAGGAATGATGAGGGAACTGTTATAGCCCATCACTTCTTTATTGCTTCATCTCACATCTGTTCCTGCCAGAAGTGTATTACGGATGTTAGCAAAGGAGAAAAAGAGGGAAGGAGAGAGATTTTTATTGTTTATTTCACTTTTGTTTATTATCTACTTCACTTGCTTTGGCAATGTTAACATATGTTTCCAATGCCAATAAAGCCCTTAACATTAAATTGAGAGAGAGAGAGAGCAAAAGGGGAGATAGAGAGAGAAATATCAGGTATTGTGCTCTTTTCATAGCTTCTAGGTATCATTTTCCGCGATCAGGAGAGTAGTGACAGGAAGGAGTAGCTTCAATTAGAATTGACTCTTCCTTGTTTTGCTTCAGATGATTTCCTTGATTTATTCTGGATTCATTCATTCATATCTTGTCATTTTGCTTTATATTGCTCAACAGCTTCAATTCCAATTGATTTCAGTTAGTGTTGAGTTTCTACCGTGTGTTAGTGTCTGAGAGCAGAGAGAGGAGAATAAAGTTGTCAAGGTCAATCACATAGGGAGTTAATCATCTTCAGCAATACTTGTCGCCATGCCGTAAGATTCGTTAGCTCTCTGATTGGTAAAACATTTCTTCCCCTGATGAATTTGTTTTATTATAGTGTGGTTTGGAGAGTCATTAACCACTGTGATTGGTCACATCTGACCCTCACACACCCAACATGCACAGACACGGCAAACACACACAAACACGCGTATGGGTTTGCTCTTATGTGTTTGACAAACCCCATTTCACCGCCGATCTACCAACCTACCGCCTTGGGTGATGTATGGCAGCCATTTTGTGCCAAAATGCTCCCCACATGCGGCGTTAAATGGCCCAGTTTCATAACCACAGTGGTGTTGGGGATGCTTGTAAAATGTTCTGTCACACTTCACTGCGCAACAGAGGGAGTGGAGGGAAGTTTGGAGGGAAAATGGACAACATCAATCTTTCCCCTCTGCCCTGGTCCCACTGGCTGCAAACTAACTGTCACTGGGTACAAAGCTGTATATCTGTGGAGTGGGCTGTCTGACCAATATGCATCTAGGGCGTTAGTCTTTGGTTTGTTTTTTACAGGGGCTTGAGAGTGAAAACCTCTGGTATGTAGCCTAATAGATGAATGGTAGTAAATGTGTGACTTTAATGATTTATAACGCTTCAGCTCAATTTCAGGGAATGAAACAGTTGGTTGATTGTGACCTCTGTGCCAAATATTCAGTTTGACTACACTGTACATTTGCAGCCTGGCCTGTAGTTGTACAATGCTGTTGATATGTGACAGCTTTAAAGCAATACTCATATTCAAATTAAGATTTACTCCACTCCCTTCCACTTCTCTCACTATGAAGAAAGAGGAATAGGCCTATCCATTCTTCCACATTAAAAACAGATTGCAGTCCTAGTGAGATCGTTCTGGCCCTCTTAGCCCTTCATTCAGTTAATAATTGAGCGATTCATACTTTACGTTATTAAGTCCATGGTAAAAGGATGAGTCAGGACGATACATTTAGGTGTACGATGGGTAGAGTATTTATTTCAGCCTGTAGCATCCTCTGTCTGACATCCTTCTAGCAGAGGCCATGAGATTGATTGAATGAACTTTCTCTATCAGTCAAATGTATTTATAAAGCCCTTCTTACATCAGCTGATGTCACAAAGTGCTGTACAGAAACCCAGCCTAAAACCCCAAACAACAAGCAATGCGTAGCCACCGTGTAGAAGCACGGTGGCTAGGAAAAACTCCCTAGAAAGGCCAGAACCTAGGAAGATACCTAGAGAGGAACCAAGCTATGAGGGGTGGCCAGTCCTCTTCTGGCTGTGCCGGGTGGAGATTATAACAGAACATGGCCAAGATGTTCAAATGTTCATAGATGACCAGCAGGGTCAAATAATAATAATCAGTGGTTGTCGAAGGTGCAACAGGTCAGCACCTCAGGAGTAAATGTCAGTTGGCTTTTCATAGCCAATCATTGATAACAACATTATAACTGTACAGGCTATTGATGACTTCAGTGAATCTAGCTGTGCTCTTATCCAATTGACAGGCGGGAGGAAGGTTGGCAAGAGATTAGTAACCAAGCAACAAAAAGGGCCCTTTTTTCTAGGCAAAGTGTTTTCTTCTGTGGGTTGTCAACCTTCATTGATGGACTCAGAGAGAAAAATTCAAGGCCTTTCAGTGACCGAGGATCGTTACATTTTCAGGAAAACTTTTTCACTCGATCCTCGACTTCAGGGAAATGATGTATTTGTTGTGTGGAAAAGCAGTATATCTACAAAGGAAGGAAGGATTTTAAAGAAATAATTTTTAGGGGTTACTTTATTTTTCAGGGTTGTTACAAAAGAAAGTAAACAAACTTTGGAGAGGTTTGGCAGATTTACTTCAGTTTGCTGGCTGGAAACAATTCTTCAAAAGCGCAAGAGTTGCATTATTAACGACGAGACATAGGAACGTCAGAACAACAAACGCTACAAACCAATCCAGATTGCCTCTCTTAGCCACCCACGGTACACAGTAGTGAAAAGCATTTGGAGCCAAATGATTAAGCCAGTGTGTAGACAAATAAATAAAGCATTTCCTATTTGTCTAATAGGGGAAAGGCATTACATTGGGCATGGATGTGTTTTTCATCCAATGTTTTGTGGCTCTGACAGAATGATAACAAGTTGCAGCGGTACCGGGTTGTTAGAACTCAGGGTATGTGCTTGAATGAGTGATTTTAAGCTGTTAATGCTGATCAAAGATCAGATCTGTGAGGGTTGAAAGGGAGGTGGTTGGTGTCGAGATTCAGAGAGAACACTAATTGCTGAGAATAAGAGTTTTAATTTCTTCTTAGGGCTAAGCCCCTTTTTTCTCCACTACCTGTCTGAATGACGTGCATATAAATTGGTACCATTGGAAAGAAAACACTTTGAAGTTGGTAGAAATTTTAAAATAATGTAGGAGAATATAACACAATAGATATGGTAGGAGATAATATAATATAAAAATCAACTGGATTTTTTTTTTTTTTAGAGACCATCCTATTAGAAAAGCAAGAGAAAGATCATATTGAAAATTTGCTCCCTGGATGCAATTCCTATGGCTTCCACAGGGTGTCAGCAGTCTATGTTCAAGGTTTCAGGCTTGTAATTCCAAAAACCTAATGAGAAATATCAGTTTTAGCAGAAGGACACAGTCTTGGAAATTCGTGTTTGTGTGCGCATGAATGTCACGCCCTGACCTGAGAGAGCCTTTTTATGTCTCTATTTAGGTTTGGTCAGGGTGTGATTTGGGTGGGCATTCTCTGTGTTTCTATATTTGGGATTTCTTTGTTTCGGCCGGGTATGACTCTCAATCAGGAACAGCTGTATATCGTTGTTGCTGATTGGGAGTCATACTTAGGCAGCCTGTTTTTCCTTTGGGTTTTGTGGGTAGATGTTTTCTGTATAGCTACTTTGCCTTATGGAACTGCGTAGTCGTTGTTTTGTTTATTTTGTAAGTGTTCACTTTTCTTAAATATTAAAAAGATGAGCATTCATATTCCCGCTGCGTTTTGGTCCTGTGTTCACGACGACCATTACAGATCTACCCACCATAAGAGGACCAAGCAGCGTGGTAACAAGGAGCAGAGGGTTCAGGATTCGTGGACTTGGGAGGAGATTCTGGATGGAAAGGGACCCTGGAGACAAGCTGGGGAATATACCACCCGAAAGAAGAACTGGAGGCAGCTAAAGCTGAGAGGCGGCGATATGAGGCAAGGGAGCGCAGCAGGCACGAGAGAAGTTGGCCTGAGACAGGAAGGAATTCTGAGCCAACTTCCTGTGCTTACAGGAGGCAGCGTGGTACTGGTCAGGCACCGTGTTATGCGGCAGAGTGCACGGTGTCCCCAGTACGCGTTGAGCGCCCGGTGCGCCACATCCCAGCTCCTAACATCTGCCGGGCGAGAGTGGGCATCGAGCCAGGACGGGTTGTGCAGGCTGTGCACTCCAGACCTCCAGTGCGTCTCCAGGACCCGGTCTATCCTGTGCCTGCTCCCAGAGTCAGGCCTCCTGCATGTCTCCCCAGCCTGGTGAGTCCTGTGCCTGCTCCCAGAGCCAGGCCTCCTGCATGTCTCCCCAGCCTGGTGAGTCCTGTGCCTGCGCACAGAGCCAGGCTTCCTGCATGTCTCCCCAGCCTGGTGAGGCCTGTGCCTGCACCCAGAGCCAGGCCCCCTGCATGTCTCCCCAGCCTGGTGAGTCCTGTGCCTGCACCCAGAGCCAGGCCCCCTGCATGTCTCCCCAGCCTGGTGAGTCCTGTGCCTGCGCCCAGAGCCAGGCCTCCTGCATGTCTCCCCAGCCTGGTGAGTCCTGTGCTTGCACCCAGAGCCAGGCCTCCTGCAAGTCTCCCCAGCCTGGTCTGTCCTGTGCCTCCTCCACGGACCAGTCCTCCGGCGCCGCCAGGTCACCCGCCTGTCCTCCGGCGCAACAAGGGTCGCCCGCCTGTCCTCCGGCGCAGCCAGGGTCGCTCACCAGCCGGGCGCAGCCAGGGTCACCAGCCAGTCCTCCGGCGCAGCCAGGGTCGCCCTCCAGTCCGGGGCCCGCTGCGAGGGTCCCCAGTCCGTGGTCGGCGGCAGGAGATCACACTCTAGGGGAGCCATTTAAGTGGGGTGAGCCAGTGGTGGAGCGGGGTCTGCGTCCCGCTCCAGAGCCTCCGCCGCGGAGAAATGCCCACCCAGACCCTCCCCTATAGGTTCAGGTTTTGCGGCCGGAGTCCGCACCTTTGGGGGGGGTACTGTCACACCCTGACCTGAGAGAGCCTTTTTATGTCTCTATTTAGGTTTGGTCAGGGTGTGATTTGGGTGGGCATTCTATGTCCGTGTTTCTATGTTTGGGATTTCTTTGTTTTCGGCCGGGTATGACTCTCAATCAGGAACAGATGTATATCGTTGTTGCTGATTGGGAGTCATACTTAGGCAGCCTGTTTTCCTTTGGGTTTTGTGGGTAGATGTTTTCTGTATAGCTACTTTGCCTTATGGAACTGTGTAGTCGTTGTTTTGTTTATTTTGTAAGTGTTCACTTTTCTTAAATATTAAAAAGATGAGCATTCATATTCCTACTGAACATACTTCTTTCTGTAAGAAATATTATAGTTTGATTACATTTTAGGTTATCTGAGGAGTAAATAGAAACTTATTTAGACTTGCTGAAACAAAGTTTAGTGGTAGATTTTTGGTTTCTTTTCTCTGCAGAGTTGAACGAGTGGATTACTAAATCGATGGCGCCAACTAAACGGACTTTATGGGACAAAGAAGGATTTTATCTAACAAAACGACACTACATATTATAGCTGGGATCCTTTGGATGACCAATCAGAGGAATATTTTCAAAAAGTAAGTGAATATTTCATTTTTATTTGTGAATGTATGAAACCTGTGCTGGTGGAAAAAATATTTGATGTGGGGCATCTCCCTCAAACAATCGCATGGCTAGCGGGACTCCTATCCCTGAGATATATATATATATATATTATTATTAAGTGTCAACTGTTTTTACTGTTACATAGACACTGGGAGAGGATGGGAGGAGGGGGATAAAGGAGGTGAGTGCCTGTGTAACCGATGTGAAATGGCTAGTTAGTTAGCGGTGGTGCGCGCTAATAGTGTTTCAATCGGTGACGTCACTCGCTCTGAGACCTGGAGTGATTGTTCCACTTGCATTGCAAGGGCCGTGGCTTTTGTGGCGCGATGGGTAATGATGCTTCGTGGGGTGTCAGTTGTTGATGTGTGCAAGGGTCCCTGGTTCGAGCCCGGGTTGGGGCGAAGAGAGGGACGGAACCTACACTGTTACACCTGAGACTGTGGGGTTGGATCGAAAAGGAGAGTGGGGTGAGGAGATGGGGGTGAAGGTTAGAAGGGTGTATGGATTTGACCTCTCCTCTGCCTTTAGGACTTTAAGCTGTGCCCCTTCTGTCAGTGTGGCTAATGATGTGTCAGATTGACTGATCCCACCTACTGTATGCACGGATGGATGGACGGACAGACAGACAAAGCTGGCAGGCACGCACACTTGCACACACATGCACACACCCCAGACAAGAAGGAGGGATCATCAAACACAGAAAGCAAAGCAACTCATCAGCTGACTCAGCACAGTGGTCAGCCAGAAGAAACCTAAAAAAATTGAGGAAAGAAAAAGAGGAAGAGAGGAAACTGCTGTGTCTTGGTTTTGATAACCAGCCAAGGAAAGCACTGAACCTTTCTGCTGAGAGCCTTGGCGGCGGGGCGGAGTAATGTGCTCTCAGTGTGTGAGTGTGTTCCTACACCTCTGTCTTGGTTCTGCTTCCCTACAGTGTCAGAGAATCCTCCAATCCATCTTCATCTGTTCTGCCTGCACTGCTGTGTGGAACCAAGGTCTCTCTGAGTCCCTGCTAACCTCCATCTGGGTAGGAAAAGTATTTTACATGCATACATACACACACATGTGGCATGGACACACACACACTCTTTCTCTTTTTTTCTACAAACACAAATATTCTACAGATCATTGCCTTCCTCAGTCACCCCCAGTGCAACTCTGCTAACTATGGCCCAGTGGATGTGGGTGACTTTTGCCCGACTCCCTGTGGAAAGACTGCAGACTGTAGCAGAGAGCATGCTGGGTACAAAAAGGAGAAAATCTCAGAAGGAGATTTTTTTATTTCACCTTTATTTAACCACGTAGGCTAGTTGAGAACAAGTTCTCATTTGCAACTGTGACCTGGCCAAGATAAAGCAAAGCAGTTCGACACATACAACAACACAGAGTTACACATGGAATAAAACAAACATACAATCAATAATACAGTAGAAAAATTCTATATACAGCATGTGCAAATGAGGTAGGATAAGGGAGGTAAGGCAATTAATAGTCCATGGTGGCAAAGTAATTACAATATAGCAATTAAACACTAGAATGGTAGAATGTGCAGAAGCTGAATGTGCAAGTAGAGATACTGGGGTGCAAAGGAGCAAGATAAATAAATACAGTATGGGGATGAGGTAGTTGGATGGGCTATTTACAGATGGGCTATCTACAGGTGCAGTGATCTGTGAGCTGCTCTGACTGCTGGTGCTTAAAGCTAGTGAGGGAGATAAGAGTCTCCAGCTTCAGTGATTTTTGCAGTTTGTTCCAGTCATTGGCAGCAGAGAACTGGAAGGAGAGGCGACCAAAGGAGGAATTGGCTTTGGGGGTGTCCAGTGAGATAGACCTGCTGGAGTGCGTGCTACGGGTGGGTGCTGCTATGGTGACCAGTGAGCTGAGATAAGGCGGGGCTTTACCTAGCAGAGACTTGTAGATGACGTGGGGCCAGTGGGTTTGGCGACGAATATGAAGCGAGGGCCAGCCAACGAGAGCGTACAGGTCGCAGTGGTGGGTAGTATATTACATTTACATTTAAGTCATTTAGCAGACGCTCTTATCCAGAGCGACTTACAAATTGGTGCATTCACCTTATGATATCCAGTGGAACAACTACTTTACAATAGTGCATCTAAATATTTTAAGGGGGGGGGGTTAGAAGGATTACTTTATCCTATCCCAGGTATTCCTTAAAGAGGTGGGGTTTCAGGTGTCTCCGGAAGGTGGTGATTGACTCCGCTGTCCTGGCGTCGTGAGGGAGCTTGTTCCACCATTGGGGTGCCAGAGCATCGAACAGTTTTGACTGGGCTGAGCGGGAACTGTGCTTCCTCAGAGGTAGGGAGGCAAGCAGGCCAGAGGTGGATGAACGCAGTGCTCTTGTTTGGGTGTAGGGCCTGATCAGAGCCTGAAGGTACGGAGGTGCCGTTCCCCTCACAGCTCCGTAGGCAAGCACCATGGTCTTGTAGCGGATGCGAGCTTCAACTGGAAGCCAGTGGAGAGAGCGGAGGAGCGGGGTGACGTGAGAGAACTTGGGAAGGTTGAACACCAGACGGGCTGCGGCGTTCTGGATGAGTTGTAGGGGTTTAATGGCACAGGCAGGGAGCCCAGCCAACAGCGAGTTGCAGTAATCCAGACGGGAGATGAAAAGTGCCTGGATTAGGACCTGCACCGCTTCCTGTGTACTCTGCGAATGTTGTAGAGCATGAACCTACAGGATCGGGTCACCGCCTTGATGTTAGTGGAGAACGACAGGGTGTTGTCCAGGATCACGCCAAGGTTCTTAGCAGTCTGGGAGGAGGACACAAGGGAGTTGTCAACCGTGATGGCGAGATCATGGAACGGGCAGTTCTTCCCCGGGAGGAAGAGCAGCTCCGTCTTGCCGAGGTTCAGCTTGAGGTGGTGATCCGTCATCCACACTGATATGTCTGCCAGACATGCAGAGATGCGATTCGCCACCTGGTCATCAGAAGGGGGAAAGGAGAAGATTAATTGTGTGTCGTCTGCATAGCAATGATAGGAGAGACCATGTGAGGATATGACAGAGCCAAGTGACTTGGTGTATAGCGGGGCTTTGGTGACAAAACGGATGGCACTGTGATAGACTGCATCCAAATTGTTGAGTAGAGTGTTGGAGGCTATTTTGTAAATTACATCGCCCAAGTCGAGGATCGGTAGGATGGTCAGTTTAACGAGGGTATGTTTGGCAGCATGAGTGAAGGATGCTTTGTTGTGAAATAAGAAGCCGATTCTAGATTTAATTTTGGATTGGAGATGTTTAATGTGAGTCTGGAAGGAGAGTTTACAGTCTAACGAGACACCTAGGTATTTGTAGTTGTCCACATATTCTAAGTCAGAACCGTCCAGAGTAGCTGGACGGCGGGTGCGGGCAGCGATCTGTTGAAGAGCATGTATTTAGTTTTACTTAAGAGTTGAAGGCCACGGAAGGAGAGTTATGGCATTGAAGCTCGTCTGGAGGTTAGTTAACACAGTGTCCAAAGAAGGGCCAGAGGTATACAGAATGGTTTTGTCTGCGTAGAGGTGGATCAAAGAATCACCAGCAGCAAAAGCGACATCATTGATGTATACAGAGGAGAGAGTCGGCACGAGAATTGAACCCAGTGGCACCCCCAAAGAGACTGCCAGAGGTCCGGACAACAGGCCCTCCGATTTGACACACTGAACTCTATCAGAGAAGTAGTTGGTGAACCAGGCGAGGCAATCATTTGAGAAACCAAGGCTGTTGAGTCTGCCAATAATAATGTTATGATTGACAGAGTCGAAAGCCTTAGCCAGGTCGATGAATACGGCTGCACAGTAATGTCTCTTATCGATGGCGTTTATGATATCGTTTAGGACCTTGAGCGTGGCTGAGGTGCACCCATGACCAGTTCTGAAACCAGATTGCATAGCGGAGAAGGTACGGTGGGATTCAAAATGGTCGGTAATCTGTTTGTTAACTTGGCTTTCGAAGACCTTAGAAAGGCAGGGTAGGATAGATAGGTCTGTTGCAGTTTGGGTCTAGAGTTTCTCCCACTTTGAAGAGGGGGATGACCGCGGCAGCTTTCCAATCTATGGGAATCTCAGACGATAAGAAAGAGTTCAATTTCTTTTGAGTAAACAGAATTATACAGTAGCGCTCTCCTCCTCTAACCTGTGACATTACTAGTGGTGTGTGTGTGCATGTGAGCACGTGCGTATGCCTGCATGCGTGTGCGTACGCTCATATGAGCGTGTGTGAGTCCATACAGATGTTGGGTCACCTATCAGATCTCTGAGAGTGATAGAAGCCAACTTTACATTCATTTGGAGAGTGACAAAGACAGACATCCCCACATCACGAGTTCAGTGGGCATTGCAATTGCATAACACCATAACACAATGGGAAACACATTCTGGTATGGATTCAATGTCGGATTTTTCAAGGTTTTAGTCAGTAGTACTGTATGTAATTACCGCCCAAAAATATTCAGCAACTCTTGTAGAGTATAATGGAAGTATATGTGGTTTTAACCAAGTTTTGATAGTACAGGAAATATGCTTTTTCATAAACTTTCATTGTCCTCTGAGTTGTTTTCATTTTTCAATTTTTCTCCTTTAATCACAGACCTTGGTTGGAAAAGCAAAGTAGGGACATAATTATTTTTCCTTATTTAGCCTTTCGATCATACAGAAAATACAGATGATAATAGGTTTCAGTTTAGAAACAAAGGCAGCTTCATGACGGGAAGCGAGATAATATAATTGCAGACATGTTTGTTCTTGTCACAACAGCCCAGGGAAAATGCTGAGAGACTTCTCAGGAGCTAGTTTTAGACTTCTGTTGGTTGGTTTATCGTAGATTAGGATGTTATTTTACCATGCAAAGTTTTACCATTGATTTTCTCCAACAAGTAACACAAAGTCCCACAGGCCTTGGTTTCTGTAAATTTGTTCTGTGTTCCGTAATCCATTAATTTCCTCTCTCTTTCTCTCTCTGATTTCTCTGTGCATTTCAGTGGCTGTGTTCATCTCTCTCTCTCTCTCTCTCTCTCTCTGATTCCTCTGTGTGTTTCAGTGGCTGTGTTTTTCATGTTGCGGGGGAAGTGAGTGTGTCCTTATTCATATTTGATTGGTTGATTCATTAAATTATAGAGGCTGATGAGGGAATCCATCTTGTCACTGGAGCCAAATGTGTCAAGATACGCCGACTGTTGCAGCTATAGATAGAAATGGGGGGGGGGGGGGGTCATGGGGAGAAATAGAAAGAGAGGGCGTAGAGAGTGGGACACACAAATACACTCAGAGATTCAGAGATCAAAAGAGAGACTTGGTGAGTGTCGAAGGTAAAATAAACTAAGACAGAATGAGAGTGGAGAAAAAGCAAACCAACTTTCAATTTAGTTTTGACCTATTCTTTTTTTTGTGGGGGGGGTTATAGATACATGAAAACAATCAAAGAAATGCATACAAAGATTCCCCCTTCAGCCCCCCCCCATCTCCCCGACCCAAAGAAAGCAAGCCTCCCATCCCATCTCATCCCATCCATCCCCCCGAGTTTCCCCCCAGTAATGTTCTCTGATTGACAGAGATTCAAGGGGCTATCATCGATAAGTAACATAATAGAATATTTAAATGAATGTATTTCTAAATTCCTGATTTTGCGGCACAGTGAACAGCTGGATGTTGGGGCCAATTTCATCGTAAAACATAAGTTGCTTGGTAATGTGTATGTATCTTTCAAATCTGTTCTCAAACCATTACTGTCCATGATATCGGTAAGGGTACGGATACCACATCTGGACCATTGGGGGGGGGGATGCAAAAGTCCCCCCTCCACATCGCAATGTATTATTGTGAAATATTGGAGTAGGGGCATGCCATTTTGATTTCCAGTTCCATTGTTTTTCAATGTTGCGCCAAATAGAAATTGTGTGAGCAATAATAGGACCAAAGCGTAGTTTACATTGTTTAAGGGATACAGTGCCTTCAGAAACTATTCATGACTTATTCCACATTTTGTTGTGTTACAGCCTGAATTCAAAACTGACCATTGCTAGACAACCATTTACAGGTCTTGCCATAGATTTTCAAATAGATATACACTACCGGTCAAATGTTTTAGAACACCTACTCATTTAAGGGTTTTTCTTTATTTTTACTATTTTCAGCATTGTAGAACAGTAGTGGAGACATCAAAACTATGAAATAACACATATGGAATCATTTAGTAACCAAAAGTGTTAAACAAACCAAAATATATTTTATATTTGAGATTTTTCAAATAGCCACACTTTGCCTTGATGACAGCTTTGCACACTCTTGGCATTCTCTCAACCAGCTTCACCTGGAATGCTTTTCCAACAGTCTTGAATGAGCTCACACAAATGCTGAGTACTTGTTGGCTGCTTTTCCTTCACTCTGCAGTCCTACTCATCCCAAACCATCTCAATTTGGTTGAGGTCGGGGGATTGTGGAGGCCAGGTCATCTGATGCAGCACTCCATCACTCTCCTTCTTGGTCAAATAGCATTTGCACAGCCTGGATGTGTGTGTTGGGTCATTGTCCTGTTGAAAACAAATAATAGCGCAAACCAGATGGAATGGCGTATAGCTGCAGAATGATGAGGTGGCCATGCTGGTTAAGTGGACAAATAGCCCTTAGAGGCTTCCAGTATGGCGCAGAGCTGCAAACAAAGACAACATTATAGCCCTGCAGGCAACGACCACCGCTCTTGAGAAAAAGGTTGAATTGCTTACCTCAAACAAGTTGATTAGGAGGGCCGCAGAAGGAGATCGAACTTGAGACTAGTGCATCTCCCCGAAGGCGCTGAGGGGAGCGACGCTTGCTCATTTCTAGAGCGGTGGCTTCCCGAGGCTCTGGAGATGGTGCCACTCCGCTCTCGTTTGATCATTGAGAGAGCTCATCGGATTTCTGGCCCACGGTCCGACCCCAAAGCACCCCCGAGGGCTCTGATAATGAATTTCTTAAACTATAAAGATACGATGCGCGTGGTAAATGCAGACAGGGCGAAAGGGAGAGTACTCTACAAGAATCGGCAAGTTATGTTCTTCCCAGATCTCTCCATAGAAGTCCACAAGCAGCAGAAACGCTTCGACAGTGTCAAGCAGCAGCTACGGGCTAAGGCTATCCGGTATGGAATCATCTTTCCAGCGCATCTGAGGGTCTCCCACGGCGATCGTTTCTACATTTTTGAAACACCAGCCGAGGCGGAGCAGTTTCTTTAGAAGCTAGGCAGAGGTGTGGAAGTGGAACAACGCTGAAGAAGAGGCAATATCAACGTAAAGTTGATTTGACCTATTTTTTTTTTACCTTTTTCAAACTGTTGCTTTCGGTTTTGTTTAAACAAGTATTTAAAGATTGAGCCGGTTCACTGTATTATAATATCTAATAACATAGTAGCACTGTCTATGTCTATTGAACAATAATAACATGGCCAGTTTATAAGTAAGCCTTAATATTTTATGTACCATGAAGCTTTGCTTTATTCATCGGAACATCCTGTTGTGGGTTTGTTTTATTTAAGCCAATATGAGGTTAGATCATGGTGGTCTTATATTCTGGCTCACTCCTGGTATTTTGTTTGGTTCTTTGTTAAATGGTGAACACAATATAGTGTAATGACAAGTATCGGGGCAGAAGGTGTACAGAGGGGAAAAAACGCAGAGGCAGAGGCAGCTCCTCACGTTTGTGGATCTGTTGAGCACTTTATACGGAGTGTCAATGAGAGGGGGAGGTCTGTTAGATACTTTGGGGTAAGAGGGTTAATCACACGTTCGTGGTTGATTGTTGGGCATGTGTTTTTGTACAATGACGTGCCTTAAAGCGTCCTTTGTGTTTTTGTTTATAGTGGTAACAGAGGTCTGTTGGTATATTATTGCTGATCCAATGTGCTCTTATGGGACAATGTTTTAGTTCAAGTGTCGCTGGTACATTCGGTGACTCATGGTGATAAGGTTAAATTTACATCCTGGAACTGTAGGGTATTAAATAAAATTGCCAAAATGAAACAGGTAATAAGTAGATTAAAACAACTTCAGGCGAAGACCATATTTGTGCAAGAATCACATCTATCTTCTGACGACATTCCTAAGATACGCAAAAGGTGGCCTGGGCAGGTCATTGCAGCCTCATTTAGTTCCCATGCAAGGGGAGTTATTATTCTTATTCAGTGCTAAATGTTCTAATTGGGTCGTCAGACACTGCAATCTCTGCGTCTAACGACAGGAAGGCCTTTGACAGGGTTGAGTGGCCCTACCTCTTTGAAGTGTTAACTCGTTTTGGTTGTGGTGAGAGCTTTTGTAAATGGATAAAGATACTATATACAAATCCCACTGCAGAGATGCTTACTACTAATATGGCATCTAATCCTTTTGACATCTGCAGGGGTTCTAGGCAGAGCTGCCCTCTTTCTCCTCTCTTGTTTATACTAGCCATTGAGCCTCTAGGCATAGCTGTGGTCCCACCCCAATATTTCAGGTATCAGAATAGATCAGATGGAACATCTAATTGCCCTTTATGCAGACAATGGAATTTTGTTTCTACAGACTTGTGCAATTCCATACTCTTACTTCTGGACCTAATCAAAGAGTTTGGGGTGTTCTCGGGATACAAAATACACCTCCAACTTATTTTTTTAATGCAACGGAATGCTTTACATATCTCGGCATTTGTATTGTGCCAGAGATTGACCGCATAGTCTCAACAAACTATGACCCTGTCGTAGATTCAATAACTCAATCGATAGATAGGTCATCTTTACCTATTTCGTTAATTGGCCGGATTAACATTCTGAGAATGAATGTCCTCCCAAAACAGTTGTATCTATTTCAGAATATTACCTTGCCATCGACACCATCCATCTTTACAAGGTTTAAAAGATGTTCACTATATTTATCTGGAATAACAGACATGCCAGAGTTCGCTTGTCCTTATTGTACCTACCGTATGACAGAGGGGGGCTCCATTTGCCTAATATCCAGTGATACTACTGGGCAGCTCAGCTTCGCACCGCTATATACTATTTTACCTCAGAGTCTCTCCCTTTGTGGATAGAGATTGAAATGTTTTCAGTTGTACCCAAATTACCCCTTAACTTCTACATTTATTCAGCTGATATCAAGACACAAAAAAATAAACCCTTTGTTTTTAATACGATCAACATTTGGTATTAGGTGCAGAAGTTCCTTGGTGAAACGCATTCTTTGTCATGTTTTAGTCCTATCTGGGGAAACCACAGTTTCACTCCTGGCAGAGTTGATCCAGGTTTCTAACTATGGGCCAGCAAGGGTTTAACGAAAGTTGAGACCTGTATAAAGAAGGTATTTTTTTACAGCTAAGGAGCTTCATCACGGCTGCACAAAACAAAAACCTAACAGAACCCCTTCTGTCAACTTTAGAAAATAGGATCTCAACCCATTGTAATGGTAAGGGTAGAATTATACAATATGCTAGAGTCTGGCTCAACTGAATCCTCTGGCAGAAACTGAACTCTTGGAAGGAAGATATTTGGGAGGACATAGTCTTGGACGAATGGAGTAGTATATGTACTAAGGCTCAGACACAGACTGTGAATACTCAGCTAAAACTATTGCAATACAATTGGTTGATGCAAACATATGTAACCCCTGCTAAGTTAAATAAGTTTAATTGTACAATTCCAGATATATGCTACAACTGCAATAACTCTAAAGGGACTCTGTTTCATTGTCTGTGGGACTGTGATAAAATACAAGATTTTTGGAAGGAGGGTATCACATACGATATCCCAAATAGTATCAATAAAATTGCCTCTCCATCCCAAAGTGTTTATCCTGGGGTTGTAACCAATCAATCCTCATCTAATGAACCAAGTACAAACACTTATAGATATGAGCTTGTTGCAAACAAAATGCTTGATAGCTCTTGGCTGGAAAAGTGTGAACAGGCCTAGTATTGCCCAATGGCTTAGGGAAATGTCATCTTGCTTAAAAATGGAAAAGAAAACATATACGGTTAAGGGTAAACAAGACATTTTTGAAAAGGTTTGGGGACCATTTTGGGATTTTGTTGAGCAGAGTGATGTGGGTGAAATATTGGCTAATGAAGGGAACTCTGGGTAGTGCACTATGCTTTGTGTGCGTGTGGGGTGGTGGTGAGGGATATCCAATTGGCTTGTGGCGCTGTTTCATCTGAAATTTGTCCCAAATATGTTCTATCCTATAGGGTCAGACAACTATAAAATGTGATTTTGGCGGTTTTATTCTTCAGTAACACCTATGTTTTGTCTTAGATGTTTCATAATTTATTTATTTGTATTTTTTGATGCAGTTAACTTTTGATGCAATGTTTGCTGTTCTTTTTTTTCATTATGTTATTTCTGCTTATATACAGTTGAAGTCGGAAGTTTACATACACCTTAGCCAAATACATTTAAATTCAGTTTTCACAATTCCTGACATTTAATCAAAGTAAAAATTCCCTGTCTTAGGTCAGTTAGGATGACCACTTTATTTTAAGAATGTAAAATGTCAGAATAATAGTATAGAGATTGATTTGATTTATTTCAGCTTTTATTTATTTCATCACATTCTCAGTGGGTCAGAAGTTTACATACACTCAATTAGTATTTGGTAGCATTGCCTTTAAATTGTTTAACTTGGGTCAAACGTTTTGGGTAGCCTTCCACAAGCTTCCCACAATAAATTGGGTGCATTTTGACCCATTCCTCCTGACAGAGCTGGCGTAACTGAATCAGGTTTGTAGGCCCCCTTGCTCGCACACACTTTTTCAGTTTTGCCCACACATTTTCTACAGGATTGAGGTCAGGGCTTTGTGTTGGCCACTCCAATACCTTGACTTTGGAAGTATGCTTGGGGTCATTGTCCATTTGGAAGACCCATTTGCGGCCAAGCTTTAACTTCCTGACTGATGTCTTGAGATGTTGCTTCAATATATCCACATAATTTTCCTCCCTCATGATGCCATCTATTTTGAAGTGCACCAGTCTCTCCTGCAGCAAAGCACCCCCACAATATGATGCTGCCACCCACGTGCTTCACGGTTGGAATGGTGTTCTTCGGCTTGCAAGCCTCCCCCTTTTTCCTCCAAACATAACTGTGGTCATTATGGCCAAACAGTTCTATTTTTGTTTCATCAGACCAGAGGACATTTCTCCAAAAAGTATGATCTTTGTCCCCATGTGCAGTTGCAAATGGTAGTCTGGCTTATTTTAATGGTGGTTTTGGAGCAGTGGCTTCTTCCTTGCTGAGCGGCCTTTCTGCTTATGTCGATATAGGACTTGTTTCACTGTGGATATAGATACTTTTGTACCTGTTTCCTCCAGCATCTTCACAAGGTCCTTTGCTGTTGTTCTGGGATTGATTCGCACCAAAGTATGTTAATCTGTAGGAGACAGAACGCGTCTCGTTCCTGAGCGGTATGATGGCTACGTGGTCCCATGGTGTTTATACTTGTGTACTATTGTCTGTACAGATAAACGTGATTTCTTTTGATTTTCCCATGTTGTCAAGGAAAGAGGCACTGAGTTTGAAGGTAGGCCTTGAAATACATCCACAGGTACACCTCCAATTGACTCAAATTATGTCAATTAGTCTATCAGAAGTTTCTAAAGCCATGGCATCATTTTCTGGAATTTTCCAAGCTGTTTAAAGGCACAGTCAACTTAGTGCATGTAGACTTCTGACCCACTGGAATTGTGATACAGTGAATTATAAGTGAAATAATCTGTCTTTAAACAACTGTTGTAAAAATTACTTGTGTCATGCACAAAGTAGATGTTCTAACCCACTTGCCAAAACTATAGTTTGTTAAGAAGAAATTTGTGGAGTGGTTGAAAAATGAGTTTTAATGACTCCAACCTAAGCGTATGTAAACTTCTGAATTCAACTGTATGTCTTGTTAAAGAAGAAAAATCTAAAAACATATTGTTTAAAAAAAAGAAAAGCCCTTACACAGCCTAGAGGTGCGTTGGGTCATTGTCCTGTTGAAAAACAAATTATAGTGGGACTAAGCCCAAACCAGATGGGATGGCGTATCGCTGCAGAATGCTGTGGTAGCCATGCTGGTTAAGTGTACCTTGAATTCTAAATAAATCAGACAGTGTAACCAGCAAAGCACCCCCACACCATAACACCTCCTCCTCCATGCTTTATGGTGGGAAATACACATGCGGAGATCATCCGCTCACCCACACCGCGTCTCACATAGACACGGCGGTCCGAACCAAAAATCTCCAATTTGGTCTCCAGACCGAAGGACAAATTACCACCGGTCTAATATCCATTGCTCATGTTTCTTGTCCCAAGAAATTATCTTATTATTGGTGTGCTTTAGTAGTGGTTTCTTTGCAGCAATTCATCTTTAAAGGCCTGATTCACGCAGTCTCCTCTGAACTGGTGATGTTGAGATGGGTCTGTTACTTGAACTCTAAAGCATTTATTTGGGCTGCAATTTCTGAGGCTAGTTCTCTAAGCAAAGGTAACTCTGGGTCTTCCATTCCTGTGGCGGTCCTCATGAGAGCCAGTTTCATCATAGCGCTTGATGGTTTTTGCGACTGCACTTGAAGAAACGTTCAAAGTTCTTGATTTTCCGGATTGACTGACCTTCATGTCTTAAAGTAATGATGGACTGTCATTTCTCTTTGCTTATTTGAGCAGTTCTTGCCATAATATGGACTTAGTCTTTTACCAAATAGGGATATTTCTGTATACCACCCCTTCCTTGTCGCAACACAACTGATTGGCTGAAATGCATTAAGAAGGAAATAAATTCCCCAAATTAACTTTTAAGAAGGCACACCTGTTAATTGAAATGCATTCCAGGTGACTACCTCAAGAATCTGGTTTAGAGAATGCCAAGAGTGTGCAAAGCTGTCATCAAGGCAATCGGTGGCTATTTGAAGAATCTCAAATATAAAATACATTTAGATTTTTTTTTTAACACTTTTTTGGTTACTAAATTATTCCATATGGGTTTTTTCATAGTTTTGATGTCTTCACTATTATTCTACAATGTAGAAAATAGTACAAATAAATAAAACCCCTTGAATGAGTAGGTGTTCCAAAACTTTTGACCGGAGGTGTAAATCAAAACTGTAACTCGGCCACTCAGGAACATTCACTGTCTTCTTGGTAAGCAACTCCGGTGTAGATTTGGTATTGTGTTTTAGGTTATTGTAATGCTGAAAGGTGAATTCATTTCCCTGCGTCTGGTTGAAAGCAGACTGAAACAGACTGAAGCAGGTTTTCCTCTAGGATTTTGCCTGTGTTTAGCTCTATTACGTTTTTTTTTGTTGTGATAAACTCCCCAGCCCTTATCGATTACAAGCATACCCATAACACGATACAGCCACCACTATGCTTGAAAATATGGAGAGTGGTACTCAGTAATGTGTTCTATTGGATTTCCCTGAAACATAACACTTTTTATTCAGGACAAAATGTATTGCTTTACCACATTTTTGCAGCATTACTTTAGTGCCTTGTTGTAAACAGGCAAGTTTTTGAATATTTTATTCTGTACAGGATTCATTCTTTTCAAAGTGTCAATTAGGTTAGTATTGTGGAGTAACTAGAATGTTGATCCATCCTCAGTGTTCTCCTATCACAGCCATTAAACTCTGTAACTGTTTTAAAATCACCATTGGCCTCATGGTGAAATCCCTGAGCGGTTTCCGTCCTCTTTGGGAAATGAGTTAGAAGGGAACAATGAAACTTTGAAGTGACGGGATGTAATGATACACCATCCAAAGTGTAATTAATAACTTCAACATGCTCAAAGGGATATTCAACGTTTTTTTTATTTATTTGTACCCATCTACCAATAGGTGCCCTTCTTTGCAAGGCATTGGAAAACCTCTCTGGTCTTTGTGTTTAAAATTCAGTGCTCGACTGAGGGACCTTACATATAATTTAATGTGTGGGGTACAGAGGTGAAGTAGTCATTCAAAATGTTAAACACTATTATTGCACACAGAGTGAGTCCTTATTATGTGGCTTGTTAAGCACATTTTTACTACTAAACTTATTCAGGCTTTCCATAACAAAAGTGTCGAATACTTATTGACTTCGGACATTTCAGCTTTTCATTTTTTATTAATTTGTAAAAAATTAAGAAAAACATAACACTTTCACAATATGGGTTATTGTGTGTAGGCCAGTGACCCCCAAAAAATCTCAATTTAATCAATTTTATTATCAGGCTGTAACAACAAAATGTGGAAAAAATCAAAGTGTGAGAATACTTTCTGAAGGCACTGTATATCAGTAATGTCACGTCCTGACCATAGTAAGTGGTTATTTTCTATGGTAGAGTAGATCAGGGTGTGACAGGGGGTGTTTGTCTATGTTTTGTATTTCTATGTTCAGTTTCTAGTTTTGTATTTCTATGTTGGTTTTGTTTGGTATGATCTCCAATTGGAGGCAGCTGGTCGTCGTTGTCTCTAATTTGAGGTCATATTTAAGTTGATGTTTGTCCCACCTGTTTTTGTGGGTGATTATATTTTGAGTAGTGTGTTTTCTCTCTGCGTCACGGTTTGTTGTTTTTGTTAGTTCAAGTATTTAGTGTATTGCATTACGTTTCAGAAATAAATAAAGATGTGGAACTACAAACACGCTGCATTTTGGTTCGATCCTTCAGACAGCCGTGACAGAATCACCCACCACAAAAGGACCAAGCAGCATGGTAAGGAGTATCTGGAGGAATGGACTTGGGAGGAAATTTTGGATGGAAAAGGACCTTGGAGGCAGGCTGGGGAGTATCGACGCCCGAAGGAGGAAATTGAAGAAGCAAAGAGGGAGCGACGATACTACGAGGCGCTATATCCACCAATAGGCAAGGCGGAGAGGCAGCCCCCCCCAAATTGCATACGGGGAGTTTGGCGTCATCAGGGGGGAGACCTGATATAACTTCCCGTGCGTATCGGAGAGAGCCGTGGAGCAGACAGGAGCCAGTCAGGGAGTCAAGCGCGGAGCTCAACACAAGATTCCGAAGAGAGGTACTGGCAGAAAGAGCCCTACGGAGCGGGCGTGCTGAGGAGCGAGTGGATGGACGAGTAATGGGTTATGGTGTGATGCGCAATATATCGCCCATACGCACTCACAGCCCGGTGCGCTCAGTGCCAGCTCCTCACCGGTGTAGGGCGAAGATGGTCATTCAGCCAGGAAGGAGTAGGCCTGCTCAGCATGCCTGGTCTCCAGTTCGCCTCCATAGTCCGGTACGTCCATCCCGCACTCGCTCTGAGGTGCGTGTTACCAGTCTGGCACCACCTCGGCCAGTTCCACGCATCAGACCTCCAGTGCGCATGCCCAGTCCGGAGTGTCCTGTTCCTGCTCCCTGCACTCACCCTGTGGTGCGTGTTACCAGTCTGGCGCCACCTAGGTCAGTCCCATGCATCAGACCTCCAGTGCGCACGCCCAGTCCGGAGTGTCCTGTTCCTGCTCCCTGCACTCGCCCTGTGGTGCGTGTTACCAGTCTGGCGCCACCTAGGCCAGTCCCATGCATCAGACCTCCAGTGCGCACGCCCAGTCCGGAGTGTCCTGTTCCTGCTCCCTGCACTCGCCCTGTGGTGCGTGTTACCAGTCTGGCGCCACCTAGGCCAGTCCCATGCATCAGACCTCCAGTGCGCACGCCCAGTCCGGAGTGTCCTGTTCCTGCTCCCTGCACTCGTCCTGAGGTGGGGGTTACCAGTCTGGCGCCACCCATGCCAGTACCACGCATCAGGATTCCAGTGCACATTCCCCGTCCAGAGCTTCCGGCGACAGTTCCCCGTCCAGAGCTTCCGGCGACAGTTCCCCGTCCAGAGCTTCCGGCGACAGTTCCCCGTCCAGAGCTTCCGGCGACAGTTCCCCGTCCAGAGCTTCCGGCGACAGTTCCCCGTCCACAGCTTCCGGCGACAGTTCCCCGTCCACAGCTTCTGGCGACAGTTCCCCGTCCAGAGCTTCTGGCGACGTTTTTCAGTCCGGAACCTACTGAGACGGCCTACAGTCTGGAACCTACTGAGACGGCCTACAGTCCGGAACCTACTGAGACGGCCTACCTATTGAGAAGGATCTCAGCCCGGAACCTCCAGCGACGCCTCCTCAGTCCGGAGCCTCCAGCGACGCCCCCCCCCCAGCCCGGAGACTCCAGCGACACCCCTCGCAGCCCAGAGCCTCCAGCGACGCCCCCTCTGGCCCGGAGCCTCCAGCGACGCTCCCCAGCCCGGAGCCTCCACCGGCGCTCCCCAGCCCGGAGCCTTCAGCGGCGGCCTACAGCCCAGAACCTCTAGCAATGATCTACAGTCTGGTTCTTTCGACGACGATCCACAGTCAGGTAGTAAAGAAGCAGAGGGATCAGTGGGTGGAGTGGGGGTTACGCCCCGAACCGCCTCCATGGGGGGAGGCGCTGGATAAGAAGGTTCTGGGTACTGCATATGAGCCACCATAGACATTAGTCGCCCACCCTACCCTCCCTTTGTGGGGGGATTTGTTGGGGGGGGGGGTTAATTTAGGTGCGGTCGGAGTCCGCACCTTTGGGGGGGTACTGTCACGTCCTGACCATAGTAAGTGGTTATTTTCTATGGTAGAGTAGGTCAGGACATGACAGGGGGTGTTTGTCTATGTTTTGTATTTCTGTTGGTTTTGTTTAGTATGATCTCCAATTGGAGGCAGCTGGTCGTCGTTGTCTCTAATTGGACGTCATATTTAAGTTGATGTTTGTCCCACCTGTTTTTGTGGGTGATTATATTTTGAGTAGTGTGTTCTCTCTGCGTCACGGTTTGTTGTTTTTGTTAGTTCAAGTATTTAGTGTATTGCATTACGTTTCACGAATAAATAAAGATGTGGAACTACAAACACGCTGCATTTTGGTCCGATCCTTCAGACAGCCGTGACAAGTAAAGACCACCTCTTCCAGGGCAATAGGAGTAGCCATTTCTCTCTATACTCAGCCAGGGGGCAGAAGAATCATGTCTAAACCAATTTAGGATAGGGCGAAACGCTAG
Organism: Salmo trutta; assembly: GCF_901001165.1. NCBI lineage: Eukaryota > Metazoa > Chordata > Actinopteri > Salmoniformes > Salmonidae > Salmo > Salmo trutta. The sequence continues at coordinate 6,812,901 of NC_042968.1, read as the reverse complement.
TGCCTGGAAATACAAGTGTAGTACGGATAGTTCTCCTAAGTCTTTCCCTTTTTGTAAATGTGTTCATTTTATCCGGGATTGTTTAGCTTGCCATATACATTTTGAAACTGCACTATGAATTGTATCGCAATAGCCAGAAGGGGGAACCATGGGAAGCATTGAACTGCAGAAATTCAGCCGTGGCAATATGTTCATTTTGACATGAGATCTTCTGCCGTTTTAAAGCAACTGGGATATTATTTCATCTACTGAGGTCAGATGGAATTGATTTGAGCGTTCTGTTAATTATAGTTTCATCAAGGGAAGGAAATACATCTACTCCCAAATATTTAAAAAGACCTCGGGAGGAATACTGTCGTATACAGGTTTTTTGTTTTAAGCCTTTCCCAAACCTTAACCACTCGAAGTTAATGCCTAAACTTAATTGTAAACCATGTATGTTTACTTTCACTTCATACATAGACGTTTATCCCCTTTCTGAAAAGTCTGATTCGGAAGTGAGACTGTGATACCTTGTTGACTGGATAGTCTTAGTCAGAAGCTTGATTTGAACACACATAAATTCACAGGTGCACATAAAGTATAGCCATAAAAAACAATGTGACACATACACACACAAGTACACCAATGCACATACTCACACGTGGTTTCCACATCAACAAAGACCAATTGCTTCTTTGTCTACACGGCTATCAAATATCACACACACACACCTTGAAAAAGAAATTACTTATGACTACACGCCTGTCAAATACAGTAGAGCACGCTGCACACGCCCCCCAACACACACTACTAATAATTTAACAAATCTACATCCACCAATGGTTTATCATATCCAATTACTGTTCTCTCCCCTAGTCATTTATTCAGACCTGTCTTCCCCTGCTTCCACCTGGCCGCTATATTTTTGTTCACTTCATCCCTTCTTTACCTGGATGCTAAACACCCTGTCAGAGTGAAAAAAAACCTATTTCATTTTCTCTCTTGTTCTCACTTTCGCTCTCTCTCACTCGCTCTGCAGATGTGTGATCATTAAAGAGAGGCTCTGTGGTCTACTACTGCTGTCCTCTTGCATTGAGAGGTCTTTAAAGAGCGCCAGTAGTGAAGTGTGGGAAAAGCTTTCATTTACACAGGGGATCAACTGAGACCAAGGTCTCATTTGCAGTACAGCACTGTTTTCAATACAAAGAAGAAGAAAAACATATATACACAAACTTAAGACATATACACAATAAGAAAAAGAATCAAAATTAACATTTAAAAGGTCATAAATAGATTTTTTTGAATTGCCCAAGGCACCAGAACATCCATTCTAAGAGTTTTTTGTTAATTGTTCCACATGTGAAGTGTATCATAACTGAAGGTGCATTTTCCAATCTGTGTAGAAAGTGGGGGGATCTGAAGTGTAATGTAATTAATTGACCTAGTTTTATAATTAGTAATTCTAAGATATTAGAGATGTCAGATACATTGGATGTTTTTTACATTAACGCTTCATAGATAAATATCATAAAATTCTGCTTTCTTCTGGCGGTTAAAGAGGCCCAACCTACTTCTAGACATAAGGAACAGTGGTGAGTTTTAAAACCAGAGCCAGTAATGAACCTCAGAGCACAATGACATACAGCATCCAAGGGTTTAAGTGTGGACGCTGCAGCATGCATGTAAATAACATCCCCATAATCCAATACACACATAAAGGTGGCCTGAAACATTTTCTTTCTATTAACAGGTGTTGTTTCTGTAAAATAAACCAATCTTAAATTTCAACTTTCTTACCAGCTCAGATATGTGTTTTGAAAGACAACTTGTCATCTAGCCATATACCAAGATATTTATAATAAGGAACAAGTTAAACTTCTATACAATTTAGGCTAGTAATTTTATAGTCACTGAGATTTAAATGATGTTGTCTAGAGAAGAGCATATATTTTGTTTTGTTAGGATTCAGCACCAACTTAAAATCAGAAAGTGTCTTCTGCAGTATCAGAAAGTCAGATTTCAAATTTGAAAATGCTTGGCCAATAGTAGGTGCAATAGAGTATAACACAGTATCGTCAGCGTATAAATGAATTTAAAAATGTCTCATACTATCATTGATGTTATCAAGATAGATAGTAAACACTAGTGGCGCTAGTACTGAGCCTTGTGGGACACCCTTTTGAAGCTCTAGAAACTCAGATTTGATACCATCTGCCATGATGGCTTTGGTTCATTCATGGAGATAATTATTGAAACATAAGCAAACATCAGAGCCCAGTCCAATTGAAGACAGCTTATTTAATAATCAGTGTCAAAAGCTTTGGATAGGTCAATAAACATGGCAGCACAACTTTTCTATTATCCAAGCCGATTGCAATTTCATTCGCAACAAGCATTGTGGCGGTAGTAGAGCTATTTTTAGGTCTAAAGCCAGACTGATTTATAAGCCTATAGGCCTTTGCATGCAATGCCCCGATACATTTAGTGCTCAAATCTCTGACAGCTGAACCGTGAGGTGGACAATTATTGTTTTAGAAAAGTAGACAAACAAATACACCCCCCAAAAAATAGGCTATAAAGATTTGCATATGCTACACCTTGAAACACAAGGAATAGTGTTTATGTAATTTGTTCTAGGCTGTTTTTAAGGACATCTAAATGTGGCTCATTTGGCCAACATCCTTCGTTTATTGATGGCGATGGCTATGCCAGGTTGGACCGGAAGCATATGGATTTCCATACATTTTCTAAAATGTCTGGTAAATTAAAATCTTCCCTGTGCCAAAATTTTCTAAAGGAAACTCAGAAATGGCATATTATTCTTATGAAGATTTTGGAATGTTCACATGAAAGTCTGTCGCTAATTGGACGGAAACCTAGCTATAGACATCCTAAAGACTCTGGCAAGTGTGCTAGTCCAGTGTCACTTTGATTATGCCTGCACTTGGTTCACCAGCAGCCCCAAACATCTAAGCTACCAGCCAAACAAGCTTGTAAGAAATGTACTTAAACACCCCATTATACTCATCTGGAGATTGTGCATTTTTTTCATCTCTTTTATCTCTGTATATGTTTATGTATTTATGTACAAAAAAAAAAAGAAATAGGGACAACAATGGAAATAAGTCCCTGACTGTATTGTGCAATTCCGGTCACTTAAAAAATCTTTGTCTACTATTATTTTTTTTTAAGTGACAAATAAAATCTAGCAATCAATCCAAACTGTGCAGCAGCCAATTGATGAATAGAAAGGGACATCTGTTACAAAACACCAAAAAGTTTCATTTGGAGATTGTCAAGTCAAGCTTTCTGTAAAAACCAACGCTGGAGATGAGAAGCCGGTACGGGGAGTCAACATTTATTCAGGAACAGACAGGTAACAAAACAGGAACAGCATCAGCACACGGGTAAACTACGACAAATGACAATTAATGTTGAAGCAGGGAACCAGACAGATATAGGGGAGGTAATGACAGAGGTGATTGAGTCCAGGTGAGTCCATTTGCTGATGCGCATGACGGGGGGAAGGCAAGTGTGCTTAATGATGGTGGTAGGAGCGCGTAATGCTGGCGAGCCTGGCGCCTTCGAGAGCCAGGGTGTGGGAGTGGGGACGGGTGTGACACTTTTGATACTGGGTAAGCCTATAAGGTAGGGAGGGATGCATTTTCTGTTTGTCGAGATTGACATAGTCTATTTATTGTGGTGTTGAAAACGCAAACTATGATATAAGTGTCCAAAGTCGATATGCTTTGTTTATTGGTTGTGTGGTGCATTAGCACAGAAACATGTTGGTGGAAAATTTGTTGCATATATTTTATATAAATAAATATGGCATCAAAATGTTGAAAATCTGATTTCCCCTTAGCTGATCATTGTTTGCAGCCAGCTCTGATCGTAGGGTAATGAAATAGGCCGGGAGAGTGAGCTCGCCTGTGGTGGTCGGCGAACCCTCAATCTTCTGGCCCGTAGCCCTGCTTGGCATCGACTGCGTCACAAAAGCATGCTGAAGTGGCAAGTTGATATCCACGTTCATAAACACTGGGTTGTTGCAGTTATTGTTATTTGTGGTCGTAAACGTTATTTTCAGTTAATTCAATGAGGGGGGAGGGTCTTCAATTTATTTTACAGTACAAGGAGAGGGTCATGTGAAAATATGTGTTACTTTGGGGGGGGGTGCATTTTTTTTTATGACATCTTGAGTTGGACCAGCCCCCCCCCCCCCACCAACACACACACACACACACACACACACACACACACACACACACTTAAAATACATTGGGATCCTCTGAAAAAAAGGCACAACATACAATAAATGCTGTCTATGTTACCATGGTGCTCAGCATCCCATCCATCCCAGCACAGCTACTCAGAACTGGACCTATAGGATACGAAGACGGCAAAAGCTGAACAGCCATGCTGAATTAATTAGTAAGAGAGACAGTCTCTGTGGATTAGACCATATGGATCTGTTAATGATCGTAATCAACCAGCTTCTTGTATAATTGTCTTTTCAACCTCTCTGGATCTGAAATGGTGCTGAGTGTTCTATACCCCCTGCTCTCAGCTCTTTGCTCACGGCGCGCTTTCTGCCTTGAAAAGTGATACTTTTGCCCTACTTCATGCATTTTATAGCAAAAATCATTTACAACTTTGCAAGGTTTACTATGGGCCCAAACAGTCCTGGTATACACCTCAAGGACTGCAAACAAGAGACAAAAAACATCTGAACTAAAACAAAACTAACTTTCTTCATTCTTCCCCCTTTTAAAGTTGAAAGCTTACGTTTTCCATAAACAGCAAAGATCAGATTCACACTCTCATACTTCCTCCTCTACAGATATTACTGTTGCCTAGGGAGACAGAACAGCCTTAATCACCGAACGACCAGGTTTCGATTGACAGTTCTAATGGTGGATCAGAGCTGCCGTGTCATAATTAGCTAGTCATGAGTTGGCCCCCACAGCGATCTCTGTCTCTGCCCACCAAGGACTGGACGGTGACTGAAGGGGAGATGTCTGACAACTACCCCACGGGCAGACCAGGGAGAGGAAAAAAAGAGTCAGAGATAGAGAGATTGTGGAAGGAGGAGAGAGCAGGAGAGACAAAAAGACAAAGAGGCAGAGAGAGGAGAGAGATAACTGAGACAGAGAAGGTTTGAATGGGAAGAGTATGAGAGATAAGAACAAGAGAGAGAGAGGAGAGAAAATGATTCACACAGAGATAAAGAAATAAATAAGAGAGACTAGGGAGCACAGTAAAAGCAGATGAAGACATATAGCACCACAAGGCACAATAAAAGAAAGGTTGGAAACTGCAAGCAGCTGTCAGAGTCACTCAGCTCCCCTCAAGCTGGACAGACAGACCCTGGCCATCTGGAAAGTGAGCAAAAGGATTCTGGGGGATACAATCGAAGAGATGATCTGTCAATCATGCAATAATGGAACTTGAGGCATCCGACACACACCCACGTACACACACACATGCAAGTGCACGCATGCAAGCACGCGCACACACACAAAGGCTCAGATGGGTAAAAATATTTTCTCGCTGCAAACATGGCGTGTTTATTTTTGTTGTTCAGACAAGAGGAAATCAGTAGAGTATGTACTCTTCAGTGAGTCAATGTTGATCTTTCGATCCATCCAGAGCCTTTGACATTATGTAGAAATAACACTTAGAAATATATCTCAGTTTGAAATGTCTCTCTCTGCTTGGAGATGCATCTGTTCCCAGTCTCTCTCTCTCTCTCACACACACACACACACACACACACACACACACACACACACACACACACACACACACACACACACACACACACACACACAAATGTCAAACTGTCCTTGGTGATCCCTGTTAGGAAACAATTCCAGGGCATTTCTCAGAACAAAATCCACAATACATGGCAGGAAACGTTACCTAACCCTATGAATAATCCAACAGTTACAATGCTACTTTCTATTTATATCCCTGAACAGTATTTGAGTTCAAATGAGATTTTCTATGATCATCTCCAGGACTTCTTAAATGTAACTAAATGTAATCAAAAATGTAATCCACATAATCCCCGAAAATAATTATTTATCTTGAGAGGGCCATAAACAATAACTAGTAATTCTGCATAGGCCTACTCCAAGAGGTTAAAATCTCACCTTTCTGGTAAAAATATTTATAAATTGCTGAGGTGTAGTCACTTTTGAGGACACAAGTTCCTATACAACAAAACTGTATGAGGCTTGAAATATAGCATTATCAATTCATATAATGACTAACTAACATTTTGCCTGTTAGAGATTATGTGTATATTTTCTAAAGGTCTCTCTTGATCACAAGAGCTCTAGCTTGGCTCCCTGAACTCGTTAGGAACTCACCTTTCATCTCATTTTAATCATATCCGTCTATGATAAACAGTGGTTATTGTTTAAAATCTATGAATTATTTTCGATTACTGGCTATAAATCGGTCTCTGAATGTGCTACAGCACGAAAATATATGCGTTGTTGGTGGCTGTGATGTAGGGTTCAGCCAGGAGTTGACAGACAGTCGGAAGAGAGAATTAAATGGTAGGACGGACATCCCAGCTTCAAGTGGTGTCAGATTTCACACCCTACTTCACACAGGCAGAAGAGACAAACTCCTGTGTTTGTGAGAATAAGGGTTATCGCTTAATGCAACCCTTTTCGATCTATGGTGTCCACATTTAGATTTATAAAAGAAAATGTTGGTCGGAACCAGTACCAGAACCATGCAGGTCCCCAAAACAGGGGACTTAACATCTAAGAGGTTTTAATTAGAGAAAAAACAGACACAACCAGAATAAATCTGCTATGCACTGAACTAAAGCAACAATGACCGAAACTGCTGTAGACGTCCACACGAGGCATTTTCCGTCTCACCACAGACAAATCAAAACAAACAGTGATGGTTGACCTATAGCTGACCCTGTACACTGTGGCTTACTCTCCCTCGGGGGGGACTTTGATATTTATCTGACCTTTACCATGGTAGCCACCGTTCCTGCTCATTGTATACCTCATTGTACATTGATAGCTGATCCCTCGGTCTATTAAAATATAAATTTCAAATGTTATTAATATTAATACAAATATTTCTTCAAAAAATATATTTCAAGAATCCCTGAAACGTAATGAATGCAATCTTGCAATGAAATGAATGGTGAGCCACAATGCTGCACAGTGCACACCTATAGTGAGGAAAAGTCAAGTGAGCGAGTGCCTGCATGAGGGAGGCTGTGGACACCCTGCTAGCACGTACTGTAGCTAGCCAGCCTAACATTGCACCACTCTGCAAAAAATGATTTTAACAGAATACTTAGTTTTTTCCTGGAAAAAAAACACAACAATGTTGAAATAAATTCTAACAAATGTACTTGACATTTGACTTGTTCTAAATGTTTAAACTATGTGTATTGGCGTGCACATGAATACATACCTCTCCTCAGTAGACTCAAAGCAGACTGGGGAGGGACAATTCCTACTGCTGACGGGATAGTACTGCAGGCCAGAGTAGTATATCACAGCGCAATCAATGCTCACAATCCATATGGATATGGACAATTATAAAAACTGATGGAAGGATTTAGGTTTTATGTGAAATACACACAATACAATATTAATACTCGTTACGTGTATGTGTGCGTAAATACACTACCATTCAAAAGTTTGTGGTCAATTAGAAATGTCCTTGTTTTTGAAAGAAAAGCACATTTTTGGTCCATTAAAATAATATCAAATTGATCATAAGAAATACACTGTAGTCCAGCATCCCGGAGTCGCCTCTTCACTGTTGATGTTGAGACTGGTGTTTTGCGGGTACTATTTAATGAAGCTGCCAGTTGAGGACTTGTGAGGCATCTGTTTCTTAAACTAGACACTCTAATGTACTTGTCCTCTTGCTCAGTTGTGCACCGGGGCCTCCTACTACTCTTTCTATTCTGGTTAGAGCTGTTCTGTGAAGGGAGTAGTACACAGCGTTGTATGAGATCTTCAGTTTCTTGGCAATTTCTCGCATGGAATAGCCTTCATTTCTCAGAACAAGAATAGACTGATGAGTTTCAGAAGAAAGTTCTTTGTTTCTGGCCATTTTGAGCCTGTAATCGAACCCACAAATGCTGATGCTGCAGACACTCAACTAGTCTAAAGAAGGCCAGTTTTATTGCTTCTTTAATCAGAACAACAGTTTTAGCTGTGCTAACATAATTAGCACATAAACTTGGATTAGCTAACACAACGTGCCATTGGAACATAGGAGTGATGGTTGCTGATAATGGGCCTCTGTACGCCTATGTAGATATTCCATTAAAAATCAGCTGTTTCTAGCTACAATAGTCATTTACAACATTAACAATGTCTACACTGTATTTCTGATCAATTTTATGTTATTTTAATGGACAAAGAATGTGCTTTTCTTTCAAAAACAAGGACATTTCTAAGTGACCCCAAACTGTTGAACAATAGTGTGCATGAGTGCATACATGAGTGTGTGTGTGTTGTTCCCAGATGTACTGTACCTACATTAGTGAAGCTCACATCGTTTTGATTTATGGAGGAAAACTGGAGAGCTTGGAAAAAAATGGACAGAATTTTAGCAAGATGAAATCGTATTAAAATCTGTTCATATACTGTACACCCCTAGGAAGAATGGGATACCTTTTTTAAAAACATTTTCTGTCGAGCGAGCACTTAGATACTGTATATATGGTCATTATCATAATTTCATAGATTGTTTGGAAATGACGTAGAGTAAGGCATTTGTGAAAATTCTATAGGAATATAGTGAGGGAAAGCGGCCGTGCGTTTGGACAATTAGTAAATAAAACCTAATAAAAACTATTGTCTTGTCCAGGACAGGAGTCTACTCAGACCGGGGCACCATGGCCAATCAGCGCTACAGTAGGCCTTTATGCAAATAAGCCATTTGCCACATGGGCTTGCCGTCATTCACTTTGAACTGGACTGTGTGTTTACAGGCAGGAGCAACAGTGCGATTTCAGATCATTAAAACACATTCACTCAAATGCCACGAAATACACCTGAATAGATTTTTGCTAATATTTAAATACCACGGGAGTCCTCTTATATTTTGGAACTTTACAGTCAACTTTCTCATCAACAATGAGATGACCTGAAATCTTACGAGGGAACATTAAATATACCCTCTCAAATGTTTTCAGCTAGTTGGCCGTCAAAATTGCACTGATAAACAATAGGAAATAGTAGCCTCCTCGTCCTTCTGCAGCCAATGCATGCTTGTCCAAACCAATGTTTTGACAACTGAATGTGAACTTGCCTGCCCGCCCATTTGATTGACACCAAATACATTTGATTGACAACTAAGGGTGCATTGTTAAATTGCCTCCAGTGTGTCAGAGTGCACTCTGGGTCGTTCATAAAACTCAGAGCGTTGTCAGAGCACACACTGTACAATTGACTATGGACAATCTGGCTGAGGATTAGGGTTCCTGACAACGGCAGCCATGCACCCAAGCTAACTGGCTAAATGTAGCTAGCTTGATAGCTACTTCCAGACACAAATGAGAGAACACCTCACTCTGACCATTTTACTCACCCTAGCAGAGCTGGTTAGGCTGTGTGTCTTAATCCTAGTCCTGGGGACGCAAAGGGGCACACATTTCTGTTTTTGCCTTCGCACTACACACTTGATTCAAATCATCAAAGATGATGATGAGTTGATCATTTGAATCTGCTGTGTAGTACTAGGGCAAAAACAGAAATGTCCACCCCTTTTGTGTTCCCAGGATTAGGAAACCGGGATCTAGAGCGTTAGTGACTAACTGTGCTGCTGGCAACAATTTAATTACTTTGTTTTCAGACATTTACTGACTCCGGTCATATTCAGTGGGCATTGCGCACTCATAAATTCATCAAATATTCTGCGCTCTGGCACAGTCAGACGAGAGTGCTATGAAGTCGAGTAGATAGCCAGAGTGAATTTAAACGCAAGAGATATGCTAATTGGATAACAGATGGTCAAGTTCAGTATAGCTAACTAGCAAAGCGATTCATATTTCATTCCATCTAACCAAATGACACCTGCATCTTTAGCTGTTGTCACCGAAAACCATTGAGGGGAAATAGTCGGTCACTCACCCACTCCTCCAATGACATGACATCCTCCCAGCAGCGAGGTAGCTGACATTAGACTCTGTTTTTAGCTTGCTAAATAAATAAACTCAGCAAGAAAAGAAACGTCCCTTCTTCAGGACCCTGTCTTTCAAAGATAATTTGAAAAAATACCAAATAACTTCACAGATCTTCATTGTAAAGGGTTTAAACACTGTTTCCCATGCTTGTTCAATGAACCATGAACAATTAACGAACATGCACCTGTGGAACAGTTGTTAAGACACTAACAGCTTACAAACGGGAGGCAATTAAGGTCACAGTTATGAAAACTTAGGACACTAAAGAGGCCTTTCTACTGACTCTGAAAACACCAAAAGAAAGATGCCCAGGGTCCCTGCTCATCTGCATGAACATGCCTTAGGCATGCTGCAAGGAGGCATGAGGACTGCAGATGTGGCCAGGGCAATAAATTACAATGCCCTTACTGTGAGACGCCTAAGACAGCGGTACAGGGAGACAGGACGGACAGCTGATCATCCTCGCAGTGGCAGACCATGTGTAACAACACCTGCACAGGATCAGTACATCCGAACATCACACCTGCGGGACAGGTACAGGATGCCAACAACAACTGCCCGAGTTACGTACAATCCCTCCATCAGTGCTCAGACTATCTGCAATAGGCTAAGAGAGGCTGGACTGAGGGCTTGTAGGCCTGTTGTAAGGCGGGTCCTCACCAGACATCACCGGAAACAACTTCGCTTATGGGCACAAACCCACCGTCGCTGGACCAGACAGGACTGGCAAAAAGTGGTCTTCACTGATGAGTCACGATTTTGCCTCACCAGGGGTGATGTTCAGATTTGTGTTTATCGTCAAAGGAATGAGCGTTATAGCGAGGCCTCTACTCTGGAGCGGGATCGATTTGGAGGTGGAGGGTCCATCATGGTTTGGGGTGGTGTGTCACAGCATCATCGGACTGAGCTTGTTGTCATTGCAGGCAATCTCAACGCTGTGCATTACAGGGAAGACCTCCTCCTCCTCATGTTGTACCCTTCCTGCAGGCTCATCCTGACATGACCCTCCAGCATGACAATGCCACCAGCCATAGTGCTTGTTCTGTGTGTGATTTCCTGCAAGATAGGAATGTCAGTGTTATGCCATGGCCAGCGAAGAGCCCGGATCTCAATCCCATTGAGCACATCTGGGACCTGTTGGATCAGAGGGTGAGGGCTAGGGACATCCCCCTCAGAAATGTCCGGGAACTTGCAGGTGCCTTGGTGGCAAGAACTGGCAAATCTGGTGCAGTCCATGAGGAGGAGATGTACTGCAGTACTTAATGTAGCTGGTGGCCACACCAGATACTGACTGTTACTTTTGATTTTGACCCCCTCTTTGTTCAGGGACACATTATTCCATTTCACATGTCTGTGGAACTTGTTCAGTTTATGTCTCAGTTGTTGAATCTTGTTATGTTATAAATACAAATATTTACACATGTTAAGTTTGCTGAAAATAAATAAACGCTGTTGACAGTGAGAGGACGTTTCTTTTTTGCTGAGTTTATTCAGCGGGTGGTGCGCGTTGCTAAATTTGTCGAGAGTGCTCTGAAATTGGAGTAGATATCCAGAATGAATTTGCAAAAGCAAGAATTATGCTAACTGGATAACAGTCATTCAAGTTCGTGCTAGCTAACCAAATGACACCTGCATCTCTAGATGTGTATAGCAACCGAAAAACAATATGGGGGTAAAAAGTCAGTCAGTCACTTGCCCACTCCTCCACTAACATGACATTCTTCTAGTAGCTAGCTAGCTAACGTTAGGCTCTGTGTTTTTAGCTTGCTACATAAATAGATACGCTATAGCCTATTAGCCCCATTATGACTGACTTGTGATCATTGCCCTTGCTAGTTTGATTGTATTGACATTTACATTGAGTCATTGAAACTGACACATTGCATCCCGAATGGAGGCAGCAAACAATGTACCAGGCCAGCTGTAATTTACAACCTGCTAGGAATATTTTTTGTACTAAATGTATTGGTGAATTATATGAATCATGCATTGAACTGCATCCATCTATTCTGCCAACAAAGCCTTAGGGGACGTCATGGAATGTTGAGTCAAATTGAACCTATTTCTTAAACCTCTTATAAAGTTAGTATTGCAGCATAAACTGGAATTTGTATATATTTTTACTGATATTGTGATTGTCTGTTTGTTTCATATCTGCAAAACAGTTAAAACGTTGTCAGTTACACTTTAAATTGCCCGAACGGCAACAGAAAATCAGTCTTTTATGCCATGAACCCTAAGAGCCAATGGATATGATTATGTATAAGCCACTCTTAGATTTGTTCAAAGGCGTGTTCCTCTGAGTTTGTTTGCACAAATATGTAGTCTCAGTTAACCCAGAACTAAAGTCTTGTGTAATTGGTCAGTTGCTCGATTAAGTTCTGGGTCCATACATGTTAAGAGAAGGGATTAAGAGAAGCTAGAAAGAGGAGCGGAACCGGAACGAGGAGCTCCACCCTCTCTCTTTGCAAGTTATGGGCAAGTTTATGGGCCAAATGTCCCCTTCCCTTCCGAATTTCGAAAGATACTAACACCTGCAAAATCGTGATTTTTCCAAATAACTAGTGACGAAAAACCCAAACACCGGAACTACTTCTGCTAGTTATCCCACACGTCCCATTCCTTCCTGACAGATTCTACTTGTACCAGTTACCAGTCTGTCCACAAGAGATTAACGGATATGCCACATGCTGAAAGCATGTCTCATACATGAAACTAACACGTTCTTAGCATGTTCACCCACCTCCCAGTGGAGTAGCATGTTGGGGAGGACATGGAAATACCCATAGAGAAAGGGCAAACATGTCAACGGGACATGTAACATGACATGTTCTCTCAGGGCAATAGCAGGTTCCACGGATCTCCTTCCATCTGACATGTGACGCTTGCCCTTTCTCTATAGGTGTTCCCATGTCCTCCCCAACATATAACATGTCCTAAGCATGCTCACCCTCTCACAGTGCAGTAGCATATTTTCCAGCCCTCACTCGCAGTAATGTTTGACGATTGATTACTCCCATGATAAAGTCCTGGTGGTCACGCCAACACACACACACACATCCCGTTAATCACACGCACGATTGCACACACAGTTAATCCCCTGACACACAACCTTGTTTGCATGCCCGCGCCCTTTTCTGGTCCTAGCCGCCCGTCTCTGTGATGCTATGCAGGAAACATCGCCATGACAACCCCTAAATCAGCCGATCGTCCTCAGTCCTCATGGTCAATAAGTCATATTAGCTCCTCAGTGGCAGGCAGAGGTCATTATCCACACACTGTCAATAACCACTCCCTGGAGGTGTGGGAGAATAACTGTTCTGGAGTGGATATAGTGTAGCACCTTTCCATCACTACACTCTACATTTAAAGTCAGGGTATACAGAAAATGAGGAAGCATTTATTTACTGTTTCCATTGGTATTTACAATGAAAATGAGGTTTAATCAATGTCTAACAACATGGTGCCAAATTAAATTTCAGGTCAATGCTCAACATCTACTATTGGGCCCAAGGATTGGTAACATCATGTCCAGTGTATTGAGAACTATATTTACCATTTCATCTTGTCATTTGGATGTAAATGTCTTGTCATTTCGGCACCTTAAAGTATCATTGTATCTCTAATATGACCATGAACAGCACATAGCAATGGCATTATGATAAAGGAACACTATAAAGGACACTGCATGCACAGTACACTACGTTCTTCCCATATTAATCCTGTCTTCCATACCATGAGGTTACCATGAATAATACCATTTATTTCAATCAAATGTATTTATCAAGCCCTTTTTACATCAGCCGATGTCACAAAGTGCTATACAGAAACCTAGCCTAAAACCCCAAACAGCAAGCAATGCAGATGGAGTAGCACGGTGGCAAGGAAAAACTCCCTAGAAAGGCAGGAACCTAAGAAGAAACCTAGAGAGGAACCAGGCTCTTCTGGTTGTGCCGGGTGGAGATTAAAACAGTACATGGCCAAGATGTTCAAATGTTCATAGGGGGCCAGCAGGGTCAAATAATAATAATCACAGTGGTTGTAGAGGGTGCAACAGGTCAGCACCTCAGGAGTAAATGTCAGTTGGCTTTTCATAGCCGATCATTCAGAGTTAAAGACAGAAGGTGCGGTAGAGAGAGAGAGTCGAAAACAGCAGGTCCGGGACAAGGTAGCACGTCCGGTGAAGAAGTCAGGGTTCTATAGCCGCAGGCAGAACAGTTGAAACTGGAGCAGCAGCAGGACCAGGTGGACTGAGGACAGCAAGGAGTCATCAGGCCAGGTAGTCCTGAGGCATGGTCCTAGGGCTCAGGTCCTCCGAGAGAAGAGAAAGAGAAAGAGAAAGAGAAAGAGAGAGAGCGAATTAGAGGGAGCATACTTAAAATTCACACAGGACACCAGATAAGACAGGAGAAATACTCCAGATATAACAGACTGACCCTAGCTCCCTGACACAAACTATTGCAGCATAATTACTGGAGGCTTAGATAGAAGTAATATTATTAATTAAGGTAATACTAATCAGAATGCTGTGCAGCAGAAGGCCATCATCGCTCTTATGGTTGGTAATCTCCACCCGGCACAGCCAGAAGAGGACTGGCCACACCTCATAGCCTGGTTTCTTCCTAGGTTCTGGCCTTTCTAGGGAGTTTTTCCTAGTCACCGTGCTTCTACACCTTCAGTGCTTGCTGTTTGGGGTTTTAGGCTGGGTTTCTGTACAGCACTTTGTGACATCAGCTGACGTAAGAAGGGCTTTATAAATACATTTGATTGATTGATAATGTAGGGGAGACGGTGAAGCATGTGTGTCCTCTACTGTCTGACAGTCTGTCTGATTTCCGCATGGATCACGCCTGGAATTATTCAGCTAATCTAACAGCCACTTTAGTCATGCTGTGTTTCTGCTTGTTTTTGTATGTGAAATGTGTTTGTGTATGCATATTTTGTTTGTTTAAGTGCGAGTATTATATGTTTGTACATACGTGTTTCGTTTGAGTAAGTTTGTCTGCGTGTGTGCATACCGTATGTGTGACAATCCGTATCGCAGAGGTTCAGCGTTACACCGTGATTGAAATTGAAAGGCAATGTTCCCGTGTTAGCAGAGACAGCATTCACAGTAAATGCTGTATATGTCGGCTCAGTCTGAAATTACCTTCACATTTCTATTGTGCAATCAGCGATATGGATTGAGCCCTAAATTCATGTGGGTTTGTACATGTTTATGTTTCCATATGTAGTGTGTGTTGGCTGTCATGTTGACAGGGATTAGGTGATGCCTACCCCACAGGGATTACCTGGTCGGGCCGGATTAAAGTGTTTGTCTTTGATAAGGTTTGTAGTAGCAACCATAGAGGGAGAGGGACAGAGAGAAAAAAGTGAGAGAAAGAGACAGAGAGAAAGGTAGATAGAGAGACTGCAGTCACTGGATTATTAGGCAACACAGAGGTTGTCTAGAGAAGGAGAGAGAAACAGAGAAAGAGAGAAAAAGAAATGGAGAGAGAGAGATGAAAAATGCAAAACAGTGTCAAAAACAGAGGTAGATTAGAAGGAGGAGAAACACCTGTCCCATGTCAGGTTAATCCTCCTACGTGCAGCTCTATACACACACACACACACCTCTCCTCTCTGCTATGTACATCTCTGCTACAAGTCTCCTTTAAAAAGTGTATTCGGGATCGGTGTCCAGTTCACGGGACGGTTGAGCTAATGTAGGCTAATGCGATTAGCATGATGTTGTAAATAGCAAGAACATTTCCCAGGGCATCGACATATCTGATATTGGCAGAAATCTTAAATCCTTGTTAATCTAACTGCACTGTCCAATTTACAGTAGCTATTACAGTGAAAGAATACCATGCTATTGTTTGAGGAGAGTGCACAATTTTGAACATGAAAAATTATTAATAAACAAATTAAGCACATTTGGGCAGTCTTGATACAACATTTTGAACAGAATTGCAATGGTTCATTGGATTGGTCTAAAACTTTGCACATACACTACTGCCATCTAGTGGCCAAAATCGAAAATGCACCTGGGCTGGAATAATACATTATGCTCTTTCTCTTGCATTTCAAAGATGGTGGTACACAAAAAACACAAAAGAACATTTGTTTTTTTCTTTGTATAATCTTTTACCAGATCTATTGTGTTATATTCTTTTGCCTTCCATTCACATTTCCACAAACTTCAAAGTGTTTCCTTTCAAATGGCACCAAAAATATGCATATCCTTGCTTCAGGGCCTTCAGGCAGTTAGATTTGGGTATGTCATTTTAGGCGAAAATTGAAAAAAAGGGGCGGATCCTTAATTAAGATACCCAGTGCTACTCCACTTCAAAGTCAACTAGGCAGCGCAGCTAACTGATCAGCATATTAGCATGTAATTTGCGTACGAAAAGTAGAATGGCATTAGCTTAGTGCCTAACTGGCTCTACCAAGCAACAGAGTGCCAGATGGAGCCGGGTGCCTGCAACTGACCCGTATTGGGAGCCGCAAGCATCTTGGGATAGATCCAAAATGGGGTCGCAGGGAAGCAGTGGCAGAGCCTGTGATGGAGGTCCAGAAGCACTCTGAATATCAAATGGAGAGCACATTAAAAGCTACATAAATAATGGTCTCAGCATTTTAGTAGGAACACATACATACAGGCACCATTTAATGCAGCGGGAGGCGTAACATGGTGTGTGTGTTTGTGTGTGTGTGTGCGTGTCTGTGTGAGTGGGAAGCAAGGTATCTTCGGAATACTAATCCCCTCATCCTGCCTTCCTGGAAGACAACCAAATTCTTTGAAGTTTTCACATGAGCATTAGTGTGTGTGTATGTGGTTAGCGTTGCTAACAAGGCTCAACTTCGTCTCCGAGTCTAATATTTCCATGGCAACCGTGGGGAAGGGCCAGGCTTTCTGGGAGACAGCGATGGATGAAACCCAGTTTCTGGGGGCTGAGAATGAGGTACACTACATGACCAAAAGTATGTGGACAACTGCTTGTCGAACATCTATTGCAAAATTATTGGCATTAATATGTTGGTCCCCCCTTTGCTGCTATAACAGCTTCCACTTTCTGGGAAGGCTTTCCACTAGATGTTGGAACATTGCTGCGGGGACTTGCTTCCATTCAGCCATAAGAGCATTAGTGAGGTCGGGCATTGATGTTGGGCGATAAGGCCTGGCTCTCAGTTGGCGTTCCAATGAATCCCAGAGGTGTTCGATGGAGTTGAGGTCAGGGCTCTGTGCAGGCTAGTCAAGTTGTTCCACACTGATCTCAACAAACCATTTCTGTATGGACCGGGAGGACTATCAAAAAGAGAATAGCAAAAGGAGTACAGAAAAACACGCTGGTAGACTTGACTAACATACAAGACGAACTGGCACAGGGAGACAGGAAACACAGGAATAAATACACTGTGGAAATAAGTGACACCTGGAGGGGGTGGAAACAATAACGAGGACAGGTGAAACTAATCAGGGTGTGACACTGACAATCATCTTGGGTGCTATTGGATTTGGAAGGTGGCCCATGTGCTCCCTCTCCACAAATGGTAAAATCATTAATCAAATGGCAGGTTGGATACTTTCTAACTACTGTTTTTCTCAAGTGGTGTTACGTCAGGTTTCCTTTATATTAAGAAAGGTGTCCCACAGGGATCAATTTTAGGTTTTGTACTCTTTACTGTCTATATAAACAATGTTGGTTGTTCTGCAATTTTTTGTACATACACCTATATGCAGCCATCATCGACTCAGTGGGTTTTGTCCAACATGTCTCTGGACCTACTCACTGCCACAGTCATACTCTGGACCTAGTTTTGTCCCATGGAATAAATGTTGTGGATCTTAATGTTTTTCCTCATAATCCTGGATTATCGGACCACCATTTTATTGCCTTTACAATTGCAACAAATAATCTGCTCAGACCCCAACCAAGGAGCATTAAAAGTTGTGCTATAAATTCTCAGACAACCCAAAGATTCCTTGATGCCCTTCCAGACTCCCTCTGCCTACCCAAGGACGTCAGAGGACAAAAATCAGTTAACCACCTAACCGAGGAACTCAATTTATCCTTGCGCAATACCCTAGATGCAGTTGCACACATAAAAATTAAAAACATCTGTCATAAGAAACTAGCTCCCTGGTATACAGAAAATACACGAGCTCTGAAGCAAGCTTCCAGAAAATTGGATCGGAAATGGCGCCACACCAAACTGGAAGTCTTCCAACTAGCTTGGAAAGACAGTACCGTGCAGTATCAAAGAGCCCTCACTGCTGCTCGATCATCCATTTTTTCCAACTTAATTGAGGAAAATAAGAACAATCCGAAATTTATTTTTGATACTGTCGCAAAGCTAACTAAAAAGCAGCATTCGCAAATGGAGGATGGCTTTCACTTCAGCAGTAATACATTTATGAACTTCTTTGAGGAAAATATCATGATCATTAGAAAGCAAATTACGGACTCCTCTTTAAATCTGGGTATTCCTCCAAAGCTCCATTGTCCTGAGTCTGCACAACTCTGCCAGGACCTTGGCTCAAGGGAGATACTAAAGTGTTTTAGTACTATATCTCTTGACACAATGATGAAAATAATCATGGCCTCCAAACCCTCAAGCTGCACACTGGACCCTATTCCAACTAAACTACTGAAAGAGCTGCTTCCTGTGCTTGGCCCTCCTATGTTGAACATAATAAACGGCTCTCTATCCACCGGATGTGTACCAAGCTCACTAAAAGTGGCAGTAATAAAGCCTCTCTTGAAAAAGCCGAATCTTGACCCAGAAATTATAAAAAACTATCGGCCTATATCGAATCTTCCATTCCTCTCAAAATTTTTAGAAAAAGCTGTTGCACAGCAACTCACTGCCTTCCTGAAGACAAACAATGTATACGAAAAGCTTCAGTCTGGTTTTAGACCCCATCATAGCACTGAGACTGCACTTGTGAAGGTGGTAAATGACCTTTTAATGACGTCAGACCGAGGCTCTGCATCTGTCCTCGTGCTCCTAGATCTTAGTGCCGCTTTTGATACCATCGATCACCACATTCTTTTGGAGAGATTGGAAACCCAAATTGGTCTACACGGACAAGTTCTGGCCTGGTTTAGATCTTATCTGTCGGAAAGATATCAGTTTGTCTCTGTGAATGGTTTGTCCTCTGACAAATCAATTGTACATTTCTGTGTTCCTCAAGGTTCCGTTTTAGGACCACTATTGTTTTCACTATATATTTTACCTCTTGGGGATGTCATTCGAAAACATAATGTTAAATTTCACTGCTATGCGGACGACACACAGCTGTACATTTCAATGAAACATGGTGAAGCTCCAAAATTGCCCTCGCTAGAAGCCTGTGTTTCAGACATAAGGAGGTGGATGGCTGCAAACTTTCTACTTTTAAACTCGGACAAAACAGAGATGCTTGTTCTAGGTCCCAAGAAACAAAGAGATCTTCTGTTCAATCTGACAATTAATCTGGATGGTTGTACAGTCGTCTCAAATAAAACTGTGAAGGACCTCGGTGTTACTCTGGACCCTGATCTCTCTTTTGAAGAACATATCAAGACTGTTTCAAGGACAGCTTTTTTCCATCTACGTAACATTGCAAAAATCAGAAACTTTCTGTCCAAAAATGACGCAGAAAAATTAATCCATGCTTTTGTTACTTCTAGGCTGGACTACTGCAATGCTCTACTTTCCGGCTACCCGGATAAAGCACTAAACAAACTTCAGTTAGTGCTAAATACGGCTGCTAGAATCCTGACTAGAACCAAAACATTTGATCATATTACTCCAGTGCTAGCCTCCTTACACTGGCTTCCTGTTAAGGCAAGGGCTGATTTCAAGGTTTTACTGCTAACCTACAAAGCATTACATGGGCTTGCTCCTACCTATCTTTCCGATTTGGTCCTGCCGTACATACCTACACGTACGCTACGGTCACAAGACGCAGGCCTCCTAATTGTCCCTAGAATTTCTAAGCAAACGGCTGGAGGTAGGGCTTTCTCCTATAGAGCTCCATTTTTATGGAATGGTCTGCCTACCCATGTGAGAGACGCAGACTCAGTCTCAACCTTTAAGTCTTTACTGAAGACTTATCTCTTCAGTAGGTCCTATGATTAAGTGTAGTCTGGCCCAGGAGTGTGAAGGTGAACGGAAAGGCTGGAGCAACGAACCGCCCTTGCTGTCTCTGCCTTGCCGGTTCCCCTCTTTCCACTGGGATTCTCTGCCTCTAACCCTATTACAGGGGCTGAGTCACTGACTTACTGGTATTCTTCCATGCCGTCCATGGGAGGGGTGCGTCACTTGAGTGGGTTGAGTCACTGACGTGGTCTTCCTGTCTGGGTTGGCGCCCCCCCCCCCCCTTGGGTTGTGCCATGGCGGAGATTTTTGTGGGCTATACTCGGCCTTGTCTTCGGACGGTAAGTTGGTGGTTGTAGACATCCCTCTAGTGGTGTGGGGGCTGTGCTTTGGCAAAGTGGGTGGGGTTATATCCTGCCTGTTTGGCCCTGTCCGGGGGTATCATCGGATGGGGCCACAGTGTCTTCTGATCCCTCCTGTCTCAGCCTCCAGTATTTATGCTGCAGTAGTTTATGTGCCGGGGGGCTAGGGTCAGTCTGTTTCATCTGGAGTATTCTCTTGTCTTATCCGGGGTCCTGTGTGAATTTAAATATGCTCTCTCTAATTCTCTCTTTCTCTCTTTCTTTCTTTCTCTCGGAGGACCTGAGCCCTAGGACCATGCCTCGGGACTACCTGGCATGATGACTCCTTGCTGTCCCCAGTCCACCTGGCCATGCTGCTGCTCCAGTTTCAACTGTTCTGCCTGCGGCTACGGAACCCTGACCTGTTCACCGGACGTGCTTGTTGCACCCCCGACAACTACAATGATTATTATTATTTGACCATGCTGGTCATTTATGAACATTTTAACATCTTGACCATGTTCTGTTATAATATCCACCCGGCACAGCCAGAAGAGGACTGGCCACCCCTCATAGCCTGGTTCCTCTCTAGGTTTCTTCCTAGGTTTTTGGCCTTTCTAGGGAGTTTTTCCTAGGGAGTTTTTCCTAGCCACTGTGCCTCTTTCACATGCATTGCTTGCTGTTTGGGGTTTTAGGCTGGGTTTCTGTACAGCACTTTGAGATTTCAGCTGATATACGAAGGGCTGTATAAATAAATTTGATTTGATTTGACCTGTATGCAGATGACACTGTTGTGTATGCATGGTTGACCAAGCTCTTTTTGGAGCTTCAGTATGCATTCATTGCTTTGCAGAAAGCCTTTGCTGAACTGAAAATGTATCTGATGAATTATGCATATGTATATTGGATGATGCCCTCATTGATCGTGGCCCCAGTTATAAATATCTGGGCATCTGGATTGACCAAAAACTATTTCAAAAATAATGTTGATTAGTTAAGAAATTAAGAATTAAAATGGGCTTATTTTACAGGAATAGGTCACACCTTTCATTAAATAGCAGAAAACAAATATTTCAGTCGACATTCATACCGGTTATAGACTATGGGGATATTGTCTATATGAATGCAACTGCCACTGTATTGAAGCCATTAGACGCAGTTTATCATAGCGCACTAAGCTTTATTACGGATGATCGATTCAGTACACATCACTGCATCAGATAGTAGTCTGGCCTTCTTTGAAATTTCATACATCGATGCATTGTACTCTTTTTTTTATAAAGCCTTCCTGGATAAACTTCCGGCATACCTTACTTCATTGTTAACTTATAGACATACGAGACCCGGTCTCAGGGATGGCTAACTCTGGAGATTGCTTGTTCCGTAAATATGCTTTAAAGTTTTTATTTCACCCTTACTAGTGGAATAATCTCCAAAGCTCTCTATAACTGATATAGAACCTTTTTACTGAAGAATATCTTAGTTTTTTAAGAATTACATGAAATTAGTTATAACATTTCAACATTTTCTTTACGCGCCATGGCAAAATCTGTAGAACTGCGGAAATTAACTAAAAAAAACAAAATGTTTATCGCTGCTGTCAAGATGGGGACAGCAACAAAATGTCCCTTAGGGCCCCCAAAAGGCTCTGACTGCATGTGTAGGTACAGTATGGATGTGGGTATGCAGACCCGTGAGTCACTGTAGCCCCTCAAGATGACTTCAGATTTTCTGTGGCCCCCACCCCCACCAAAGTGCCCATCCCTGGTCTACACGAATAGAAAAACAAACAGGTCTATTTGATCTTTATTGTGCGTCTGAAATGGAACCCTATTCCCTATATTTTAGTGCACTACTTTTGGGTCTGGTCTTAAGGAATAGGGCACTATTTCTGACTCAACATATGACCTACTGATGGAAAACAAAATAACAGTATTGATGTTCCCAGTGGTCAGTAGCCGGTCAGTGAGACAGTGTTTGTATTGTCTGGCATCTCTGTGTGTGAGAATGTTAATGGGGTTGTTCCAGGAGACAGGGGGAGAGAATGAGTTTGGGATGAGTCCCATTTGCAGCGCATCATTACCCTCTCACTCAGATAGTGATCTACAGTATAAATCTTTAAAGAGATCTTTAATGTCACGTAGATCACATCATTACGCTCTTTTTGTTTACAAAGCCCTGCTCCACAAGCTTCCAACTTACCTACCTTCACTGTTAAGATTAGTTATCAAACCCACTCACGTGGTTGGTTCACTCTGGAGACTCCTTTGGTGTCTACAGATTTAGGTAAATCAGCCTTTAATCTCTCTTGCACCCTATGTTTAGAATAATCTCTAAAATATGTTTCAATTGGATGCTTTGGTGTCCCTAGGGCAATTCAGACAGCTGACACAGGATTTTTATAATGAAGAATGTGTTTGTTTTAATTGACTGTGTTTTGTTTCTTTTATTTATTTTTGTATTGTTTTATTTAACCTTTATTTAACTTAATGTGGGTTTATCTATACCTATTGATGTGTTAGTTTTGTATTGTGCAGGGCTCATTTGCAAAAGAGACCTTAGTCTCAATATGATTTCCCTGTTGAAATGAAGGTAAATAAAACAATAATAATAAATACAACTGGCTCAGAGAGAGAACAGACCGAGAACTGGCACCTAGAACAACAAACCTAGGACATAAACACTACTAGAACATAAACGGTCCTAGAACATGAATAGATCTAGAACCTGGACATGTGATTCCTGTTAGAAAAAGGAATCGAGGCAGAACTATGGTACTGGAAGATAAACCTAGAACATAAAAACACACCTATGGACACACATGGACAAGCATCCATTATGTAGATGTGTGCTAATGAACTAAACACCACACAAATACTTTTCGACTGACAATTCATAAAGTAGGAAAGGAGGAGGTGCGTGGGAGATTGATGATAGTAGGTGGACGCTTCTGAGGGAACAGTAGAAGGGGAAACAAGATAATGGAGTTGACAGTCAGTTAGATGATGTTGTAGGATATGTAATAGAAGAAGCAATGGGTGGCCGGAGGAGGTACAGTAGAAGCAGAGCGTATTTCTCTAAAGCCTCAGCCAATGACCACAGTGTTCCGGATAGTAGCTCATATCCCGCTTAAGGTATTATTTGGGAAAAGCTGTTTACATGCAACTTTGATATCCCGCTCATGAGTATCCCTGTATCCATGAAATCCCTCATTGAAGTATGCTGTATGGGTTAAATGGGATAGTAAATGAAATATGGACACAGAATAGTAACAAATGTTAATTTTGTCTCTCGAACAGGAGTGGATGAATATGATTTCTTTCAGCATCTCTTGAGATAATACGAATGCGCGTATAATGTGTTATCTTTGACACTGATATGCAAGCGGACAGTATTTCAACCACATAAAATATGCACCCAAGAAGAACTGAAGTCGTATCAGAAATGTGTTTCGTTGTTTTCTCAGCTTTTCATTTCCCTGACATTATGCACAGGACCAATCTTTCCACTGTTTTGGAGTGATTGCATTTTCTCCCCGGTCCCTAAATGAAACAGAAAACTTTACCGGTGTAAACTAGATTACTAATGCATTCATTCTATCGATGTAAGACATTATTCTGGTGAGCACTACTTTATTTAGTGTCCTGGGACAACAAGTTATGACAGAAGAGAAATTGCATGTATCAAACTATAGTTGACAAACAAATGGCCTACCAAATGTCGGAAATTACAAGCAGAAACTTGTCTAAATTAGGGGTGAAAAAAAGCCAGCATTAATTATAGTAAATTAATTACAGTTTGCGAAATTATGATGGAATTATTATGGTGGTTCGAACTGCACAGGAAGTGCACTTTTTGAAGTGATTTGCTTGACAATCAGATGAAAACATCATCACACAACACCCATGATATGTGAAACTGAGCCTGTGCAGACCGCAAAAACAACAGTAAACGGGACAAGATGTTTACATGCCACAGTATCCCATTTTAGACCAGCATATCCCAGGCATCTTATCTGGGTTTCTCATAACTGGGTTATTGTAAACGGGATATGATGTTTATATGCGGCAACTCAAAAACAGAATACTTGAGTATCCTGAATAATGTAAACGTGGTCAGTGAAGTTATTAGCTGCACAAATATCCTCTCCCCAAACTTTGAATCTCATTCAACATCAACTCTCAGCTCAAACAATTATTTTTTTTGATCACTCTACAAACGAAACAGGCACAGCAACACAACTGAAAGCAGTGTTTCTTCCATCTTGTTGTGAATAAACATAATTTCCCTTCATGTTTCTTTCTTATGCGTTCCCTCCTCCAATTTGCCACATCCTCGAGCATATGACTTGAATAACTAGAAAACAAATGATCGCACAGAGAGAGAGAGAGAGAGAGAGAGAGAGAGAGAGAGAGAGAGAGAGAGAGAGAGAGAGAGAGAGAGAGAGAGAGAGAGAGAGAGAGAGAGAGACTCAGGCTAATTGGGAACCCTTCATGGCTGAGTCCTCTGTCTTTGATCAGGTCCTCTGGTAAATATACCAGCATCCTCAGAGAGAGGAAAGGAGGGTGAGATAGAGAAAGAATGGAGAACAATATTTAAAAAGATGAAAAAGTGAAAGGTGGGGTGGGAAAGATATATTTAGAGCATATGCATGTTTAGAAAGTGCAGCAGTTAGCCTAGCGGTTAAGAGCATTGGGCCAGTAACTGAAAGGTCGCTGGGTCGAAAGGTCCGTTCTGAAAGGTCCGTTCTGCCCTTGAGAAAGGCAGTTAACCCCCAATAACAACTGCTCCCCGGGCGCCGATGACGTTGTTTAAGGCAGCCCCCTGGACCTCTCTAATTCAGGGGGGTTGGCTTAAACACATTTCAGTTCAATGCTGTCAGGTATGCAACTGACTAGGTAACCCCTTTCCCTTGTGTAAGAGTGAGGCATCTTGCCTCAACCAGTCAAATGTGTCTCAGTGGGACATCTGCCTTCGTTATCCTCCAAACAGCAACACTTCCATCATTACGGTGCCTCTGAGCTGCTTGTTTACCTTGTAATCATTGCTGTGCTATGAAGAGAGACAGATCAATAGATATGTACCAGCAGAAAGAAAGTCCTAACAGGAGATCAATGTTTCATCTGTGATACTACTACTATAATGGGCCAAGGATGGTTGGATTTTATTGCTCACTAATGAGGGTTCAGAGAAGGAGCAGCGAGATGTGGCGATGTTACTTATATACTGAACGCAGCCTAGCCTACTCTCGAATGTTTAAAAAGACAAAAAGAACAGAGGAAATTAAGAATGGAAGTTACAGTAGTGTCTCTAATTCAATAAGAGATATCCAAAAAACAAAACAAAACATGCTACTTACATACTGAACATAGCCTACTCTCTAATGTAGTGGCGTCTCTTGAATGAAATATATGTTCAAAAACCAAATCAGCGCTGGCTAAGTTAATGGTGTATGTGCTGGTTGGGTCTGAACATAGCAGAGGTTGGTGATATTATAAATATGTTACTCTCTCCACCTCCCAAAGACCTACTTAGTATTCACAATGAAAAACGGTCTCCCTTTGTGTATTCAGGGCCAGATAGCATCCAGGAAACCACAACAAGACATCAGTAACAACATGCACACACATACACACATCCTTTCTCTGCAAACCTGCCCATGTCAGCAGAGAGTTGTCAGTGTGAGATTGCTGGGGAAGGACAGAATGAGAGGGGGAGAAAAGTAGGAGAGGAAATGAGAGGTAGAGGTGTAGGGGGGACACTAGGGGCTCATCAGCTCTGTCTTTTACAGCAGGTAAGCAGTTTAAAACACACACACACCTTCCTCTGCTTTCTCTACCTCCTACATTTCAGCATACATTGGTGATAGCCTGAGACCAGTAAGCTCTTTGATCAATGCTGATTGTGATTCATGTGATTCTTCCTATGTTTTCTAAATGGTATGAAGGATGCTTGCTCATGTCACCTGTTTCTTTATGCAGATGATTTGGCACTTCTGGTGTTTCACAAAAACCAAACCACACTGGAGAGTATACTGAGTGCAAAGCTCACTAACATCCTTGCATGGCTCATAGACAATGAGTTATCTCTGCACCTCAGGGTACAGCTAGCAGGATAGGTACTCACAGCCAAAACAGCAGTTAAATACTTGTACACTAGATGTACAGTAGATGGCAACTTGAGCAACCTGGGGAAAAATGGCCGCTAAGGTACTAGGTAAGGTCACTGCCAGGACCAAGCTCTTGGCTAGGAATTCTAAGGTGTTGGACAAAGATTCAAAGAAAGTGCTAGCTTATGCGCTAATCCAATGTCGTTTTGACTATGCTAGCACTTCCTGGTTTGAAGGCTTAACTAATCTACTAAAAAGCAAGTTTCAGAGGGGTATACTAAATCAAATCAAGTCAAATTGTATTGGTCACATAGACATATTTAGCAGATGTTATTGCGGGTGTAGCGAAATGCTTATGTTCCTCGCTCCAACAGTGCAGTAGTATCTAACAATTCACAACAATGGGGCCTCCCGAGTGGCGCAGTGGTCTAAGGCACTGCATCGCAGTGCTAGCTGTGCCACTAGAGATCATGGTTCACTAGAGTCCAGGCTCTGTCGCAGCTGGCCGCGACCAGGAGACCCATGAGGCGGCGCACAATTGGCCCAGCGTTGTCCGGGTTAGGGGAGGGTTTGGCTGGCAGGGATGTTCTTGTCCCATCGCACTCTAGCAACTCCTGTGACAGGCCGGGCGCAATGCATGCTGACATGGTTGCCAGGTGTACGGTGTTTCCTCCAACACATTAATTCCGGGTTAAGTGGGCACTGTGTCAAGAAGCAGTGAGGCTTGGCTGGGATGTGTTTCGGAGGACGCACGGCTCTCGACCTTCGTCTCTCCCGAGTCCCTATGGGAGTTGAAGCAATGGGACAGGACTGTAACTACCATGAAAAAGGGGTAAAAGTAAAAGATAAATATATTTTTAGAATAAAAATTCAAAAGAGTACACACGTCCGTGACGTGGCTGGTTTTCCCTTTGTAGTCCTTGATTGTCTGTAGACCCTGCCACATACAAAATAGGATCAATGAGTTAGCCAACTAGCTGATAAACAACCAGAAATAACCACACATTTTCTGGTTCATTAAGAAAGCTAAACTCAGATATGCGTTTTTGGTTGTTAACTCAACTAGATCATTCCCATTTCAAGCTTATCTTTCTTAAAAATAAAAGTTACGTAAGAATATTTAGGCAAGTTAGCTGGCTAACTCATTGAACCTGCTTCGTAGTATACCCCTCAGATAGCCCAGAACAAGCTCATTAGGGTGGTGTTGAATCTCATGTACTCATATTGGTAGGAGTCAGTTTTTCAACTGGCTGCCTGTTGAGTCAAAGGTCATACAGACCAGGCTTAGTCTGGTCCATAGCATAATCCATGGGGCAGCTCCTAGGTATTTGTCTGACTACTTTCCCCATGTTAGAAATTCACACAACCACACTAGAGCTAGCCTGTTATGGCTAGGGGGCAGTATTTTCACGGCTGGATAAAAAACGTACCCGATTTAATCTGATTATTAGTCCTGCCCAGAAACTGGAATATGCATATAATTATTAGCTTTGGAGAGAAAACACTCCAAAGTTTCTGAAACTGTTTGAATGGTGTCTGTGAGTATAACAGAACTCCTATGGCAGGCAAAAACCTGAGATGCTTCTGTTCAGGAAGTACCCTGTCTGAACATTTCTTGCCCTTCTTTATTATCTCTATCGTTTACAAAGGATCTCTGCTCTTACGTGACAATTCACACGTCTCCAATGAGGTCTCATAGCCCGGGAAAAACAGGAATGACGTAATTCAAAGCCCTGGCTGAAGCACAGGAAGGCAAAAGCTAAGTGGTCACTCAATGGTCTAAGCCTTAGGCGCGTGACACGCCCCGCCCCCGGCTTTCGGTTTTTTCCTCAGTTTACAGACAGGCAGATTCCCGGTCGGAATATTATCGCTTCTCTACGAGATAAATTGCATAAATATTGGTTTTAAACAGCGGTTGACATGCTTCGAAGTACGGTAATGGAATATTTAGAAATTTTTTGTCATATTTTGCGTCATGCTCGTGGCCGAGATTTAGCGTTGGGATAGTGTCTAGAACGCACGAACAAAACGTCGCTGTTTGGATATAACGATGGATTATTTGGGACCAAACCTACATTTGTTATTGAAGTAGAAGTCCTGGCAGTGTATTCTGATGAAGAACAAGCAAGGTAAGAACATTTTTCTTATAGGAAATGTGATTTTGGTGAAGGCTAAACTTGCAGGGTGTCTAAATAGCTAGCCCTGTAACGCCGGGCTATGTACTTACATTATTGCAAAATGTGCTTCATCCGAAAAGCTATTTTAAAATCGGACATATCGAGTGCATAGAGGAGTTCTGTATCTATAATTCTTAAAATAATTGTTATGCTTTTTGTGAACGTTTATCGTGAGTAATTTAGTAAAATCACCGGAAGTGTTCGGTGGGAATGCTACTTCTGAACGTCACATGCTAATGTAAAAAGCTGTTTTTTGATATAAATATGAACTTGATTGAACAGACATGCATGTATTGTATAACACAATGTCCTAGGTGTGTCATCTGATGAAGATCATCAAAGGTTAGTGCTGCATTTAGATATGGTTTGGGTTTATGTGACATGATATGCTAGCTTGAAAAATGGCTGTGTGATTATTTCTGGCTGGGTACTCTGCTGACATAATCTAATGTTTTGCTTTCGCTGTAAAGCCTTTTTGAAATCGGACAGTTTGGTTAGATAAAGGAGAGTCTTGTCTTTAAATAGCTGTAAAATAGTCATATGTTTGAAAAGTGTAAGTTTTCGGATTTAGAGGAGTTTGAATTTCGCGCCCCGCCCATCATTGGATATTGGAGCAATCGTTCCGCTAGCGGAACGTGTAGATGTAAGAGGCTAGGATAGCTAATGTGTGTGAGTATAGACTCAGAAGCCTGACAGGGAATGGTATTTGTTTATATTCAGGAGCCTCTGAGTGGAATAGTCTGCCTCTGTCAAAACAATTCCCACTCTGAGTAGCTTTAAAAAGGAAGGTGAAATCCTGTTTAATGGATCGTGTGCCTCTGTGAGCAATCCCTCCTAGCCAATTGATGATAATAGTGTTCCTTTGTGTATAGTATGTATATGTTGTTGTGTTTTTATGTCATTATATAACAAAATTGACCTGCCATTTTAGCTTCTGTTTTTTTTTATCCTGCTTGTCATAATCTTCGTCGTCTGAAGAGGAGAACTCATCGGACCAATACGCAGCGGGTATATTGCTCATCTTCGTATTTATTGAAGGTAACACATTTAAACAAAATAACGACGATAAAAGGTGCACAGACTAAACCGGAAACAACCACCCACAAACACAAGTGAAAACAAACACACTTAAATATGGCCTCCAATCAGACATAACAAACAGCTACCTCTGATTGGAGGTCATTGACAAACTAACATAGACATAGAAAAACTAGAAAACCACATCGAAATAGAAAACATAGAACATAAACCAAAAACCCCGAAACACACTAAACAAACACCCCCTGCCACGCCCTGACCAAACTACAATAACAAATAACCCCTTATACTAGTCAGGACGTGACACTGCTACACATGCCAAATGCTATTGTGAACGAGGACCACAAAGGAAATAAGTTGTTGACGTTTTTGTATTTTTCCTCTATGATTCTTAATCAAGTGCATCATTTTTTATGTGTACCTTGTTTTAAATGATCAAATTATCAAATAAACTAAACGAAACAGCACACATGCCCACCGTGAACCCACAACCTAGGACGAGTGGTGGGCTAGACAGATACAGTGTTTCACACACAGTACCTTTGGAAAGTATTCTGACCCCTTGACTTTTCTCACATTTTGTTGAGTTACAGCCTTCTTCTAAAATTGTTTCAATTTTTTGTAATTTTTTTTATCAATCAACACACAATACCCCATACTGATAATGAAAGAACAGTTAACATTTTTGCTATTTTATAGAACGTTTTTAACTGAAATATCACATTTACATAAGTATTCAAACCCTTTACTCAGTACTTTGTTGAAACACCTTTGGCAGCAATTACAGCCTCGGTTCTTTTTGAGTAGGACGCTACAAGCTTGGCACACCTGTATTTGGGGAGTTTCTCCCATTCTTCTCTGCAGATCCTTTCCAGCTATGTCAGGATATATGGTGAGAGTTGCACAGCTATTTTCAGGTCTCTCCAGTGATGTTCGATTGGGTTCAAGTCTGGAATCTGGCTGGGCCACTCAAGGACATTGAAACTTGTCGGGGAAACCACTCAATCATTGTCTTGGCTGTTTGCACAAGGTCTTTGTCTTGTTGTAAGGTGAACTTTCGCCCCCAGTCTGAGGTCCTCAGCACTCTGAAGCAGGTTTTCATCATGGATCTTTCTGTACTTTGCTCCGTTCATCTTTGCCTCGATCCTGACTAGTCTCACAGTCCCTGCCACTGAAAAACCTCCCCACAGCATGATGCTGCCACCAACATACTTCACTGTAGGGATGGTGCAAGGTTTCCTCCAGACATGATGCTTGGCATTTAGGCCAAAGAGTTAAATCTTGTTTTCATCAGACTAGAGAATATTGAGTCTTCAGGTGCCTTTTGGCAAACTCCAAGCGGGCTGTCATGTTCCTTTTACTGAGGTATGGCTTCCATCTGGCCACTCGACCATAAAGGCCTGATTGGTGTGCAGAGATAGTTGTCCTTCTGGAAGGTTCTCCCATCTCCACAGAGGAACTATGGAGCTCTGTCAGAGTGACCATCAGGTTTTTGGTCACCTCCCTGACCAAGGCCCTTCTCCCCTGATTGCTCAGTTTGGCCGGGCAGCCAGCTCTAGGAAGAGTCTTGGTGGTTCCAAACGTCTTCCATTTCAGAATGATGGAGGACACTGTGTTCTTAGGGACCTTCAATGCCGCAGACATTTTTTGTACCCATCCCCAGATCTGTGCCTCAACACTGTCTCGGAGCTCTACGGACAATTCCTTCAACCCCATGGCTTGGTTTTTGCTCTGACATGCACTGCCAACTGTGGGACCTTATATAGACAGGTGTGTGCCTTTCTAAATCATGTCCAATCAGTTGAATTTACCACAGGTCGTCTCCAATCAAGTTCTAGAAACATCTCAAGCATGATCAACGGAAACAGGATGCACCTGACCTCAATTTGGAGTCTCATAGCAAATCAAATTAGTATTGAGAGTAGATTTCTTCAGGGATTAAAAAAAAATATATTTTAAAATAAGGCAGTAATTTAACAAAATGTGGAAAAAGTCAAGTCTCAATACTTTCCGCAGGCACTGTACATTTCCCAAACACTCCTATACTGTCAGACTTGCAGATATTCCAAACTGACCATCTCGTAAATTGATAGGCAAATCAACAAAAGATTGTTATAAAACATATAATTGAAAAATCCTCTAAAAACACAAAAAGCTAATGAAGTCCATAATCCAACATAAATTCAATAAGTCCAATGGACACAGGTGGCTCTGAACTTTTCCATGTATATTTTCCAACAAAACAGTGTGGAATATAGGAGAAGAGAGGACATAAATTCCTATTATTTCAGCCTAAATGTATTTTTTATTTTTTTAAACTAGGCAAGTCAGTAAAGAACAAGTTCTTATTTACAATGGCGGCCTACCCCGGATGCCACCTGTAGGTTTGGCACCTGTAGGTTTGGCACCTGTAGCTTTGGCCAACCCTCCAACCACACCCATACCTGCTTAACCCTCATACTACCAACATATTTTATATACATGGTTTAGGACTAGAACTAGGGTCATTTTGACCCCAAGAAGAAACTATTGGAAAAGCAACAATCATAGCAAAATATCGACTCAATTCTTAGCAAAACATCATTATCATGTAAATAATGCTATTTGAATTAAATGATAACCAAATCAGTTATTTTTGCAAAATGACAATTAGCATATTCACATTATTACTAAAATGCTGATTTATCATTATTTGATTGTAGTATAATTTCGTTTTTAGAATGTTGAAGTACACTAAACAAAAATATAAATGCAACATGCAACAATTACAAAGATTTTACTGAGTTACCGTTCATATAAGAATATGTGTCAATATAAATACATTCATTAGGCCCTAATCTATAGATTTCACATGACTGGGAATACAGATATGCATCTGTTGGTCACAGAAACCTTTTAAAAAAAGGTAGGGGTGTGGATCAGTCAGTATCTGGTATGACCACCATTTGCCTCATGCAGTGCGGCACTACCTTTGCATAGAATATTCTGGGCGGTTGATTGTGGCTTGTGGAATGTTGTCCCACTCCTCTTCAATGGCTGTGCAAAGTTACTGGATATTGGTGGGAACTAGAATACTCTGTTGCACGTGTTGATCCAAAGCATCCCAAACATGCTCAATGGGCGACATGTCTGATGTGTATGCAGGCCATGGAAGAACTGGGACATTTTCAGCTTCCAGTAATTGTGTACAGATCCTTGCGACATCATGCTGAAACATGAGGTGATGGCGGATAATGAATGGCACAACAATGGGCCTCAGGATCTTGTCACGGTATCTCTGTGCATTCAAATTGCCATCAATAAAATGCAATTGTGTTCATTGTCCATAGCTTATTCCTGCCCAAACCATAACCCCACCATGGGGCACTCAGCAAACCGCTTGCCCACACAACACCATACACGCTGTCTGATATCTTCCCGGTACAGTTGAAACCAGGATTGATCCATGAAGAGCACACATCTCCAGCGTACCAGTGGCCGTCGAAGATGAGCATTTTGCCCACTGAAGTCAGTTACGACACCAAACTGAAGTCAGGTCAAGACCCTGGTGAGGACGACGAGCACGCAGATGAGCTTCCCTGAGACAGCTTCTGCAAAAATTCTTCAGTTTTGCAAACCCACAGTTTCATCAGCTGTCTGGGTGGCTGGTCTCAGACGATCCCGCAGTTGAAGAAGCTGGATGTGGAGGGACTGACGTGATTACAATTGGTCTGTGGTTGTGAGGCCGGTTGAACGTACTGCCAAATTCTTTAAAACAACGTTGGTAGAGAAATTAACATTAAATACAGCTCTGGTGGACATTCCTGCCATCAGTATGCCAATTGCACGCTCCCTCAAAACTTGAGACATCTGTGGCATTGTGTTGTGTGACAAAACTGCACCTTCTAGTGTCATTTTATTGTTCCCAGCACAATGTGAACCAGTGAAATGATCACTGTTTAATCAGCTTCTTGATATACCACACCTTTCAGGTGGATGGATTCTCTTGGCAATGGAGAAATGCTCACTAACAGGGATGTAAGCAAACAACATTTTAGAGAAATAAAAGTGGTTGTACACCAACATGTGTAATATTCTTAAATTTACATAAATTGACTCATTCATTGATCCTGAGAGACAATGACCAACAATATGGCGTAAGTTTCTTTATTTACTTACCCCACAGCCGGCATTAGCATCGCTGCTAGTGAAACAATGAGAGTGGTAGGGCCTATGGCATGATACTTCAAAAAGCATGATCAAATCCTTAATGTCACTGTAAATCAAATGTTAGACCAACCCAAATACCATAACAATTTGCACATATGAAATATTGTAGGATATTATAGGAATTCTGGTATTTCTGTAACATTTCCTGTAGAATACACAGTTTAGGATCATACACATGAATACAGCACAATGTGTAAATTCAGAGGGTTGCTGTTTTTTGTATTGCAGTTATACCAAGTATTCATAACACTGACAGACTTCTATGAGCTGTTTTGACTGCAACTTAGCATATATATTTAACCAAAGTAATTAGGATTTTGAACACGTTCATACCTATCTATAACCGGTTATAACCATACGTATAACCAAGGTGCTCCATTTCTGCAGGTAATCTGTCTATCTGGTCAAAATCACCCTCCAAGGATATGCATAACTTAATATTATGTATCCAGAGAGAACTGGATTCAAATAATTACTTTTTTAGAACAACTACTTTTTGGAGAATACATACCAATCCAGCTCTGAGTAGATTCAGAGCGAATCAAAATTCTGTATTGCAGTTCTATTCTATTTATACCGGTGGCAGACTTTGTATACCTTTGGCATAATTTTATATGCAAAAGTAGAAGGTGGTTTTAGTTTTGTTCACAGTCACATGACACATTGTATAGAAAAATCCAATCGTAG
Organism: Salmo trutta; assembly: GCF_901001165.1. Classification (NCBI taxonomy): domain Eukaryota; kingdom Metazoa; phylum Chordata; class Actinopteri; order Salmoniformes; family Salmonidae; genus Salmo; species Salmo trutta. The sequence goes on along the minus strand of NC_042968.1, from coordinate 6,778,104 downwards.
ACGAATACATGGGGGCCTACAGTACCAGTCAAAAGTTTGGACACACCTACTCATTCAAGGGTTTTCCTTTATTTTGACTATTTTCTACATTGTAGAATAATAGTGAAGACAACAAAACTTTGAAATCACACATATGGAATCATGTTGGAATGAAAAAAGTTACATTTTTTAAATATATTTTATATTTGAGATTCTTCAAAGTGTATTTTATTTATTTCACCTTTATTTAACCAGGTAGGCCAGTTGAGAGCAAGTTCTCATTTACAACTGCGACCTGGCCAAGATAGAGCAAAGCAGTGCGACAAAAACAACAGAGTTATACATGGGATAAACAATCGTACAGTCAATAAAACAATAGAAAAATCTGTATACAGTGTGTGCAAATGAGTTAAGGAGGTAAGGCAATAAATAGGCCAATAGCGGTGAAGTAATTACAATTTAAACAGGAGTGATATACGTGCAGATGAGGATGTGCAAGTAGAAATACTGTTGTGCAAAAGAGCAGAAAAACAAAAACAAATATGGGGATGAGGTAGGCAGTTGGTTGGATGGGCTATTTACAGATGGGCTGTGTACAGCTGCAGCGATCGGAAAGCTGCTCTGACAGCTGACGCTTAAAGTTAGTGAGGGAGATATAAGTCTCCAACTTCAGTGATTTTTGCAATTCGTTCCAGTCACTGGCAGCAGAGAACTGGAAGGAAAGGCGGCCAAAGCAGGTGTTGGCTTTGGGGATGACCAGTGAAATATACCTGAATTTGTGGATTTTCTTTCCTTCTTAATGCGTTTGCGCCAATCAGTTGTGTTGTGACAAGGTAGGGGTGGTATACAGAATATAGCCATATTTGCTAAAAGACCAAGTCCATATTATGTCAAGAACAGATCAAATAAGCAAAGAGAAACGACAGTCCATCATTACTTTAAGACATGGAGGTCAGTCAGTGCGCAAAATTTCAAGAACTTTGAAAGTTTCTTCAAGTGCAGTTCGCAAAAACCATCAAGTGCTATGATGAAACTGGCTCTCTTGAGGACCGCCACAGGAAAGGATAACCCAGAGTTACGCCTGTTGCAGAGGATAAGTTCATTAGAGTTACCAGCATCAGAAATTGCAGCCCAAATAAATGCTTCAGAGTTCAAGTAACAGACACATCTCAACATCAACTGTTCAGAGGAGACAGCTTGAATCAGGCATTCATGGTTGAAATGCTGCAAAGAAACCACTACTAAAGATCATCAATAAGAAGAAGAGACTTGCTTGGGTCAAGAAACATGAGCAATGAACATTAGACCAGTGGAAATCTGTCCTTTGGTCTGATGAGTCCAAATTTGAGATTTTTGGTTCCAACCGCCGTGTCTTTGTGAGAAGCAGAGTAGGTGAACGGATGATCTCTCCACGTGTGGTTCCCACCATGAAGCATGGAGGAGGAGGTGTGATGGGAGGAGGTGTGATGTGTGGGGGTGCTTTGCTGGTGACACTGTCAGTGATTTATTTAGAATTCAAGGTATACTTAACCAGCATTGCTACCACAGCATTCTGCAGGGATATGCCATCCCATCTGGTTTGCGCTTAGTGGGATTATCATTTGGTTATTTGACCAAGAAGGAGAGTGATGGAGTGCTGTTTCAGATTACCTGTTCTCCACAATCACCCGACCTCAACCCAATTGAGATGGCTTGGGATGAGTTGGACCGCGGAGTGAACGGGGGGGCTACTTTGAAGAATCTAAAACATTTTTGGGTTATTACATGATTCCATATGTGTTATTTCATAGTTTTGATGTCTTCACTGTTATTCTACGGTGTAGAAAATAGTATAAATAAAGAAAAACCCTTGAATGAGTAGGCGTGTCCAAACTTTTGACTGGTATTGTATATCTCTGCAGATGATCTGTCTATCTGGTCAAGATCACTGATACAGGTCCCCCTCAGCCTCTGGTGGTATGTTTGGATAACTTGTTATTTTGTATAGAGAAACCTGCATTCAAATAAAGGTCTCATCTATCAAATTACTATAGACGGAATTAGGTGATTTTTGCTTGAAAAAAAAAAGAATAATCCATATTGATACAGAAACATGATTTAGATTTACTAAGAACAATTGAAACATTTTTAAGAATTGAACAAACAACCTTTGGGATATGATAAAAAAAAAATGGCCCTGGAATCAAAACGACCCTAGTCGGTAGTATGAGGGTTAAACGTTTACTGCTCAATAGGAATTTATCATCACAATACAGTGTTTTAAGATAGTCTTGATCAAGTACATTCACCAACACATTATGTTTATAATTTCATACTGTAGCCAACGGCGGGGCAGGGAAGCGAACCTGGGTCATTGGCGTGAAAAGCAAACATACCATTCATCGTGCCAATTGGGTTAACCCAATTGACCCATGGCTTACAGTATATAGAGAGGATTGATACACTGCTCTCTCTGAACGGTAAGGCACGTCCTCATGGCCCTCTCACACATCCGGCCGAGCGTTCCGATGGCCTCATGCTGTCATCCCACTTCTAACACCCATTTGGTGAGAAATGCAACATGGCTCATATAGCAAGATTTATTTTAGTATGGGGCAATATTTCATAAAATATTCACTTTAAGCTTTCATGGTAAAACATGTTACAAGAGGGAACAATCCATGTCTCCTACTCCTTACACTGAAAAAAACAACTCTACCTTAAACTGAACCCATTGAATTAATCCGTTTGACTTTAACAATGATTGAATCTGTTATTGGAGCTCCTCAGAGAGTCTCAGTGAGAAGTTTCCTATTTGAAATGAATCTACAGCCTCCCTCACTGACGGGGGATTAACGAATTGAGGAGATGAGTATTGAGGATACCATGACAGTCTATTCTTCTCCAACAACCTGAAATAGACCTTCTGTGTGACTATCTTCTACCTAACAATGGGAGACTCCCTACAGGGATGGAGCGCAGCAGGGAGGTTTGAACACAAAAGATGGATGAACTAACCAATAATAAAATGTCTATTCTGTCTCTATACTTACATTTATGCTTATCTTAATGTCATAAAAGCTTGAAAGAACAACTATTTCCTCCCGTCGAGAGGTGCCATTCAGCTTTTCAGAACCCACGTTCAAAATGATACACTTTCACCTCGGAAACGATGGAGCTCGAAAGATAGAGAGAAAATGGTGGGCGGGTGGGTGGGTGGAGGGAGGGACAGTGGGATGTGGAGACGAAGGGACATAGAGGTGGAGAATGATGAATTATGGGTGCGAGTGCCGTCTGCCGTTGCCCCATTCACCAGCGAGAGCCTTCCTGCTTACTGTCATGGCTACAATGGAATTCTTCCATGGGCGCAAATGGAATCCTTGCTGCTACTTCTCGGAAAACCAACAATGATTGCTGCATCGTTATCAGAACAGTGAAATTTCTCGTCCAAGCCTCCCTCTTTTCAATTATGATATGATTCAAATGCATTTCCAGAGTGGGTTTCTCAAAGGCTCATATTCAACAGAGAACAGTTGGGCCCAAGCCTTTATCATTTAAGGCAAACTCAAGACATTCCTATTAAGGAGAAAAATCCTAAGAAATGGTTAGAAACCACCTATGATACTTTAGGCCGAATTTCTCTGTGGTAATTTGTTAGCAACATTGTTAATCTGTATTGTTATATAAATGTCATTCCTTGATGAACAGCCTGAAAAGTATTGAAATGAGACAGAAACTGGTGAAATTGTAGAATTACAGAACCGCTCTCCAACAGTTGTGATTCTGTTCCAAAAGTCTGCCCACTGACAACCAGTCCCCAGCTATCATATCCCTCTATTCATCCCTCTATCCCTCTTTTCATCCCTCTCTTAATCCGCAGATAACAGGATACCCAATGATCACAGGCCTTAATGATTTTCTAATCTCCCATGCTCGACAGGGGATGGAAAATTTGCCAATTTTGCTCTTTGCCAAATCCTCCCAATCCATTCACGGAATGCCCTTTTTAGCTTTTGTGTTTAATATGATTTTTGTTTGGGTTGACATGGTGACCAAGAGCATCATCTAAAAGGTCAGCTATTGTAATGGAAGGGATGAGATATCTCATGAAGTCTCGGTCATGACAAGAGTTTAAATGTCACAGCTTGAGTGTGTGTGTGGGGGGTTGGGGGCTGTGTGTGTGTGTGTGTGTATGTGTGTGTGTGTGTGTGTGTGCTTGCATGCCTACTCGTGTGCGTCTGTGTTTGTGTGTGAGATCCACTGCTGACTACACACACATCCTTAGCAGACATCTGCATGGCCTCAGCTGAGTCACGCATGGCAGGACAATCGAGTTCAGACATAATCTTAAAACTTTCAAACAGAACCAAATCCTTTCACTGTGCCTCTGGGGCATTCTGTTCAAACTATTTCTGACAAACAACATTTGTTTGGCCCAGCTAGCCAACCACTTACATGAAAGCAAAAAAGACATATAACATGTCACATCGTACGTTTAAGATGTGCATTAGAGCCCCAGTGACATCACCAGTCTCCTCATTATCCTACATCTCCACCCAGGGCAGGACCATCTGTCTCCATGGTAACCCAGAGGGCGAGGACAGAAGCAGGACAGGACCCATTTAGAGCCCCTAGCTTTGGACCACAGAGCCAAGAATAGCACAGGGAGAGGGGTGGAGAGAAACACAGAGAGAGGGGGGGGGGGGGGGTAGGATTGAATGAGGTCAACACATCATATACTGCATTACCATGGTTTTTGAAAGAGAAGGAGAGGAGGAAAAGAGAACAAGAGGGAGAGAATGAGTGAGCATTGTACCAGATACAGTGGAGCAGCATTCACTGCACTACTTCCATAATTTATAGAACTGAAATTCACAACCTCACACCAACCAACAATGACGAACCACCGGGGTCTAACAACTTGGATGGAAAATTGCTGAGGATAATAGCAGACGATATTGCCACTCCATATCTTCAATTTAAGGCAACTAGAAGGTGTGAGACCTCAGGCCTGGAGGGAAGCAAAAGTCATTCACCTACCTAAGGATAGTAAAGCCCCCTTTACTGGCACAAATAGCCGACCAAGCCTGTTACCAACCCTTTGTAAACTTTTTTTTATTAAATGTATTTTTACAGTAAACAAATTGACAACAGACTTTCACCACACTTATAGGGAAGGACATTCGACAATCACAGCACAAATGACTGATGATTGGCTGAGAGAAATTGATGATAAAAAAATTGTGGGGCTGTTTTGTTAGACTTCAGTGCGGCTTTTGACATTATCGATCATAGTCTGTTGCTGGAAAAACATATGTGTTATGGCTTTATACCCACTGCTATATTGTGGATAAAGAGTTACCTGTCTAACAGAACACAGAGGGTGTTCTTTAATGGAAGCATCTCCAACAAAATCCAGGTAGAATCAGGAATTCCCCAGGGCAGCTGTCTAGGCCACTTACTTTTTCAATCTTTACTAACAACATGCCACTGGCCAGTGTGTCTATGTATGTGGATGACTCAACACTATACACGTCAGATACCACAGCGACTGAAATAACTGCAACACTTAACAAAGAGCTGCAGTTAGTTTCAGAATGGATGGCAAGGAATAAGTTAGTCCTAAATATTTCAAAACTAAAGCATTGTATTTGGTACAAATCATTCACTAAATCCTAAACCTCAACTAAATCTTGTAATGAATAATGTGGAAATTGAGCAAGTTTAAGAGGCTAAACTGCTTGGAGTAATCCTGGTTTGTAAACTGTCATGGTCAAAACATATTGATACAACAGTAGCTAGGATGGGGAGAAGTCTGTCCATAATAAAGCACTGCTTTGCATTCTTAACAGCACTATCAACAAGGCAGGTCCTACAGGCCCTAGTTTTAACACACCTGGACTACTGTTTAGTCGTGTTGTCAGCTGCCACAAAGAGGGACTTAGGAAAATTGCAATTGGCTCAGAACAGGGAAGCACAGCTGGTCCTTGGATGGACAGTGGCTTGCGAAAGTATTCACCCCCCTTGGCATTTTTCCTATTTTGTTGCCTTATAACCTGGAATTAACCTGTTGGGGCTAGGGGGCAGTATTTGCACGGCCGGATAAAAAACGTACCCGATATAATCTGGTTACTACTCCTGCCCAGTAACTAGAATATGCATATAATTGTTTGATTTGGATAGAAAACACCCTAAAGTTTCTAAAACTGTTTGAATGTTGTCTGTGAGTATAACAGAACTCATTTGGCAGGCCAAAACCTGAGAAGATTCCAAACAGGAAGCGCTCTCTCTGACCATTTCATGGCCTTCTTGATCATCTCTAACCAAAACAGGGGATCTCTGGCATGATGTGACATTTTCTAACGCTCCCATAGGCTCTCAGAAGGCACCAGAAAGCTGAATGGTGGCTTTGCAGGCCCTGGCTGAAAAAAATGTGCGCATTTTGTAAGTGGTCGATCAGAGAACCTTGAGACTGGCGCGCGCATGCACGAGACGACTCCATGTTTACTTTCTCTCTCTTTGAACGAAAACAACCACTCCCGGTCGGAATATTATCGCTTTTTTACGAGAAAAATGGCATAAAAATTGATTTTAAACAGCAGTTGACATGCTTTGAAGTACGGTAATGGAATATTTTGAATTTTTTTGTCACGAAACGCGTCGGGCGCGTCACCCTTATTTACCCTTCGGATAGTGTCTTGAACGCACGAACAAAACGCCGCTATTTGGATATAACTATGGATTATTTGGGACCAAACCAACATTTGTTATTGAAGTATAAGTCCTGGGAGTGCATTCTGACGAAGAACAGCAAAGGTAATAACATTTTTCTTATAGTAAATCTGACTTTGGTGAGGGCTAAACTTGGTGGGTGTCTAAATAGCTAGCCCTGTGATGCCGGGCTATCTACTCAGAATATTGCAAAATGTGCTTTCACCGAAAAGCTATTTTAAAATCGGACATAGCGAGTGCATATAGGAGTTCTGAATCTATAATTCTTAAAATAATTGTTATGTTTTTTGTGAACGTTTATCGTGAGTAATTTAGTAAATTCACCGGAAGTGTTCGGTGGGAATGCTAGTCACATGCTAATGTAAAAGCTGGTTTTTGATATAAATATGAACTTGATTGAACAAAACATGCATGTATTGTATAACATAATGTCCTTGGTGTGTCATCTGATGAAGATCAAAGGTTAGTGCTGCATTTAGCTGTGGTTTGGGTTTATGTGACATTATATGCTAGCTTGAAAAATGGGTGTCTGATTATTTCTGGCTGGGTACGCTGCTGACATAATCTAATGTTTTGCTTTCGTTGTAAAGCCTTGTCTTTAAAATGGTGTAAAATAGTCATATGTTTGAGAAATTGAAGTAATAGCATTTCTAAGGTATTTGAATATCGCGCCACGGGATTACACTGGCTGTTGAGTAGGTTAGCCCATAGAGGTTAAAATAGATTTTTGGGTGTTCGTATCATTTGATTTACATAACATGTTTACCACTTTGAAGATGCAAACATGTTTTTATTGTGAAACAAACAAGAAATAAGACAAAAAAAGTGAACACTTGAGCATGCATAACTATTCACCCCCCAAAGTCTATACTTTGTAGAGCCACCTTTTGTAGCAATTACAGCTGCAAGTCTCTTGGGGGTATGTCTCTATAAGCTTGGCACATCTAGCCACTGGGATTTTTGCCCATTCTTCAATGCAAATCTGCTCCACCTCCTTCAAGTTGGATGGGTTCCACTAGTGTGCAGATTCTCAAATGGATTGAGGTCTGGGCTTTGACTAGACCATTCCAAGACATTTAAATGTTTCCCCTTAAACCACTCGAGTGTTGCTTTAGCAGTATGCTTAGGGTCATTGTCCTGCTGGAAGGTGAACCTCCATCCCAGTCTCAAATCTCTGGAAGACTGAAACAGTTTTCCCTCAAGAATTTCTCTCTATTTAGCGCATTCCATCATTCCTTCAATTCTGACCAGTTTCCCAGTCCCTGCCAATGAAAAACATCCCCACAGCATGAGGCTGCCACCACCATGCTTCACTGTGGGGATAGGGTCCTCGGGGTGATGAGAGGTGTTGGGTTTGCGCAAGACATAGCGTTTCCTTGATGGCCAAAAAGCTCAATTTTAGTCTCATCTGACCAGAGTACCTTCTTCCATATGTTTGGGGAGTCCCCCACATGCCTTTTGGCGAACACCAAACGTGTATTCTTATTTTTTTCTTTAAGCAATGGCTTTTTTTCTGGCTACTCTTCCGTGTAGCCCAGCTCTGTGGAGTGTACGGCTTAAAGTGGTCCTATGGACAGATACTCCAATCTCCGCTGTGGAGCTTTGCAGCTCCTTCAGAGTTATCTATGGTCTCTTTGTTGTATCTCTGATTAATGCCCTCCTTGCCTGGTCCATTAGTTTTGGTGGGCAGCCCTCTCTTGGCAGGTTTGCTGTGGTGCCATAGCCTTTCAATTTTTTAATTATGGATTTAATAGTGCTACATATACACGCACCACTTTTCCGATAATTTTTTTAATTTCACTTCCCAATTTGGACTATTTTGTGTATGTCCATTACATGAAATGCAAATAAAATCAATTTAAATTACAGGTTGTAATGCAACAAAATAGGAAAAACGCCAAGGGGGATGAATACTTTTGCAAGGCACTGTACACAGAGAGCTAACAATAATATGCATGTCAGTCTCTCCTGGCTCAAAGTGGAGGAGAGATTGACTTCATCACTACTTGTATTTGTGAGAGGTATTGACATGTTGAATGCACCAAGCTGTCTGAACTACTGGCACACAGCTCAGACACCCATGCATACCCCACAAGACATACCACCAGAGGTCTCTTCACAGTCCCCAAGTCCAGAACAGACTATGGCACAGTACTACATAGAGCCATGACTACATGGAACTCTATTCCATATCAAGTAACTCATGCAACCAGTAAAATTAGATTTAAAAAAATATAAAAATACACCTTATGGAACAGTGGGGACTGTGAACCAACACAAACAGATGCTAACATATGCACTATACACACACATACACATGGATTTTGTGTTGTAGATATGTGGTAGTAGAGTAGAGGCCTGAGGGCACACACTTAATATGTTGTGAAATCTTTTGTGAATGTATTGTAATGTTTTTAAAATTGTATAACTGCCTTCATTTTGCTGGACCGCAGGAAGAATAGCTGAGGATGGGGATCCATAATAAATACAAATAGTGTACTCCCATTACCTAATTGTATCACTTTATTTACTTAGCCAGGAGTAACACTTGTCACTGTTTTCCAGGGAGTATACCTCATCCTCCCATCCATATTATTGAAACCCATTCTGTCAAAAATATACTGTATGTTAGTGTATTTCAGAGAACATGTCCTCATACTGTCAACAAGTGGAAAGAATATTGCACATCATTACTGTCCCTCTGCCCACCTCATTGCCTCTCTCCCCAGCCTAGCCCAGCCGAGACCATCCCAGCCCAGCACAGAAGAGTTTGGAGCCCCGGGGATATTGCCCTACACTCTGCTTCTTCACAGACATCTGCTGACAACACTACCAAGATTAACTCTGAGAAACCCTGTAAAAAATATGCTCTCGTCGGTAATAGAAAAACAAGGGAACGTCATGCAAAGAATTGTGTATTCACAAATAAATCAGCTGGCATAAAGACATCAAACCAAAATATCCTAAAATGAATAAAAATCTAATCTAAATGTTATTTCATTTATTAATTAACTCAAATGTATAAGAAATCTCTGTCTCTGTTTTAGTAGTTGAGCAACAACAATGCCTTTGTCTTACAATAAAAGTAAATGTTCTATTGAGTTCAGTCCCAAAATCCCCCTCCCCCAAAAATCCAGGTGCAAGAAATGAAATAAGAATTGATCTTATCAGTTCAGCTGTTCCTCTGTGTAATAATCCAAAGGAAAGTAGTCCACAAAAGTGAATGGGTGGCGCCATTGAGGACTCTCGCCATTTTGAAGTATAGTCAACTGGGTGGGACTTCCTATGGGTTAAGGAAGGATCACATAATTCCATTTTGGTCATCAGGAGGGATTAGCCAATGAATTATACTTGTGAGCAAACATTCCATAACTGCTTGGCTTTATACCTGTTCAAACAAAACACTCCAGGTGGCAGTATGCACCCTTTCAGTTTATTTACCAACTCATAGAAGTAATAGAAGAAGAAAATTGACTACCTCAAAATGGAGATGGCCTCAATGGCAATGTCCAATCTCACAGACGCCTTAATAGGACAGATACAAAGATGAGTCGTCTATCTAAGTCTATAGAATGTTCTCGTCCTGTATGGTGTGAGGAAACACTGGGTCTATACTGGGTCCTACCTGAGGTTTAGACCTTTGGTTTAAAATGTCTAGCTGCTTACTTTTCTCATAGGCTCACCTGGCACAAATAGCCGTCTGGCTACCACAAGTCAAACATTTAGAAGGATTATATGTTTACATTCATAGCTACATCATTAAAAAAGATGAAGATGATGATGATGGTGGTCTTGTTAAATAGCTGTATTTTATTAGGTTTGAAGTTTGTGGGATGTGACAGCTGTGAGTTCAAATCCCATTTTGGCCAAAGTTTTTTTTTTAAGGAAATTATGCTCCACTGCTGGGCGAAGATTCACAAAACACTTCTTACACAAAAACTTAAGAAGCTTCTTAAGACAAAAAATAAGAAGTTCATAAGATAGTTCGTAAGTGCAATTCCTAAACAATATCTTAAGATTTTATGATTTTCTTACGAACTTCTCAAATATCGTCTTACAAATCTTCATAAGATGTTTGATGCTAAGCAACCGTTTTAGCTAGCTATTTAGCTAGCAATGGCAATCATGTTAGCATATTTCTTACTGATATTACTGTTCTGAAACATGTTCTTGGGTTTAAAATAATCAATACTGAAACTTTCAGATTAAGTTTGTGAGTGAATAAAAATATATATATTGCTTTCATGAGCTTTTTCTCTCACTGTCCTGAGTTTAAGGCAAGGGTTTAGCCGTCTTAGAATTAAGAACATTTCCAATAAATGTATTTTCAAAAATCTAATTTTGTTTTAACTTTTTGCGTAAGGAGAAACATAAGAAATACTGCAAAAACATTTCCAATAACCTTTTTGGAGGAAAAGCAACTTTGCTTTACTTTCTTCTTAAGTCTATAGTTAAGGAAAAATGACAGTTAAGAAGAAATTTCTTCTTAAGAAGGTTTTGTGAATCTGGGCACTGGTCCTCATGTCAAGTAACGCATATGTCACGAAGTAGATCATTATAAAAATACACATAAATCGTTGTAGGACTTTATTTAGGTGTACATATCCATGTAATGTAATATACATTTTAGGCCCTTCTAGTGTGTTCGTCTACAAGGCTGAAGATTTATAGTACCAGTAGAAATTTGAATCAACTACTCATTCATGGGTTTTTCTTTATTTTTATTATTTTCTACAATGTAGAATAATAGTGAAGACATCAAAACTATGAAATAACACATATGGAATCATGTAGTAACCAAAAAAGTGTTAAGCAAATCAAACTATATTTTATATTCTTCAAAGTAGCCACCCTTTGCCTTGATGACAACTATAAACACTCTTGGCATTCTCTCAACCAGCTTCACCTGGAATGCTTTTCCAACAGTCTTGAAGGAGTTCCCACATATGCTGAGTACTTGTTGGTTGCGTGTCCGCTCTGCGGTCCAACTCATCCCAAACCATCTCATTTGGGTTGAGGTCGGGTGATTGTGGAAGCCAGGTCATCTCATGCAGCACTCCATCACTCTCCTTCTTGGTCAAATAACCCTTTGACAGTATGGAGGTGTGTTGAAAAAAAATTTGGTGTGTTGAAAAACCAATGATAGTCCCACTAAGCGCAAACCAGATTGGATGGGGTATCGCTGCAGAATTCTGTGGTAGCCATGCTGGTTAAGTGTTCCTTAAATCACTGACAGTGTCACCAGCAAAGCACCCCCACACCAGCACACCTCCTCCTACATGCTTCACGGTGGGAACCACACATGCATTGATCGTCCGTTCACTTACTCTGTGTCTCACAAAGACACGGCGGTTGGAACGAAAAATCTCAAATTTGGACTCATCAGACCAAAGCACAGATTTCCACCGGTCTAATGTCCATTGCTCGTGTTTGTTGGCCCAAGCAAGTCTCTTCTTATTGGTGTCCTTTAGTAGTGGTTTCTTTGCATCAATTCGACCATGAAGATCTGATTCACACAGTCTCCTCTGAACTGTTGATGTTGATATGGGTCTGTTACTTGAACTCTGTGAAGCATTTATTTGGGCTGCAATTTCTGAGGCTGGTAACTCTAATGAACTTGTACTCTGCAGCAGAGGTAACTCTGGGTCTTCTTTTCCTGTGGCGGTCCTCATGAGAGCCAGTTTCAATCATGGCGCTTGAGGATTTTTGCGACTGCCTTAGAAGAATCTTTCAAAGTTCTTCAAATGTTCCGGATTGACTGACCTTCATGTCTTAAAGTAATGATGGACTGTCATTTCTCTTTGTTTATTTGATCTGTTCTTGCCATAATATGGACTTGGTCTTTTACCAAATAGGGCTATATTCTGTATACCACCCCTACCTTGTCGCAACACAACTGATTGGCTCTAACACATTGAGAAGGAAAGAAATTCCACAAATGAACTTTTACCAAAGGCACACCTGTTAATTGAAATGCATTCCAGGTGACTACCTCATGAATCTGGTTGAGAGAATGCCAAGAGTGTGCAAAGCTGTCATCAAGGCAAAAGGTGGCTACTTTGAAGAATCTCAAATCTAAACTTTTTTGGTTACTACATTATTCCATATGTGTTATTTCATAGTGTTGATGTCTTCACTATTATTCTACAATGTAAAAAAATAGTCAAACTAAAGAAAAACCCTGGAATGAGTAGGTGTGTCTAAACATTTTACTGGTACAGTAGCTCCTTATTAAATTCATTCTTAATCTTTGATTATATAGTATTTTGTATTTATTAGGGAGCCAAGGCAGCAGCTACTCTTCCTGGGTTCCAAACACATTAAAGCACTTACATCACACGTCAAGTTGTTGTCTGCACCCTTCTCAACACACTGGCTGTGTCTGAAATCTGGCTTGGCTACTACTCATTGTACTATATACTATTTAGAAAGTTGTAACGATGTGTGCTGAGAGTCGGGAAGCAAGTTCAGGGAGTGAGTGTTTTCATAAATAAGCACAACATAATACAAAATAAGAAACGCGAACAACGCACAGACATGACACAGGAACAGAAACAATGACGCCTGGGGAAGGAACCAAAGGAGGTGACATATATATAGGGCAGGTAATCAAGGAGATGATGAAGTCCAGGTGAGTCTGATGACACACAGGTGCGCGTAACGATGGTGACAGGTGTGCGCCATAACGAGCAGCTTGGTGACCTCGAGCCCGGGGAGGGAGCACACGTGACAAAAGTACTGTTTAGTAAAAACAAATACAGTAAGCAACAAATATCAGCATACTAGGCTTATCCTACTGAGAATGAGTGATCTAATGTGCAATTTCCTTGATTCCCTACATGAATACATTTTGGTACAGCGTGTCCCCCAGCTGATTATCAGCTGTTGTCAGTTACTCCTGGGTCTCTAAATAGGATTCTCTTCCTCAATAGTGTGCAGCAAATTCTACTAGATGACAAGGCAAAATTAGTATGATATCCTGCCATTTAAAGCATACTCAATTTTCGATTTTTTTTCTTCACATATCCAGAATGCCTACTATTTAGAACGCAAGTTTGGCTATTTGGACACGGCCACTAACACAATTAAAGTGCTTCTACATTTCAAAGAAAAGGGGATAAGGGCCTTGGTCAGGGAGGTGACCAAGAACCCGATGTCACTCTAACAGAGCTCCAGAGTTCCTCTGTGGAGATGGGAGAACCTTCCAGAAGCACAACCATCTCTGCAGCACTACACCATTCAGGCCTTTATGGTAGACGGAAGCCACTCCTCAGTAAAAGGCACATGAAAACCCGCTTGGAGTTTGCCAAAAGGCACCTAACGGACTCTCAGACCATGAGAAACAAGATTCTCTGGTCTGATGAAACCAAGATTGAACTCTTTGGCCTGAATGCGAAGCATCACGTCTGGAGTAAATCTGGCACTATCCCTACGGTGAAGTATGGTGGTGGCAGTATAATGCTGTTGGGATGATTTTCAGTGGAAGTGACTGGGAGACTAGTCAGGATCGAGGGAAAGGTGAACGGAGCAAAGTACAGAGAGATCTTTGATGAAAACCTGCTCCAGAGTGCTCAGGACCTCAGACTGGGGCAAAGGTTCACCTTACAACAGGACAACGACCTTAAGCACACAGCCAAGACAACGTAGGAGTGGCTTCGGGACAAGTCTCTGAATGTCCTTGAGTGGCCAACTTAGAGCCCTAATTTGAACCCAATCGAACATCTCTGGAGAGACCTGAAAATAGCTGTGCAGCAACGCTCCGCATTCAACCTAATAGAGCTTGAGAGGATCTGCAGTGAAGAATGGGAGAAACTCCCCAAATACAGGTGTGCCAAGCTTGTAGCATCATACCCAAGAAGACTAGAGGCTGTAATCGCTGCCAAAGGTGCTTCAACAAAGTACTGAGTAAAGGGTCTGAATACTTATATAAATGTGATATTTCAGTTTTTTATTTATGTCCTTACCAGGTATTGTGTGTAGATTGATGAGGAAGAAATAAGGCTGTAACGTAACAAAATGTGGAAAAATTCAAGGGGTCTGAATACTCTTCCCAAATGCACTGTAGACCCTGGGCTTTTAAATTCTGACCAGTTTTCTAGTTACGAAAGATTTCTATTTTACCAGGAAATGACTGGGTGTGGCTAGCCAGTGACCAGGGTGGAGCCCACAGCCTATACACATGAAAAATGCATAGAACTGTAACGGCCGTCGTTGAAGAGAGTAGACCAAGGCGCAGCGTGGTTAGTGCTCATCATGAATTTATTAAAGATAAAACACTTTAAACAAAAAAAACAAGAAACCGACAGCCAAACAGTTCTGTCAGGTGCAAAACACTAAACCGAAATTAACCACCCACAAAACCCAAAGGAAAACAGGCTGCCTAAGTATGGCTCCCAATCAGCAACAACGATATACAGCTGTCCCTGATTGAGAGCCATACCAAACAAAGAAATACCAAACATAGAAAAAAGGACATAGAATGCCCACCCCAACTCACGCCCTGACCAACCAAAATAGAGACATAAAAGGATCTCTAAGGTCAGGGCATGACAAGAACCTTGTGGGTCACAAAGTATCTAACTGTGTGAAACATTTGAAATCTTTAGTCTGTTACATCCTATCACCGAATAGAATGAGGGTAAATATTTTTTAACACCATAGTGTTTTTAGGACATATCTACACCAACTGGGAGAAAAAAATGAAACATTCCAAGTAAACGCCTACAAAAACTTTCAGCTGAAAGGAGCCGGGTATAACACAAATCACTACAAAGAGGATGTAGATAGAACACCCCCTGTATACTTTAATCAATGTGGAAGAACTGTAACCACCCACAGAGGGGTTTGGCTGGGAGACAGTTTGCCATTAGCGATGGACACATATTTATCAGCTTGGTGATAGATGGAGGGATCAGGATAAAGAGATGGATGGATGTGTTAAAGAGAGAGAGAGAGAGAAATATGAGATGACGTTAAAAGAGTTTTGACAAGAAGCCTCAGCTACTGCTGTGGTAGGTAACACACACACACACGCACACGCACAAACACACTTCAGCTGCCGTAAGTGTTAGGTTTGACACAGCGGAAGTGTTATTGATGTGTTGGAGGGCGGATGCGAGATGCTTTTTGTAGCGCTTCGCTAAACTGTTAGCCTATTTGCCGATTTTAACAGCGTTTGGCTTGACAGTGTGCTATTCAATTAGTCTAATGAAGGTTGGCTAACACACACACGCTTTGTCTCTCCCATTACGCATCATAACGCTGCGTCAAATTAAACACCATTTGATAAGAGCATCTGAGTGTTTAATTATTGTAATGATCTCATAGCACATCAATCAGCTTTTCACCATCCAACGTTGCCGTCAGAGACAGATTATTATTAAATGCCCTAGCTCTCTGATGGTCTTTTTGCTCTCTCTCTATCTCTTTCTTTTTTCCTCTGCACACTCTGTTCTCTGCTTCATATCTCTGATTAACAAAACACAAAGACAAAATCAAAGCGTAACATTTTGAAATGTACTTTTAGAAATTTAGAGTTCTAAGAAAAGCATTTTTGAAAAAAAGTCTAGAATTCATATCATGTGACAGAAATTCTTACAGGTTTTTCAGAGCAAAGTCATCCTCATTTCACCTCATCTTACCTGGCTCAACAAAAACCTGATCACAGACAAGTTAAGTGATCTAACCTTTCGGACTTTTCAGGGATGGTGCGAGATTTTTGAAGTTTTTCTTTTTCTACTTACCCAAAGTCAGATGAACTCGTGGATATTATTTGTATGTCTCTGCGTCCAGTATGTCTAGGTATTAGCTCTGGCCTCAGACATGTGTCTTCAGGACACAAACACAAAAATGTTCCCTAGAGATCTCAGCAGCTGTTGTGAACAGGTGTTTTGGCCTGTGTTCCAGATGAGGAGTTTGGCTTGTAATTGGAGGCCTGGAGCAGAGAGACCCGACACCAACACACACACACTGAGGGCCAGCACTGGGTGGCCAATCATTTTTACAGCATGTTACAATCAGTAGTGTTGTGTGGGTAAAATCAATGAGGAAGCCAATCCAGTAAAAAGCCATACTACAACGTATGTTATGATAATTGCGGGTTTTGCTCTATAACCCATTCATTCATACGCCACGTGATATACAACAAGGCCGTGACAACAAAAATACAACAGTCACACAGCGGCGGAGTTAGTTCAACTACACATACGTTTGTTTCATCACAAAACCGAGAGCAACATTTGTCTGGTGAAGTCATCATAGCAAATATTGCATTAAAATAATCACCTACAACATAGTCCAGCAAGTTAATGTTTTCAACAGTTTACTAAACAACTACTGATTTAGAACCACGGAGTTACTGCAAGCCAGTACAAGGAAAACAGGAGCACTGCTATCCCAGCACCATTTCAATTTAAACATCATCAAATCAACAAGGCTAAATTCGCTTACTTTAATACACTGAAAACAAACTTAAAGATACCAAAAACAATTTAGACCAATCGATGTTGCTAAATGTCATGTGATGTCCATGGTATTCATTTCTGTGTATGTATGTAGATGTGGGCATCCGTGCGTGTGCATGCAAGTAAAACTTTTTTTTTACTCACCCTACTTATAGACTAGTTGAATGCCAATGTCATCCTCTTCTCTTTCATGTCGGCAAAACGGTCTATGGCTCTGTCATACAGTACACTTCTAGTTTTGGTTTTCATAAGCTGCCTAGCTAAAATGCTTTCTAGCCTGACTTCCTTGCGTGGGCAACAATGAACCAACTTAGCTAGCTAGCTAGTTAACGTGAGCCTACTAGGCTACATATTGAACTTCAAATTGTCTCAGGCCAGTGGCACAACATATTCCTTTATGGTTAGATCAGAATCACTGTCATAATCATTGGCCTGCAAGAGAATTAAGTCTAAGCCACAAGTCCAAATCCCCATCTCCATCCATGGTTTAGGAAAGGGCAGATTTAGCAAGCTAGCAACCACAGCACGTCAACACAAGCAGACCAGAAACAAATAAATATTTGTTGAAGCCTGGCTTCCCTTCGCCCATGAATACACACCACTGGTTATAATATGTAACTTGTTGATGATAGAAGATGTTCTTCTATTAAGGGCCAGAGGGCTATCTGGTCCAATTGTAATAACCCTCGTACTCTGTCTGCCGAATTCTTTCTCTTTGCTCTTGTTTTCCTTAATAGGATGTCTGTGGGCGGAGCCGGGAGGGTCGTCAGCGATATGGGACACACCTGGGCCCGGGTGTGTTCCGGGATAAATACACCGTTTTCCCATTCATTGGGGAGACTCTCGCCATGCAAACACACTGTTTGATTTTGGCTGTGGCATTTTTTATGGCCGGTTTGTTTGCTTTGGCGTCGTTCAACACTCCTCATTATCCCATCTATACACGTAACCACTCACTTACACTACTGACTACACACACACACACACACACACCATAGTTAATTTTATATAGGTTACCTCAGGTAATCAATATATTTATGTTATTCCTTATCTCCACATTGTCTCTGTCATGACTTCCACCGAAGGATGGCTCCTCTCCCTGTTCGGGCGGTGCTCGGCGATCGTCGTCGCCGGCCTACTAGCTGCCACCGATTCATTTTTCCTTTTCGTTTGTGTCTGTCTGTTTTGTTCACACCTGTGTCCTATTAGTTGATTTGGGTGGGTTTATTTACCTCCGCTGCCTGCTAGTCTTTGTGCGGGATTGTTTGCTGTGGTTACTCTGTTAGGGGTGCGTGTCTGCACCACGGGGTTTTCTTTTCTCACAGTCGTGTTGTACCGTTTTGGTATGTGTTTAGGAGTAGAGGTTTGTCCTCCGTGTGTTGCATTACTTTCCCTGTGTGTGGCGACTTCGTTTGGGCGTGTTTCCCCCCCATGTTGTTGTTGAGTTGGGACTCCTTAATAAACGATTGTGCCACTGGGACTTCCTTGCTCTCCTGCTCCTGATTCCTGCACCTCCCTCCTCTTAGGAGGCAGGTAACAGTCTCCCTCGTTGTTACGGGTTACGAGCCGATTCGTGACACAATGCAGATCTTTCTACATGTTCTAGTCAATAACAGTCTCCGGAGATTCCAGTTATTCCCCAATAATCAGATTTTCTGCTTGCTGATAATAGATACATTTGATTATAAGACTTTAGTTTGAATGGACTTAATAAACCACCTGAAAGATTGGGATGCCCATGACATAGTACTTAATGGCACTATCTCAATTCATCCTCAATTCCTAACATCCAGTTCCCTCCCCTCAGACCTTCTCCACAAATGTGTTTTGAGGAGGCGATGAGAGAGGATGTGGAGGAATCAAGGCTTTCCTGAATTGAGAAAGAGACAAAGTAACAACAGAACATCAATCTCACCCAGCTTTGTAGTTGTGAAAAAATAGGTGGGTAAATTCTGATCACCGGGTGCAGTGAAAAAAAGTAATGCTCCCTATATTTTCAATGCATTTTTTTCTGCAAAAAAACTCTTGCGCAAACAAAAAAAGTGGATAAACTACACTACTGATCTCACCTCAAACTGCTGTTAATATGATTCACACTTCATTGCTTTTACATTGGCAAACACTTCAAGTGTTGTTCACCGTGCAAAAATTTGAAATGAGAGCGCATGATTCTGAAGTGTATGTAGACCATCTTTATCCATCGCTTGTGTGTGTGTGTGTGTGTGTTTTTGTTTGTTTGATGGCAGGCGCACTCCAAACTCTCCTCGGCAACTAAATGCCAATTTTCTACATAATAACACCCAGACAAGGCCAAACACACCTTTCAAAATATATCAACAACAACCTTTCTACATACAGTAATCAGTCAAGTCCAGACTGATTGAAGCTCATGGAAAAACTTGGCTGTAATTTTTGTCTGTTCCCGCCCTTTTGCCTTCTCCAAACAACTATTCATCTTTAGAACTTTAACTCAGAAGACATCAATCGAACGCTCAGGTCTACTTGATTTTATAGCAGTTTAAGCAACAGAAGACCTATCTGATGATAGAGCCTGCACTTTGTTTAAAGTGCTGTTTAGATGTTCAAGGTGTTGGAAGGCCAGAAGAAGAACACATATTAGATGGATAACTTGGGTTTATGTATTCGCATACCCACCTTGAAAAAGTTACAGAACTTCACAATGTCAATGAAGTCTGTAATATGAATATGTGTAAACATACTGAATTGTAATTGGATGCATTTTACCGCTATATCATACTGCGCTATGATTGGTTAAGACCACCCAGGTGGTGAGGTCATCTTCTGTTGATCATGGTAGGAGACATGTGAACATGCCAGTCATAGCTAACTAATAAAGAGCTGCGCTCAGAAATATCCTGTCGTACTGGATTTTATTATTTTGTACAAAGCGTGCAAAACAAGACATGGTGTCAGAGTAAAAGGATTAAAAGATGGCGTTCCTTCACCTCGAATGGACTGGGAGTCTACAGACTTACCCGATGCATGGCGTAAGTTCAAAGAGCATGTGGAGCTAATGTTCACGGGTCCTCTGAAGGACAGAGAAGAGGAAAAGCGCAGCTACCTGCTCCTCTGGATCGGTGAAAAAGGGAGAGATATTTACAACACATGGACACTTACCGAGGCTGAATCAAAGGTACTGAAAACATACTACGATCGTTTTGAAGCGTATGTTGTGCCGAAGACCAATAGGATTTTCGCTAGGTACAAATTCCATGAGAAAGTACAGGGAGCTAGCGAATCGTTTGAACAGTTTGTGACTGAGATACGTCTGCTTGTGAAAGACTGACTATGCAAACAAGGATGAGTCAGGGACCATATTGCATTTGGAATACACTCACCGCGAGTGAGAGAGAAACTTCTGAATGTTGGGTCTGAGCTGACGCAGGACAAAGCTATCGACAGCCAGATCTCACGAGCTAGCACAGGTTCAAATGAAAACCATTTTCCGCTGTAGCATGAGCGCATCACGTGAACAAGCAGTGCAGGCAGTCAGGTAGACATCAAAGCACACCTCCGGTGGCTAGAGAGCGCGCTTCAGAACTGTGAGAGACAGACTCAAAACGCCCCAAAACATGTGGATATTGTGGATACAAAGTACATGGCGAACAAGGAAATTGCCCAGCTAAAGGCAAACAATGTACTAAATGTGGGAAATGGAATTACTTTGCAAAAGTGTGCAGAGCTTACCATGAAAAACACGCAATGAGTGAAGATAAAATGTCAATCAAAGAGTAAAATGTTGAGATTGCATTATTCCTCTGAATAAGTACCGCAGCTTGACATCTGAGTGCGAGCTACAGCCCACCACGCGCAGGTTGACTGACTGGTTATGGTGGTGAACAGCTCCCATTAAAAGGCACATGCACTTTCAAATGCAAATACAAGGAAGGTGACATGATGTTGGACTTTTACATTGTTGACACCCGAGCACCTGCAGTGCTAGGTCTTAAAGCATGTTTAGACATGGACCTCATTAAGCTAGTTGTATTAGTGACAGCACCAGTAGAGACAGAAAATGTAATGGCGGAGTTTGCTGATGTTTTTACAGGAATAGGACTATTCCCAGGAGAATGTACCATTCACTTTGACCCAGACGCAACCCCTGCGGTCTACCCACAGAGAAAGATTCCCCTTGCTCTCCGTGTCCGTCTGAAGAAAGAGCTGGATAGCATGGAGATATCTGACATAGTCACCAAGGTTAGAGAACCGACAGATTGGGTAAACGCGTTTGTGGTGGTGGAGAGTACCACGCACAGGCAAGCTCAGAGTATGTCTCGACCCAAGAGACTTGAACAAGGCTATCAAACACCCCCATTACCCTTTACCGACGCTAGATGGCATCACACACAAGCTAGCGGGAGCACGCTACTTCAGTGTCATGGACGCCAGATCTAAGCTCACAACGTTCAACACACTGTTCGGACGCTACAGGTTTCGTCACCTGACTTTTGAGATTATCTCAGCCCAAGACGAGTTTCAGGAAAGGATCAACAAAGTGTACGAAGGCCTCTACCGAGTTGTGGCAATTGTGGACGACATCCTTGTCTATGGTCGAACCAAAGAGGAACACGACAAAAAGGTCCCGCGAGAGAGGAGTCCGGCTCAACCCCGAGAAGAGCAGTCTGCTCTACAGAGGTCAGCTACATTGGACATCTTCTCACAGCGAATGGAATCAAGCGAGATCCACAGAAGGTCTCAGCCATAAAAGAAATGGAGCCACCAAAGAACCGTTCAGAGCTGGAAACAGTGCTTGGCATGGTCAACTACTTAGCCAAGTTCGCACCCAGCCTCTCTAATGCTAATGCACCCCTGCGTCAGCTGCTAAAGCAGTCCAGTGAGTTTCTCTGGGACAAGCAACAAGACATTGCTTTCCAGAGAGTGAAAGACTTGATCACAAGAGAACCAGGACCAATCCTTTCCTACTACGACCCCAACAAAGAGCTCAGACGCCAAGTGGACGCGTCAAAGTATGGTGTAGGTGCAGTGCTACTGCAAGGAGGAAAGCCCATCAGCTAGCACTTCCAAATCTCTCACAGACTGTGAAATCAACTACGCTCAAATCGAAAAGGAGCTGTACACCCCTCTGTTCGGATGTAAGCGTTTCCATCAGTACGTATATGGACGACAAGTCATTGTGGAATCCGACCACAAGGCCCTCGAGTCAATCATAATGAAACCACTAGCCGCAAGCCCTGCCAAAGCTACAGAGAATGATCCTTCAACTACAAAAATACGACTTCATAATCCCTCACCGTCCAGGCAAAGACATCCCTGTCGCAGAGACACTCTCTAGGAGGTTTCTTACATACAAGGACAGCAGCCTCAGTGAAGGCATGGACATGTAAGTGCACACTATGTCCAGCAACTTACCAGTTAGTGACACAAAACTGAAGGAGATCTGAGCAGAAACAGAAAAGGACACACAACTCACACAGCTGAGGAAAGTCATACAGGATGGATGGCCTGAGGAGAGGAGAAAATTCCCTCTGTGTCTCAAAGTAATGGCACCATCGTGATGAACTATCACAGATCAACTGAATTATTTTCAATGGAGAGACAATCATCATTCCTACCAGTCTCAGAGAAGAGATTTTGACAAAGATCCATGCTGGACACATGGGCATGGAAAAGTGTAAACAGCAAGCACAGGACATTTTGTTTATGCCCAGAATGTGCAAACAAATAGAGGAGATTGTTGGTAAATGCCCCACCTGTCTTGAACAAAGCCCCTCAAACACCAAAGAGCCAATGTTACCTCACTGTATCCCAGACCGACCCTGGCAGGTTGTGGCAGCCGATCTGTTCACCTGGAACAACGAGGATTACATCGTAACAGTGGACTACTACATCAGATACTTCGAACTTGACAAGCTTCACAGCACCATATCTGCAGCTGTGATACACAATCCTGGAAGCAATCTTTGCTAGGCATGGCATTGTAGAGACTTTAATGTCTGACAATGGCCCCTGTTACAAATCAAATGAGTTTGAATCCTTCACAAAAGCATGGGAGTTCACACATCACCACAAGCCCACATTACCCTCAAAGTAATGGCCTTGCTAAAAAATCTGTGCAGATTGCTAAATCACTCATGGACAAAGCAAAAGCAGACAAGAGAGACCCCTACCTCAGTCTCCTTGAATACCGCAACACTCCAGTTGACAACTTCAAATCACCAGCCCAGCTGTTGATGAGCCGCAGACTTCGCTCAATCCTTCCCAGCACCAACCAGCAGCTGCAGCCGGAGGTTGTCAGCTACAAGGAAATGCATGAAAAACGTGCACAGAGACAACAACAACAAAAACGATACTACAACAGGTCAGCTAGACCACTGAACAACGGAGAGTCAGTTAGAATCCAGGAGCATGGCCAATGGAAGCCAGCAGTCGTCATCCAGCCAGCTGACTCTGAACGTTCATATCACGTCCGCACCGCAGAAGGAGCGGTGTACCGCCGCAATCGTCGTCACCTACTGAACACAAAAGAACAACACACCGTCGAGATGAACCGTTCCCCTGAAAGAGAACGTGATGAACTAAGCACACACACAACATACACCATACTTACCTGCAACACCACAAGAACAGTTGACTGACACAGAAGCATGCTCAGCATCATATCACACAAGGTCAAGAAGAGAGGTCAAGCACAATGCTGTCCTAGACCTGTGAAATGTCAAAGGCTGTAGGAGGATCGCTGCCCTAAAAGAGTTCTGGATTGTAAACTTGTTATTGAAAAGTTGACTTGAAATGCTTTGGTATTGTATTTGTTTGAAATGTTAAGATGTCATTGCTAGAGTGAAAGCTGAGTTGCTGAGAATTCTTCGTTCTAAAAGTAACAGTATGCTGAATCAATGTTTCAGAGTCTGTTATGTTGATTTAGTTGGTGCAGTATGTAGTATAAATGGTTACTTACCTTGAGTTCAAACTACAGAGCATGTATTCAAAAGAAACACTTAGAATATGTAAAAAAATATATATTTTTCTTTTAAAAGAAGGGGGGTGTATTATTCACAAGTGTAAACATACTGAATTGTAATTGGATGTATTTTACCGCCACATCAAACTGCGCTATGATTGGTTAAGACCAACCAGGTGGTGAGGTCATCTTCGGTTGGTCATGGTATGAGACGTAAACATGCCAGTTATAGCTAGCTAATAAAGAGCTACGTTAAGAAATATCCTGTCGTACTGCATTTTATTATTTTGTACAAGGCGTGCAAAACAACACAGAGTCCATAAGCATCAGTGAACTGAAGCTCAGTACAATAAACAAGTCATTGTATCCATAATCAGCTCTAGCTGCAAAAAATCCAATTGGAGAAAAACAATTACAAGGCGCTATAGATCTAGACGCTCTCCTGACCCTTGCTGATGACTGTAAATGCCACCGCCACCCCTCACGGCCTGCGCCATTTGACCGCGGCTCCATATTGATCCACGTAGCCTAGAGGAGAGAAATTGCCTGCGATTACAGGTATCAAGTAACAAACGAAATCCTCCAGAAATACGCTAAACAAATATAATAATATCCTCCAATAGTCCTCCAGTAAACAATTAGTCTGCTCCATAAGAGTATCCCTATAGGGCAGGACAATAAAGACCTCAAAGTATGAAAGGTATATTTTCATTCCCCCGACCGGGAGGCACAATCACAGTAGAGTGGGACACTTTATTGACCAAACGGAGGGGAAAATAAAGAGAGGGAGAGGTTATTGCCATTGATTCAGCGGAGGCAGCGGTGGAAGAGTAGTGTGGAGGGAGGCGGTCGTGGGAGTTCATTTTTATTTGGAGACTCGGAGGTAGGACATCGATCCCACTGCTGACACCAATAATGACACTGGTGCCACCCACTCTGCAGGGTCTATCTCCAGCACTCCTTGGCATCTCGCCTGTCTGGGACTGTTTGCCAGCACTGTGGTACAAAATGACACCGAGAGAGTAATCATACTGTATCAGGGGTTGACAACAGGTAGACCACGGGAAAAAAAACATCCCGCAAGTGATTGAACCCCCAAAGCGTTTTGTCAAATAATATAAACTCAGCAAAAAAAGAAATGTCCCTTTTTCAAGACCCTGTCTTTCAACGATAATTTGTAAAAATCCAAATAACTTCACAGATCTTCAGTGTAAAGGGTTTAAACACTGTTTCCCATGCTTGTTCAATGAACCATAAACAATTAATGAACATGCACCTGTGGAATGGTCATTAAGACACAAACAGCTTACAGATGGTAGGCAATTAAGGTTACAGTTATGAAAACGTAGGACACTAAAGAGGCCTTTCTACTGACTCTGAAAAACACCAAAAGAAAGATACCCGGGGTCCCTGCTCATCTGCGTGAACGTGCCTTAGACATGCTGCAAGGAGGTGGCCAGGGCAATAAATTGCAATGTCCGTACTATGAGATGCCTAAGACAGCACTACAGGGAGACAGGAAGGGCAGCTGATCGTCCTCACAGTGGCAGCCCACGTGTAACAACACCTGCACAGGATCGGTACATCCAAACATCACACCTGCGGGACAGGTACAGGATGGCAACAACAATTGCCAGAGTTACACTAGGAACGCACAATCCCTCCATCAGTGCTCAGACTGTCTGCAATAGGCTGAGAGAGGCTTGACTGAGGGCTTGTAGGCCTGTTGTAAGGCAGGTCCTCACCAGACATCACCGGCAACAACGTCGCCTATGGGCACAAACCGACCGTCGCTGGACCAGACAGGGCTGGCAAAAAGTGCTCTTCACTGACGAGTTGCGGTTTGTCTCACCAGGGGTGATGGTCGGATTCGCGTTTATTGTCGAAGGAATGAGCGTTACACCGAGGCCTGTACTCTGGAGCGGAATCGATTTGGAGGTGAAGGGTCCGTCATGGTCTGGGGCGGTGTGTCACAGCATCATCGGACTGAGCTTGTTGTCATTGCAGGCAATCTCAACGCTGTGCGTTACAGGGAAGACATCCTCCTCCTTCCTGCAGGCTCATCCTGACATGACCCTCCAACATGACAATGCCACCAGCGATACTGCTCGTTCTGTGCTTGATTTCCTGCAAGACAGGAATGTCAGGGTTCTGCCATGGCCAGCGAAGAGCCCGGATCTCAATCCCATTGAGCATGTCTGAGACATGTTGGATCGGAGGGTGAGGGCTAGGGCCATTCCCCCCAGAAATGTCTGGGAACTTGCAGGTGCCTTGGAGGAAGAGTGGGGTAACATCTCACAGCAAGAACTGGCAAATCTGGTGCAGTCCATGAGGAGGAGATGCACTGCAGTACTTAACTCTCGTTAATCTAACCACATTGTCCGATTTCAAAAAGGCTTTACAACGAAAGCAAAACATTAGATTATGTCAGCAGAGTACCCAGCCAGAAATAATCAGACACCCATTTTTCAAGCTAGCATATAATGTCACATAAACCCAAACCACAGCTAAATGCAGCACTAACCTTTGATGATCTTCATCAGATGACAATCTTAGGACATTATGTTATACAATACATGAATGTCTGTTCAATCAAGTTCATATTTATGTCAAAAACCAGCTTTTTACATTAGCATGTGACTAGCATGTGACTAGCATTCCCACCGAACACTTCCGGTGAATTTACTAAATTACTCACGATAAACGTTCACAAAAAACATAACAATTATTTTAAGAATTATAGATACAGAACTCCTCTATGCACTCGCCATGTCCGATTTTAAAATAGCTTTTTGGTGAAAGCACATTTTGCAATATTCTAAGTAGATAGCCCGGCATCACAGGGCTAGCTATTTAGACACCCAGCAAGTTTAGCACCAACCAAAGTCAGATTTACTATAAGAAAAATGTTATTACCTTTGCTGTCTTCGTCAGAATGCACTCCCAGGACCTCTACTTCAATAACAAATGTTGGTTTGGTCCCAAATAATCCATTGTTATATCCAAATAGCGGCGTTTTGTTCGTGCGTTCAAGACACTATCCAAAAGGGTAAATAAGGGTTACGAGCACGACGCATTTCGTGACAAAAAAAATCGAAATATTCCATTACCGTACTTCGAAGCATGTCAACCGCTGTTTAAAATCAATTTTTATGCCATTTTTCTCGTAAAAAAGCGATAATACTCCGACCGGGAAATCGTTTTTTATTACAAAGAGAGTGAAAGTAAAAGCATGCTATCCCCTCATGCATGAGCCTCAGTCTGATGGCCCTCTGATAGAGCACTTGCCAAACGCGCTAGTGTGTTTCAGCCTGGGCCTTGAATTACGTCATTCAGCTTTTTCCCGGGTTCTGAGAGCCTATGGGAGCCGTAGGAAGTGTCACGTCATGCCAGAGATCCCCTGTTTTTGTTAGAGATGATCAAGGAGGGCAAGAAATGGTCAGACAGGCCACTTCCTGTAAGTAATCTTCTCAGGTTTTGGCCTGCCAAATGAGTTCTGTTATACTCACAGACACCATTCAAAGAGTTTTAGAAACTTTAGGGTGTTTTCTATCCAAAGCCAATAATTATATGCATATTCTAGTTACTGGGCAGGAGTAGTAACCAGATTAAATCGGGTACTTTTTTTATCCGGCCGTGCAAATACTGCCCCCTAGCCCCAACAGGTTAATCTAACCACACTGTCCGATTTCAAAAAGGCTTTACAACGAAAGCAAAACATTCGATTATGTCAGCAGAGTACCCAGCCAGAAATAATCAGACACCCATTTTTCAAGCTAGCATATAATGTCACATAAACCCAAACCACAGCTAAATGCAGCACTAACCTTTGATGATCTTCATCAGATGACAATCCTAGGACATTATGTTATACAATACATGCATGTTTTGTTCAATCAAGTTCATATTTATATCAAAAAACAGCTTTTTACATTAGGATGTGACTAGCATGTGACTAGCATTCACACCGAACACTTCCGGTGAATTTACTAAATTACTCACGATAAACGTTCACAAAAAACATAACAATTATTTTAAGAGTTATAGATACAGAACTCCTTTATGCACTCGCTATGTCCGATTTTAAAATAGCTTTTCGGTGAAAGCACATTTTGCAATATTCTGAGTAGATAGCCCAGCCATCACAGGCTAGCTATTTTGACACCCACAAAGTGTGGTACTCACCAAACTCCTATTTACTATTAGAAAAGTTTGATTACCTTTGGTGTTCTTCGTCAGAATGCACTCCCAGGACTTCTACTTCAATAACAAATGTTGGTTTGGTCCCAAATAATCCATAGTTATATCCAAATAGCGGCGTTTTGTTCGTGCGTTCAAGACACTATCCGAAGGGTAAATAAGGGTGACGCGCCCGACGCGTTTCGTGACAAAAAAAATCTAAATATTCCATTACCATACTTCGAAGCATGTCAACCGCTGTTTAAAATCAATTTTTATGCCATTTTTCTCGTAAAAAAGCGATAATATTCCGTCCGGGAGTGGATGTTTTCGTTCAAAGAGAGAGAAAGTAAACATGGTATCGGCTCGGGCACGCGCCACCAGTCTCATTGTCCTCAGATCGACCACTTACAAAATGCGCTAATGTTTTTCAGCCATGGCCTGCAAAGCCACCATTCAGCTTTCTGGCGCCTTCTGAGAGCCTATGGGAGCGTTAGAAAATGTCACGTCATGCCAGAGATCCCCTGTTTTGGTTAGAGATGATCAAGAAGGCCATGAAATGGTCAGAGAGAGCGCTTCGTGTTTGGAATCTTCTCAGGTTTTGGCCTGCCAAATGAGTTCTGTTATACTCACAGACACCATTCAAACAGTTTTAGAAACTTTAGGGTGTTTTCTATCCAAATCAAACAATTATATGCATATTCTAGTTACTGGGCAGGAGTAGTAACCAGATTATATCGGGTACGTTTTTTATCCGGCCGTGCAAATACTGCCCCCTATCCCCAACAGGTTAATGCAGCTGGTGGCCACACCAGATACTGACTGTTACTTTTGATTTTGACCCCCCCCCTTTGTTCAGGGACACATTATTACATTTCTGTTAGCCACATGTCTGTGGAACTTGTTCAGTTTATGTCTCAGTTGTTGAATCTTGTTATGTTCATACAAATATTTACACATGTTAAGTTTGCTGAAAATAAAAGCAGTTGACAATGAGAGGACGTTTCTTTTTTTGCCGAGTTTATATACAGTACCAGTCAAAAGATTGTTCACACCTACTCATTGCAGGGTTTTTCTTTATTTTTGCTATTTTCTACATTGTAGAATAATAGTGAAGACATTAAAACTATGAAATAACACATATGGAATCATGTAGTAACCAAAAAATTGTTAAACAATTCAAAATATATTTGATATTTGAGATTCTTCAAAGTAGCCACCCTTGGTCTTCATGACAGCGTTAAACACTCTTGGAATTCTCTTAACCAGCTTCATAAGGTAGTCACCTGGAATGCATTTCAATTAACAGGTGTGCCTTGGTAAAAGTTCATTTGTGGAATTTATTTCCTTCTTAATGTGTTTGTGCCAATTAGTTGTGTTGTGACAAGGTAGGGGTGGTATACAGAAGATATCCCTATTCGGGAAAATACCATATTAGTCCATACTATGGAAAGAACTGCTCAAATATGCAAAGAGAAAAGACAGTCCGTCATTACTTTAAGACATGAAGGTCAGTCAATCCGGAACATTTCAAGAACTTTGAAAGTTTCTTCAAGTGCAGTCGCAAAAATCCTCAAGCGCTATGATGAAACTGGCTCTCATGAGGACCGCCACAGAAATGAAGACCCAGAGTTACCTCTGCTGCAGAGGATAAGTTCCTTAGAGTTACCAGCCTCCAGCCCAAATAAATGCTTCCCAGAGTTCAAGTAACAGACACATCTCAACATCAACTGTTCAGAGGAGACTTTGTGAATCAGCCCTTCATTGTCAAATTGCTGCAAAGAAACCACTACTAAAGGACACCAATAATTAGAGACATACTTGGGCCTATCTATATAGGCAGTTGTTTGTCAAAAAAATACTATAAAATCACCAGGAATACAGCAAAACATTTAGTTAATTAAGGAAATCTGTTCCCAAGTATTCCCACAAATAAAAAAGAGACTTTTATGATCATGTCTCAATGTAATTAAGCCATGACATTATTATTTTGAAATCTATTTTGGGCTTTTTTTAGATCAATTTGCAGTGTAAAAATTGCCCTCGGCTGAATCTTGTTGCATACCCTCTATATTTTCCAAGTTTACAGTTTGCTAACTTAGTTGTTGACCCCTTTGTTTTTTGGAAACTGGGGGAAAATATATCTAAAACAGAACATCATTGATCACATCATCCAACTCATTTGCGACACTTTGAATAATTTCTTTCTCTTTGTACATTGATAGGCGATCTTAGAAACTGTTGTGTAACTCAGATTGTGCCTGTTTGGAGCACAAAGGTTCAAGTCTTTCTAAATATATCTAGCCTAGCACATGGTTTAAGCTTCTGCAAAGCAAATGGAACAAAAGCAAAAGGAGTCTAAACAAACATGTAAAAATAGCTCTCAAGCTCACCTCTGCTCACCCCTGTGCTTCCACGTCAAGCATTTCGTAACTAGAAACAAACCAATTTTGCCAGTCATTCATGAATCACAAATTGGAAAAGGCTTGAACAACAAAATACAGAGTCAGCATTTTCATAAACATATATCTGAAATTCAATGTAAAGCAAGAGTACATTCCTCTGCTGGATTTTTGAAGCTTTATGTTGCTGTCTCTCCTCTTGAGAAGCTTCCAGTACGCCTCTACATGGTTGGTCTTATGTGACCTGTTATATTAAGAGCGCTTGTGTCAGGCCCGTCTAATGTGTGCAGTGGGCGAGATGATTCATAACGTCATAAAGGACCACATCCAGCAATTACTCCATTATTAGCCAGCAGATAAGAGAGGGGGAGGAAGGAAAGGAGGGACGGATGGAGGGAAGGAGAAAGTGAGGGTGGTGTAAATCTCTCCTACAAAGTGTCATGAGGGTTTACATAAAGTGTTTAATTCAATTTGAAAGAAGCATAGCATCCATTCAAGAAGCCCTAAATCTTTTCCCTCCAACCGGCTTGGAAGAACTTCAGAACAACTTGACCCTGTATATGTTGAGAGGTCAAACAAGTCTTTTGATGGTTATCACTACCAGGGTCATTCAAAGGTCAAGAAATGTCATTGACGATAATTCATTTTTTTATTGAGCTCATCTTTGAATACCTAATGTATCAGTCTAATGGTTTAATAGGACTTGTCTGATGTGGCTCCTTGAAAAGCCCATTAACAATACTGTAGCTCTACGCTAGATCAGCCCAATCTATCCTTATTTTTCTTTCTCGTAAGGAGAATATAGATACTTTATTACATTATGTCTAGTCTTTTTGTTTGACTATGGCCCCTGTTACAAAGTTTTTTTACATGTTTAGTATAAGTATATCATTTGTATTTTACTTTTTCCCACTAATCTTTGAATGATCCCTATTCAGCGATTCATGTCATACTTAGATGATTTGCAGATTAGTCGTGCCTTCTGTGAGTGAATGCCCATTAATAGATTATCTCAGTGATCCATTCTACCTTTTGTAATATGAAAATATCTTACTTTTTATTGCTTATGCAGTGGAGTGACACACAACTATTTTCATAGATTACTATAATCATGCCACAGTTGTTTCTGAAGATATTGGAGATGGCAAAGTGGATATGAAGAAATGCTTAGCAATTTTTATTCTATTTTTTTTGTGAAAGAAAACTGCCTGCCTGGCGGCTGATTATTTCCTTAGGACAAGCAATACATCTATAAGAGACAATTCAATTTTCAGGCTGGTAATAAATGTCACAGAAGATAACAAACAGCTGACGGAGAATTACAATTTGTTTTGTTTTCCCTCCTTGGTGGGGTGTGTGTGTGTGTGTGTGTGTGTGTGTATTTCCTTTCATGAAGTCAGTGCAGACATTATGTCTTCATATAAAAACATTAATGAGAGGAGAATCCTTGATGTTTTAAAACCAATTAACTCATAAATCATGTGTATATAATTCCACACTTATAGTGGTGATACCATATCCTTCAATCTGTTCCACTTATGTTCCAATGGAGACAAACCTCAGACAAACTGGTAGAAAAAGGGCATATTTATTTAAAGCACTTTGTCCCCGACATAGAAAAATATGATTGATTTGAGTTGACAATAATAAATAGAGTGCCTGACTATCCTCAGGCCCCATTGGTAACGTACAGTAGTACAATCAATATCCAGTTTCACAATACAGCAAAGGCACTAGCATTTACTGCAATCAGAACAGTCGACAGGGGTTGTGGGAGGCATGGAAGGTGGCAGGGAGAGGTGATGTCTGGATCCATTCCTTGGTAGCCAATTCAATGGCAGCTGTGTATATACCTAACCCATAGTAACGATGCAGGGTATGTGCCCATCCCATAGTTGTGTTGTATGTGCCGACCCCATAGTGGCATTATATGTAACCATTCAGTCATTACAAAGTCATTACAGTAGCAAATAGGCTTGAACACTTGTGCCGTTTCTCGTGACTTTAGGCGTATACCTAATATTTGGCATTTGGAGTGGTAGGTTCATTGGGGTTGAAAGGTCGATTTGTTTCTGCCCGGTTGTCCCATGGATTATGTGTACTATAGAGTTCAAAACAGTAGTAGTAGCATATAGAGATTTAGGAAGGGGTTGGGATTAGAGAAAGAAGGGATGGTTTGTGAGAACAGGTGTGGGTTTCAGGATGGTATACGAAAAAAAACAAGGAATGGGTCAATAGAAAAAGGAATTCAGTTTTAAAGAAAAGGGGAAAGGTTCATTGTAAAAGGAGAAAGGTTTGTTTGGTAGATGACAAGGTTTGTTACAGTAGATGGCACATAGCATACAGCGTATCACTCATCTAGACATGGCACTGGTAATGCTCCAATCGCTCATGGAATTTCAGTAGTGATTGTTAACAATTCAACAACAGGCCGTTTATTTGCAGCCATTGCATTTCTAGCGAGATGCTTTTTTGTTGTTGCTATGTTTTTTTTTGGGGGGGGGGTCTGTTTGCGGTGGTCCCAATCAGTGTTGACTTGTATTTCTGGCTGAATTTGGGTGCATATTTGGCTTAGAGAGGATAAATATATGCAGAAGGAAAAACAAGAATCTTAATATTAACACCTATATAGTACAAGTCAAAAGATTGGACACACCTACTCATTCAAGGGTTTTTCTTTATTTTACTATTTTCTACATTGTAGAATGATAGTGAAGACATCAAAACTATGAAATAACACATATGAAATGATGAAGTAAACAAAAAAGTGTTAAGCAAATCAAAATATATTTTAGATTTTAGATTCTTCAAAGTTGGCACCCTTTGGCTTGATGACAGCTTTGCACACTTGGCATTCTCTCAACCGGCTTCACCTGGAATGCTTTTCCAACAGTCTTGAAGGAGTTCCCACATATGCTGAGCACTTGTTGGCTGCTTTTCACTCTGCGGTCCAACTCATCCCGAACCATCTCAATTGGGTTGAGATCGGGTGATTGTGGAGGCCAGGTCATCTGATGCAGCACTCCATCACTCTTCTTCTTGGTCAAATAACCCTTACACAGCCTGGAGGTGTGATAGGTCATTGTCCTATTGCAAAAGAAATGAAAGCGCAAACCAGATGGGATGGCGTATCGCTATAAAATTCTGTGGTAGCCATGCTGGTTAAGTGTGCCTTGAATTCTAAATAAATCAGTGTCACCAGCAAAGCACCCTCACACCTCCTCCTCCATGCTTCACGATGGGAACCACATATGCAGAGATCATCCGTTCACCTACTCTGCATCTCAAAGACACAGCTTTGGAACTAAAAAAAACAAAGGACAGATTTCCACCGGTCTAATGTCCATTGCTCGTGTTTCTTGGCCTAAGCAAGTCTCATGTTCTTATTGGTGTCCTTTAGTAATGGTTTCTTTACAGAAATTCGACCACGAAGGCCTGATTCATGCAGTCTCCACTGAACAGTTGATGTTGAAATGTGTCTATTACTTGAACTCTGTGAAGCATTTATTTGGGCTGCAATTTCTGAGGCTGTTAACTCTAATGAACTTATCCTGTGCAGCAGAGGTAACTCTGAGTCTTCCTTTCCTGTGGCGGCCCTCATGAGAGCCAGTTTCATCATAGCGCTTGATGTTTGTTGCGACTGCACCTGAAGAAACTTTCAAATCTCTTGACATATTCCCGATTGACTGACCTTCATATCTTAAAGTAATGATGGACTGTTGTTTCTCTTTGCTTATTTGAGCTGTTCTTGCCATAATATGGACTTTTACCAAATAGGGCTATCTTCTGTATACCACCCCTACCATGTCACAAGACAACTGATTGGCTCAAATGCATTAAGAAAATAAATTCCACAAATTAGGCACACCTAAATTATTTGAAATGCATTCCAAGTGACTACCTCATGAAGCTGGTTGAGAGAATGCCAAGAGTGTGCAAAGCTGTCATCAAGGCAAAGGGTGGCTACTTTGAAGAATCTGAAATATCAAATATATTTTGATTTGTTTAACACTTTTTTGGTTACTACATGATTCCATATGTGCTATTTCATAGTTTTAATGTCTTCACTATTATTCTACTACATAGAACATAGTCAAAATAAAGAAAAACCCTTGAATGAATAGGTGTGGCCAAACGTTTGACTGATACTGTGTGTGTGTATATATATATATTCTTTAGATGCAGGATGATAAATGCCGGTTATTAGCATGATGTAGAGGAAAGAGCAAATGATATGACACTATGACATTGAGTGGTAAGAATGTAGTATGACATAGCATGGTGACTTAGTGAGCAGCTCATTTAGTCAGTGAGTGCACACACATACTCAATGCCCAGTTTGACCGTGATGCCTGGCTATTCTCTCCGCCCAATCCTTCAGAAGCTTTCAAACAAGGACATACTCTTTCCTTTCAGGGAGCCCAAAAATAGAGAAAGGAAAAATAATGTAATCATTATGCAACATCATAATCAAAACATATATATGCCATATTTGTTTGTTATTAATTGCTAATCATTTACATTGAGAAAAAAACTGATATCATTAAATATCTTATTAAATATAATGGAAAATTATAAGGCTTAAACGTTTCTCCAGTTCGATTGGTCACTCCGAACGTGATTCCGATTCGTCCCCTTGAAGAGACCAGGGAAGATGCAACTTCCTTTTCTTTCAGTTCTGTATTTCCCAAATATCCTGTCCTTGAGTTCCAGGTCCAGATATCCCATGTGGACGTATTGGTTTGAAATGTATTTTCCTCAGAAAAGGCCCTGATTGTCAGAACAAATCATGATAATTGTCACTTACTCCCAGACTTAAAGCAGTCAACCACTCATCCCTCTCAGAGGAACTTCTTCCCAGTGAGCCCAACATCTTGTGACAACTATCATGTCTGTTCTGTTTGTTTCATTGTTTTTATTCCAGTTTGGGCCATAATCCATTATAGCATAGTTGGGTGGGTCATCCCAGCCCAAACCACCCCAGAAAGTTTAACACAACTCCAGAAATTTCTACAAGACTTTAAAGCTCCATCTTGATATCCAAGATTAGTAGTGATATTGGCTGATAGTAGCCAATATTCCCAAACCCCTTCAGACTTGCCAGGGAGCAGCATGGGGGCCGTTGGGGCCCTAGATATGGAGCCCAGTGGCCCTTGGGAGTCCTGGTTTAGATGTTCCTCTGAGCAGTGAGGTACTTGAGGGCGGCTGCGCCGTACTTCCGGGACAGGTCTTGGTGGAACTCTTCTTTTAGGGTCTGCAGGCAGTAGCGGTAGCCCGGGCTGGAGCGAAACTTGGAGATGTCGAAGCTGGGTGCGTGTGGCATGTGGATCATGAACGCATTGGGCAGAACCATCAGGTCGTACTCCTGGGGGGTGGGAAAGGGGTGAAAACGTGTTTTATTTTATTTGTTTATTGGACACGGTCCGTGTACAACAGGCACCACATTTTAGCTACGTAGCTAATACTCATCTGCAGTCCCGGCTGTGACTGAATAGTTTAAGACTCGAGAAACAATGTCACGTTCGTTGATCTGAGGTGCTGAACACTGAAATGTCACGGCTTGACTTTGATTTATGGGCCATTACAATAGCTATTACTCCTGACTTAGCGAAAGCATTAAACCTAATAACAGAGGTCTACTGCGAATCAAATCTGTTCTAATCATTAGCATAACCTTAACTGAATTCCAAAGATGAGTTGAGGTTTTGAATTAAATGTAAATTATAAGGAGTTATTATGTGCAGATTATTTGGGAGTAGAGTCTGAGGATAAAATGTGAACAATAACTTTAACAACCATTTTTCTTCTCAACAAGCCATAAACAGATGAGCATATGCAGACTTTAACTTCATCTCTTTGTCTGCCCGTCTTGTTTGCTATGGTTGTTTGGTCTACCCAATGTGTGCAAATGTACTGTGGTGTGATAATGTGTCTTGGAGGAAAATACATATATTATATTTTAACTCCCCACCATTATCCTCCATACTGTACCTGTGCATCCAGCTCCATGATATGGGAGACCTTGTTCCAGCCAAAGCCCACAAAGCGCTGGTCATACTCAGGGCAGTCCCGCTTCACCACCACATAGGGCTCAAAGTCTGCCTCCCACTCCACTTTATAGGGCGTGGTGGCTGTCCGCCACTTGGCATAGTTGGTAGGAGCATGGCCCTTGGTCCAAACGTGATACCTGGGGAAGGCAAGGAGAAAGAGAAGTGTACAGGTGTGTTAATAATAGTTTTGAACAAGATTGCATTAAGTGCATTCGTGAAAGTATTCAGACCCCTTGACTTGTTCCACATTTTGTTACGTTACAGACTTATTCTAAAATGGATTAAATCTTTAGTTTTTTTTCATCAATCTACACACAATACCTCATAATGACAAAGCAAAAACATGTTTGCTTTGGCATTTACATAAGTAATCAGACCCTTTTAAACAGTACTTTGTTGAAGCACCTTTGGAAGCGATTACAGCATCGAGTCTTCTTGGGTATGACGCTACAAGCTTGGAACACCTGTATTTGGGGAGTATCTGCCATTGTTCTCCACAGATCCTCTCAAGCTCTGTCAGGTTGGATGGGGAGCATCGCTGCACAGCAATTTTCAGATCTCTCCAGAGATGTTAGATCGGGTTCAAGTCTGGGCACTTGCTGGGCCACTCAAGGACATTCAGAGACTTGTCCCGAAGCCACTCCTGCGTTGTCTTGGCTGTGTGCTTAGAGTCGTTGTCCTGTTGGAAGGTGAACCTTTGCCCCAATCTAAGGTCCTGAGAGCTCTGGAGCATGGTTTTATCAAGGATCTCTCTGTACTTTGCTCTGTTAATATTTCCCTCCACTCTGACTTGTCTCCTAGTCCCTGCCACTGAAAAACATCCCCACAGCATGATGCTGCCACCACCATGCTTCACCGAAGGGATAGTGCCAGGTTTCCTCCAGATGTGATATTCGGGCCAAAGAGTTCAATTTTGGTTTCATCAGACAAGAGAATCTTCTTCCTCATGGTCTGAGAGTCCTTTGGCTGCCTTTTCGCAAACTCCAAGTGGGCTGTCAAGGGGCTTTTACTGAGGAGTGGCTTCTGTCTGGCCACTCTACAATAAAGGCCTGAATGGTGGAGTGCTGCAGAGATGGTTGTCCTTCTGGAAGGTTCTCCAATCTCCACAGAGATTGTACTTGGTCACCTCCCTGACCAAGGCCCTTCTCACCCGATTGCTCAGTTTGGCCAGGTGGCCAGCTCTAGGAAGAGTGTTAGGGGTTCCAATCTTCTTCCATTTAAGAATGATGGAGGCCACTGTGTTCTTGGGGACCTTCAATGCTGCAGAAATGTTTTGGTACCCTTCCCCAGGTCTGTGCCTTGACACAATACTGTCTTGGAGCTCTACGGACACTTCCTTCGACCTCATGGCTTGCTTTTTGCTCTGACATGCACTGTCAACTGTGGGACTTTATATAGACAGGTGCGTGCCTTTCCAAATCATGTCTAATCAATTGATTTTAAAACAGGTGGACTCGATGGAAACAGGATGTCTCATAGCAAAGGGTCTGAATTCTTATGTAAATAAGGTATTTCTGTTTGATATTTTGATACATTTTCAAACATTTATAAAAACCTGTTTTCGCTATGCCATTCTGGGGTATTGTGTGTAAATTGTATTTTATATAAAAAAATTAAAATAAGGCTGTAACGTAACAAAATGTGTAAAAAGTCTGTATACAGTACCAGTCAAAAGTTTGGACACACCTAGAGATTTTCTAGTGTACTTTCTACCTTCATATCTTAAAGTAATGATGGACTGATGAAGACAGCTTCGCTGTCGAAACGTTGGTTATTAAATTTTTGCATCTGAGCTCTTAAGAGTGTGCGGCTTTCCTTTATTTTCTAGTGTACTTTCTACCTTCATATCTTAAAGTAATGATGGACTGTCATTTCTCATTGCTTATTTGAGCTGTTCTTGCCATAATATGGACTTGGTCTTTTACAAAATAGAGTTATCTTCTGTATACCACCCCTACCTTGTCACAACACAACTGATTGGCTGAAATGCATTAACTTCCCTGGGCTAGGTGGGACGTTTGCGTCCCACCCTAGTCAACAGCCAGTGGAATCGCGTGGCGCGAAATACAAATACCTCAAAAATGCTATAACTTCAATTTCTCAAACATATGACTATTTTACACCATTTTAAAGACAAGACTCTCGTTAATCTAACCACATTGTCCGATTTCAAAAAGGCTTTACAGCGAAAGCAAAACATTAGATTATGTCAGGAGAGTACCCTGCCAAAAAGAATCACACAGTCATTTTCAAAGCAAGCATATATGTCACAAAAACCAAAACCACAGCTAAATGCAGCACTAACCTTTGATGATCTTCATCAGATGACACTCCTAGGACATTATGTTGTACAATACATGCATGTTTTGTTCAATCAAGTTCATATTTATATCAAAAACCAGCTTTTTACATTAGCATGTGATGTTCAGAACTAGCATACCCACCGCAAACTTCCGGTGAATTTACTAAATTACTCATGATTAACGTTCACAAAATACATAACAATTATTTTCAGAATTATAGATACAGAACTCCTTTATGCAATCGCGGTGTCAGATTTTAAAATAGCTTTTCGGCAAAAGCACATTTAGCAATATTCTGAGTACATAGCTTGGCCATCACGGCTAGCTAATTTGACACCCACCAAGTTTGGCCCTCACAAACTCACAAAAATTGGATTACCTTTGCTGTTCTTCGTCAGAATGCACTCCCAGGGCTTCTACTTCAACAACAAATGTTGTTTTGGTTCCAAATAATCCATAGTTATATTCAAATACCTCTGTTTTGTTCGTGCGTTCAGGACACTATCCGAAGGGTGACGCGCGAGCGCATTTCGTGACAAAAAAAATCAAAATATTCCATTACCGTACTTTGAAGCATGTCAAACGCTGTTTAAATTCAATTTTTATGCTATTTTTCTCGTAAAATAGCGATAAAGGCTGAAAGAAAAAAATTGAGAATTCTCATGAACGCGCTTCTCAGTCTCACTGTTCCCAGGCTGACCACTCACAAACAGAGCTGCTGTACTTCGCCCAGAGACTGCAGACACCCCATTACACTTTCTGGCGCCTTCTGAGAGCCAATGGAAGCCTTAGAAAATGTCACGTTACAGCAGAGATGCTGTATTTTCGATAGAGATGCAACTGAAGGACAAGAAATTGTCAGACAGGGCACTTCCTGTATGGAATCTTCTCAGGTTTTGGCCTGCCATATGAGTTCTGTTATACTCACAGACACCATTCAAACAGTTTTAGAAACTTTAGAGTGTTTTCTATCCAAATCTACTAATTATATGCATATTCTCATTTCTGGGCAAGAGTAGTAACCAGTTTAAATCGGGTACGTTTTTTATCCGGCCGTGCAAATACTGCCCCCTAGCCCCAACAGGTTTTAACCTGTTTGGGGTAGGGGGCAGTATTGAGAATTTTGGAAAAAATATGTTCCCATTTTTAACTGCCTCCTACACCAACTCAGAAGCTAGAATATGCATATTATTGTTCAGGTTTGGATAGAAAACACTCTGAATTTTCTAAAACTGTTTGAATGGTGTCTGTGAGTATAACAGAACTCCTATGGCAGGCAAAAACCTGACAAGGTTTCAAGCAGGAAGTACCCTGTCTGACAAGGAGTCGTGCGTCTTGCATCTTTTTATTGAAAAGTAAGGATCTTAGCTGTAACGTGACAATTCCCAGGGCTCCAATAGGCTCTCAGAGCCCGCGAAATAACTGAAGGTTTACGAGGGAGCCTCAGGTTGAAACAGATTATCGCCTTTTGTAAGTGGATGCTCCGAGGACCTTTGAATGATGCGCGTGCATGAGTCGCTTCTGAGGAGAAATTTTATTCGGCTGTTTAGGCTCAATGCATACTCCCGGTCGGAATATTATCACTAATCTACGAGTTGAATGGCATAAAAATTGGTTTTAAACAGCGGTTGACATGCTTCGAAGTACGGTAATGGAATAGTTAGACATTTTTGACACGCCAATGCGCCATGCGCGAGACCGGGAAGAAGCATTCTAGAACTCACGAACAAAACGTCGCTGTTTGGATATAACGATGGATTATTTGGGACCAAACCAACATTTGTTATTGAAGTAGAAGTCCTGGCAGTGTATTCTGATGAAGAACAAGCAAGGTAAGAACATTTTTCTTATAGGAAATGTGATTTTGGTGGATGCTGACCTGGGTGGGTATCTAAATAGCTAGCCCTGTAATGCCGGGCTATGTACTTAGATTATTGCAAAATGTGCTTCATCCGAAAAGCTATTTTAAAATCGGACATATCGAGTGCATAGAGGAGTAATGTATCTATAATTCTTAAAATAATTGTTATGCTTTTTGTGAACGTTTATCGTGAGTAATTTAGCAAACTGTTAGTAAATTCAACGGAAGTTTGCCGGGGGTTATGCGTTTTCTGAACGTCACATGCTAATGCAAAAAGCTGTTTTTTGATATAAATATGAACTTGATTGAACAGACATGCATGTATTGTATAACACAATGTCCTAGGTGTGTCATCTGATGAAGATCATCAAAGGTTAGTGCTGCATTTAGCTGTGGTTTGGGTTTTTGTGACATTATATGCTAGCTTGAAAAATGGCTGTCTGATTTTTTCTGGCTGGGCACTCTGCTGACATAATCTAATGTTTTGCTTTCGTTGTAAAGCCTTTTTGAAATCGGACAGTGGGGTTAGATTAACGAGATTCTTGTCTTTAAATAGCTGTAAAATAGTCATATGTTTGAGAAATTGAAGTAATAGTATTTCTAACGATTCAAAAATCGCGCCACTGGAATTTCAGTAGCTGTTACGTAGGTGGGACGAAATCGTCCCACATACCCGAGAGAGGTTAAGAAGGAAATACATTCCACAAATTAACTTTTAAAAAGGCACACCTGTTAATTGAAATGCATTCCAAGTGACTACCTCATGAAGCTGGTTGAGAGAATGCCAAGAGTGTGCAAATCTGTCATCAAGGCAAAGGGTGGCTACTTTGAAGAATCTCAAATATAAAATATCTTTTGATTTGTTTAACAAATTCAAAGTTTTTTGGTTACTACATGATTCCATATGTGTTATTTCATAGTTTTGATGTCTTCACTATTATTCTACAATGCAGAAAATATTACAAATAAAGAAAAACCCTTGAATGAGTAGGTGTGTCCAAACTTTTGACTGGTACCGTATATATTATCAAATTACTTCAATGTATCAATGTAATCAATGTACTAAACATAGTATCAAAATCAGGATGCCTGTTCCAAGTTATGTCATCTGGGTCTATTTCAGAAGGGCCATTCAAACCTCCTGATCTACAAGCCAGATTGACCAATGGGGTGAGCTGTTAGTGCTGGTGTACCTGAAGGTGTAGAGGGTCCCGATGTCCAGCATGGAGAGCAGCTCAGCTTTGGATTTGGGAAAGGAGAGGCGGTAGCGCAGCGTCTCAAAGGCCGGTACCACCAGAGCCTTCTTAGTGTTGGCCATGTCTAACTGGACCACTGACTTTCTGTGGGGATAAGATAGAGAAACAATTCATTTACAATGAATACTGTTCATCAGCTAGAGCCACAGCTCCCACTAGTTGGTTGGAATGCATTGCTGGCAACACCTTAGCTGTGGGTTCGACTCCCATATGGGCCATATATGAACATCATACATATGTTGTCTGTAAATTTCTTTGGATTAAAATGGCTGCTAAATGACAAAACACAAATCTCAGCCAGTGTTCTGTCTATGTTTATGATGGAACATCTTTGGGAAGAACTACAACTCACCTGAGGTAATCATAGAGGCCGTACATGGGCAGGAAGTCCACGTCTGCCAGGAACACATAGGGTGTGTTGGCGTTCCTCAGGGCCACATTTCTCACCAGGTTGACAGGGTAGAACTGTCCCTCCTTGTATACGATATGGTAGCCCACGTTCTTACGGTTCTTCAGCACCTCGGAGGCCTGGGCGTAACGCAGGAACTGTTGGGCCTCAGCGTCGGACATGTACAAGGCCAGGCTGATAGGGCCTTCCCAGTGCTTACATATAGCCTCCAGCATCTGTAACCTGAGAGAAATAGAGATGACATAAAATACATACAGAGTCGTATAGTATCACACACATGTATAATGATAATAAAAGCATTGGTGGAAGTAGAGAAGAAAAGATGGAGGAGGGGAAGAGGAAGAAGTAGAGAAATAAGCAAAATACAATCATATTTGTGGAGAGGTGCACTCCTGATTAGCCATAACGTGATAATGAATTCAAGCTCACATCTCCAACAACTAGTAAACCAAAGGCCAGTAGGGTCAGAGCTATAAGGTGAGTGTTTACCTGTCCATGGAGAGCTGTGCGACCAGCGTGACGTCCGTGTCGTCCCCGGTGGGCGTGTACTCGTACTGCAGAAAGTAGAGGTGCACGCGGTGCACTGTGATTCGCTCCCGCCGGAAGTCATAACACTGGTCGTCTTCATCCAGCTCCTCCAGAGCTCCTTGTAACTGGAGAGGAATGGACAGAGGGAGGTCAAAACCAATGTTTTATTGTAAATATTCCCTCTAATAGGCTAACATGGTTTCATGCGAGCATGTGGCACACCTGTACACTCTGTTGTATTCTGTCTGGATGTCCATGCGTATGATAGTATAGTGAATAAAGGTATGGTGAATGTTAAAACCTACTTGAGGTGTTAGGGAGTGGTTTGTTAAATGTTATACAACGGGTGGTGCAAATCCTGAATGCTGATTGGTTACAGCCGCATTCCAGCCGGTGTCTATTCCACAAGATACCACCGGCTAAATCTATGACGTTAAGGCAATTTATAAACTTGATCTCCACTATAAAAGCATCTAGACATTATCTCACATTTCTTTTAGACTAACATTTAGTTTTCAACAGCG
Source organism: Salmo trutta (assembly GCF_901001165.1). Taxonomy (NCBI): domain Eukaryota; kingdom Metazoa; phylum Chordata; class Actinopteri; order Salmoniformes; family Salmonidae; genus Salmo; species Salmo trutta. The sequence goes on along the minus strand of NC_042968.1, from coordinate 6,734,499 downwards.
GAGATTTGTATAGACCTTGCAACATTGTTTCAATTTTCAAATTCTATCTCCAGCTGTCCCATAGTAATGAACGTTCGGGAGTCAAGACTGCGACAGACAGACAGGCAGGCAGCGTTTCTCAGCCAGTCGAAATCATGAATCAGTTGGCATACTTTTTATGGGTATATACAAAGAAATGTCAATAGAAAGAAGGTAAAACAAAGTGCAGCTAGTTTGTAGTCTTTCCGGCTTCAGTTTGAAGCTGTGTTAGCTGTGTTGTTGGCTAGCTCCTCTGAACAATAGTGTCCTGACGAGAGAGCGCATGTTCTATTCCGGGCGAAATCACACCTCATTATAAACTTAATCTACAAAAAAGTTAATTGGTGCCTATTAATCCTTCTGCCATGCAAACCTATTTTAGTTATGTGCCCTTCAGAGTGACTACACAGAAATATTTGGGAATTTGGGTCACACACAATTTAAAAGATGTCTATCAAGCCAATTTCCCTCCCTTGATACTCTGCCTGAAAGAGGACCTTGAACGGAGGGATTTACTTTTTCTTTCTGTCACGGCCGTCATAGTGAGTAGACCAAAATGCAGCGGGTATGTGAATGCTCATATTAGCTTTTATTGAACACTACACAGAAACAAGAAAACGAATGAACGACAGCTAAACAGTTTTGCAGGCTTTACACAGCAGTGCAAAAACAACTTCCCACAAAAGACAGGTGGAAAAAGGGCTACCTAAGTATGGCTCCCAATCAGCAACGATGTACAGCTGTTCCTGATTGAGAGCCATACCAGGCCAACAAAAAGAAATACACAACATAGAAAGAACATAGAAATACAAAACAAAGAACAATACCCAAAAACCCCCGACAACACAAAACAAACACACCCCTGCCACACCCTGACCAAACTACAATAACAAATAACCCCTTATACTGGTCAGGACGTGACACTTTCTTTGGATGGAAGAATTAACATTGTTAAAATGAATGTATTACTTAAGCTTTTATACTTACTTCAATGTATTCCTATCTTTCTAACAAAATATTTTTTTATCTCCATAGATAAACTGATATATGCTTTTATCTGGAACAAGAAAAACCTTCGGATACGTAAGAGCATATTGCAGAGATCTCGTCCCCAGGGTAATCTAGCACTTCCGAACTTTCAATACTATTACTGGTCAGCTAATATAAGAATCATTCTATATTGGATGACAGAAATCCCTGATATTACAGGCCCGAAATGGTTGACCTTGGAGATCTCATCCTGTGGCCCCACCTCCTTAGCAAATAAAGGAAAGCCACACACTCTAAGAGCTCAGATGCAAAAATTTAATAACCAACGTTTCGACAGCGAAGCTGCTCTTAGAGTGTGCGGCTTTCCTTTATTTTCTAGTTTTCTACTCCGCTAGCCAGCACCTCGCCTTTATAGGTGTGCGTTTCTTTTTTTTCTAGATTGTTCTGTTACCCACCTCCTTAGCAGCCTTACTTTTCTCAAGACTTGCATTAGCTGAGCCTGTTTCCAAATACACTAAAAACACTATTGTGAAACATTCTCTAAAAATCTGGAAACAGTTCAGGCGATCGTTTGATCTCAGTGAATTTTCAACTTCTGCCCCATTATTAAAGAACCATACATTCTCTCCGTCATTATTAGACCGTGCGCTTCATATCTGGTCTGGAAAAGGGATCTCCTCACTGATCAACTTGTACATTGATAAGGATTTTTCATCTTTGGAACAGTTAGTACAAAAGTTTAATACCTAGATCCCATTTCTTTAGATACCTGCAATTGCGTAGTTTTGTATCTTCATACTCTAGTAACTTCCCATCACGCCCACCTACCTCCCCTCTATATTCTCTTTTTAAAGTGAACTCTTATATCAAAGGGGGCATAATCTCGATCTATACGTTATTAAACTCGCACAATCTGGATTCCCTGTACTCTCTTAAGAACCAATGGGAAGGGGATTTACAGACGAAACTTGGCAGAGTATGCTTCAGAGAATACATTCTTCATCTATATGTCTAAGACATGTCGTAATTCAATTTAAAATTGTTCATCGGCTGCATTGGTCAAAGGCAAAATTATTCAACATTAGGCCAGAAATAGATCCCACTTGTGACCGATGTAAGCAGGCTCTCGCTACTTTATTTGTTGTTTCATTGTTATGGATGTACCCATATAAATGTCACTAGAAAACAGCTTAAACACACGCAAATGAAGCTACTTTGTTGTTATTCTGGCTGCACTGGTTGACCGGACTATAAATTAGCCTTAGTTGTCTAGCTAGCAAGCAAAGAATAAGAACGCTGCCAGCCAGTACGGCAATAGAACATTTAGAATGAAAGATACAAAACAAAAAGACTGAACGACTGGGTTGCATCTATGGCAACCGAACCGATAGAATGAACAACCAGGCGGCTTGGGTAGCAACCCTAGATTTGTGTCGGGACTATATCCTGTGGAAGGATGAAATAGTATGACTATTTTCATAAAAATAATGGTTTTAATGAAAATATGAGACTCGTTTCAGGAAACTAGGCGAATGTTGCGGGTCACTATTTCACAGGAGAGCCAATTGAATGTAAACTCTCTTAATCAAAATGCGTTGGAACGTGAACTTTCATGTGTCTTAATAACAGACTTGTATGCCATCTGTCAATATGAATACAATTGTTAAATTACGAGCCCAGTTGGTTTAGCCACAGAAAAAGCGAGCAACCTTCCCGCTAGCCATGATTGGCTGAGATAATGAGTGGGCTGGACATGCCGAGAGATGAGTTTGGATTGGTCTGCCATACAGCTCGCTTCTGTCTATTTGAGCTGGTCAGTATGTGTAGGTAATCCTGTCAAACACAGCTTTGTTTATGTCTCGCATAGTAGAACTGCATAAGTGTTGCTCTCCACTTTCTGGAGGACTGAGATTTTGAAATCAGTGTAATTACAGTATGATAGCTAAGGAGATGGCGAAAACACCTGTCGTTGGATTACATCTTCAAATGAAAGGCAACCATGGCATCCGTGACAGGGAGAGGCATCCATCCATGATGTATACGGATAAGATAGTCTAGCTAGCTACATTTTCAGATATTACACTTTCTAATTTTGACAGAAAGTCATTTTCATTTCAAATTAAATTGTACTAGCTAGCTAGCTAACGTTCGCTGGCTGGCTCACTAGCTACTGTTACGTGTATGATCTTATTATTCGTATCTCAGAGGCATTTACTTTGCTAGTTATAGCCTAATGTTAGCCACAGTAGCTAGCGTTGGACCTGGTTGGTTAGCTACCTGCAGATTCATGCAGGGTAGTAATGTCATTATGGTTATTCATTGATTATGGTTCATTGTTTAGCTAGCTACAGGTCTTAATAATAACAAAAGACTCCACTATGCAAGTAACCATTTCAATAGAATGTCACTGCGACAACGGTTGATAGACTGAGCTGGTAAATTCGCTCTGGCTATCTACTCCAATTTCAGAGCACTCTAGTCTGAGTATGCCAGAGTGCAGAATAACTGACGAATTTACGAATGCTCAACACCCGTTGCATATGGCCGGTGTCAGTAAACGTTGTCAAAAAAGTGTAAATTGTTGTCAGGAGCACAGTTGCAGTCCCCAACATAAAAACAGCCTAACCAGCTCTGCTAGGGCGAGTAAAATGGTCAATGAGCTGTTCTCTCATTTGTGTCTGGAAGCAGCAGTTAGCTTGGGTGCTTGACTGTTGTTGTTAGGACAGAACGCTCGGATCAACTCTTAAAGAGATGGGTGGGGCTAAAGCTTAAGAGGGTGTGATCGATGCTGAATGGTTGTAGACAAAGAAGAGCTCGCCAGTAGGTACCAAAACATTGGCCATTTTCTCAAAAGTGAGGTTACAAGTTTATCAACTTAAAAATGCAGTGTATAATATACCATTTTGTAGCTCTGTGTCTCTGCTTTTATCCAATGTAAAAAAAAAAAAAACATTTCAAATTGTGCTACATAAGACCGAATCAAGGCAGTTGATCACATATGTCAATCATTATTTGAATATGATGGTAACCTGTTGTATAAAAGTGCTAATGCCCTCGAAGCCGGTGTTTGGAGGATATATTGACACGGTTTGCCGCAACACCCATGCCAATATACCCTCCAAACACCGGCTTCAAGGGCATTTTACACACACAGAGACGAATACAAAGCCCTCCCTCGCCCTCCATTTGGAAAATCTGAAAATAATTCTATCCTCCTGATACCTGCTTACAAGCAAATATTAAAGCAGGAAGCACCAGTGACTCGGTCAATAAAAAAGTGGTCAGATGAAGCAGACACTAAATTACAGGACTGTTTTGCTAGCACACAATGGAAAATGTTCAGAGATTCTTCCGATGGCATTGAGGAGTACACCACATTAGTCACTGGCTTTATCAATAAGTGCATTGAGGACGTCGTCCCCACAGTGACTGTACGTACACACCCCAACCAGAAGACATGGATTATAGGTAACATTCGCACTGAGCTAAAGGGTAGAGTTGCCGCTTTCAAGTAGCGGGACTCTAACCCGGAAGCTTATAAGAAATCCCGCTATGCCCTCCGAAAAAAACATTAAACAGGCAAAGGATCAATACAGGACTAAGATCGAATCATACTACACTTGCTCCAACGTTCGTCGGATGTGGCAGGGCTTGCAAACTATTACAGACTACAAAGGGAAGCATAGCCGCGAGCTGCCCAGTGACACGAGCCTACCAGATGAGCTAAATAACTTCTGTGCTCGCTTCGAGGCAAGCAACACTGAAACATGCATGAGAGCATCAGCTGTTCCGGACGACTGTGTAATCACACTTTCCGCAGCCGATGTGAGTAAGACTTTTAAACAGGTCAACATTCACAAGGCCGCAGGGCCAGACAGATTACCAGGACGTGTACTCTGAGCATGCGCTGACCAAGTGGCAAGTGTCTTCACTGACATTTTCAACCTCTCCTTGTCTGAGTCTGTAATACCAACATGTTTCAAGTAGACCATCATAGTCCCTGTGCCCAAGAACACTAAGGTAACCTGCGTAAATAACTACCGACCCGTAGCACTCACGTCTGTAGATAATGCTTTGAAAAACTGGTCATGGCTCACATCAACACCATTATCCCACTTCCATTTGCATACTGCCCATACTATCCACAGATGATGCAATCTCTATTGCACTCCACACTGCCCTTTCCCACCTGGACAAAAGGAACACCTATGTGAGAATGCAATTCATTGACTACAGCTCAGCGTTCAACACCATAGTGCCCTCAAAGCTCATCACTAAACTAAGGACACTGGGACTAAACACCTCCCTCTGCAACTGGATCCTGGACTGCACGGCAAGTGGTACCGGAGAGCCAAGTCTAGGTCCAAGAGGCTTCTAAACAGCTTCTACCCCCAAGCCATAAGACTCCTGAACAGCTAATCAAATGGCTACGAAGACTATTTGCATTGCCCCCCCCTTCTACGCTGCTGCTACTCTCTGTTATTATCTATGCATAGTCACTTTAATAACTCTACCTACATGCACATATTACCTCAATTACCTCGACGCCGGTGCCCCCACACATTGACCCTGTACCGGTACCCCCTGTATATAGCCCTGCTATTGTTATTTACTGCTGCTCTTAATTTTATTTATTTTTACGGTATTTTCTTAAAACTGCATTGTTGGTTAAGGGCTTGTAAGCAAGCATTTCACTGTAAGGTCTACAGCTGTTGTATTCGGCGCATGTGACAAATAAAATGTGATTTGATTTCTTTTGATTTATCACTTAATTATGGTTAACGTTAAGATAATGTTTTACTCACCTGTACACTCTCTGAGGTGGCATGGCTGGGGCAGCCAAACAGCTCACGTCTCAGTAGGTTCCCATCGTACTCTAGGAAGGTTAGGTAAAGGTTCCTGAAGAACTCCACATGCTTGTTCTTCACACGAAGTTTCTTAGGAGAGTTCCAGTGAATCACCTGACACGGGACATAAACATGTTACCATGGTGACCTGTAGCCAGATGACTAGACGCAGTACATTCATAAAGAAATAAGTCAGGGATTTTAGTATATTGAGTGTGTGTGTGTGTGTGTGTGTGTGTGTGTGTGTGTGTGTGTGTGTGTGTGTGTGTGTGTGTGTGTGTGTGTGTGTGTGTGTGTGTGTGTGTGTGTGTATTTCACTGCATAACCCTACCTTGAGGTCAGACACCTCTGTGTAGCACTGTTCGGAGCGTGTGTGGTCAGACAGCTGAACGTTCCAGAAGCAGGGCAGCTGATGCACTAGGACTGGGTTCTGCTTAATGAACGCATTAAAGATGTCCTGCACACAAGATTACCCACTCACATTAAACACCTGTGTAATACCCTCCTTGAAAAAAGGGTTCCAAAAGGGTTCTTCGGTGTCCCCATGGGATAAACTTTTTTGGTTCCATGTTTACTCTTTTGGATTCAATGTAGGACATCTCTATTGAACATTTGGCGCATGTGTAAATGTGAATGTTTACTATTGTGTACAAGAGTTCTATATGATCTTAATGTCAAAACGAGTGTGTATAATACTCTTAGAAAAAAAATGGTCCAATCTTGAACCTAAAAATATTCTTCGGCTGTCCCCATAGGAGAACCCTTTGAATAACCCTTTTTGGTTCTTGGTAGAACTCTTTTGAGTTCCATGTAGAGTTCCATGTAGAACTGTGTAAAGGGTCCTACATGGAACTCTACATGGAACTCAAAAGAGTTCTACCAAGAACCAAAAAGGGTTATTCAAAGGGTTCTCCTATGGGGACAGCCGAAGAATATTTTTAGGTTCAAGATTGGACCATTTTTTTTCTAAGAGTATTATACACACTCGTTTTGACATTAAGATCATATAGAACTCTGGCACACAATAGTAAACATTTACACATGCGCCAAATGTTCAATAGAGATGTCCTACACACTTACATTACCATTTGCCTCATACACAGTATGCTTTGAGGCATAAGATTACCCTATATCAGGGTTCCCAACTGGCGGCCCGTGGGTCGAATTTTGGCCGAGGGTGGTTTTATTTGTACCCCAACATTTTTAGATATATACAGTTGAAGTTGGAAGTTTACATACACTTAGGTCAGAGTCATTAAAACTAATTTTTCAACCACTCCAAAAATTTCTTGTTAACAAACCATAGTTTTGGCAAGTCGGTTAGGACATCTACTTTGTGCATGACACAAGTAATTTTTCCAACAATTGTTTACAGACAAATTATTTGACGTATAATTCACTGTATCACAATTCCAATGGGTCAGACCTTTACATACACTAAGTTGTCTGTGCTTTTAAACAGCGTGGAAAATTCCAGAAAATTATGTCATGGCTTTAGAAGCTTCTGATAGGCTAATTGACATCATTTGAGTCAATTGGAGGTGTACCTGTGGATGTATTTCAAGGCCTACCTTCAAACTCAGTGCCTCTTTGCTTGACATCATGGGAAAATCAAAAGAAATCAGCCAACACCTCAGAAAATTGTAGACCTCCACAAGTCTGGTTCATCCTTGGGAGCAATTTACAAATGCCTGAAGGTACCACGTTCATCTGTACAAACAATAGTATGCAAGTATAAACACCATGGGACCACGCAGCTGTCATACTGCTCAGGAAAGAGATGCGTTCTGTCTCCTAGAAACAAATGTACTTTGGTGCGAAAGTGCAAATCAATCCCAGAACAACAGCAAAAGACCTTGTGAAGATGATGGAGGAAACAGGTACAAAAGTATCTATATCCACAGTAAAACAAGTCCTATATCGACATAACCTGAAATGCCGCTCAGCAAGGAAGAAGCCATTGCTCCAAAACCACCATTAAAAAAGCCAGACTACGGTTTGCAACTGCACATGGGGACAAAGATCGTACTTTTTGGAGAAATGTCCGCTGGTCTGATGAAACAAACATAGAACTGTTTGGCCATAATGACCATCATTATGTTTGGAGGAAAAAGGGGGAGGCTTGCAAGCCGAAGAACACCATCCCAACCGTGAAGCACGGGGGTGGCAGCATCATGTTGTGGGGGTGCTTTGCTGCAGGAGGGACTGGTGCACTTCACAAAATAGATGGCATCATGAGGATGGAAAATTAGGTGGATATATTGAAGCAACATCTCAAGACATCAGTCAGGAAGTTAAAGATTGGTCGCAAATGGGTCTTCCAAATGGACAATGACCCCAAGCATACTTCCAAAGTTGTGGCAAAATGGCTTAAGGACAACAAAGTCAAGGCATTGGAGTGGCCAACACAAAGCACTGACCACAATCCCATATAAAATGTGTGGGCAGAACTGAAAAAGCGTTTGCGAGCAAGGAGGCCTTTCAAACCTGACTCAGTTACACCAGCTCTGTCAGGAGGAATGGGCCAAAATTCACCCAACTTATTGTGGGAAGCTTGTGGAAAGCTACCCGAAACGTTTGACCCAAGTTAAACAATTTCAAGACAATGCTACCAAATACTAATTGAGTGTATGTAAACTTCTGACCCACTGGGAATATGATGAAAGAAATAAAAGCTGAAAGAAATCATTCTCTCTACAATTATTCTGACATTTCACATTCTTAAAATAAAGTTGTGATCCTAACTGAACTAAAACACGGAATTTTTACTAGATTAAATGTCAGGAATTGTGAAAAACTGATTTTAAATGTATTTGGCTAAGGTGTATGTAAACTTCCGACTTCAACTGTATATATATTTAAATTTTTTATTGTTGGACATAGAAGACTGTAAAAACACCAGGAAATCAGCTTCAAGTGATTTTTATTCAAGACATCTGTTCCCAAGTACTTCCACGCATAATAGAGAGTCACTTGATCATATACAAATGTGAGCAAGGTTTGAAATGATTCGGTTTTAGTCTAACATTTTATCTGTTTGGGCTTCTTGCAGTCAATTTGCAGTCTACAAATTATTTGTAATTATGTTCCGGCCCTCTGACCATCCGTTCAAGAAAATAATTGGCTCAATCTAGTTAGGGGGAGTGATGAGCTCTACAGCAGAGTCTCACAACTCAATCGCTGGTTGAAAACTGTTTTCTGTCCCTCCCAAAAGATAGAATTTGTAGATAATTGGCCCTCTTTCTGGGACTCACCCACAAACAGGACCAAGCCTGGCCTGTTGAGGAGTGACGGACTCCATCCTAGCTGGAGGTGTGCTCTCATCTTATCTATGAACATAGACAGGGCTCTAACTCCCCTAGCCCCACAATGAAATAGGGTGCAGGCCAGGCAGCAGGCTGTTAGCCAGCCTGCCAGCTTAGTGGAGTCTGCCACTAGCACAGTCAATGTAGTCAGCTCAGCTATCCCCATTGAGACCGTGTCTGTGCCTCGACCTAGGTTGGGCAAAACTAAACATGGCGGTGTTCGCCTTAGCAATCTTACTAGAATAAAGGCCTCCTGCATTCCTGCCATTATTGAAAGAGATCGTGATACCTCCCATCTCAAAATAGGGCTTCTTAATGTTAGATCCCTCACTTCAAAGGCAGTTATAGTCAATGAACTAATTACTGATCATAATCTTGATGTGATTGGCATGACTGAAACATGGCTTAAGCCTGATGAATTCACTGTGTTAAATGAGGCCTCACCTCCTGGTTACACTAGTGACCATATCCCCCGTGCATCCCGCAAAGGCGGAGGTGTTGCTAACATTTACGATAGCAAATTTCAATTTACAAAGAAAACCACCAACGACGTTTTCGTCTTTTGAGCTTCTAGTCATGAAATCTATGCAGCCTACTCAATCACTTTTTATAGCTACTGTATACAGGCCTCCTGGGCCATATACAGTGTTCCTCACTGAGTTCCCTGAATTCCTATCGGACATTGTAGTCATAGCAGATAATATTCAAATTTTTGGTGACTTTAATATTCACATGGAAAAGTCCACAGACCCTTCCAGACTCCCTCTGCCTACCCAAGGACGTCAGAGGACAAAAATCAGTTAACCACCGAGCTGAGGAACTGAATTTAACCTTGTGCAATACCCTAGATGCAGTTGCACCCCTAAAAACTAAAAACATTTGTCATAAGAAACTAGCTCCCTGGTATACAGAAAATACACGAGCTCTGAAGCAAGCTTCCAGAAAATTGGAACGGAAATGGCGTCACACCAAACTGGAAGTCTTAAGACTAGCTTGGAAAGACAATACCGTGCAGTATCAAAGAGACCTCACTGCTGCTCGATCATCCTATTTTTCCAACTTAATTGAGGAAAATAAGAACAATCCAAAATTTATTTTTGATACTGTCGCAAAGCTATCTAAAGTGCAGCATTCCCCAAGAAAGCATGGCTTTCACTTCAGCAGTAATAAATTAATGAACTTCTTTGAGGAAAAGATCATGATCATTAGAAAGCAAATTACAGACTCCTCTTTAAATCTGCGTATTCCTCCAAAGCTCAGTTGTCCTGAGTCTGCACAACTCTGCCAGCACCTAGGATCAAGGGAGACACTAAAGTGTTTTAGTACTATATCTCTTGACACAATGATGAAAATAATCATGGCCTCTAAACCTTCAAGCTGCATACTGGACCCTATTCCAACTAAACTACTGAAAGAGGTGCTTCCTGTGCTTGGCCCTCCTATGTTGAACATAATAAACGGCTCTCTATCCACCGGATGTGGACCAAACTCACTAAAAGTGGCAGTAATAAAGCCTCTCTTGAAAAAGCCAAATCTTGACCCAGAAAATATAAAAAACTATCGGCCTATATCGAACCTTCCATTCCTCTCAAAAAAAATTGAAAAAGCTGTTGCGCAGCAACTCACTGCCTTCCTGAAGACAAACAATGTATACGAAACGCTTCAGTCTGGTTTTAGACCCCATCATAGCACTGAGACTGCACTTGTGAAGGTGGTAAATGACCTTTTAATGGCGTCAGACCGAGGCTCTGCATCTGTCCTCGTGCTCCTAGAACTTAGTGCTGCTTTTGATACCATCGATCACCACATTCTTTTGGAGAGATTGGAAACCCAAATTGGTCTACACGGATATCAGTTTGTCTCTGTGAATGGTTTGTCCTCTGACAAATCAACTGTAAATTTCGGTGTTCCTCAAGGTTCCGCTTTAGGACCACTATTGTTTTCACGATATATTTTACCTCTTGGGGATGTCATTCGAAAACATAATGTTAAATTTCACTGCTATGCGGATGACACACAGCTGTACATTTCAATGAAACATGGTGAAGCCCCAAAATTGCCCTCGCTAGAAGCCTGTGTTTCAGACATAAGGAAGTGGATGGCTGCAAACTTTCTACTTTTAAACTCGGACAAAACAGAGATGCTTGTTCTAGGTCCCAAGAAACAAAGAGATCTTCTGTTGAATCTGACAATGAATCTTGATGGTTGTACAGTCATCTCAAATAAAACTGTGAAGGACCTCGGCATTACTCTGGACCCTGATCTCTCTTTTGAAGAACATATCAAGACTGTTTCAAGGACAGCTTTTTTCCATTTACATAACATTGCAAAAATCAGAAACTTTCTGTCCAAAAATGATGCAGAAATATTAATCCATGCTTTTGTTACTTCTAGGTTGGACTACTGCAATGCTCTCCTTTCCGGCTACCCGGATAAAGCACTAAATAAACTTCAGTAAGTGCTAAATACGGCTGCTAGAATCCTGACTAGAACCAAAAAATGTGATCATATTACTCCAGTGCTAGCCTCCCTACACTGGCTTCTGTTAAGGCAAGGGCTGATTTCAAGGTTTTGCTGCTGACCTACAAAGCATTACATGGGCTTGCTCCTACCTATCTTTCAGATTTGGTCCTGCCGTATTTACCTACACGTACGCTACGGTCACAAGACGCAGGCCTCCTAATTGTCCCTATAATTTCTAAGCAAACAGCTGGAGGCAGGGCTTTCTCCTATAGAGCTCCATTTTTATGGAATGGTCTGCCTACCCATGTGAGAGACGCAGACTTGATCTCAACCTTTAAGTCTTTACTGAAGACTCATCTCTTCAGTAGGTCCTATGATTGAGTGTAGTCTGGCCCAGGAGTGTGAAGGTGAACGGAAAGGATCTGGAACAACAAACCGCCCTTGCTGTCTCTGCCTGGCCGGTTCCCCTCTCTCCACTGGGATTCTCTGCCTCTAACCCTATTACAGGGGCTGAGTCACTGGCTTATTGGTGTTCTTCCATGCCGTCCCTAGGAGGGGTGCGTCACTTGAGTGGGTTGAGTCACTGAAGTGGTCTTCCTGTCTGGGTTGGTGCCCCCCCTTGGGTTGTGCCGTGGCGGAGATCTTTGTGGGCTATCCTTGGCCTTGTCTCAGGATGGTAAGTTGGTGGTTGAAGATATCCCTCTAGTGGTGTGCGGGCTGTGCTTTGGCAAAGTGGGTGGGGTTATATCCTGCCTGTTTGGCCCTGTCCGGGGGTATCATTGGATGGGGCCACAGTGTCTCCTGACCCCTCCTGTCTCAGCCTCCAGTATTTATGCTGCAGTAGTTTATGTGTCGGGGGGCTAGGGTCAGTCTGTTATATCTGGAGTTTTTCTCCTGTCTTATCCGGTGTCCTGTGTGAATTTAAGTATGCTCTCTCTAATTCTCTCTTTCTCTCTTTCTTTTTTCTTTCTTTCTCTCTCTCGGAAGACCTGAGCCCTAGGACCATGCCTCAGGACTACCTGGTATGATGACTCCTTGCCGTCCCCAGACCACCTGGCCGTGCTGCTGCTCCAGTTTCAACTGTTCTGCCTGCGGCTATGGAACCCTGACCTGTTCACCGGACGTGCTACCTGTCCCAGACCTGCTGTTTTCAACTCTCTAGAGACAGCAGGAGCGGTAGAGATACTCTCAATGATCGGCTATGAAAAGCCAACTGACATTTACTCTTGAGGTGCTGACCTGTTGCACCCTCGACAACTACTGTTATTATTATTATTTGACCATGCTGGTCATTTATGAACATTTGAACATCTTGGCCATGTGCTGTTATAATCTCAACCTGGCAGAGCCAGAAGAGGACTGGCCACCCCTCATAGCCTGGTTCCTCTCTAGGTTTCTTCCTAGTTTTGGCCTTTCTAGGGAGTTTTTCCTAGCCACCGTGCTTCTACACCTGCATTGCTTGCTGTTTGGGGTTTTAGGCTGGGTTTCTGTACAGCACTTTGAGATATCAGCTGATGTAAGAAGGGCTATATAAATACATTTGATTTGATTTGATGATCCCTGCCCGATATTAACATATGTTAACAAAAGTAATGATCTAAAGAGTATTTAATAATATTCTGAATAAAGATAATAGACTATAATAGAATAAAAGTAAATAAACAGACCTGGTCAGCCAGCGAGGTACTGAGCATGCTCATTAGCTCTCTCTCGGCGGTCAGCCTCCACATCTGCTCCCAGCCAATCCGTCGCAGCCTCTCCAGGTAGAGCAGGATGACCCCAGTGTTGAAGCCTCGTCCCAGGGCGGGCCAGGGTTTGTGGTTCTTCCACAGGTTCCCCAGGTACCAGTCACTCTGGTTCTCCACCAGACCTATCACCTGCTTGTCTGCAATCACAGCATCACCAATCATCATTCATCCGGATTTTAAAATGCTGATTATCATTGGTAATGAGGTGTAGTCTTCAGCATTGGTAATGAGGTCTTCAGCATTGGTAATGAGGTGTAGTCTTCAGCTTTTGAACTACTAGTTTATCAAATATAACTTTTGTCCTCTAGGCATTTTTGCCCTCAAGGGATTGTTGCTTTATAGCATAAAAAAAGTACAATTCATTGCTTTATCACTCAACCAATGAATTCATTATTCAATCAATCAACCAGAAATCTTTATCAAGGTCAAAGGTCGTACCAGTAAACTTCCTGAAAATGGCCCAGAGCTCAGCGATGTCAGTGGCAAAGGTGATGTCCGTATCCAGGACTATGACCTTTGTGAGGTCAGAGGGCAGCGCTTTGGTTAGGGTCAGCTTCATCAGGCCGTAGATACCTGAGTAGTGCTTGTTAGGTATCCATGACACCTCAGACTGGAAGAGAAGAGAAGGTAGAGGGATGGAAAGAGAAAGCAAGAGCGAGGTTGAACAACTTTAGACCTCACAAATATTGATTTAAAAAAGAAAGGGAACAAAGTTATAAGGTATGAAAAAGAATGTAATTAGAAGCAACACCACTGTGGATCTATGTCAGGTGTGTAAGGGTATTCTCCTTCCTTTAAATAGCTAACTTGCTCAGACATCCGTTTCCTAAGATCCCTTTAGTATAAAAGACCCTTTAAACCAGAGGTGAATTGGAACATTACTACTGTTTACTCAATAGCATCAACCTTTAAAAGATATCACCTCTTTTTATGCCCAGGATATACCCATATGAATACGGAAACCTGCATAACTCTTGGCATGCATCTGGGAAACCATGTCTGATCATTTATTCCTCTTGATTCTATAGAACGGGATCTGCATAAGTGAATCATTTGCAAATATAATCAGCTCAGAAGATGCAGTGTTTCCTTCTCTGTTTGAACTGAGTTAATGAAAACTGTGAGTAGGTTGAGACATTTGAGAGCACAAGGGGCTTTTGTTCCTGCTAAGCTTGTGGAGGCTGAGAGAGAATTCGATGATGGGGACAGAGACGGAACCAAGTCATATTACAGGTCGAGGAAGGTTATTATGTGAATTGAGCAACAACATGTTACTTTATGAACCCTTTATCAATAGCAAAGAGCCAAAGCTAGACGCACACATCCACCCACCAACAGTACATGCACGCAACACACACATACTACACACAAAGACACAGTTCATGCATACATACCCCCCCCAACACACACCATTTTTCGATTTACACAGACACACAGTGACTGAGCGGAGAGGACAGAGGAGTAGAAAGACTGAGGTGACACATCACATCACTGTTATAAGAGTAGGGAAAGGGAAGAGAAGGAGGGAGTAAAGAGCACGTAGAACAAGGAAAATTGAATGAGAGCAAGTGTGGTCTCCAGTCCTTGTGAAGTGTCTACTTGATTTATCTTTCTCCTGCCAACTGATTGATTGGAAAGGGGTGGAATTCCCCTTTAATGTCAATGGTTGCTCACAGAGTGCACACCATTGTTTTCCTAAAAACTGATTTAAAAGTTAGAGCAGACACTCAGGCTCCTGAGGACCATAGTTGGCATTTACCTTGAGTTCATCTGCGTCGTAGAAGCTAACTTGTACAGACGGAACCATCCAGGACTGGAACAGAGAACTCAGGATCTGATTGGCTACTGCGTCTGTGATGAAGTGGAAATGGAGAGGGTTTTTCCTGAGAGAGCGAGAGAGAGAAAGAGAGAGAGCGAGAGAGAGAGAGAGAGAAACATATGCCAAGAGCTACTCAAGTGCTTAATCTCTCTGATTATGAAGAGTCTAGCATTTCCTAAACTTCCAATAATTAATTAATAAATCATTCTCATTTTTACAAGTGGCCTTCGAATTGACTTCATCCTTATTGGCTCAGGATTCATCAAGTCGAACAAACAACTACTGTTGCTATATTAGGTGTAGCTGAAGCTATAGCAACGGGTGTAGTTGTATGTGAAGCTCTGTTGTGTTACCTGTGGAACAGGATGGACTTGACCAGGGTGACCACATCTCTGCTGGCGTTGTGACCGGCACACACGCACGCTACATGGATCAGCTGCACAGAAAAGAGAGAAGCTATGCCATCAACACCGCGGCGAATATCAACTCCCTACATTTTAGCACTATAGCCATGTTATTTAACTATGTCTATGTTCTTTTATCCAAAACACATAAACACCAATGACAGTAGATTTGACATATCAACTTAATAACACCAATGACCAAACAGCGAAGCTAAACTAAACACAGCTAAAACACAGAGCTGCGCTAAAATAAGTATTTGATCCTGGCTCACCTCACACTTCAGTACGGTGGGCGAACGGGGACACTCTGTGTGATTGGCTCTCTCCTCGGCCGTGTTCTCCACATCCTCGGGCCCAGTGTCAGCTGACGCCCCCCACACCGCGTTGCCGTAGTTACCACCGTCGGCGGGCTGGCCGGCCGTGCCCTGCAATTGGCTGAGCTGCAGGCGGATCTGCCGGTTCTCCTCCTCCATCTCCCGCACCCGCGACTCTAGAACCGCTCGCTCTAGAACCCGTGCCTCGGGCGTCTCTGACAAACAGGGGGACAGGAGGAGAGAACGCCCATCTGGAGAGGGGGGAGGGGAGGCGAGGAGGGGATAGATGGGAATTAGGATTAGGGTTGAATAAAATCTTTCATTTCTAGAGTTGTATAACACACAAAGCTGACACAGCTGAAATGCACTCTGGGAATGTTCACACCCTGTTCCTGGTCGCTCAGAGGAAAGTGGGTGAGGGAGAGAAATACTGATATGTAGACAGTCAGACCTAATACTGACACAGATACTGTACAAGGACAGCCTTGTCCTCTCGTGTGTACACAGTAATTCACTGCTTCCTATGGCTATTCTGTAGAGCTGAAGTGAACCTTACTGCACTATAACACCCCATCAGTCATCTCAGGTACAGTCTGTGTGAGAGAGGATTTGCATGCACATGTGTGCACTTGTGAACTTTGGCGCGCTTCATAAATTGGTCTATCGTTTTTGTTTACAACAGGATACTTAACCACATTCTCGGACGAAGATATCTCGGAATGTCGAACAGCCCTCAGAATTGTTAGTACAGATGCCGTATCTTAATTTGAGCCAGTTTCACACAGAAAGATTATAATCCTGCAGCAAGAGGAAAGGTGAATTGTTAGGGACAGATCGAAATTGGGAGGAGTTGTTTGTTTGTTTTTTTGGGGCACAGGGGAGCGTAGTGTGTTTTGTCCCCGGTTTACATTCACTCTTTTGCAGGATTTATTATATAATTGATTCTATCCTAGCCACATTTCCACATCTGTTTGCATGCGCCTCCCCTACAGTGCCTTCGGAAAGTATTCAGACCGCTTGACTTTTTCCACATTTTGTTAAGTTACAGCCTTTTTCTAAAAGGTATTACATCGTTTTTTTCCCCTTCGTCAATCTACACACAATATGTTTTTTAGAAATGTTAGCTAATTTATAAAAAAAAGAAAAACTGAAATATCACATTTACATAAGTATTCAGACCCTTTACTCAGTACTTTGTTGAAACACCTTTGGCAGCCATTACAGCCTCGAGTCTTCTTGGGTATGACGCTACAAAACACCTGTATTTGGGGAGTTTCTCCCATTCTTCTCTGCAGATCCTCTCAAGCTCTGTCAGGTTGGATGGGGTGTGTTGATGCACAGATATTTTCAGGTCTCTCAAGACAGGTTTGATCGGGTTCAAGTCCGGGCTATGGCTGGGCCACTCAAGGACATTCAGAGACTTGTCCCGAAGCCACTCCTGCATTGTCTTGGCTGTGTGCTTAGGGTCATTGTCCTGTTGGAAGGTGAAACTTCGCACCAGTCTGAGATCACTCTGTACTTTGCTCCGTTCATCTTTGCCTCGATCCTGACTAGTCTCCCAGTCCCTGCCATTGAAAAACATCCCCACAGCATGATGCTGCCACCACCATGCTTCACCGTAGGGATGGTGCCAGGTTTCCTCAAGGACGTGACGAGAGTTCAATGTTGGTTTCATCAGACAAAAGAATCTTGTTTTTCATGGTCTGAGAGTCTTTAGGTGCCTTTTGGCAAACTCCAAGTGGGCTGTCATGTGCTTTTTACTGAGGAGTGGCCTCTGTCTGGCCACTCTACCATAAAGGCCTAATTAGTGGAATGCTGAAGAGGTGGTTGTCCTTCTGGAAGGTTCTCCCATCTCCACAGAGGAACCCTGAGCTCAGTCAGAGTGACCATATGGTTCTTGGTCACCTCCCTGTCCAAGGACCTTCTCCCCCGATTGCTTAGTTTGGCTGGGCGGCCAGCTCTAGGAAGAGTCTTGGTGGTTCCAAACTCCTTCCATTTCTGAAATGATGGAGGCCGCTGTGTTCTTGGGGACCTTCAATGCTGCAGAAATGTTTTGGTACCCTTCCCCAGATCTGTGCCTCGACCCAATCATGTCTCGGAGCTCTACAGACAATTCCTTCAACCTCATGGCTAGGTTCTTGCTCTGACATGCACTGTCAACAGTGGGACCTTATATAGACAGGTGTGTGCCTTTCCAAATCATGTATAGTCAATTTAATTTACCACAGGTGGACTCCAATCAAGTTGTAAAAACATCTACATTTCGAGTCTCATAGCAAAGGGTCTGAATACTTATGTAAATAAGGTATTTCCGTTTTTCTATATCAAGTTGTTTTGGTACTTCCCTTATGCACTATGCTTTTCTGCATGCTAACTTTTACTATACCACACACATTATACAAAACATTAACACGTACTCTTTCCATGACATCGACTGACCAGGTGAATCCAGGTGAAATCTATGATCCCTTCTTGATGTCACTTGTTAAATCCACTTCAATCAGTATAAATGAAGGGCAGGAGACAGATTAAAGTATGTTTAAACCTTGAGACTATTAAGACGTGTGCCATTCAGAGGGTGAATGGGCAAAACAAAACATTTAAGTGCCTTTGAACAAGTGCCAGGTGCACCGTTTTGGTTCAAGAACTGCGACGCTGCTTGGTTTTTCACAGTCAACAGTTTCCCGAGTGTATCAAGTATGGTCCACCACCCAAAGGACATCCAGCCATCTTGACATAACTGTGGGAAGCATTGGAGTCAGCATGGGCCAGCATCCCTGTTGAACACTTTCAACACCTTGTAAAGTCCATGCCCTGTCGAAATGAGGCTGTTCTGAGGGCAAAAGGGGGGGGGGGGGGCTCGGTTCGATCGATAATGGTTCACGGAGATTACAGTTTCTATGTAAAGAGAGACGTAGGCCACGTCTCAAACAACTATTATTATTATTTTTTTACCACTTTTTCTCCACAATTTTGTGGTATCCAGTTGGTAGTTACAGTTTTGTCTCATCGCTGCAACTCCCGTACGGACCCGGGAGAGGCGAAAATCGAGAGCCGCGCGTCCTCCAAAACATAACCCAACCAAGCCGCACTACTTCTTGACACAATGCCCACTTAACCGGGAAGCCAGCCGCACCAATGTGTCGGAGGAAACACCGAACACCTGGCGACTGTGTCACCGTTCACTGCTCCCGGCCCGCCACAGGAGTCACTAGTGCGCGATGGGACAAGGACATTCCTGCCGGCCAAACCCTCCCCTAACCCGGACGACGCTGGGCCATTTGTGCGCCGCCCCATGAGTCTCCCGATCGCGGCCGGCTGCGACAGAGCCTGGACAGCAGGTAGCTCAATATTAGTAAAGTATTCCTAATGTTTGGTGTACTCAATGTAGTCTACCGGTCTATCCTGCCCTCTATCCACCATTCATAGTGACAACAGTGGTTGGTGCACCGTTTGTCAAGATCTGCAAGAGGCAAACTGTCAATCATGCCACATATAAAATCATTCAAAGCTGCATACATTTTCAATATAAATCCACAAGAACAAATAGGAATAGCTGATAGGCAGTCGAGAAGCCAGGTGCATCATTGTGCATAAAATAACATTGAAAACATGATCTTGTATAGGGGCAATACAAAATTCTACTCTAGGCTGCAGTGAAAATGTCCTTTGAATAATGACGTAAAAGCCCTGTGGTTTTAATGTTTCATTCCATTTGGATCAGTTGTGGGTCTACTCTCGACAGTTTTTAAGGTCTAGAAAAGCCCAGTAGCAGACCATTCCGGCTGTATTTTTACTTCTGATACGGAGAAGTGCTGTCTGTTGCAGATAATCATTCTCCCAAGTCATCCTTTAATAATGTGGCCATATACAACTGTATGCTCTCGGTAGGCCCAGCTATTCAGGAAAGCTTATCGCACGATCTGCTTCCTCTCCAATCCGAGCGGCCATTCCTTGTACACCTAGAACCTGACGCTTCAATATAGCCTAAATATAAACTTTTAAAATGTATTACCTTTTATATGTGCTACTTCAAAAGTCTACTGTAGGCATGCACACGTTTGTCCAAAATATAATTCCAATCTCCTCAAAATGGCTTGATATTAACCAGGTTTCCATTCAACATTTTTATGTGAGTAAAGTACGTCGGATAAAAACTGTCAAGACATCATGGGAAAGCATGCAGTTTATTAGGCTACAGATGACATAAATTATGATGAACTTCACCGTGTGGTGAAAGTGCTTGATGTTCCTCTCAATAAATATCAAGGGTCTTATTCTGGTTACATGAATGATGCTTGGCTGCCGTTAAACAAATAAAAATAATCTCGCACTTGTGTCCATAATAATCTCATCATGTAGGCTATTGTTGGCTAGAGCTCACGTGCCAAAACCAGAGTGGGCATATTCACCATACCTACACATTGTTTTGAGACAAAACCATCAGTAGGACTAAATGCGATGGAAACTCATTTATCTTGTATTTTTTTTCCGCTACATGGGAATTTAAAGCAAAAGTTATTTTTATGTGGACTACGTATTTACGCAACAAGTCAATTTAATGGAAACACAACTCTGATGGGAAAATATTGTTTGTAAGCAGATTTTTGTTCATATTCACATGAAAATCTGTCACCAATTGGATGGAAAGCTCGCTATAGGGACACCCTAAAGACTGGCAAGTGTGGTAGTCCAGTGATTCACAGGCAGCCCCAAACATCTAAAGAATAAGCTGCAAAAACAAGCTTGTAAGAATTGTACTTAAACTCCCCCCTCCTACTCATCTAGAGGTCGAGCATTTTTTTGTCTGTGTCTCTGTAATGTGTCTCTATCTATGACATTTCATTATATATCTTTGCAAGAAAATAGGGACCACAATGGAAATAAGTGTCACGTCCTGACCAGTAAAGGGGTCTTTTTGTTATTGTAGTTGGTCAGGACGTGGCAGGGGTGTGTTTGTTTTGTGTTGTTGTTTTTTTTTGGGCACTGTTCTATGTCATCTATTTCTATGTGGTTATCTAGTTGTTCTATTTCTATGTTCAGGGTTTTGGTTTTGGTTTGGCTGTTCTTCGTTGCCTCTAATTGGAGGCCATATTTAAGTAGGGGTTTTCAGCTTGTGTTTTGTGGGTGGTTTTCTCCGTGTATATTCAGTGTACCTTACAGGACTGTTTTCGTCGTTCTTTTGTTCAGTGTTCATTTTCTTTCAATAAAACAAGAAGATGATTCACATACTCGCTGCAGTTTGGTCCCATCCTTATGACAAGTATGACAATAAGTCTGACTTTATTGTGCAATCCCGGTCACTTTGAAAAAAATGTGTACTGTGTGTATATGTATTTGTTTTTACTGAATCATTCAAATCAATCCAAACTTCGCAGCGAAACATTTGATTAACGGAAAGAGACATCTGTTATAAAACACCAAAAAGTCGAATGACATTCGGTGATTGTCAAGCCAATCCTTTGATACTATGTCGGTATGGAGGGATGCATTTTATGTTTGTCGAGATTGACATCTATTTATTGTGGTGTTGAAAATGCAAACCATGATATTGAAGTGCCAGAAGTCGGTATGCTTTGTTTATTGGTTGTGGGGTGCATTGGCACAGAAACCTGTTTCGTTATCTTATTTTTTTATTATATGAAAATCTGATTTCCCCCTAGCTGGTCATTTTCTGCAGCCGGCTCTGATTGTAGTGTTACTCTTCAGCTCCACTATATGCATTGTGTTGCTTTGCCGTCAGCATCACATCAATGTGAAGTTTTACCTGCTACACAGAGTTTGTTGTTTTGAGAGAGGAGCAGAGTCTTTATTCAGTTTTGCCTACTGTACCATATTCATCGATTATGCGTAAGTATAAAAGCTTTGGTCCAGTTTTTCGCAAGTGCTCACTAAATTGTCGCTAGTGGTTATACTAAATGATCCCCTAATTTTACACGCTGCTTTTGAACCTACAGTAGCTAGTCAATGTAACTAGTTAGCTAGTAGTAGTAGCTTCTTGACTAAAATAACCAGTGATGTATAGTCGTGGCCATATGCAACCAAAATCGTCCTTATTTGTCATCATTTCAATTCACAAGATAGAATGAACGTTCGCGTCAGCCATCGAGATTTTAACCTCTGTGGTTCTTGAGCTTGGACGCTGACATTGGACGTGACGCATCGCGAGCGCAACACGGGCTGTGAAGCAGCTTTCATTGATTTCAAGGAAGCATTTCCTCAATGGCTGATGGCAATGCCGGACGCCCGATGGCTAAAGTGTAGCAGGGCCGTAACGAAACAGGCAATGAGAGTTCGTCTGTGGTGGTCGGTGAACACTCAACTTTCTGGCCCGTAGGCCTGCGTGACATCAACCGTGCCACATAAGCATGCTGAAGTGGCAAAGGCGATATACAAGTTTGTAAACAAAGGGTCATTACAGTTATTGTTATTTGGGGTTTAAAACATTATTTTGAGTCTGACATTTCAAAACGGAAATGACAAACTTTAGAAGCCTTTTTAAACCTTGAATGCGCTACACATTTGCGTCTCCAAATTCCTGCAACAACAGGATGCTCAAATGAAGATGCGGCATCTGTATACCGTACTGCAGTTCAGTGGAAAAGTTGTTCCGGTCAGTCATGTAACCATGGCGACGGGCAGGTACTACTTACTCTCCAGGTTCCCAGCCAGCAGGTAGAGCCAGGTGAGCAGGATGACGGCGGTCAGAGATGCCACCAGCAGCTTCAGACGGCCTCGAAACGGCATGTGCATGATGGGACAGCCGGGCGGGGGGCGGGGAGGGGGGGGTGGGAGGTGAGGGCTCAGGTGGGGCTCAGTCTCACATCTGCTTCCTGCTGCATCCTCTCATCTGGAGGGAGAGATGAGTGGAAAGAGAGGAGGAGAGGGGAGAAGGTTAGCGTGATGCTATCACAAAATGCTTTAGTGGCATAACAGTGCAGTTCGTATTCAAGCAAAGCGGAAGTTAGGACACGGAAATGTCAGGGGCACAATTAAAATATGATGTCATCTCACTCTCATAACACAAATACAAGCACACGCATGAATGCACACACGCGCACGCATGCGCGCACACACACATGTGTACGCACGCACGCACATACACACACAGTTTATTCACAGCCAGGCTCAATTGGCAATAAGTGCAGGCAGACTCTCGCTCTCTCTCTCTCTCCCTCTCTCTCTACCTCCCTCTATCTGTGAAGGCTATAAGAGTTCCAGGTCCTCTCTTTGTTTTATGATGAGCTTAATTAATCACGTTTCACTTTAATTAGATGCAGGCCTGAAGGAAACAAGATTGGATGCAGCTGCCAATTAAAGAAGAGAAGTAAACAAATATCTGGGAGTCTATGAAAAGGAGAATGTGTCTGGCCTTTGATTTGCTGTTGTGAAAACTCTGGTGAGAGAGTGGAAGAAAGGGAGGAGAGGGAGGAGAAATTGGAATGGGTGGAGGGTATAGGGGTGAGATTAAACTGAACTCGCTCCTTGACCCAGGTTTTTATGCAGGTTGACGTTTATTGGGATGAGTCTTGTCCTGGAGGCAGAACTGAGCGATTCCTGCTAAATGGGCCAGCTGCAAAGTCAAAATTGGCTATATTGTAAAAGTTCATGAAAACAAAAATGTGCTTTTTGGTCTTAATTTAAGGTTAGGGTTACGCATTAATGTTAGCGGTGTGGTTAAGGTTTAAAATCTGATTTTATGACTGTACCAGCTTGTGACCACCCTGCAGAGCTGACTCCAGAACAAGATACATGACGAAAAACGCTAACCTGTGGTATTTATCTACTTGACACGTGCGCGCACACACACACACACGCACACACACACACACACACACACACCCTCAAGACTGTCAAATGAACATCCTGCCCTTCAGTGTGCGACTTCACTTAAACCGATGCTTAACTTGGTTGCTCGAGGTGTGTGTGTGTGTTTGCTCAAGGTCTCTCATTCCAATGGATTCTCGTCACCCCGTTCAACTCTGATCTCGTCACAGCGCCTATAGCTAGCAGACTCTAAAACGACGAGGACAAAGAGCACTGCTGATAATGAAAGAGAGAGAGAGAGAGAGAGAGAGAGAGAGAGAGAGAGAAGCAACAATACCACAACATGCTGGAGAGCAACTCCGACATGTGCAGTATATTAACCAAAAGTATAGTTCTATAGAAAGTGCTATTAGTAACATGAATAACACAACAACCAAAGCCATAGCTGGCTCACAGTCCCTGATTTAGATGGCCATCCTAGATTATGGAGACGTAATTTATAGATCGGCAGGTAAGGGTGCTCTCGAGCGGCTAGATGTTATTTACCATTCGGCCATCAGATTTGCCACCAATGCTCCCTATAGGACACATCACTGCAGTCTATACTCCTCTGTAAATGGGTCATCTCTGTACACCCATCGCAAGATCCACTGGTTGATGCATATTTATAAAACCCTCTTAGGCCTCACTCCCCCCTATCGGAGATATCTACTGCAGCCCTCATCCTCCACATACAACACCCGTTCTGCCAGTCACATTCTGTTAAGGGTCCCCAAAACACACACATCCCTGGGTCGCTCGTCTTTTCAGTTCGCTGCAGCTAGCGACTGGAACGAGCTGCAAAAAACACTCAAACTGGACCGTTTTATCTCCATCTCTTCATTCAAAGACTCAATCATGGACACTCTTACTGACAGTTGTGGCTGCTTTGCGTGATGTATTATTGTCTCTACCTTCTTGCCTTTTGTGCTGTTGTCTCTGCCCAATAATGCTTGTACCATGTTTTGTGTTGCTACCATGTTGTGTTGCTACCATGTTGTGGTCATGTTGTGTTGCTACAATGCTGTGCTTTCATGTGTTACTGCCATGCTATGTTGTTGTCTTAGGTCTATCTTTATGTAGTGTTGTGGTGTCTCTCGTGTGATGTGTGTTTTGTCCTATATTTTATTTTTTAAGCCCCTGTCCCCGCATGAGGCCTTTTGCCTTCAGGTAGGCCGTCATTGTAAATAAGAATTCGTCCTTAACTGACTTGCCTAGTTAAATAAATACAATTTAAAAAACAGTCGGAGTAAGTGAGGGCTGTTGAGAGACTTTGTACGTTGGATAGGGAAAGAGAGCCAAGGCCTGCAGATACAGAAGAGAAAGGCGAGAGGTGTTCAACCGATTTACCAACCTCAACGAGCCCCTCTTCAGGAGGAGGGTTGGCCACCTCTGCCTTAAAAGGATAGTTCAACAATCCCCTCAAGTCCACAGTTGATTCAACTATAACATCAAAATACATTCACGTCAAATACCTCATACATTTCCTTGCTGTGTTTTTATAAGCACAGTTACTGCTCTTTGCCTGACAAAGTACAGTAATAGTACATGTGATCCACATAGTATTGAGGTTACGCCCTGGAGCTACAACACCTGGTCAAGGTGAGATCAGGAAGAGCATTTTTCCCAGAAACCCTTGGCTGCATCAAGTGATAAATTCTGCAAGACATCTGCTTTTTAATCTTTCATATTTTTTTCTGTGTGTGTGTGTGTGTGTGTGTGCTGAAGATATTTCAGAATGGATTTGATTTTTACCACAGGTGTAAGCATAGCCTCAACATTGAGTTCATGTTTCGATCGCTTTCTCTTTCCCTCCCTCCTCCCTCGCTCGCTCCCTCTCTCTTCCCTCCCTCCCTCTTGCCCAGAACGTAAAATAACGTTATTAACCAGTTCCAATGCTTTTAAAAAAAGTTTGTTATTTTCCAGTTTTTGGCTCTGTTCCCTGAACCGGTTCCAAACCCTGATTTAAATCCTACCCCAGACTTTAACCCTTATCTTAACCATTTGGAATTAATGCCTAAACTTAACCGTCAAAATGTCTATGTTTATGGTCAAAAGTCGAATACTGTAGTCAGACCGTGAGATTTGTTGGAAAAAGAATGGAAACTAAACAGAATACAACACTTCATTCATTGTCCTCCAAAGCAGAAATTCTTCATTTGTTAGGTACAAAACAGCCAAAGTTTTCCATTTCACATTATTGTAGAGCATAGTGAATGGTGCCAAGGGAAACCTGCCTGTTCCTGTATTTCTAAGCATGGCTGTCAATGAAACATGGCTCCTGAGAAACATATAATGCAAGTAATAGTGCAATTAAGAGCTGAAGCCATTGTGTAAAAGCCTTTAACGGTAGCTTCCCCATTCAAAGTGAAGGGCCTTTTAGCACTGCGCTAATCAGGAAGGGAGATTTCTCTGATTAGGGCATAATCAGTTTGGCGCTTCCTGCATCAGAGAACCATGATAACAGAGACGGTTAATCATCTACTCTCTTTCTCTATTTTGACCTCAGCCAAGGGTTCACACAAACGCACACACACACTCTTGAGATTAGGTTCTTGATTGAAAACCAAACCATCCATTCAGAGTGGATAAGTTTACCCCTGTCTGTATGTCTGTGAGTGGATCTGTGCACAGACGGATTGGGTCCCTCTGCATTTGTTTGACCAGTCTTGTCCTGTGTGTGTGTGTGTGTGTGTGTGTGTGTGTGTGTGTGTGTGTGATGCGTGGGTTGACTCATAACCTACAGTCCCCGCAGTTATATCTGCGGGTCGGGCGGGTGGCTGTCGGGTTGAATAAAGAGAAAATAGTACAGAAAAAAATCCATAAATGTATAATTCTTGTGCAATTTACATCTAGGCCTATAAGCTACATTGAGGTCTGGCATTAGTGCATATACCTAAGCTTTAGGACCTAACGTTACAACTGCTAAATAGCCTACACGCCAATCCCCTAAAGCTTTGGGAACGGGTAGAATAAGTTAATGTCGTTCCACTGAGGCAAAAAGTACAATGTCAGAGTTTAATTCAATAACAGAAATGCTGCAAAATGGAGAATTAAAAATAAAGAGTAGTGAGGGGCCAGAAAATGTATTTTTGGGAAATATTTGGTGAAGTGGTAAAAGAGGATGATAGCAGTGCCGGCTATGTTATGTGTGATTTTTGTGAGGCACTATATGAATTCGACAGTCACTAGACGGAAACTTCAAATAGGCCTATGACACGTCAAGGGAATTGTAGCCTACTGTTCAGATGGGTTAAATGAAAACTGAAATCTGGACAATGACTGTAGGTCTATAACCTCTCACATAGTCTTAACATTAACTCCTGCAGAAATAAGCAATTCTTGCAGTAAATTGATACCAACAAGCTCAAGTCAGAATTAGATGTTCATCCATGTTTCTCAAACATCAAATTTCGAAGTGTTTAAGTGTTAACTCAGACTTTTTAAGGTAAGGCATTAACTCCGAATGGTTAAGGTTTGGGATAGGCTAAAAACAAAAATCGCAAAAACAACGTTCTAATGCTCGATTCAAACATGCAACCTTTTGCATCAGAGGCAGATGCTTATGCCCATCCCACACCCTAGCAAAACCGAAACCGACTTGAAGGTAACAGCGCTCACTGTTGCTCCTAGTGGACGGTTTACACGTCATCGCCAGACATCCTCAGACAAGGATGGATGTCAAATACTGACTTTATCACGGGTGACCTGGCTGATTGATACACCAAATGTATATAAAAAAATAAAAAAATTGTTATTGCATTTTCTCCCCAGTCCCTAAAAATGTTGTGATGTCAACTACAGTGTAAAAGTAGAAAGTCTCAAAACACCATGATTGTGTAATGAAACCATGAAAACTAAGCTGACATCTGGTGTTCGGAGGGTGTTTGAATGTAAACCCAATGCAAGTGTTTTAATGCACAGAATGTTTGAGGAATATACGGTAATGGAGTCTGTTCAGGCGTGTGTCGGGGAGATGACAGAGAGACGCAGCACACACACACACACCTTTCTATCTTCTGCATTTTTCTCAGAGCAGGGTAAGAAACCCAATTATCACCCCGGTCAATAATCTGTGCTCACATGATGTTTCACACACTTCACAGTAACAGCAGGGAGTTCACATGAAACATGAAACTGCAATTTAGACAGACTCTGCTGCTCATATCACATCTGCTGCAGCTCTGACTGCTATCATAAGACTTTGTGTGTGTGTGTGTGTGTGTGTGTGTGTGTGTGTGTGTGTGTGTGTGTGTGTGTGTGATTTGCAGATAATGTTTGTGTTTCTAGCTCCAACAGTGCAGTAATACCTAGCAATAATAATACAACATTTATAAAATACACGCATAATTCAGAAAAATAAAGAAATTAAGAATTATCAGAACGAGCAATGTCAGAGACAGGAATATAAATATATATACATATAATACATACAGTGCATTCGGAAAGTATTCACACCACTTGACTTTTTCCACATTTTGTTACGTTACAGCCTTATTCTAAAATTGATTAAATAAAACAATTTCCTCATCAACCTACACACAATACCCCATAATGACAAAGCGAAAACAGGTTTTTAGAAATGTTTGCAAAGTTAATAATAATACAAAATAGAAATACCTTATTTACATAAGTATTCAGACCCTTTGCTTCGAGACTCAAAATTGAGCTCAGGTGCATACTGTTTTCAGTGATCATCATTGTACAACTTGAGCGAAGTCCATCTGTGGTAAATTCGATTGACTGGGCATGATTTTGGAAGGCACACACTATCCTATATAAGGTCCGATAGTTTACAGAGCATGTCAGAGCAAAAACCAAGCCATGAGGTCGAAGGAATTGTCCGCAGAGCTTTGAGACAGTATTGTGTCAAGGCACAGATCTGGGGAAAGGTACCAACAAATGTCTGTAACATTGAAGGTCTCCAAGTGCACAGTTCCTCCATCATTCTTAAACAGAAGAAGTTTTGCAATGTCAACTACAGTGTAAAAGTAGAAAGTCTCAAAGCACCATGATTGTGTAATGAAACCATCTCAACTAAGCTGAGATCTGGTGTTTGGAGGGTGTTTGAATGTAAACCCAATGCAAGTGTTTTAATGTACAGAATGTGTTTTTAAACAGAAATGAAGTACTCTGAAACACCCAAAGTGGTTTTTCAACCTTAATATTGTTGTTTTGAAGAGAGCATAAAGAACACTTTGAGGGTTTTAGTGCACATAAAAGGCAGCATCGAAACACTTCTCAGAGAAATTATGCTGTAGTAATGATAATAATAATAATAATAACAACAACAAAATACAATCAATGGTTTATAGCCTAAATATTGATTGATGACAAGGGCCTATGGAGAATATTTGTTGTGGAATTCCACCTTTCTTCTTTCAATGCTTTATTAAGACAGATTAGAAACAGGAGGGCAGTAAAAATGGTACATTTTGTGGGAATTTGACACACTCAACCACACAGCCACACTGTAAGAAATTATTCTGGGGTTAATTGAAATTAACTCAAACAAACATAAAAATGAATGCAAGTCGTGTAGTGCCTGTGGTCTAGCAATAAACGCACACGGCTTAGACATGTCACCCCTCTATCCACCGAAGACCGGGCTTAAATTCCACGCTCCAACCCTTCAACATGTTTCTCCCACCTATCTGTGTCCCCTCTGTCATTTCAAAACGGTTTCAATAGTGTCAAAATACCACCAAAATATCTTTCAAAAATATGTACGCAAGTCATTTCAACGATTTATTAATTTCATTCTACCAAAACAATCTAAGAATAAATCCAACTAAATATATTCCTCAAAATGTAAGTAGCTTTCACGAGGATAACCAAAGAGAGACAATGTGGTGATTGAACTCATTGGAAGTCTTTGGTTTTAATCACTTTGCATTTCATACCCTGCCATGTGACTCTGATTTTAAAGGATTTTGGATAATTGAATGTTTTTAGACTTCATAATTCTTTCACACAATGTTGTATACATGTTTGATGAAAGAAAAGTCTACTTTCATATTAGTAATACGCTTGTTGTGCCATGAGGTGTAATGGATATCAAAACCGTCAGGCAAATTGGTGTTCAATGAGGACAGCACCCATTCAAGCCTTCATGATTGTCAACGGAAGAGGGCAAGTGCAGAGTCCCACAGTTTTGCTGTTCAACCTCCAGTTAGTGTTGATGGTTTGAACACTGAGCTTGACAATACCTGCCAAAACATTATACAATGGCAAATTATCAAATACATAAAAAAATGTTGAACATTAAGACACTTCAGAAAAAGGGATCTAATTATGCATTAGAAAGGATTCAAATCATAATGGTTTTTAGAAGCTTTAGAGTGAGGAAACGACACAGAAAGAGAAGGTATCTTATTCGGCACTAAACAGGACTCGAAACACCAAAATAGTGTTTTCAATCATTTGTTTTTAGTGCTCCCAGTCTCTGGCAAGGTGTTGCACAACACTCAAGTGGCGTTACAACACAGTGTGTTATGTTTCAAAACATGTCAGGATAATGTGTTTCAATACTCCAGCAAAGTTAAGGTTTCGTCTCCTTCAAGTTGGTGGCAGCTGAGTTGCCACTAGTTTTGGTGTTACAAAGCACTTCATTTTAACAGTGCAGACTCCCGAGTGGTGCAGAGGTCTAAGGCACTGCATCGCAGTGCTAGAGGTGTCATTAAGGACCAGGGTTCGATCCCGGGCTGTATCACAACTGGCCATGATCGGGAGTCTCATAGGGCGGTGCACAATTGACCTAGCGTCGTCTGGTTTTGGGGAGGGTTTGGCCAGGGGGGCTTTACAAGTAGACTGTCATTGTAAATAAGAATTTGTTCTTAACTGACTTGCCTAGTTAAATATATACATATTTTTTTAAATAAAAATTCTGGTGAGCAAGAGTTTATTTAGTCTTCAAGGCAACATATACTGACAGAAGGGAAGCTGCATGTATCTAATTACAGACAAGTTGACTAACAAATAGCCTACCAAAATGTCAGAAATTATAAGCAGAAACATATTTAAATTAGGCCAAAAACTATTCTGCACCCCCTGTCAAAAAATCATTCCGCCTTCTCTGACTGTAGCCTACAGCGCATTTTCTATATTTATTAGCAATTTCAGGCGGGTGAACAACCACTAGTATGTG
This sequence comes from Salmo trutta, assembly GCF_901001165.1. Classification (NCBI taxonomy): domain Eukaryota; kingdom Metazoa; phylum Chordata; class Actinopteri; order Salmoniformes; family Salmonidae; genus Salmo; species Salmo trutta. Next base: position 6,703,638 of record NC_042968.1, on the reverse strand, counting down.
TGTGAATGTGTGTGTTAGTGTTTGGTTGGCTGACTGTGTGTCATCATGTATTGTTGTTGCAGCCTCCCTAGATCACTTCTGTTCATTTCAAATCAGGTCAAATCAGGCTTTATGTCACTTGGGGCAATATACGGTAATGGCGTCTGTTCAGGCGTGTGTCGGGGAGATGACAGAGAGACGCAGCAGACACACACACCTTTCTATCTTCTGCATTTTTCTCAGAGCAGGGTAAGAAACCCAATTATCACCCCGGTCAATAATCTGTGCTCACATGATGTTTCACACACTTCACAGTAACAGCAGGGAGTTCACATGAAACATGAAACTGCAATTTAGACAGACTCTGCTGCTCATATCACATCTGCTGCAGCTCTGACTGCTATCATAAGACTTTGTGTTTCTTTGTTTACGTGGGTGTGTGAGTGTGAGTAGTGGCGGCTTTAGGTATAGGCGACGTGGGCAGCCGCCCAGGGCAGCATCTTGCCGGGGGGTGGCACGGGGCGCCCGCACCATAAAATTCGTAAAGGTGACATTTGCAAGGTCAAATTTCTATCACTCATTTGCACGTCACATCAATGATAACATGTCACCGTAATACTGTGAATATACAGTTTCACAGACAAATTGTTGTATTTTTTTCTGGTTTGTGTGAAATCGTTCAGAATAATATTAATAAACCAGTCTGCACACCACCAAGGTGAATTGGTTTAGTCTTGACTCTTGGTTGACAGTGTCGGGTGATGGGTAATGAACTGATGCTTGAGTGCCAAATCAACACAAATATGTTTCTATTTGTCTTTGTTACTTCTTTTTGATATTTATGAGTCTTATTTCTTGTAGAAACTGGAAGACTAGTCAGGGTCGAGGGAAAGATGAACGGAGGAAAGAACAGAGACATCCTTGTTGAAAACCTGCTCCAGAGTGCTCAGGACCTCAGACTGGGGCAAAGGTTCACCTTTCATCAGTACAATGACCCTAAGCACACAGCCAAGACAATGCAGAAGTGGCTTCGGGACAAGTCTCTGAATGTCCTTGAGTGGCCCAGCCACAGCTCGGACTTGAACCCGATCAAACATCTCTGGAGAGACCTGAAAATAGCTTTGCAGCGACGCTCCTCATATACCCTGACAGAGCTTGAGAGGATCTGCAGAGAAGAATGGGAGAAACTCCCCAAATACAGGTGTGCCAAGTAGAGGTCGACTGATTATGATTTTTCAACGCCAATACCGATACCGATTATTGGAGGACCAAAAAACCCTGACACCGATTAATCAGCCAATTTTTTATTTTATTTATTTGTAATAATGACAATTACAACAATACTGAATGAACACTTATTTTAACTTAATATAAAAATACTATCAATTTAGCCTCAAATAAATAATGAAACATGTTCAATTTAGTTTAAATAATGCAAAAACAAAGTGTTGGAGAAGAAAGTAAAAGTGCAATATGTGCCATGTAAAAAAGCTAACATTTAAGTTCCTTGCTCAGAACATGAGAACATACAAAAGCTGGTGGTTCCTTTTAACATGAGTCTTCAATATTCCCAGGTAAGAGGTTTTAGGTTGAAGTTATTATAGGAATTATAGGACTATTTCTCTCTATACGATTTGTATTTCATATACCTTTGACTACTGGATGTTCTTATAGGCACTTTAGTATTGCCAGTGTAACAGTATAGCTTCCGTCTCTCTCCACGCTCCAACCTGGGCTCGAACCAGGAACACATCGACAACAGCCACCCTCGAAGCAGCGTTACCCATGTAGAGCAAGGGGAACAACCACTCCCAAGTCTCAGAGCGAGTGACGTTTGAAACGCTATTAGCGCGCACCCGCTAACTAGCTAGCCATTTCACATGGGTTACACCAGCCTAATCTCGGGGGTTGATAGGCTTGAAGTCATAAACAGCGCAATGCTTGAAGAATTGCGAAGAGCTGCTGGCAAAACGAACAAAGGTGCTGTTTGAATGAATGCTTACGAGCCTGCTGCTGTCTACCATCACTCAGTCAGACTGCTCTATCAAATATCAAATCATAGACTTAATTATAACATAAAAACACACAGAAATACGAGCCTTTGGTCATTAATATGGTCAAATCCGTAAACTATCATTTCGAAAACGAAACGTTTATTATTTCAGTGAAATACGGAACCGTTCCGTAGTTTATCTAACGGGTGGCATCCCTAAGTTTAAATATTCCTTTTACATTGCACAACCTTCAATGTTATGTCATAATTATGTACAATTCTGGCAAATTAATTACGGTCTTTGTTAGGAATAAATGGACTTCACACAGTTCGCAATCAGCCAGGCGGCCCAAACTGCTGTATATACCCTAACTCCTTGCACGGAACGCAAGTGAAGTGACACAAATTCATGTTAGTAGGCAATATTAACTAAATATGCAGGTTTAAAAATATACACTTGTGTATTGATTTTAAAGAAAGGCATTGATGTTTATGGTTAGGTACATTGGTGCAACGACAGTGCTTTTTTCACAAATGCGCTTGTTAAATCATCACCCATTTAGTAGGCTGTGATTCGATGAGAAATTAACAGGCACCGCATCGATTATATGCAACGCAGGACACGTTAGATAAACTAGTAAAATCAACAACCATGTGTAGTTAACTAGTGATTATGTTAAGATTGATAGTTTTTTATAAGATAAGTTTAATGCTAGCTAGCAACTTACCTTGGCTTCTTGCTGCCCTCGCGTAACAGGTAGCCATGCAGGCTCCTCGTGGAGTGCAATGTAAGGCAGGTGGTTAGAGCGTTGGACTAGTAACCGGAAGGTTGCAAAAACCTATCCCCGAATCCCCCCTGAACAAGGCAGTTAACCCCCGTTCCTAGGCCGTCATTGAAAATAAGAATGTGTTCTTGATCTGACTTGCCTAGTTAAATAAAGGTCTAAAAAAAAAAAAAAAAAAAAACATTAAAATAAAAAAATCTGCAAATCCGTGGCCAAAAATACCGATTACCGATTGTTATGAAAACTCAAAATCGGCCCTAATAAATCGGCCATTCCGATTAATCGGTCGACCTCTAGTGCCAAGCTTGTAGCGTCATACCCAAGACGACTCTATGCTATAATCGCCGCCAAAGGTGCTTCAACAAAGTACTGAGTAAAGGGTCTGAAAACTTTTGGAAATGTGATATTTCAGTTTTAGATTTTTAATACATTTGCAAAAATTTCTAAAAACCTGTTTTGCTTTGTCATTCTGGGGTATTTTGTGTAGATTGATGAGGAAAAAACGAATTAATCAATTTTAGAATTAGGCTGTAACGTAGCAAAATGTGGAAAAAGTCAAGCGTTCTGAATACTTTCTGAATGCACTGTATAAGGAAGATTGACATAGAGAAAGAGAGTGAGAAAGAATAGCAGAAAGACAGAGAGAGCTCTAAAGTTAACTGCAGTAGCTTTGCCATAAGGATCGTGGAATTGTTCTAGGGGGACTGTGAAGTTGTTAACTCTACTCAGCTCTGTTTTCAACAGCCACACACACACACACAAGCACGCACACACATACTCAGCGTTACATGGTCCGTTGGTCATTTGAACCCGAGCTAATATGTGTCCTCTCGTCTGGCCACCCTCTAAAATCAGCCGTTATCAGTCTGTGTCTCAAAGTCCCTTCTTTTCCTAATTTTCCCCTCTATTCTCATCTCGCCCTCAGTCCTATATCAGAGCACTTCTACTGTTCTGGTAATGGAAAGATTAACACTTCTCCAGTGCCAATCCAAGTTGATTGTTCACAGCCTCAACAATTCACAAACAATGGGTTTGATTATCGGGGGGGGGGGGGGGATATTAAACCGCAAAACCCAGCATCACATACAGGCCAGATTTCCGTATTTTGAAAGTTACAAATCTTGAAAACTTGATGGCTGACATGCAAAACATTTTTGGGACTATATCAATAACGGACTAATGAAACAAATACCAAAAGACAGTGTTTGGGTGTAGTTTTCCTTTAAAGTCGCAACCACTTTACAGTCTTTACACACTTGTCTTGTGGTAGTTAAAGCACACACGCATGCACGCACCCACACACGCACACATGCACTACCATTCAAAAGTTTGGGGTCACTTAGAAATGTCCTTGTTTTTGAAACAAAAGCACATTTTTTGTCCATTAAAATAACATAAAATTGTACCCGCAAAAAAACTGTTTCAATGTTAACAGTAAAGAGGCGACTCCGGGTTGTTGGCCTCCTAGGCAAAGTTGCAAAGAAAAATCGCAGACTGGCCAATAAAAATAAAAGATTAAGATGGGAAAAAGAACACACAGACACCGGACAGAGGAACTCAGCCTAGAAGGCCAGCATGCCGGAGCCACCTCTTCACTGTTGACGTTGAGACTGGTGTTTTGCGGGTACTATTTAATGAAGCTGCTAGTTGAGGATTTGTGAGGTGTCTGTTTCTCAAACTAGACACTCTAATGTACTTGTCCTCTTGCTCAGTTGTGCACTGGGGCCTCCCGCTCCTCTTTCTATTCCGGTAAGAGCCAGTTTGCGTTGTTCTGTGAAGGAGTAGTACACAGCGTTGTACGAGATCTTCAGTGTCTTGGCAATTTCTCGCATGGAATAGCCTTCATTTCTCAGAACAAGAATAGACTGACGAGTTTTGAGCCTGTAATCGAACCCACAAATGCTGATGCTCCAGATACTCAACTAGTCTAAAGAAGGCCAGTTTTATTGCTTTTTTAATCAACACAACAGCTTTCAGCTGAGCTAACATAATGGCAAAAGGGTTTTCTAATTATCAATTAGCCTTTTAAAATGATAAACTTGGATTAGCTAACACAACGTGCCATTGGAACACAGGAGTGATGGTTGCTGATAATGTGCCTCTGTACGCCTGTGTAGATACTCCATTAAAAATCAGCCATTTCCAGCTACAATAGTCATTTACAACATTAACAATGTGGACACTCTATTTCTGATCAATTTGATGTTATTTTAATGGACAGAAATGTGCTTTTCTTTCAAAAACAAGGACATTTCTAAGTGACCCCAAACTTTTGAACGGTAGTGTACATACAGAGGAATAGAAAGCACATGTAGTACTAGAAATACATGACATGAGGCAATTACATGCTTGAGGGCAGACTAGGGTAGCATTCCTCGGAGAAAGAGATGCAGCTATAGAGGACATGGTTTTCAGGTTACTGAAGGCCAAAAGGAGAGAGAAAAAGTGTGTTGTTTAAATTTAACTAAAGCTCTGCAGCAGCCTGCAGAAACATGAGAGAGAGAGAGCAAGAAGCAAAATAAAGGATTCTGGACACATATCTATGATCTATGACTCATTACCTATCTGTTAGCTATCCCTTATCTATCATAGATCATCGGCATCGATCACAGAGGCCCAGAAAAACAGACTTTCAGAATATGGTTTGAAAAATGTAAAGAAACTCTTCTCCGAATGGAAAAAAGGTGATTCAGCAGTGTGTAAGGTGTATTTGGCTTTCGCTGAACTGTGTGAAAATCTGTTCATCTTCACGCATGAACGCAAGGACTCTCACACACACACACACACACACACACACACACACACACACACACACACACACACATACACCACACAGTGAGAGAGCGTGTGTGCGCAATCAGAGCCATAGTAAAACGAAAGGCAAATCCTGGTTAAGATCATTAAATTCTAGTTTGAATAAAAGGTCAATGTCATAATCATATAATGTTTGTTTACAATATGGAGGATTGTTTGCTGAGCTAAATCCCAGCTGTCACAGGGACACAGGGGAAGGAAAACGCTTCCAGACAAACTAAACACCTTCTTTGCCCGCTTTGAGGATAATTCAGTGCCACCGTCGCGGCTCGCTAACAAAGACTGCGCCCTTTCCTTCTTAGTGGCTGACGTGAGTAAAACATTTAAACATGTTAACCCTCGCAAGGCTGCTGGCCCAGGCGGCATACCTAGCCGTGTCCTCAGAGCATGCGCAGACCAGTTGACTGGTGTGTTTACGGACATATTCAATCGCTCCCTATCCCAGTCTGTTGTCCTCATATGCTTCAAGATGGCTACCATTGTTCCTGTACCCAAGAAGGCAAAGATAACTGAACTAAATGACTACGGCCCGTAGCACTCACTTCTGTCATCATGAAGTGCTTTGAGAGGCTAATCAAGGATCATATCACCGCCACCTTACCAGCCACTCTAGACCCACTTCAGTTTGCATACCGCCCCAACAGGTCCACAGATTACGCAATCGCCATCGCACTGCACACTGCCCTATCCCATCTGGACAAAAATAATATTTATGTAAGAATGCTGTTCATTGACTACAGCTCAGCATTCAACACCATAGTACCCTCCAAGCTCATCATCAAGCTGGAGGCCCTGAGTCTCAACCCCTCCCTGTGCAACTGGGTCCTGGACTTTCTGACACACCGCCCCCAGATGGTGAAGGTAGGAAACAACATCTCCACTTCGCTGACCCTCAAAACTGGGGCCCCACAAGGATGTGTGCTCAGCCCTCTCCTGTACTCCCTGTTCACCCACAACTGTGTGGCCATGCACGCCTCCAATTAAATCACTACCACAGTATTAGGCTTGAACAACGACGAGACAGCCTACAGGGAGTCGGTGAGGGAACTCGGAGTGTGGTGTCAGGAAAACAAGCTCTCACTCAATGTCAAAAAACCAAAAGGAGATGATCGTGGACTTCAGGAAACAGCAGAGGGAGCACCCCCTATCCACATCAAAGGGACAGCAGTGGAGAAGGTGGAAAGTGTTGTTCCTGGACGTACACATCATTGACAAACTGAAATGGTCCACCCACACAGAGAGTGTGGTGAAGAAGGCGCAACATTGCCTCTTCAACCTCAGGAGGCTGAAGAAATTTGGCTTGTCACCCAAAACCCTGACAAACCTTTACAGATGCACAGTCGAGAGCATCCTGTCAGGCTGTATCACTGCCTGGTACGGCAACTGCTCTACCCTCAACCGCAAGGCTCTCCAGAGGGTTGTGCGGTCTGCACAACACATCACCGGGGGCAAACTACCTGCCCTCCATGACACCTACAGCACCCGATGTCACAGGAAGGCCAAAAATATCATCAAGGGCAACAACCACCCGAGCCACTGCCTGTTCACACCACTATCATCCAGAAGGCGAGGTCAGTACAGGTGCATCAAAGCTGGGACCAAGAGATTGAGAAACAGCTTCTATCTCAAGGCCATCCGACTGCTAAACAGCAATCACTAACTCAGAGAGGCTGCTGCCTACATTGAGACCCAATCACTGGACACTTTAATAAATGGATCACTAGTCACTTTAAACAATGCCACTTTAAATAAGGCCACTTTAATAATGTCTACATATCTTACATTACTCATATCACATGTATATACCATCTACTGCATCTTGCCTATGCCGCTCGGCCATCGCTCATCCATATACTTATATGTACATATTCTCATTCACCCCTTTAGATGTGTGTGTATTAGGTAGTTGTTGGGGAATTGTTAGATTACTTGTTAGGTTAGTGTGTATTAGGTAGTTATTGGGAATTGTTAGATAACTTGTTAGATATTACTGCACTGTTGGAACTAGAAGCACAAGCATTTCGCTACACTCGCATTAACATCTGCTAACCATGCGTATGTGACCAATAACATTTTATCTGATTTGATTTGAGAAACAATAAAGCTGAAGGTTACGCTAGATCACAGACTAACTAATCTCACCTCAGTTTACAATCAATAATTTGGCTGGTTATGCATAAACACGCACGGACGCCGACACACTGATACTCACGAACATGCTCAGGGGTACACACCGGCACATACACGTCCTCCTCAGCCCCCTGTACAGAGTGACGCTACAACAGATTAAGTTGAGTATCCTTCAATGGCCTGCAGAAATAACAACAACTGCAGAGATAGTTACCTTGTCCAATCTGCCCTACTTTGTTGTTCTAACACACTGTCGCCTCCGACGGCTCACTCACTGAAACAACAACACACTGGATGACTCAATAACAACATAAAACAAAGACAGAACACATAACAGAGGACACACACACACACACACAGCCTAGAGAAGGACATCCGAGATAGTAAACACAGCACACCAAGGTCAAATTCCTGGGGAAAACTTTTAGGAGATAGTACCTTAAGGAAAATAATTATGAGAAAAGATATCAGAAAATGTAGAGATGCAGGACACAAACACTCTGTACGTAGACTACAACAGAGAGAGATACTGTAGGAAGAGAGGGACAGAAGAAAATAATGGTACAGAAGGGCTACAATGACAGCACAAACACTCTATTCACTCAAGGGGGAACGGAAGGAGAGAACAGAGGAGTGCTGCTCACCTCTCACTCCTGTTCACACAGGAACACACACACCTCTCTCTTTCTGTCCCTCTCTCTCACACACACTCTTGTTCTGTCTCTCTCTCACCTTTCCATCTGTAAGACGTGCTTGTAGGTCTGACAAGAACTTTGACAGCTGACAGTGAAAACAAAGCCGACATACACACCAAGTGGACAAACACAGACCCACACAGTCGATAATAAAAAGCTGCTATGACCTTTGCACATTCTTTCGACCGGCGTGTTTGTGTAAGCTCCAATCGTTTCCTCTCTGTGTGTTAAGTGTCTGCCAAGTGTGTAGCCGCAAGTCCACGTTGCTGTGCACAGCCACGCTTTCAATAAGTCTCTCTCTCAGAAAAAGGGACGAGAGAAGCTGAAAGGAGAACAAGAGAAAGGGGGAGTGGTGTCACCGTGCACACGGTTAACCCTCTGTGACAAAAGACAGGAGTTGGTTGGAACTCAGGAATGCAAGAATCTCTCTCATTGTCGCTTGTTCTCTTTTTCTGTCTCTTTTAACGCAGAGACTGGGTTAACTCTGCATTACTGAGTAACCTGATTCCAAAGAGTGGATGACTAACAGTGTGTGTGTGTGTGTGTGTGTGTGTGTGTGTGTGTGTGTGTGTGTGTGTGTGTGTGTGTGTGTGTGTGTGTGTGTGTGTGTGTGTGTGTGTGTGTGTGTGTGTGTGTGTGTGTGCATTCCTTCAATTCACATTTTATTCTGCTTCCTGTAGGGTGTGGATAATTAAAATTAAAATGTATTGTTTGAATTAAATTACATTCAGAAATTCCAAATTTGATTGTTTAAAACCTCATTTCAGCCAGTGTCTATTCCACAAGTTACCACCAGCTAAAGCTATGAAGTTGAAATGCCTATTTACTTTTTTCCATCTCACTGAGCAATCCACTATCTCATCAGCCCAGCCACGCAATTTATAAACTTGATCTCTGCTATAAAAAGTATCTAGACATTATCTCCCATTTATTTTAGACTAGCGTTTGGTTTTCAACAGCGGAGATTTGTATAAACCTCGCGGTTTGTCTCTCTGACATTTGCAACATTGTTTCAATATTCAAATTCGATCTCCAGCTGTCCCATAGTATTGAACATGTTGGGATGAGACAGACAGGCAGACAGCTTTTCTCAGATGGCATCATTTTATGGATATATACTAAGTATCCTACATTATTAACTCAACTTCGTCTCGGGCCTAACAACACCTGTGCCAATATATTCCAAACACCGGCTTCTCTGGCATTATCACTTAAGTAGGGAATGTGTGTGCATCTAGGCTTTTGTACTTACGTATGTGCATGTGTGTGTGAGCTCATGCGACGGGGGAGTACAGCTCTCTAATTAAAGTAGACACAATGCTGTTTTTGCTAAACAGAGAGCTAGTTGGAGCCTGCGTCTGGCCAGCTATCTAAATTAAGCTGTGATGATCGATCCCCTATTAGAGGTAGTAATAACTGGAGAAAGTCTGAAGGGAGATTGAACTGAGCTGAAAGAGCAGAGAGAGGAGCAGAGAGTACAGTCTCAGCACTGCTTATCTCTTACACAGGAGCACAACAATACTGTATATACCCATGCAAGGCCAGTCACAGGCATATGTATGTGTGGGGAGGTACTGTGTGTGTGTGTGGGGGGAGGTACTGTGTGCGTGTGTGTGTGTGTGTGTGTGTGTGTGTGTGTGTGTGTGTGTGTGTGTGTGTGTGTGTGTGTGTGTGTGTGTGTGTACACGTGTGTGTGTGAGAGAGAGAAAAAAAGTTATATCCTGAAATTCAATCTCAGTCCCTAGAGCAACAGTTTCCCTTTGAGCGTCAAGCTAAACCAAGACAGTCAGATTCCAGTAGAAACAACACAAACAACTGGTAGCAGCGCTAGCCGTTCTATACCAATACCAAAAAGAAAACACCCTGATGAAACGGACAGTGATTCATACAGTACTTCTACAGCCACCAGTTTTAAGGTTTCACATTGCTAATGGACCTTTAGTGCAGTTGAACTGGTTTCACTGCTTTCTTCTAGTCTCCAGTGCTCGTTCTCCTCTGGTTGCTTTGGGTAGAAGTTACCCATAGGCACAGTTATAAATCTAGGATCAGCTTACCTTCTGCCATTCCTGCCCTTAACCATTAGAGGAGAGGCAGCAAAGAACTGACCTTAGACCAGTGTCCAGGGATGTTGGCTCAGGATCCGGTGGCTGTCAAACCAGATGACTAATGCAGGTTAACACCTCTGCTTATCTCCTAATTATGGGGTTAAAGGTCTGGCTGGGCCTTGACCAGTAAACCTAAAGTCCCCCCACCACAACACCCATACAGGGGGTCCGACATAAACGGGGGGGGGGGGAGAGTGGCCAGGGCCCAGGGTTGGGTTTCCCCACCACCATAAAATATGTGGGAAGGGGAAGAGAGAGGAGGGAGATGACATGGTTTAGGTTTCCCTGGCTCCCAAAGCGTGTTCCACATAAATAGGTGGGTAGGAAATAGTGAGGAGGGAGCTGGGTGGGGGCTGTATTTGCCCTCCAAGAACATTCTGGAACGCCTCCATGCTTCCTATGAGAAACACAGTAGCCCCATCTCAGTGCAACTTGTCTGCTCTACCTTTAAAAGGAGGCGTGGCAGGGAAGGCTGCTACTGTGTTAAAAACACAGGATAAACAAGCTGCCAGACAGCTAATCTCTTCTCCGCAGGAGTTGCAGACACTGGGCTGATCTGATCCCTGCCTTTCTCCCCCGCAGAGACAACTAATGGGTTGGCTTTCAGCACCACCGAGCAAGACAGATAACGGCTACAAACACACACGCAATAGACATGCATATAGGTAGACACTCAATCGCGGATGCGCGCACACACACACACACACACACACACACACACACACACACACACACACACACACACACACACACACACACACACACACACACAACAATTTGCCCTGGCATTTTAGCCACACCTGCCCACATCACTGTGCACGCACCTGCCCCCCCCACATTACTTACACATAACATAGACAGCACACTAGTACAGCGTTTTTCAAAATGTACTGTACCAGTGACCGGTGAAACATAGTCCTCCTCCTTTTTTAACCAGCTCTTTTTAACCAGGTCATGTTTAAGACAAATACAACACTTAGAAACCACTGGAGGTACAACTCACCACTACAACTGTGCCTCTGTTGCCTCCCTTCTGTGCAGTCTTGTCTCTGTATCTTCTCTGCTGTCACTGTCAGTGTGTCATGATTTCATATAGAGCCAACATATTAAGGAACTGGCGCTACATCTGTCTCTCTCTGGTTACCTCCTACCTCCACTGCACTCACCTCTGTGCTGTCTCCGCTAAGCATCCTTTCCCACAGCACTGGTACCAGAAGACCAGGGATCACGCTGCCTGTGCTTGGCCCAGCAACATCCTAGTTGTGAATGAATAGACTCATATACTAGATAAAGAAGAATAATGACTGAATAAATGCTTAACAGATGACCATTGGCTCATAATAACTTCTAAAAGCCTAACTACTATCCTAAGGGTTAATTACTATTACACTATAATTTAGAGCCAAAACATAAAACTGGCAGTACATCTGTCAGTGTCTGTGTGTGTCTCTCTGTTTTCTTTCATGCCTCCACTGCACTTGACTGCTGCAGCAGCAGCTGAGCTGTCTGTGCTTCTAGGTCTAGCATGCTCTTTCCAAGGCATAGACTGACCAGGTGAATCAAGGTGAAAGCTATGATCCCTTATTGATGTCACTTGTTAAATCTACTTCAAAACAGTAAAGATGAAGGGGATGAGAGAGGATTTTTAAGCCTGGAGACAATTGAGATGGATTGTGTGCCATTCAGAGGGTGAATATATCGTAGTAACCTCAAAGCTCATCACTAAGCTAAGGACCCTTGGACTAAACACCTCCCTCTGCAACTGGATCCTGGACATCGTGACGGGCCGCCCCCAGGTGGAAAGGATAGGTAACAACACATTACCATGCTGATCCTCAATACAGGGGCCCCTCAGGGGTGCGTCCTCAGTCCCCTCCTGTACTCCCTGTTCACCCATGACTACATGGCCAGGCACGACACCAACACCATCATTAAGCTTGCCAACGACACAAAGGTAGGCCTGATCACGACAATGATGAGACAGCCTATAGGGAGGAGGTCAGAGACCTGGCCGTGTGGTGCAGGATAACAACCTCTCCCTCAACACGACCAAGACAAAGGAGATGATTGTGGCCTGCAGCAAAAGGAGGACTGAGCACGCCCCCCATTCTCATCGACGGGGCTGTAGTGGAACAGGTTGAGAGCTTCAAGTTCCTTGGTGTCCACATCACCAACAATCTAACATGGTCCAAACAGACCAAGGCAGTTGTGAAGAGTCCACGACAAAGCCTATTCCCCCTCAGGGGACTGAAAAGATTTGTCATGGGTCCTCAAATCGTCAAAAAGTTCTACAGCTGCACCATCGAGAGCATTCTGACTGGTTGCATCACTGCCTGGTTTGGCAACTGCTCGGCCTCCGACCGCAAGACACGACAGACGGTACTGCGTACGGCCCAGTACATCACTGGGGCCAAGCTTCCTGCCATCTAGGACCTCTATACCAGGCGGTGTCAAAGGAAGGCCCTAAAAATTGCCAAAGACTCCAGCCACCCTAGTCATAGACTGTTCTCTCTGCTACTGCACAGCAAGCTGAACCGGAGAGCCAAGTCTAGGACCAAAAGGCTTCTTAACAGCTTCTACCCAAAGCCATAATACTCCTGAACAGCTGGCTACCCAGACTATTTACATTGTCCCCCACACCACCTCTTTTACGCTGCTGCTACTCTCTGGTTATTATCTATGCATAGTCACTTTAACTCTACCTACATGTACATATTACCTCGACTAACCTGTGCCCCCACACATTGACTCTTTACCGGTACCTCCTGTATACAGCCTCACTACTGTTATTTTACTGCTGCTCTTTAACTATTTGTTATTTTTCTCATTAAGGTCTACATCTGTTGTATTTGGCACATGTGACAAATACAATTTGATTTGAATAGATTAGAAAAAAGATTTAAGTGTCTTTGAATGGAGTATGGTGGTAGATCCCAGGCACACCGGTTTGTGTCGAGAACTGCAACGCTGCTGGGTTTTTCACACTCAACAGTTTTCCATGTGTATCAAGAATGGTCCACCACCCAAAGGACATCCAGACAACTTGACACAACTGTGGGAAGCATTGAAGTCAACATGGGCCAGCATCCCTGTGGAATGCTTTCGATACCTTGTAGATTCCATGCCGGGACGAGTTGAGGCTGTTCTGAGGGCAAAAGGATGTGCAACTCAATATTAGGAAGGTGTTCCTAATGTTTTGTACACTCAGTGTATAATTCAATAGAATGAAACAAAGAGAGAGAGCACAATAACAAAATCTGTCTTCTAACAAAATCATCTGTGGCGTCTGAGCGGTTTAGCCTACAAACTATTATGACCCCTCTATGGAAAGATGGGACTCTTACGAACACGATGTGTCATGGCACTCGTCTGAAGTCGGTACAGCCGATCTGCCAACTTCTGTCTGTAACGTCCAAACAGTTTGGGCTACTGTTTGGGACTATCAGTTTGGGACTATCTGTTGGTCCATGTAGTGAATATGCTATTCAATCCGATAGTATGGGCTAATAGTAGTAAGGCCCCCAAAAATGTTACATCAAATGATTTCATCATTTTTGGGCTTCGACTCTTATGGGTTAGTTATTAAGTGATAACGCCCGAGAAGCCGGTGTATAGAGGATATATTGGCACGGGTGTCGTCTCAGGCCGGCAAACCGTGCCAATATATCCTCCAAACACCGGCTTCGAGGGCATTATCGCTTTTATACGACGGATTACCAACATATTCAAATAATGATTGACATATTTTCATTAAATATATTATTTTGATGAATTTATTCATTCTATTTCATCCTTCCACAAGATATAGTCCTAAAACAAATCTAGGGTTGCTACCTAAGCCGGCTGGTCTTGTACAGGCGTCGTATAGAGGAGACCAAGGCGTAGCGTGTAGAGTGCTCATTGTTATATATTTTAATGAAAACCAACACTAGACAAAATAACAAAATGACAGCCAACAGTTCTGTCAGGTTCACAAACTAAACAGAAAGCAACTACCCACGAAAACAAAGGGAAAAACAGGCTGCCTAAGTATGGCTTCCAATCAGAGACAACGAATGACAGCTGATTGGAAACCATACCCGGCCAAAACATAGAACACAAAACATAGAATGCCCACCCACCTATCACACCCTGACCTAACTTAACAGAGAAAACACAGCTCTCCTAGGTCAGAGCGTGACATGGTCGTTCGTTCTATTGGTTCTGTTGTGAGAGACGCGACCCAGTCGTTCAGTCTTTTTGTTCTGTAACTATGGCGCGACCAAGTCGTTCATTCTAAATGTTCCATTGCCATATTGGCTGGCAACGTTCTTATCCCTAGCTCGTCTGCACTGTCAAACAGTGCAGACAGAATAACAACAGTAGCTGGATTGTTTAAGCTGTTTTCTAGTGGCATTTATTTGGATACATTCATAACAATGAGCAAATGAGGCACGATTTCGCCCGGCATAGAAAATGTGCTCTCTCGTTAGGACAGTGTTGTTTAGAGGAGCTAGCCAACAACACAGCTAACACAAGAACTTCAAATGTATGCTGGAAAGACTTCGTACTAGCTGCACTTAGTTTTGTTTTACCTTTTTTCCATTGACATTTCTTTGTACATATCCATAATCTTGCTGCCAGCTGATTCATGATTTCGACTGGCTGAGAAACGCTACCTGCCTCTCTCTCTCGTCCCGACTCCCAACCCCAACATGTTCATTACTATGCGACAGTTGGAGATAGAATTTGAATATTGAAACAATGTTGCAAATGTCAGAGAGAGACAGCAAGGTTTATACAAATCTCCACTGTTGAAAACTAAATGCTAGTCTAAAAGAACTGTGAGATTATCTCTCCTATAAAAAGCATCTAGACATTAAGTTCAGAACTTCCCTGCCTGGGTTGATGAGACAGTGGATTGTGCAGTCAGATGGAACATGGTAAATAGATATTTTAAAGTCAAATATTTATCCGGTGGTAATTTGTGGAATAGGTTGAGTGCGCTGGAGTGCGCTTTTAACCAATCAGCATTCAGGATTAGACCCAAACGTTGCATAATTAAGCAATAATGCATGAGAGGGTTTGGTATATGGCCGATATGTGGTATATGGCCAATATACCACGGCTAAGGACTGTTCTAAAGCACGACGCATAGTGGAGAATGCCAAGAGTTTGCAAAGCTGTCATCATGGCAGGGTGGCTACTTTGAAGAAAATAAAATACAAAATATATTTTGATTTGTGTAACACTTTTTTGCTTACTATATGATTCCATATGTGTTATTTCATAGTTTAAGTCTTCACTATTATTCTACAATGTAGAAAATAGTAAAAATAAAGAAACACCCCTGAATGAGTAGGTGTCCAAACTTTTGACTGGTACTGTATATATACACACTACAGTTCTAAAGTTTGGGGTCACTTAGAAATGTCCTTGTTTTTGAAAGAAAAGCACATTTTTGTCCATTAAAATAACATCAACTTGATCAGAAATAGAGTGTAGACATTCTTAATGTTCTAAATGGCTATTGTAACTGGAAACTGCAGATTTTTTATGAAATACCTACATAGGCATACAGAGGCCCATTATCAGCAACCATCACTCCTGAGTTCCAATGGCACTTTGTGTTAGCTAATCCAAGTGTATAATTTTATAAGGCTGATTGATAATTAGAAAACCCTTTTGCAATTATGTTAGCACAGCTGAAAACTGTCCTGATTAAAGAAGCAATAAAACTAGCCTTCTTTAGACTAGTTGAGTATTTGGAGCATCAGCATTGGTGGGTTTGATTACAAGCTCAAAATGGCCAGAAACAAAGGCCTTTCTTCTGAAACTCGTCAGTCTATTCTTGTTCTGAGAAATGAAGGCTATTCCATGCGAGAAATTGCCAAGAAACTGAAGATCTCGTTCAACACTGCACTACTCCCTTCACAGAACAGCGCAAACTGGCTCTAACCAGAATAGAAAGAGGAGTGGGAGGCCCCAGTACACAACTGAGCAAGAGGACAAGTACATTAGAATGTCTAGTTTGAGAAACAGTCGCCTCACAAGTCCTCAACTGGTAGCTCATTAAATAGTACCCGCAAAAATCCAGTCTCAACGTTAACAGTGAAGAGGCGTCTCAGGGATGCTGGCCTTTTCCAACTACAATAGTCATTTACTACATTAACAATATCTACACTGTATTTCTGATCAATTTGATTTTAAATGGGCAAAAAAATTGCTTTTCTTTCAAAAACAAGGACATTTCTAAGTGACCCCAAACTTTTGAACGGCAGTGTACATATACACTACCAGTCAAAAGTTTAAGAACACCTACTCCTTCAAGGGTTTTTCTTAATTTTTACTGTTTTAAAATAATAGTGAAGACACCAACACTATGAAATAACACATATGGAATTATGTAGTAAGCAAAAAAGTGTTAAACAAATCAAAATGTATTTCATACTTGAGATTCTTCAAATAGCCAGCCTTTGCCTTGAGGACAGCTTTGCAAACTCTTGGCATTCTCTTAACCAGCTTCATGAGGTAGTCACCTGTGACTCAGTGCCTTCAAAAAACAACAACATCATTAACTTAACTTAGTAGTTAATCATCCAAAGCTGGCCGGCACTCAAAGAAAATAAATTAATCGCTAAAAACAGAGATCATGAACATAAAGAACATGTAATATCAGAGAACATCTCCATGTATGAGAGAGTAAACTGTGAGGGTTTCTCATCTGAGAGAGAACAATAGAGGAATAGCGAGGGAGAGGGAGAGGGAGAGAGCGAGAGCGAAAGAGAGAAGGAAGTGTGACAGTAGGCCTTATGGGAAAAGGGAGAAGAAAGAGGGACTGTTTATGGGGGGAGAAGAGGAGATGAAAGGAGTGGAGTGCAGTGGAGAGAGGGATGATAAAGGATTGGGTATAGTTTATTTCCCCAGTGGAGTAGAAGCTCCATTTCTTACCTTCCAAAGCAGAAGATGAGAGGCATTTATCTCTCTGAAAGAGTAGTGGATGAGAGGTGGAAGAGAGGAGGATTGGATAAGATGAAGGGAGTAAGGGCAATTAGAAGGGGAGAAGAGGAGAGAGGAGAATGGGTGGAGGTAGGTTTAGAGATGGAGAGAGGGGAGGGAGAAGTGTAACAGATGGAAAGAGGGCAAGAGAGACAATGAGGACAGTAGAAGTGTAGAGAGGGGTGATGAGGAAGGGATGAGGATGCTTACTTTAGGGATAGGAGAGACTTCCATTATGAGCCTGTATGAATCACATCTCTCTTTTAATCTCTTCCCTATTTTTTCCTCTTTCAATATGAAGAGTTTATTTCCAAAACACAATGTCAATCAATTTTTCACATTTGTGTTTTTTCATCCGAAAGTATTGCTTAAGGGTATGTTAATGTGTGTGTAAAATATGACTGTTCCCAAATGTTTGATTCATAGATTTTAGATGTGTATCAAAATCGTTTATTTTCTTTTACGGTATATATCCATTGTTAAGCTGGAATGGAATGTTCGTATCCTGTATGTTTGACTGTGACATGTGGTTGTCTCACCTAGCTATCTTAAGATGAATGCAAGTTAAGTTAAGACGAATGCAACTGTAAGTTACTCTGGCTAAAAACATCTGCTAAATGTATCAGGAATCAAGGTAAGACCCAGACGCAAACACGTCAAATTGACAATGGTTTAATATTCCAACGGGCAGGCAATAGACAGGTCAAGGCAGGCAGGGGTCAGTAAACCAGAGGTGGGGCAACGGTACAGGTCGGCAGGCAAGCTCAGTGTCAGGGACAGGCAGAGTTCAGTAATCCAGAGGTGGGGCAAAGGTACAGGTCGGCAGGCAGGCTCAGTGTCAGGGGCAGGCGGGCTCGGAGTTAGGACAGGCAAGGGTCAAAACCAGGAGGGTGAGAAAAAGGAGAGACTGGGAAAAGCAGGAGCCGAGAACAAAAACGCTGTTTGACTTGACAAACAAGATGAACTGGCAACGGACAAACAGAGAAGAAAGGTATAAATACACAGGGGATACTGGGGAAGATGGGAGACACCTGGAGGGGGGCGGAGACAATCACAAGGACAAGTGAAACAGATCAGAGTGTGACAAAATGACTGCAAAGTCAAATGTAAATGTTTTACATACAGATCTCAAATTACTGTATTGAACAATTTTTTCTTTATTCTTAATTAAAAATGTAGTTATTTGTTATATTTCACTCTGTAAAACCTAGCAGTACTACTTATTTCTTGAGAGTGAGGTGGATATATAGCATTTAAAAAAAAACATGATTATTTGTCTCTCTGAAATGAAACCATAAAATATGATAGATTTTAAACAAATAAATGTCTGTCATTGAACAACCCAATTCCATGATTATATAGTGAAAAAAACACACCGATCTCTTTCCTAAGTTCTTTAAACAATAAAGGTTAGTGGCCTCCCGAGTGGCACAGTGGTCTAAGGCACTGCACTACAGTGCCACTAAAGATCCTGGTTTGAGACCAGGCTCTGCCGTGACCGAGAGACCCATGGGGTGGCGCACAATTGGCCCAGCGTCGTCCAGGTTAGGGGAGGGTTGGTCGGCCGGGATTTCCTTGTCCCATCGCGACTCCTGTGGTGGGCCGGGTGCATGCATGCTGACATGGTTGCCAGGTGTACGGCGTTTCCTCTGACACATTGGTGTGACTTAGTTCTGGGTTATGTGGGCATTGTGTCAAGGAGCATTGCCTCAAGGAGCATTGTGTCAAGGAGCAGTGTGTCAAGGAGCAGTGTGTCAAGGAGCAGTGTGTCAAGGAGCAGTGTGTCAAGGAGCAGTGTGTCAAGGAGCAGTGTGGCTAGGCTGGGTAGTTTTTCGGAGGACGCACAGCTCTCAACCTTTGCAGTTGAGAGCGGGAGTTGCAGCAATAACTGTAACTACCAATTGGTTACCATGAAAAAGGGGTGAAAACAAACTTGAAAAGTGTATATAAACTCTTCATATACTCCCTCCCTCAATCTAAACAAACAGTTAGCATTTATCCCTGTCAATAACTACTGGTGGACTCATACACAGGGCAATTTAAAACTTCCACCCCACTGCCTCCCATCTCCACCCCTGCCCCCCACCATCCCTAAAACATATACACTGAGTGCAGAAGACATTAGGAACACCTGCTCTTTCCATGCTATAGACTGACCAGGTGAATGGTAGAAGGTGCCAGGCCCACTGGTTTGAGAGTGTCAAGCACTGCAACGCTGTTGGGTTTTTCACGCTCAACAGTTTCCCATGTGTATCAAGAATGGTCCACACTACCCAAAAGACATACAGCCAACTTGACACAACTGTGGGAAGAATTGAAGTCAAACATGGGACAGAATCCCTCTGGGACGCTTTTGACTTCCTTGTGGAGTCCATGCCCCAACGAATGAAGGATGTTCTGACGGCAAAAGGGCGTGCAACTCAATATTAGGAAGGTGTCCCTAATGTTTTGTACACTTAGTGTACCTATACACAACCCCCACTGCATGGCACTGACCATAAACACACAGCACAGCAGGCTCTGACATATTCTGAGATACTCTATCCTCCCCTGTGTGCAAAGTGTATAGTCAGAACATCACCTGACCCTCTAAGCCCTGTGGGAGAGCCAATCAGGCAGTGGTAAAGACAATAAGCGCCTTCCACTTTCACTTCCACTTTCACTGGTCAGGGGTCAGAGGTCAGAGGTCAAGAGGTAGGGGTCAGGGCGAGAGAGGTATTGTGCCTAACCGGTCAGCTCTGCAAATGATGTGTCTGGCTCTTGTGAGGAGAGGACCAGTGGGATGCTGTGTGTGTGTGTGTGTGTGTGTGTGTGTGTGTGTGTGTGTGTGTGTGTGTGTGTGTGTGTGTGTGTGTGTGTGTGTGTGTGTGTGTGTGTGTGTCTGTTTTAGTAGAGTTAAGGACCTATGAGAGCCTGTGAATCACATCAAATCCCCACCACCCACATATCAGTGTGAACATTTATACCTAGAGCTCAATTTGTTTATGATCCAATGCCCTGACAGAGACCTTATATGAGTCTCACAGGATATAGCCTGTCACACAGCACGCCCGGGAGAGAGTGTGTTGTGTGTTTAACAAAGGATAAACACATGCACCCACCCACATATGCATGCTCACTAGGGCTGTCCCTGACTAAAATATATCTTAGTCGAATATATCTGTTCTTCCGACCAATTAATTAGTCAACATTTTTAAAACGTGATTTTTCCATATATTGACACATCCTATGTGTTTTAATCGAATCAACTATATTCACCGAGCTTGTCTGATGCTTTAAGCACACTCTTTGATTAAATAATTAAGACAGACAAATGACTTGGGGGAGTCCGACCAGCAATTGATTTGATTGTGCCGGGTTAGGCTCAGACTTGCTGCACTGCACAGCGAGTAACTGTGTGACTAGCACCCGTTGTCTCCCTCTCCTCCCTGCTGCAACGACCACCACAGAACATCAGTCTTTATTGCGCTGTCCGTGTTGCTGAAGCTGCAACATAAGCACAGCCATTTCTGACTGAAAAGTTCTGTAACCGAAATCCCTAATTTGTTTAGGAAAAAGATTCCCTATTCCCTCAACATTTGCTCCCTTTATTTGCCACATGTATGCATCGCATGCACGTGACCAAAGTATTACAAGAGAATGTTGACTATGTAATTATTACTCCAGAATGTCCATTATTCCAGATGACGATTCGGACGGGATAAGTTTATTCTAAACTGCCCCCTGAATTTGTATAATTTTTTTTTTTTATCAATTGTGACGGAAGCCTGGAGGTTTTTATTCTAGGCATGAAGATACAGTATTTCAACATGTTCAGGTGATAGGGCCACACTGATGACTCAAACTTGGTTCCCAAGTTTCTAAACCATAGCAATCATTTTTGGTATAGTGTCGCCATAATATTTAATTGAGGAAGTGTGATCATAATCATTAGGATATTTTAGTGAATCGCAGTAGGTCCTAAATGCCCCCAGCCTTCAGATGTGAGCTAAACACTGTTTAAAGGCTATGGTCGAGAAAGTTAAATGATCATTTCCAAACGTTTAGGTCAGTTGAATGCTGCTTTGTGATCTATTAACTGCAAGGGTTGCATTAAATAGCCTAAATATCTTTTTTACTGATGCATTTGGCAATATTCAATTCATACGCACAAAACATATTAACAAAAGCTTTCATTGTGAAAGTTGGTAGGCCATTCATATATACTGTAGCTTATGAGCAGCAAACCGCAATCAACACCTGTCAAACTCAGACATTTCCCTCAAAACGCAGGGAAGTCAATTCGCACGGGACTAGTAGTTAGCCAAAAAACAGTAGGTTATTCTGGTTGGAATTGTTACTCTCTTGCCATGTAAAAATTACTGCCATGGCAGCTTCCGACCGGACTAAAATTCGGTTCTGTCTTCGTGCTTATAATTACATTACCCGACCTCCCCCAGTAAAACTAATAGAGTCCGAATAGGGCACAATAGGGCCTGACCTATAGCATATCATAATCACATCAATAAATTGGTTATATCAAACTCTGAACACCGTAACATGTGACAGCAAAATGGATGCAGAGGACGTGACAAATAAAATCGAAACTAAAGTAAAAAATAAAATGGGCACCAGTACCGAGTCAATGTGTGGGGATAGGTAGGGGTAAAGTGAATATGCATAGATAATAAACAGCGAGTAGCAGCAGTGTAAAAACTAAGGGGTGGGGGTCAATGTAAATAGTTCGGGTGGCCATTTGATTAATTGTTCAGCAGTCTTATGGCTTGGGGGTAGAAGCTGTTAAGGAGGCCCTAAAGCTTACCCACTAACGCCAGATAGCCCAAAATAATGAAAGAAAAACCTTCACATAGCCTATAAATATAAATTGCACATGAATGATACATTTATTATTTTCTCTTTATTCAACCCGCCCTTCATCCACACAATATTTCATGACCCTAAACGCACCTGCCCCCTGGATATAACCGCGGGGACTGCATGACTCACACACACAAACAAAGTTACCCACACATCACCACATCTGGCTGTGAATATAGATTGTGTTTTAAATGTTTAATGAGGACAAATATAAAGCCAAGCCATTTGCAGCAATGTTAAGTGTGCTTGGATCAAAGCGATGGAGGCCAGGCAGACAGCAGGCTGACAGATAGGGGATCTGGAGGCGAAAGAAACGCACACCTGTTTACATGAGGTGCTGGCTAGCAGAGTAGAACACTTAAAAAAGAAAAGGAGAGCCTCATACTCTAGGAGCTCAATTTAATAACCTAATATCCAACTTTTCGACAGACAAGCTGTCTTCATCAGGGTATAATGACAAACACTGCCGGTCACTACATTTACATTTACATTTAAGTCATTTAGCAGACGCTCTTATCCAGAGCGACTTATATAATGTCAAAGGACACACACAGGTGTCTGCAATCATGGCCGGGTGTGGCCTGATATCATTGGTTAATTCTTAGATATAAAAATATACAAAAAACATGAATGATAGCATACGATCATAGATACAGTTTGGCTACATAAGCCTACAAACACTTACAATGAATAGCAAAATCACAATAATCACAAGAATGGCTTCAGATCAAAGTCTACGTTGAGACCGAAGGGAGCAAGGGTCTTTAAATTAAAGATCCAGGCAGCCTCTCGTTTTAACAATACATTGTTGAGGTCACTCCCTCTCCTAGGGAGGGTGACATGTTCGATGCCGATATAACGTAGGGACGGAATCGAGTGGTTCGCTTCCAAAAAGTGGGCCGCAACTGGGTAAGTCGAGTTCCTGCACCTAATGGTGCTACGATGCTCTGAGATACGTACTTTTAATTCACGCTTTGTTTTACCCACATCATTTTTACCACAAGGAGAAGTTATAAGACAAATAACTGCCTTAGTGGAGCACGTGAAAATAAACATTTGATTGGGATCTGTTTCCCTATTTGGGAGTGTTTGAAGGATCTACATTTGTAAGTGCCATTGCATTGAACGCAGCCATTACACTTGTAGTTTCCATCATGTAGAGGCGCAAATAAAAGTTTTGCAGGGATATTTTGGAGTGGTAAATCAGAGTTTACCAATTGATCTCTGAGATTTCTGCCCCGCGAGAATACAACCAAGGAACCTGTCCGTAAACACATTACCGATACTGTCATCGGATCTTAGAATGGGCCAATGTTTGTGAACAATTCCCTTAATTTGTTCAGAGCACTTTGAATAGCGGGTAGTTAGAACGCAATAATGCTTCTTTTTGCGACAATGTCCTTGAAAGATCATGTCTCGATTTGTTTTGAATTTTCTCAATGGCAGTATTAATCGGACCATTTTTGTACCACCCTCCTTGAATTTTATTTGCGTCTCAGGCATATTTCTGTCGGAATCTGATTGTTTTTGCAAATTCTTTTGATTTGACAGAATTGGCTGTAGGGAAAACAGTTTTTCAAGGGAAGCCCTCAACAAACTGTTACGATCAATAGGTTTCCTGTCGAGATCAGTGTATAAAACATTATCCTCACACAACATCAGAAGATCAAGGAAAATGATGTGACTGCATAGTAAATCTCAGGTGACAGATAGGGGATAACACAGATATCAGCAGAAAGAACCAGTCTGCTGCACAGAGGCTGATTGAACCACAACATACGAAGAGTCGCAGGCTACAGTTTGAAAAGCACATTCACACGCTTACACACAGGCATGCAGGCACACGCCATTCCAGAATTTCCATTGGTTACTCACCAGGTTCGCTCTCTGAAATTCCGTTTAATGGGAAAAGCAACTCCTCAATACTAAGAGACCTCACTGGTCAGCCTGGCAATACAAGAGGGAACTCCTCCCTCTCTCAACCTGGAAAGAAACAGGGAAACAGTGAGCATTACAGCTAAAGATAAAGATAAAAAAAAACATAAAATCATGCTCAGGGATTCGGATGACAAGTAACACACAAGTTGATCAAAAGTACCAATAACAACAGGAGTTTGTTTAATCAATCAATCCTAGTATATGTTATATTGTATTATTATTTTTTTTTACAGCGCTTTCAAGTGTGCGCAAGCGTGCCAGAGAGCGCCTACCTTTTCTCAAAAGCTTCACTTTCTGTAGCCTCTCAATTACATGGGCTGAGTGGCGCAGCGGTCTAAGACGCTGCATCTCAGTGCTAGAGGCGTCACTACAGACCCTGGTTCAATACCAGGCTCAATCATAACCGGTCATGATTGGGAGTCCCATAGGGCGGTACACAATTGGCCCAGCGTCGTCCGGGTTAGGTTTGGCCGGGGTAGGCCGTCATTGTAAATAAGAATTTGTTCTTAACTGACTTGCCTAGTTAAATAAATCAAAATAAATATGTTGCCCAGACATGCGGTGAATAAAGACAATCGATGAGAGTTCATTACAGACTTTGAGAGTGTCTAAGTCACATGGTACTACATTATAAGAGGCTGAAAAGAGTGGGGTATTTTAAGATGCAAAGAGAGTAAGTAACAGAATAAATGTATTATGTCCTTCGCCCATCCTTCTCTCCTCCTTGCTGTGTTTCCAGATGGCCATCTCCTTCTTAGAGAGAACAGAGGACGTGACCTCTCAAAAGCTACAGAAATGGCTGCCTTTGGGCCCTGGGCCCTGCTGTACTCGGAGTAAACACATACTCACCTACACAACAGTCTCCATACTAGACACTGACAGCAGGGACCTGAAGCATTAAAGTTACACCCAGAGCCACACACGCACACTCACACACGCATGCAATCAAACACACACACACACTCTCAGATCCACATGAGGTCTCCGTCTATTCTTCTCCTCCTGTTGATTGTTAATAGCTGGAGTGTTGCCATTGTTTGCCTGTTAACAGCAGCCCGGTGTGGTAACAGCCCACTGATGGTGACATGAATGGGACAGATTGGCCCATAATGGAATGGCTGCCGTAAAGCTCTATACGACCAGGGGGAATGGGAGGAAAACCTACTATGTCCCAAACAGAGCCACACTGTCTGGGGGAGAGGAGGGGTGAAGTGAGATGAAAGAAGAGGAGAGGAGGGAGGGGTGAAGGGAGAGATGGGCATAGGTAGGGAGGGAAGACCAGTGTCTCTTGACATATTACACAGATAACACACTCAGGGAGATAGTAGAGACAGCTCTGCCCTCTAATCAAGCAGTCCAGTCATTCAAGTCTGATACTCTGACTCATCATCAATCAAGCAGGGTCTTGGCTGTACATATGGACACAAGTTAATTAGAGGCAAGAATCAGAGAAAAAAGAGCGTAAGAAGGAGAAAGAAAGAGAGCGAGAGGGGGAGAAAAGGAGAAAGAGAGAACAAGGGGAAGACAGGGGCAGAGCGATAAAGAAGAGCAAGAAGAGGGAAAGAGAGAAGAGAGAATGGGAGAGGGAGAGCGATGGCTCCAACAAGGCGATTTAAAAAGATGACTTCTTACTGCTAGCAGAAAACACTGAAAAAATGACATTGCCATTTCAAATTACATTACTTCATTGTGCGCAAGAGAGCTTCGATGTAGTCACGATAAGTTAACAGGCCAAAGATAAGGATACATTTTCTTTGAAGTTTCCAATGTACAAATCCAGAATAAAACCTCTCAAATTGAGGTTTATAGTTTGGCCAAGTTTGAGAGCAGTGAGTGAGTTTGGTGTGTAGGCCAATTGTGTGTGTTAAGAGTGCGACCTGTGTGAGATGAGTATTTTGTATGAGAAAGATATGCGTGCGTGCGTGTGTGTCTGTATCCCTCGAAAAATCCCATGCATGACTAGCCAGAACACACACACACACACACACACACACACACACACACACACACACACACACACACACACACACACACACACACACACACACACACACACACACACACACACACTGCCTTTAAGAACAATCCCATTTAAAGCAAAAGAGATATTGTTGTCTCTTCAGGAACGACCACAGAGATAATGAAGATAATATAGAACAGTTATCTCTCTCTACTCCATTACACCCATGTCCCCCAAAGTAGCACATTGCTACATTAGCTTAGCATTCAGCACAGCAGTAGCAGTAGCTCCCAAAGCAGCACAACACTAAATTAGCTTAGCATACAGCGCAACAGTAGCAATTTCCCACCGCCACTTCTTTAGCTTAGCACACACCACAGCACATCTCCCACTGTCAATGCAGTTAGCGACGCAACAACTGCCACACCAGTGTGCTAGCAATCTAGGGTTGCTACATTGGGCTTCCCAGAATAGGGCTCTACCGCCTGGTGAGCACTAAAGCTATTCTGGGAGATTGTTGAATACCTGGAGGAAGTTGAAGAGGATTTTCAGAATGAGCTCGGTCCAACTTAGCAACCCTATAAAACTACAGCTGCATTCAACACATTGTCACCGATCCACCCCACTCTCTGTGGATGCAGCTGGATATTGTGTCAAGTGTGAATCAATGCTATCCTCTGAACGCACCCCTAAGGGAACAACAGCAGACAAAAGGCTAGGACACACACACACAAGCGCAAGTACACATGCGCAGACAGACACACACATATACAAACACACACACTGGAGTGTGATGTCTATGGCGATAACAGGTGTGATTCTCACCAAACAGTCAAGGTATCAGAGTGTGTTAAAAGGGGAGGCTTCACACACACACACACACACACGCACTCTTCCCACATTCATACACAACCTGACTGAATCCCAGCACCTTGTGTTTCCAGGGTGTGTGTGTGTGTGTGTGTGTGTGTGTGTGTGTGTGTGTGTGTGTGTGTGTGTGTGTGTGTGTGTGTGTGTGTGTTAATCCTATCCCAAAACCTTAGCCCTAACCCGCTGGAATGAATGCCTAAACTTAACAGTTACAAAAGTATGTTTGTCCATTAAACATTGAATTTCAAAAGGGAGACTGAGTTCCTGTTGGTCACACAGCAATGTTAACCACACGTGTACACACGCAAACACTCTATGATGTAAACATGTATTCAAAGAACCTGGGTTTGACATTTACCAGAGAATTAGCTTGAAGTCACCCCCTCCCTCCACTGAGATGGAATTGCATTAGGCTAAAATGTCTTCAAAGACAGCAATCTCACGCACTCACACACAAACACTCAAAGAAGCACACACACAGGCATGCATAGAATATACAGAGATAACACAGACACAAAGAAACAAACACATAGCCTGACGGGCTCTGACTCGTCCACACGCAGTCCGCTCAGGGCGCCGAATTTAGGAGCGTCGGCAAAATACAGTTTGCATTATTTATGGATAACATTAATAGTGCGTGTGTGGGTGCTTATATTTGTCCTATTTCAAGTGTACAAGTGTGTGTATTATACGCATGTGTGAATTGGAAATGTGTTTTTTGCATATCCCAACTCCCCCGGAGACCCTCGGACAGTGGGTTCACAGGTTCTGCCATTATCAATGGCGACCCTGGAGCAATTAGGGTTCTAGTGCATAGAGTGTTGGGCCAGTAACCGAAAGGTTGCTGGATCAAATCCCAAGCTGACAAGGTAAAAATCTGTCGTTCTGAACAAGGCAGTTCCCCAGTAGGCTGTCATTGTACATTAGAATTTGTTCTTAACTGTCAAGTCTGTGACTATCACTGAAAGTGAAGACTGTTATTTTATCAAATCAATTCTCTAAGTGTAATTGTTATTACGTGATTAAACTAATCATGTAAACTTTAATTAACTAGGAAGTCGGGCACCACAGGAAAATGTTTATAGAGTCTCTTTTTCCCGAATCGACTCTTCAGATATTTTCATATCCTATCGAGTACAGTCTTGTATTAATGTACTATTATTACCTCATCAGTTCTCATTACTGAGCATCACAAACCCATGGATATCTGCACGAACCCTAGTTTCCATAATGAATCAGCGATATACAAATTGGCTTAATTATTACCAACTAACTAATCAAATCACAGAAATACATAAACAAACAATATAGTTATTGGTTACTAACACAATGCATTGATAAGTCCCTAGTGGGCTTGGTAGACAATGGAAAGGGGTGGGACAGATAAAAAGCGGGAAAGACAAAATGGATTCACTACACACAGTTGATAAATATATTCATTGAAATGCTAATCGTTTGCACATGAACGGCCGCTTATTTGAAAATAATTGCAATGTATATATTTACGCCCGTATTTTGTTGTCTTCTCTGTTGGAATCGCCGGTCTGTCTGCTGGAGAGTCAGTTCATCAGAGAGTCAATGTCTTTCGTAATTGTCGCTTTCTCAGCAATTCTGGATAGTGTCTGTTGTTATGGATACATCAGGCGTACAGATGGTCGTTGCATAGAATAGATGCTTCGCGGTTGTCGGTATTCTCATACTAGACTTACTTAATTTCCAGCTGCAGACTAGTAATTATACGTCTAGGATTTGCTCTTATTCTGTAGTGATCGATAGTCTCAGAGTTTAACCATTTCCAGCCGTGTAGCCAACACTACACACTGTCTGGTCTCCTGGGCCTATAGAGTTGTAGTTATTAACCATTTCAACATGTAGCATCAGCTCCATATTTTGTGGTCTAATGGCCTATATAATTGTATCCATTCCAATGTGGGGACCCTGTCCCGGCATTCTCTGACCTAATGTAAATTTTGTGGGAAGTGGTTTCATACTCTGTGGAAAAATGGCCGATTCCTTGGCCTCACAGGGGCATGGCCACTGACTAGTTAAACTTTATATAAAAATACATACTCATTTAGGAGGCTAACATCACATTACATCTTTTCACAAATAGTTTCATATTTACTCATTCATTTTATCCAACATCTAGATGTAAATCTGATAATTGAAAAGTGTACACAAACAAACAGAGATACAGTAATATGGGTCTCCTGCCTTTCACGAGGTCACCAAATGAAACAACTTTGACAGGATTGTTCCTTAAGTGTCCACAGACCACTTCCATTCTCAAAAATATAAATATTGTTTAATTATTCCAACTTTTGATGTCCAAGGGTCTCTCTGTGTTCCACAGTTTACATTCCAATCTCAAACACTACAGAGCATAGAGGCAGCGTATTTTATGACCGTCATAAAACAGCAGACTTCCTGCTCTCCCCCTCTACGAGAGAGAGCACGCTGTAGAGAGGACCCACTGTAACCTGATCCTTCAGATCATCACAGGAGAGTTATGACATAACTGACTTGCCTAGTTAAATAAAGGTTAAATACATTTTTCTTTTAAATAAACATTGATGAGAAAATGTGCAGAATGTCAGACAAAATCCCCCTCTTTCCATCTTCTCTCACTACCATCCGGTGAAATATCTGTCTCGTTGTTCTAATGTAATAGCCACGAACACAGGTAACTTAGTCTGGTTAGAAGTGGGTGAGAAGCCTTATCTGTTCACTGCAATACCAGACACCCACAACATACCCCAGTCACGCATGGGCTTATCCTGCTACAGCCATATAAATATAGACCACATACACAGTGAGTATAGAAGGAACAGAGGCAGAGAAGTGTAGAAGTGGAGGAGTGTACCTACCACACACTATTGCTATGACTCAGACCCCTTTATACCCACACATGCATGCAAGTCTTTTAGACCAGGTTAAAAGTGCTTATGAAACCAATCACGTCATCAATATTAACACTGCCCAGAGAGAGCTGGTTATGGGGCTCTGTTCATAAACACGAACAGACCCCACAGAGCCCCAGGACAGCAACACAATTAGACCCAACCAAATCATGAGAAAACAAAAAGATAATTATTTGACATTGGATAGAATTATAAAAAAACAGAGCAAACTAGAATGCTATTTGACCCTAAACAGAGAGTACAGAGTGGCAGAATACCTGACCACTGTGACTGACCCAAAATTAAGGAAAGCTTTGACTATGTAAAGACTCAATGAGCATAGCCTTGCTATTGAGAGAGGCTGCAATAGGCAGACCTGGCTCTTAAGAGAAGACAGGCTACAGTATGTGCACACTGCCCACAAAATGAGGTGGAAACTGAGCTGCACTTCCTAACCTCCTGTCAAATGTATGACCATTTTAGAGAGACATCATTTATTTCAGATTACACACATAATTTGAAAACAAATCCAATTCTGATAAACTCCCATATATATTGGGTGATAAACCACATTGTGCCATCACAAAAGCAAGATTTGTGACCTGTTGCCACAAGAAAAGGGCAACCAGTGAAGAACAAACACCATCATAAATACAACCCATATTTATGTTTATTTATTTTCCCTTTTGTACTTTAACTATTTGCACATCATTACAACACTGCATTTAGCTATAATATGACATTTGAAAAGTATTCCTTTGGAATGTACATACGTTTACCTTGGCAAGTCAGTTAAGAACAAATTCTTATTAACAATGATGGCCTAGGAGGTTAACTGCCTTGTTCAGGGGCAGAACAATAGATTTCTATCTGGTCAGCTTGAGGATTCGAACTAGCAACCTTTCAGTTACTGGCACAACGCTCTAACCACTAGGCTACCTGCCACCCCACTATTGTTTATTGTTTATTTCACTTTTGTTTATTATCTATTTCACTTGCTTTGGCAAAGTAAACATGTTTCCCATGCCAATAAAGCATTTGAATTGAATTGAATTTAATAGAGAAAGAGAGAGGCAAAGAGAGGAGAGAGAGGGAAGTTCAGGTCTTTAAGTCTTCAGCCTTACCTTGCCTCTCCATTCCATCCTCCGTCTCTCCTCCTCTTCCCCCCTTTCTTCCTGCCTCTCTCTCACTTTGCCTCTCTCTCACTCTGCCTCTCTCTCTCTCTCAATCTTACCCTCCCTCCCTCTGCATCCCTTCATGTGTCACCCTGCCTATGTTCTCCTCTGTGTTGCTCCCTGCACAGAATGTCAGTCCGAATGGAACTATAGGAACAACCAAACATAAAACCTCAGTCATCACATCCACACACACACGCACAAAGCAGCTGCTCCCCATGACCTTCCTTAAATATTTAATTATTTCTCGTTCCTCAATTTAGCTTGTCACTTTGTCCTTACTCGGCATCCCCGGTTTGGCCTCTGTAGTCAGAAAAGAATTTAGCTGTGGCTGCTCTCTTCAGCCACGCTGCCATCCTTTATGCCACTTTAGGAGGAATGGCATTCAAATCATATTTGGGGTTCACGAGAGAGAGAGAGAGAGAGAGAGAGAGAGAGAGAGAGAGAGAGAGAGAGAGAGAGAGAGAGAGAGAGAGAGAGAGAGAGAGAGAGAGAGAGAGAGAGGGAGGACAAAAAAGAGAATCACAGGGAGGGAGAGATAGCGATTAGGGCGGAAGGGAGGGAATCACAAGTAGCCTGGTTGTGAACAGACTTTACCACACTTATGGGAAAGAGGGGAAGACAAATATCTTGGGGTGAGGTTGGGTGATGCTGCACCAGTGGCGGTCATTGCTGTTTAAGACAAGGGAGGATGATAATTTCTTCATGAGCATGGCCTTATTTCTATTACCGCATGTTGGATGAACGTCATTCATATTCCATTCACCCAGCTCAATGTAACAGTTATAGGTTGAGACTACTACACGATACTCCCTGTATCCATCATGAGGTGGCTACAACCTAGCTATGAATTAAGGTTGACAATGTAGGTGCACAGGTACCTCCATTCAATACCGCCTTGCACACTCTTGCTTGCATCTAGCTGAAAGCAGTTTAGCAGTTACACCGGCGGGCCTCGTGGCAATAAATTAATAAAACCAAAAGCTTACCTTGACTTGGAAGTTCTAATGTTGGATAGTCATAGCCAGTTAGCTAACATAGCATCCCTCTCCATTTGAGTAGTCTAAACTAGCTAGCTGCATTTGCTAGCTAAGTTATTAATTTGCTCAAAACCGTTCAACTATTGTCTTTCTCTCGCTGAGTCAACGACTCACCACATTTTATGCACTGCAGTGCTAGCTAGCTGTAGCCTATGCTTTCAGTACTAGATTCATTCTCTGATCCTTTGATTAGGTGGACAACATGTCAGTTCATGCTGCAAGAGCTCTAATAGGTTGGAGGACGTCCTACAGAAATTGTCATAATTACTGTGTAAGTCTACTGAAGGGAGTGAGAACCATGAGTCTACTAGGTTTTTGTATTGAAGTCAATGTAGCTAGAGGAGGACAGAAGCCAGCTGTCTTCTGGCTACACCATGGTGCTACCCTACAGAGCGCTGCAGAGGCACAGCGTGAGTAGAGTTCCACATTTTAATGATAGTGAAACTTCCAAAACAACAAAGATATAACGATCGTGAAAAATGTAGCGCACATAGGCACTCACACAAAACAATATCCCACATCGCAGGTGGGAAAAAGGACACACTAAGTATGATCCCAAATTAGAGGTAACGATTATCAGCTGCCTCCAATTGGGAACCATGCACACACACACCAACAGAGAAACAAAATACCTAGAAACCCCCTCAGTCACAGCCTGACCTAAAACACCATAGAGAACCCCGAGGGCTCTCTATGGTCAGGGCGTGACACTACTGTACACCTTCATTGCCAAACAGTGTGTTTCAATCAATTATTTGGTGACGTGAATATATTTAGTATAGTTTTATCTGAAAAGGATAACTTTAACTATTTAGATTTTTATGAAATTCACTGAAGAGGAAGCTTTTTGCCTTTGGGGGTTTTCTGTGTGAGAGTGCTGGAATATTAACCTACAGTGCATTCAGAAAGTATTCATACCCCTTTCCTTTTTCCACATTTTGTTACGTTACAGCCATATTCTAAAATGGATAAAAACATTTTTTTTAAACATCACTCTACACACACACACACACACACACACACACACACACACACACACACACACACACACACACACACACACACACACACACACACACACACACACACACAATACCCCATAATGACTAAATGAAAACAGGTTTTTAGACATTTTTGCAAATGTATTAAAAAGAATAAGTATTCAGACAATTTGCTATGAGACTCGAAATTGAGCTCAAGTGCATCTTGAGATGTTTCTACAACTTGATTGGAGTCCACCTGTGGTAAATTCAATTGATTGGACATGATTTGAAAAGGCACACACACCTGTCTATGTAAACCAAGCCATGAAGTCGAAGGAATTGTTCGTAGAGCTCCGACACAGGATTGTGTCGAGGCACAGATCTGTGGAAGGGTACCAAAACATTTCTGCAGCATTGAAGGTCCCCAAGAACACAGTGGCCTCCATTATTCTTAAATGGAAGAAGTTTGGAACCACCAAGAAGGTTCCTAGAGCTGGCCACCCAGCCAAACTGAGCAATCGGGGGAGAATGGCCTTGGTCATGGGTGTGACCAAGAACCCGAAGGTCACTCTGACAGAGCTCCAGAGTTTCTCTGTGGAGATGGGTGAACCTTCAAGAAGAACAACCATCTCTCCATCAATCCACCAATCAGGCCTTTATGGTAGGGTGGCCAGACTGAAGCCACTCCTCAGTTAAACATCCCACTTGGAGAGATCATTGATTAAATCCTGCACCAGAGCACTCAGGACCTGATTGGACAACGACCCTAAGCACACAGCCGATACAACACAGGAGTGGCTTCGGGACAAGTCTCTGAATATCTTTGAGTGGGTCAGCCAGAGCCCGGACTTGAACCCGATCGAACATCTCTGGATAGACCTGAAAATAGCTGTGCAGCGACTCTCCCCATCCAACCTGACAGAGTTTGAGCGGTAGTGCAGAGAAGAATGGGAGAAACTCCCCAAATACAGGTGTGCCAAGCTTGTAGCTTCATACCCAAAGGTGCTTCATTTAAGTACTGAGTAAAGGGTCTGAATACTTACGTAAATGTGATATTTCAGTTTACATTTTTTTATACATTTGCAAAAATGTCCCAAAAAATTGTGTGTAGATTTTCGGTGTAGATCGGTGATGGGGAAAAACAACAATTGTATCCATTTTAGAATAAGGCTGTAATGTAACAAAATGTAGAAAAAGTCAATGGGTCTGAATATTTTCCGAATGCACTGTAGATGGTCTTCACATACAGAGACAGAGGGGCCCTGTTTCTCTCACTCGTATGCTTTCTGCAGTGAGATACATTTAGTCTCTTGCGAATTGAAGGGAAATTATGAAGCACAGAGAGGAAAGATGATTTGTAATTTTTTTATTGGTCCATTTTTTGGGGAAGCCTGGCTCCCCTTGACATTCATGAATACACACCACTGTTATTAAGTTTAATTTCACCAGTAATCCAAGTTTAAAAGCATTGTCTACATGTGATGTACAATTGTCATGTTTTGAGACACTTTCAGACAACTGTTTTAAATCCTTAAACCCAGTGTTGTAGACTGGTACTGCAGTACTCAAGACTCGGTCAAGACCGAGTACAAATGTATCCAACACCAATGTACAAATGTATCGGTGTCGGATATATTTGTACTTGGTCTTGACTAGGTCTCGGACAGTGAGCTTCCATTCAGTCAGCGCATAAAACCACTTCGCCAGGCCAAATATATACACTCCTTTCTTGAAACATTAGTATTTTAAGATATATATTATTTTATATATTATAGACATGTCTGCGCAGTGGAGAACCTATAGGCCTTCAGTGTGACAGGTTAGTACAGTGGTGAACCTATAGGCCTTCAGTGTGTGACAGGTTAGTACAGTGGTGAACCTATAGGTCTTCAGTGTGTGACAGGTTAGTACAGTGGTGAACCTATAGGTCTTCAGTGTGTGACAGGTTAGTACAGTGGTGAACCTATAGGTCTTCAGTGTGACAGGTTAGTACAGTGGTGAACCTATAGGTCTTCAGTGTGACAGGTTAGTACAGTTACGTGTGAACCTATAGGTCTTCAGTGTGTGACAGGTTAGTACAGTGGTGAACCTATAGGTCTTCAGTGTGTGACAGGTTAGTACAGTGGTGAACCTATAGGTCTTCAGTGTGTGACAGGTTAGTACAGTGGTGAACCTATAGGACTTCAGTGTGTGACAGGTTAGTACAGTGGTGAACCTATAGGTCTTCAGTGTGTGACAGGTTAGTACAGTGGTGAACCTATAGGTCTTCAGTGTGTGACAGGTTAGTACAGTGGTGAACCTATAGGACTTCAGTGTGTGACAGGTTAGTACAGTGGTGAACCTATAGGTATTCAGTGTGTGACAAGTTAGTACAGTGGTGAACCTATAGGTCTTCAGTGTGACAGGTTAGTACAGTGGTGAACCTATAGGTCTTCAGTGTGACAGGTTAGTACAGTGGTGAACCTATAGGTCTTCAGTGTGTGACAGGTTAGTACAGTGGTGAAGCTATAGGTCTTCAGTATGTGACAGGTTAGTACAGTGGTGAACCTATAGGTCTTCAGTGTGTGACAGGTTAGTACAGTGGTGAACCTATAGGACTTCAGTGTGTGACAGGTTAGTATAGTGGTGAACCTATAGGTCTTCAGTGTGTGACAGGTTAGTACAGTGGTGAACCTATAGGTCTTCAGTGTGTGACAGGTTAGTACAGTGGTGAACCTATAGGTCTTCAGTGTGTGACAGGTTAGTACAGTGGTGAACCTATAGGCCTTCAGTGTGTGACAGGTTAGTACAGTGGTGAACCTATAGGCCTTCAGTGTGTGACAGGTTAGTACAGTGGTGAACCTATAGGCCTTCAGTGTGTGACAGGTTAGTACAGTGGTGAACCTATAGGTCTTCAGTGTGACAGGTTAGTACAGTGGTGAACCGATAGGCCTTCAGTGTGTGACAGGTTAGTACAGTGGTGAACCTATAGGCCTTCAGTGCGTGACAGGCTCGTGACTCTGAAAGGACAGCAACCATAATACCAGCGCACTCATGTAGGAGTGCACTTTTTGTAAAACACAAAGGCCAGTGGTATAGTGGAGGGTCTACACATTTTATTTTTAGTGGGCATTGTGTATACTCACTACTGATGCGTATCAAAGTAGTGTAGTGGAGGTATACGACTTATCAATTATGTAGTACAATAGAGCAATCATGAACAAAGTAGCCTGCACAATGGCAAAGCATATGAAATATGTTCAAATGTGCACCGCACACGTAGCCTAGTTTCAGCAGAATATAATCTGCAGGGAGCAAGACCGTGCAGCTCTGAACTGGTTTTGGCAAGGAGCAGCTCACAGAGGAAAGACATCGGTAGCCGGTAGGGTAGGAAAGACGTTTCAATTGAAGATATCTACCAGCAGGGGCACAACTTTCACTGGGACATGACCATCTCTTCCCCCCCCCCCACACACACACACATTCTTAAATAGCATTTTTGTCATTGGAAGGTGATACAAAACCAGGCAACGGTGTGCTTTAGGACCATACAGATACCTCTGAGTGGTCGGGTAGGCTGTTTGGAGTGTGTATCTGACTGGATAAAAAAATCCCACTTATAAAACCAAAGTTGTGCTCCTGTCTACCAGTAAATGCAAACTACGGCAACAATGGGTATGCAAACCAGATATTGAAAAATGGAGTCTGGAGTGTTGGTTACTAGGCTATTTGTTTTGCGCAATTGTCATCATGCACTGTTTGCATCAGGGGCGTACACATGTATGGGGCCTGGGTGGACAAGGCCCAGCCACTGGGGAACCAGGCCCTGACAGGCCCACCCAATCAGATTGATGTGGTTTAAGCATTGTTGTGGCCTAATACCATCAAATTATGTATCTTTTTTATATAAAAAAGGTCTGATTTTGAGAGTGAAAATCTGAAAAATCTATTGGAAAACATAGGATTTTCCACACAGGGTGCCTTTACTTCGCTGGGCAGGCCATTTGGGAACTTCCAGCCACCACTACACCCTTGCATAGGGCCGATGGAAAGACAGCAGTCACACACAGTATGATGTTAAACAATAAGCGGTACATAAACTCGGACATAATAAGCCAGTCGGTCCCGATCATAAGAATACAAAAACACAACCATTAAGCATTTCCCAATTGAAATGTACAACTATTACTTCGTATTGCAAAAAAACATTTCACATTTGGCACACAAATTAACCGGTGACCTAACTTTAAAGTGGAAGTGACAGTGTTTTAACTACTTTGCAGATACGAAAAAAAAGAAAATCATAATATCAGTCAAAAATATCAAATACCCATTTTATGCTACAAAACCAACTTCATAATAGGTTTTAAAAAAAGGTTATATTTGACTCAACATTCCATGACGTACACTAATTCCCTGGATACATTAGTAAGTGGTAAATTGCTGTGTGCCGCTCCGGCAGCACAGTGGCTTGCTTGTGGGTGAGCTGGCAGCATTTAGCAGCACTTTCGATTGTGCGTCAAGAATCCAGCATAGTAAGTTTGTATGGTCTGGTTATTAAATGGGTAAATAGTTTAATCCATTCTCCATTTCATGAATTTACTCACAGGTAAAAATAGCACAGTGGCTTGCGAAAGTATTCACCCCCCTTGGCATTTTTCCTATTTTGTTGCCTTACAACCTGGAATTAAAATGATGATTTTGGGGGGGTTTGAATCATTTGATTTACACAACATGCCTACCACTTTTAATGTGCAAAATATTTTTTATTGTGAAACAAACAAGAAATAAGACAAAAAAACTGAAAACTTGAGCATGCATAACTATTTCCCCCCCAAAGTCAATACTTTGTAGATGCACTTTTTGCAGCAATTATAGCTGCAAGTCTCTTGGGGGTATGTCTCTATAAGCTTGGCACATCTAGCCACTGGGATTTTTGCCCATTCTTCAAGGCATAACTGCTCCAGCTCCTTCAAGTTGGATGGGTTCCACTGGTGTACAGCAATCTAAGTCATACCACAGATTCTCAATTGGATTGAGGTCTGGGCTTTGACTAGGCCATTCCAAGACAATTAAATGTTTACCCTTAAACCACGCGAGTGTTGCTTTAGCAGTATGCTTAGGGTCATTGTCCTGCTGGAAGGTGAACCTCTGTCACAGTCTCAAATCTCTTGAAGACTAAAACGGGTTTCCCTCAAGAATTTCCCTGTATTTAAAGCCATCCATCATTCCTTCAATTCTGACCAGTTTCCCAGTCCCTGCCGAATGAAAACATACCCACAGCATGATGCTGCCACTATCATGCTTCACTGTGGGGATGGTGTTCTCGGGGTGATGAGAGGTGTTGGGTTTAAGGCAGACATAGCATTTTCCTTGATGGCCAAAAAGCTACATTTTAGTCTAATCTGACCAGAGTACCTTCTTCCATATGTTTGGGGAGACTCCCACATGCCTTTTGGTGAACACCAAATGTGTTGCTTATTTTTTTCTTTAACCTCTACGGGCCACGGGGGCAGTATTGAGAATTTTGAAAAAAATATGTGGCAATTTTTAACTGCCTCCTACACCAACTCAGAAGCTAGGATATGCATATTATTAACACATTCGGATAGAAAACACTCTGAATTTTCTAAAACAGTTTGAATGGTGTCTGTAAGTATAACAAAACTCATATTGCAGGCAAAAACCTGTGAAAAATAGATTTAAAAAAAATGAGAATTTTGTGACTGTACTATTTAGTGTCATTGTTTTAAAGATACCACAGTGAGAAAGGATTCAGTTCGCAACTCCTACTGCTTCCACTAGATGTCAACGATCTTTAGAAAGTTGTTGGAAGCATCTGTGATGAATACAGACCGAATAAGAAAGCTTACAAGTTGACACGTCATCACTTCATTTTTTGCGCCTGCGCATGAATCTGAGAAGAGTGCCTTTGTCATTATCGTTTATTCTAGACACTTGATAGGTTGTGTGAAAATATTACTGATGTTTACTGATGTTTCACGTTAAAAATGGACCAAAAGATTAATGATGAACAACGTTTGACATGTTTAAACAAACGTAAATAGATTATTTACTAGGTTTTCTTTAGCTTTTCGACGTGACTTTACACTGCCCACCTCATTTTGTGGGAGCCTACTGAACGCTAACTATTTGGACATAAATTATGAACTTTGTCAAAAGAAACCACATTTGTTCTGGACCTGGGATCTCTGGCAGCGCCTTCTGATGGAGATAATCAAAGGTAAGGGGATATTTAGAATGTTATTATCGATATTAGATGATGCTAATGCTAACGGTATAGCTTAGCTTAGCTTAGCATATAGCTTATTGTTGTTAGCATAGTACCCAGTTTATGCAAAATGTGATTTCCCAGTAAAGTTATTTTGAGATCTGGCCATTCGGTAGCAATTACGAGATGATAATATATTATTCTTTGAATGACAATATTATAATTTACCAATGTTTTCGAATAGTAATTCCGTGATTTGTAATGCTGGATTCACTGGGTGCATTCGAGCCGAAAAAAATTCTGAATTTCACCGCGACTGTAAATGCTGTTTTTGGATATAAATATGAACTTGATGGAACTAAAAATGCATGTATTGTATAACATAATGTCCTATGAGTGTCATCTGATGCAGATTGTCAAAGGTAAGTGCATAATTCTAGCTAGTTTTCTGTCTGTTGATGCCCTTCTTTGAATTGACTAAACATTACACGCAGCTATTGTCAATGTACTCTCCTCACATAACCTAACTTTATGCATTCTCCGTAATGCCTCTGAAAATCGGACAGCGTGGTTAGATTTAGAAGATATATCTTTCAAATGGAGGAAAATAGTTGATTATTTGATTTTTTGAAATGATTACTCTTGCAGTTTTGAATTCCCCGCCATGGTCACATGACAATGAATCCCAATACCGGGATAAGATCGGGATAAGATCCTCAACAGGTTAAGCAATGGCTTTTTTTCTGGCCACTCTTCCGTAAAGCCCAGCTCTGTGGAATGTACGGCTTAAAGTGATCCTATGGACAGATACTCCAATCTCCGCTGTGGAGCTTTGCAGCTCCTTCCAGGTTATCTTTAGTCTCTTTGTTACCTCTCTGATTAATGCCCTCCTTGCCTGGTCTGTGAGTTTTGGTAGGCAGCCCTCTCTTGGCAGGTTTGTTGTGGTGCCATATTCTTTCCATTTTTTAATAATGAATTTAATGATGCTATGTGGGATGTTCAAAGTTTCTGATAATCTTTTATAACCCAACCCTGATCTATACTTCTCCACAACTTTGTCCCTGACCTGTTTGGAGAGCTCCTTGGTCTTCATGGTGCCACTTGCTTGGTGGTGTCCCTTGTTTAGTGATGTTGACTCTGAGGCCTTTCACAACAGGTGTATATATACTGAGATCATGTGACAGATCATGTGACACAGATTGCACACAGGTGGACTTTATTTAAGTAGTTTTTTTCATTTCACTTCACCAATCACTTCGACTATTTTGTGTATGTCTGTTACATGAAATCCAAATAAAAATCCATTTAAATTCCAGGTAGCATTATTATTAAAAAATGCCAAGGGGGATGAATACTTTTGCAAAGCACTGTAATATGATCTAAACTGCTCTGGTGACAAACAAACTTTGCTGTGTTGTTTCCAATCATAAAAATGGCTGGGAGAACCTATTCAAGTAAGTAAATACATTTCCAAAATGTAAAAAATATAACATTTATTATTAGCTCACCAGCTACAGTGCAGGCTAACTCAAATGAGCTGCTAATGTAGCTAGCTAGCTATCTAACAAACTCTACATACTGTATAGCTAGCTAGCTAAGTTAAGTCAATATCACCAGCTACCTAACTTCATATAAGCTATCTATATGTGCATTTGTAGGTAGCTAGCTACCATCCATGGAGAAGGGTGAAAGTATAGCAGTCCCAAATGTCAAAGTGAGAGATCAGGCTGTTCTGGATAGGGCTGGTACTTTTGTGTAGTTCCAGTCCCTAGAAGTGAGGACAGAGATAATAGTAACATAATATTCAGTGCTGTCTAATTTGAGTATAATGAAGTATGTTTCTTGTGATGTCTTCTGTCCTCAGATACAGAGAGCTATGAAAGTCTGTCTGTAGATGAAGAGGTCACAATGAAGAGCAGTGGTTCTCAGTCCTGGTCCTGGGGACTCAAAGGAGTGCACATTTTAGTTTTTTGTTTAGCACTACACAGCTGATTCAAATGATCAACTCATCATCAAGCTTCAAGTGGTATTTATGTATTCATTTGTGATGCTATTCTTGATATGATCATGCTGTTGTCACATACTACATGTGCACATGTGTGTGCATGCATCTATCTATCTATCCAATGTTATCATGATTTGTTATAAGAGATATTATACTTCAGTAATCCACAATGACCTGATGTAAAAGTCTAATAATAACATTATCTTCCATATTCCTACAGATAACTTGCAACTGGAGATTCCTTCAATTCGATAGCCTATAGTCACTGTGTAGGGCACTGCAAGGTTGGGTGACCATGGCC
The DNA here is from genome assembly GCF_901001165.1 of Salmo trutta. Classification (NCBI taxonomy): domain Eukaryota; kingdom Metazoa; phylum Chordata; class Actinopteri; order Salmoniformes; family Salmonidae; genus Salmo; species Salmo trutta. The sequence goes on along the minus strand of NC_042968.1, from coordinate 6,661,919 downwards.
TTCTGGGACGGCCTGCTATGGGAATTCAGGCATGTGAAAGCTATCTGTGTCCTGAATAAATTAATGAGGATGGAGGGGATCTGCAGCTCGCCACCATGTGCCAGAGAGGTCTGCTGCTCTGCAGGATGTTTCAAGGATGGGGGCCAACATCGCAGCATGGGAGGCAATCCGTGTGTAGGAGATTTTCACCTCCTACTTTATCGAAGAGGGTGCTATACCCTGGCAACACCATAGACTGTACTATACAGAAAGGCTCTTTTAAGAGCCACCCACATTGCATTTCTCCATTTACTTAGCTATGTCAACTGCAGTTATTCAATTCCCAGTTTCTCTCCCTTTGACTTCTACTTCTCAGGTGAGGGTGCTGTTTAGGTAAGGGTGACGTCTGTACAAAAACAAAACAGCCTCTTTAAGAGTCACCCTTATTGGAAAAATCTAGAACAATTAGACACCCTATAACCCACACACTCGTGTATCAATCTGATTGATGGATTGTGTTGTGCAGTAAGCAGGCTCAGGTGTATTTGTAACGGTCGCCGTATGAAGTGGACCAAGGCGCAGCGGGTTGAGTGCTCATTTTAACTTTTATTAGAACACTGAAAAAACAAAACAAGAAAACGAACAGTAATGCAGGCTACACACAGCTATGCAAAAACTATTTCCCACAAATGACAGGTGAAAACAGGGCTACCTAAGTATGACTCCCAATCAGCAAGAACGAACAGCTGTTCCTGATTGAGAGCCATACCAGGCCAACACAAAGAATTACACAACATAGACAGAGCATAGAAGTACAAAACATAGAACATAACCAAAAACCCCGGAATACTCTAAACAAACACCCCTCTACATAAACACATATGCCAACAAACCCCGAACCACATAAAACAAACACCCCCCTGCCACGTCCTGACCAAACTACAATAACAAATAACCCCTTTACTGGTCAGGACGTGACAGTATTACTGTGGCTCCTTCCATCTTCAAAAAATAGGCAAGAGGGCCAACCATGGAGAATAGTAAGACACTTCATTATTTCTATAACTATGCTATATTGTTTGTCCATGTGTGTCTGTGCATGTTTATCAGTATAAAGTACTCTGCAGCCCCTTAGTGTGGACACCGGGTGAGGCCACACACACAGATGCCTGTTGAACACTGTCTCTTTAACTACCTGATTTTCTCAATAACAGTCTCTCTCCTTCACTTTACACCTGTCCCCCCATTCTCCCTAAATCCTCTAGGTTATATCAGCAGTGCCGTTGAACCCTCCCGCATCTGAACTGGCTACATAGAGGGCACAGCATGATCAGAGGTTTGGGGTCACTTGGTCGGGTCAACAGGAAGTATTATTCAAGAGATGCTTTACATTGAAATACAGATAGAGATGTAGTAGTCGCAGAGTTAATGATCCAAGGTCAGTTTTGCTTTTCACCTCCTGATGATTAAGATGACTGACAGTGTTAGAATAAATAAAACACAAGGCTTAACCATGCTCTCTCTCCCTCCATCTGTCTCTTGTCTGCAGGTACGTTTAGATGTGAGAGAGGATGCCAACCCCCAGTCCCGTCATCGCCACCTCATCCGCTCTTAAGATAACCTTCATGCCAACTGGGAGCCCAAGGCTGGTTAGGAGACACAGATAGAAACACTATAACTATAATGTATAATGTAATTGTGAGGAACTGAGAGAATATTAAGTTTAGTAGCACTGAAATATGCTGTTTTCCCTGCTCTTCTGTTTTTACCTCTTTCCCTTTCTGTCTTTTACACTCTCTCACACATCTCTTCCCACCTTCTCTTTCTTCCTCTGTTTTTATAATGGACACCAGATGTGCATTGAAGTTCAGTTTGAACTTGTATTTATAATATAATATTACAAATAGAATATTTATAATGCATGCATTATGTATTTATAACACTTGGATAAGGAACTTCTTTCAATAAAGCTTTTCACATTCTCTACTGGTTGAAAATAAGTCTCTAATTTTATGAAATACTACACCTATCCTGTGTCCTCAGATCAGTGCATATGAAGGAAATTAGATATTGAGATTAACTGGTTTTAGAGTATTTACATTATGTATTGGAAGTGTAGTGTACCGTTTTTTAAATTCTGTTTCTGTATATATGAATTACAAATCAGCCTTGAACTAGTTGAATCATGTTTCTAGTCTATTGCATAGTTACAATGTGTAACCATTGATGTCCCAGGACCAGGATTGATAAACACTGTTGAAGTGTATAATTGTAATACATACATGCAGACACAGCATTATTCAAAGACTGGAGTTTGATACTCCTGGTATTGGATATGACTGAAAAAGAATGTCTCACAGACGTTCATACCTAAACTGCACCTTTATTTGCCTAGGTAGAGTACATGATCAGTGAATATATTCAATGTCCATGCTACAATGTGGGGATCTCATGCTTGGTAATAACTACATGTATTTACGACATACATCCTTGGCACAAAGTTATATTATATTCTACTCAATCCATTATATTCTACTTAATGTCGTTCAGACTATTTTGAAGTTCATACAACCAGCTAGGAGGTTCACAGCTAGGTTCACAACTAATACTTATACCAAACATTTTAGGGTATAGCGTCAAATTCGTCATAGAAACCACTCGATACATTGGTCATCGCCCAGCGGTCGCCGCTGGTGATTTGCATAAAGTTGGGAAAAGTTGAACTTTTTCACAATCGCCTTTAAAAGGTCCCCCGCCCGCTCCGCTTTCCTTCCATTGAAAATGAATGGGAAGCGTTGTTTCACCGTGTGGCACCGTGTGCTAGTGTACATGAAGGGTAAGGTATTGTTGTCGATTCAGGTGTATTTTGTGGCTTTTGGCGAATGCGTTCTAATGATCTAAAATCACGCTGTTGCAATTGCCTGTGAACGCATAGTCCAGTTCAAAGTGAATGATGGCAGGCCTGTGTGGCAAATGGCTTGTTTGTATACAGTGCATTAGGAAAGTATTCAGACCTCTCAACGCCTTTGACAAAGGATCTTTTAAACGAACAAAAAGAGACCTACAAGCAGTTATTACAACAGCAAGAAAATAGCTTCAAGTGTTTTGTCCAAATACTCGTGGATTCTACTAATAAAATAATGGACGATCTGACCAGAGAGGTCCAGGACCAAAATAACAGTTTGCAGTTCTCCCAGGGTCAGCTTGATGAGTAGAAACAGGAGAACGGCAAGATAACAACAATCTGTAAGTCATTGAGAGAGGACATGAGTTCAGTATGTGAATCCATGATAACAATGACGGATAAATCAGATCTCGACGGACAATCAAGGCGGAATAACATGGTTGTGGACAGAATTGCAGAATCTCCACATGAGACCTGGACGGAGTCTGAGGACAAAGTGGGGGAAATTTTCTCTGAGAAATTGAAGATGGCCCACAGGAAGATTGAGGTGTAGTGAGGTGTAGTGCGCCCACAGAACTGGAAAACTCACCACCGGCCCAGGTGATAGGCCCAGGCCGATAGTGTTCAATTTCCTGAGGTTCAAGGATAAGGTAGCTGTTCTGGAAAGAGCCAAGAACTTGAGAGGAATATACATCTTCCTCAAAAAGGACTATCCCTGAAGCTGTGCACCAGAAGAGGAAAGAACTGATCCCATCCATGAAAGCTGCATAAGGACAATGCTTACATCCACTATGACAGGCTCATTGTACACCCTCCCTCCCAGAAGCCTAGACGGGATGAGAGAGTCAAGTCTATGGGTTCGTAGCTTCAACCCCACAGCACACACACACACACACACACACACACACACACACACACACACACACACACACACACACACACACACACACACCAATTGATTAATGGACTGCTTTGTTTGCTCTTTTAAGTATTATGTCTATCTCTGATAACTTCTTTGGGCTAGGGGGCAGTATTTTGAAGTTTGGATGACAAACGTGCCCGAAGTAAGCTGCCTGTTCCTCAGGCCAAATAAACAGACATTTTTGGGATATAAAGAAGGACTTTATCAAACAAAACGACCATTCATTGTGTAACTGGGACCCTTTGAATTGCAAAAATATGAAGATCTTCCAAGGTAAGTGATTGATTTTATCGCTATTTTTGAGTTTTGTGACACCTGTGCAGGTTATGAATTCCTGTTAATGCAGGAAGTGGGTGAGGCGCTGTCCTCAGACGATCAAATTCTATGCTTTCGCCGTAAAGCCTATTGTAAATCGGACAAAGCGGTTCGATTACCAAGATTCGAAGCTAAAGAATGGTGTATGACACTTGTATTTTTATGAATGTTTAATATTACTACTTTTGTATTTTGAATTTTGCGCTCTGCAATTTCACCAGATGTTGTCGAGGTGGGACGCCAGCGTCCCAATGATCCGAAAGAAGTGATAAGCTACCCAGGAAAGGGCTGAAAATAGCCATATTGTGGATTCAGAGCAAGGATTTTCTTTAATGAAAGCTTCTCTAATGTCAAACATGTAAAGTGTGGGGTACCACAGGGCAGCTCTCTAGGCCCTCTACGCTTTCCTATTTTTAACAATGACCTGCCACTGGCATTAAACAAAGCATGTGTGTCCATGTATGCTGATGATTCAAACATATACACATCAGCAACCACAGCGAATGAAGTCACTGAAACCCTTAACAAAGAGTTGCAGTCTGTTTGGAAGGGGTGGCCATTAATAAACTGGTCCTGAATCACTCTAAAACTAAGAGTATTGTATTTGGTACAAAGCATTCCTTAAGTTCTTGACCTCAGCTGAATCTAGCAATGAATGGTGTGGCTGTTGAACAAGACTAAATTACTTGCCATTACCTTAGATTGTAAACTGTCATGGTCAAAACATATAGATTCAATGGTTGTAAAGATGGGGAGAGGTCTGGCCGTAATAAAGAGATGCTCTGCTTTTTTGACACCACACTCCAAAAAGTATGTTCTGCAGGCTCTAGTTTTGTCTAATCTTGATTATTGTGCAGTCATGTGGTCCAGTGCTGAACGACCAAGTTATGCTGCAGCTGGCCCAGAAGAGAGCGGCACGTTTTGCTCTTCATTGTAATCAGAGGGCTGATATAAATATTATGCATGCCAGTCTCTCTTGGCTAAGAGTTGAAGAGAGACTGACTGCATCACTTCTTTATTTTATTCTGAAACATTCATGTGTTTGTCACAGAAGTTGTCATGGAGAGAAGAGGACCTAGGCGCAGCGGGATGGTGGACACTCATGTTTATTAAATAAAACACGTAAAGCATCCACTTGAAAAAAACAATAAACAGTACTTACAACAGCAACAGTCTTGCAGGCACATACAATGCAGTGCAAGGACAACCACCCACAACCCCAAAGAAAAACACACACACCTATATAGGACTTCCAATCAAAGGCAACTCAACACATCCGCCTTCAATTGGAAGTTCAATCACCAACACAACATTTAACAAACACAAACCACCTGCCACATCCTGACCAAGACTAACACAATTACGCCCTCTGCTGGTCAGGACGTGACAGTACCCCCCCTCAAGGTGCAGACCCCGGGATGCACCTAAAAAAAGAAAAACACAAGAAAATCCCCAATACCCCAACAAAACCAACAAACAATAACCACTAAACAATAAGGGAGGGAAGGGAGGGTGGCTGCCGTCACCGACGGCACTGTGCTACACCCTTCCTCCCCAACCCACCTATCCTGGAGGTGGCTCAGGTGCAGGACGTGGACCTTGCTCCACCTTCGGCGTCGCCCACTTCGGTGGCGCTGCTAGCTGCGCCGGGCAGACGGGCCACTTGGGCTGACCCTGGCAGACGGACCACTCGGGCTGGGCCGAAGGACAGGAGGGCCACTCGGGCTGGGCCGGAGGACAGGAGGGCCACTCGGGCTGGGCCGGAGGACAGGAGGGCCACTCGGGCTGGGCCGGAGGGCAGGAGGGCCACTCGGGCTGGACCGGAGGGCAGGAGGGCCACTCGGGCTGGACCGGAGGGCAGGAGGGCCACTCGGGCTGGGCCGGAGGGCAGGAGGGCCACTCGGGCTGGGCCGGAGGGCAGGAGGGCCACTCGGGCTGGGCCGGAGGACAGGAGGACCACTCGGGCTGATCCTGACTGACGGGCCACTCTGGCAGCTCCGAACAGGCAGGGCACTCTGGCAGATCCGGGCAGTCGGGCCACTCTGGCAGATCCGGGCAGTCGGGCCACTCTGGCAGATCCGGGCAGTCGGGCCACTCTGGCAGATCCGGGCAGTCGGGCCACTCTGGCAGTTCCGGGCAGTCGGGCCACTCTGGCAGTTCCGGGCAGTCGGGCCACTCTGGCAGTTCCGGGCAGTCGGGCCACTCTGGCAGTTCCGGGCAGTCGGGCCACTCTGGCAGTTCCGGGCAGTCGGGCCACTCTGGCAGTTCCGGGCAGTCGGGCCACTCTGGCAGTTCCGGGCAGTCGGGCCACTCTGGCAGTTCCGGGCAGTCGGGCCACTCTGGCAGTTCCGGGTAGTCGGGCCATTCTGGCAGATCCGGGCAGACGGGCCACTCGGGCAGATCCGGGCAGACGGGCCACTCTGGCATCTCCGGGCAGATGGGCGGCTCTGGCGGCTCCTGACTAGCGGGCGGCTCTGGCGGCTCCTGACTGGCGGGCGGCTCTGGCGACTTACGACTGGCGGGCGGCTCTGGCGACTTACGACTGGCGGGCGGCTCTGGCAACTTACGACTGGCGGGCGGCTCTGGCGACTTACGACTGGCGGGCGGCTCTGGCGACTTACGACTGGCGGGCGGCTCTGGCGACTTACGACTGGCGGGCGGCTCTGGTGACTTACGACTGGCGGGCAGCTCTGGTGACTCTTGACTGGCGGGCAGCTCTGGCGACTTACGACTGGCGGGCAGCTCTGGCGACTTATGACTGGCGGGCAGCTCTGGCGACTTACGACTGGCGGGCAGCTCTGGCGACTTACGACTGGCGGGCAGCTCTGGTGACTCTTGACTGGCGGGCAGCTCTGGTGACTGTTGACTGGCGAGGCTGGGCTGACGCACTAAACTCCTGATGCGTGGGGCTGGTACTGGACGTGCCAGCCTGGAGACACGCACCTCAATGCTAGTGCGTTTAGCGGGAAACACCGGACCGTAGAGGCGCACTGGCGGTCTTGAGCGCAGGGTTGGCATCACCCCTTCAGGCTCGATGCTCACACTCCCCTGGCACATGCGGGGCGCTGGTACTGCACTTACCGGCCTGAAAATGCCAGGCCTCACCACAGCACCTACCCCAAAGCACGGGACCTGTCCAGTGGGTTTTCTTCCAAAAAGGGTACGGGGAGCTGGCCTGGGTCTCCCATCTCGCCCCGCCAAACAGCCCTTGTGCCCCCCCCAAAAAAATTATTGGGGCTGCCTCTCGGGCTCTACCTGCCTCCCGGGCAGGTTGTCGCAGTGCACCCGCAATTGCTCCCATGTCCAGTCAATCCTCTCCTCCAGTATTTCCAGCGACCAGGAATCCATCCTGAGCGCGCTGCTTCCAACTTTCCTCCTGTGGCTTCCTCCTCTTCCGCTGCTTGGTCCTTTGGTGGTGGGTGGTTCTGTCACAGAAGTTGTCATGGAGAGAAGAGGACCAAGGCGCAGGGGGATTGTGGACACTCATGTTTATTAAATAAAACACGTAAAGCATCCACTTGAAAAAAACTATAAACAGTACTTACAACAGCAACAGTCTTGCAGGCACATACAATGCAGTGCAAGGACAACCACCCACAACCCCAAAGAAAAACACACACACCTATATAGGACTTCCAATCAAAGGCAACTCAACACACCTGCCTTCAATTGGAAGTCCCAATCACCAACACAACATTTAACAAACACAAACCACCTGCCACATCCTGACCAAGACTAACACAATTACGCCCTCTGCTGGTCAGGACGTGACAGTGTTGAAAATCACAAATTGTTTGCATAGTCAACTTAAACACAGCTCTGCAACACACACTTATGCCACCAAGGGTCTTTTCACAGGCCCCAAATTCAGAACAAATTCAAGAAAGCATACATTATTATATAGAGCCATTATGGCATGGAACTTCCTTCCACCTCATATTGATCAAATAAACAGCAAACCTGGTTTCAAAAAACAGATAAAGCAACACCTCACGGCACAACGCCTCTCCCCTAATTAACCAAAATATTTTGTGTGTAGGCATTGATATGTAGGCTACGTGTGCCTTTTTTCTAAATGTATGTACTTCTGTCCTTGAGCTGTTCTTGTCAATTGATGTTCTGTATTATGTCATTCTATATTATGTCATTCTGTATTATTTCATGTTCTGTGTGGACCCCAGGAAGAGTAGCTGCTGCTTTTGCAACAGCTAATGGGGATCCTAATATAATACCAAATACCCTTGACTTTTTCCACAGTTATTTTTACTTTACAGCCTTATTCTATAATTGATTAAATAGTTGTTTTCCCACTCATCAATCTACACATAATACCCCATAATGACAAAGCATTTTTTAGAAATGTTGGGACAAAAATAAAATAAATACATTTAAATATCACATTTACATAAATATTCAGACCCTTTCCTCAGTACTTTGTTGAAGCACCTTTGGCAGCAATTACAGCCTCGAGTCTTTGGTATGACGCTAAAAGCTTGGTACACCTGTATTTGGAGAGTTTCTCCCATTCTTCTCTGCAGATCATCTCAAGCTCTGTCAGGTTGGATGGGGACTGTCGCTGCACAGCTATTTTCAGGTCTCTCCAGAAATTATCGATTGGGTCCAAGTCTGGGCTCTGGCTGGGCTACTCAAGGACATTCAGAAACTTGTCCCGAAGCCATTCCTGAGTTGTCTTGGCTGTGTGCTTAGGGTTGTTGTCCTGTTGGAAGGGGAGCCTGAGTGCTCAAAGATATCTTTGCACTTTGCTCTGTTCATCTTTCCCTCGATCCTGAATAGTCTCCCAGTCCCTGCTGCTGAAAAACATCTCCACGGCATGACGCTTCCACCACAATGCTTCACCATAGGGATGGTGCCAGGTTTCCTCCAGACGTGACGCTTGGCATTCAGGCCAAAGAGTTCAATCTTGGTTTCATCAGACCTGAGGATCTTGTTCCTCATGGTCTGAGAGTCCTTTAGGTGCCTTTTGGCAAACTCCAAGTGGGCTGTCATGTGCCTTTTACTGAGGAGTGGCTTCAGTCTTTCCACTCTACCATAAAGGCCTGATTGGTGTAGTGCTGCAGAGATTGCTGTCCTTCTAGAAGGTTCCCCCAACTCCACAGAGGAACTCTGGAGCTCTGTCAGAGTGACCATCGGGTTCTTGGTCACCTCCCTGACCAAGGCCCTTCTCCCCCGATTGCTCAGTATGTCCGGGCGACCAGCTCTAGGAAGAGCTGATGGAGGCCACTGTGTTCTTGGGGACCTTCAATGCTGCAGACAGTTTTTGGTACCCTTCCCCAGATCTGTGCCTCGACACAATCGTGGGTCTGAATACTTATGTAAATAAAGTTTTTTTTATTTGAAATAAATCTGCCAAAATTTCTAAAAACCTGCTTTTCGCTTTATCATTATGGGGTATTGTGTGTAGAATGATGAGGATTATTTTGGTTTTATCCATTTTAGAATAAATCTGTAATGTAACAAAATGTTGAAAAAGTCAAGGGGTCTGAATAATTTCCGAATGCACTGTAAAGGCCTGCTGTAGCTCTGATCGGCTATAGAGCACCGGCCTGTGTATAGACTCTGGTCCTGGACAAGTCAGATATTTTTATTTGGGTTTTATTTACTGCAGTGTCTATAAATTATCCAAACACACGGCCGCTTTCCCACTCTATATTGCTATACAAATTTCACAAATGCCTAAGTATACATAATTCCCAAACATTCTAAGAATTTATGAAAAAGTGAAAAAAGTGGTAGCTTGTCAGATAAGTGGTACCTTGTCAGATTTTTTTTTAAGTGTCATATTCTTCCTGGGGGTGTATTTGAACAGATTTTAATAAGATTTCATGTTGCTACAATGCAAAAAAAAAATTCACACAGATAAGTTATTTTCAAAGAGATGGCTAACAGCAGCAAGCGCTCTGTAATAAAAAACAGTTCCACTCACCAGATGATGATGATCATTTGAAACATATCTTCTTGTTGAAAGTCATTCTTGAAAAGGGAGAAGCTAACACATTAGCAACAACATCCTCTTTGATAACACCTGTGCAGCCGTTGCAAACTAGCCAAAAACAAAAGCTAGCTAGCTAGCCCAAAGGAAAACTATTGCTCGCTATTGCGCAGTTACCTGTTGGCCTTCAAGAAGGCAGACGTTTCCATACATTTTTATAAAAACGGTCCCATCCAGACAAAATGTGATTGGTTGATTCCACTGTCACTCCAACATTTTTCCCTGATATAGTTGAATGGCAGAAGCCTTTATCTAGCTTCTGAGGACCTAGCCAATGGCTGACTTAGCTAGCTAGATTAGTCTCCCTAGAGACAAGCAAAGAAAAATACTGACTGTATATTTTTTGCTCATCAGTGTTAACTCTTTCTTTTCCCCCAAAAAGTGAAGAGATTAAATCAGAACATCATTGAAAATAATAATATAATTACAATTAAATGCTGCAGCTAGATTAGCCCTTCTCTGAAGGCGTAGAAGGCCCATTGTTGCCCACTGTGTTTGGGTTAGTAATAATTTGTAGAGTGGCTTTATTTTCCCTCAGTATCCATTTTTTCACTATTCTGAATATCTAAAGAATCCATAAGTTGTTCTGAAATATGAACACAGAAATACTGGACATTTTTAACTCTTATTATTGTGGGGATTTGACAAAACTACAATCATGGTCTTGAATTGGTCTCGGTCTTGACTCGGTCTCCCGGAATGTTCTGACTAAAACTGAGATAGAGCTCCAGGGACAATTGAGAGGATGTCTCCATTCTAAGGTTCTTAGGTTCCTTGTTAAACATAGGGGATTAATAAGTGAATGAGAATCTCTAGAGATATAGCGAGGGAGAGAGAGAGAGCAGATTTATATATATGAACAGGTGGACAACTTTGAGAGCATAACACTTATTCCTGTGTGTCAAGAAACCGAGGGCATACTTTTCAGGCACGCAAGCACACACATGGGCATGCACACACATACACACCCTCTCAAACAGCTACATCACAAACTGCCACACACACAACACCGTGGCACAGAATAGACATGACAATAAAAAAAACAATAAAAACAAGATAAGAGCATACAATGGTTCCTCCTTTAAAAGTTGCGAGTTTAAACCGCGGGACTTATAGGTACCCAACGTCACGGCTTCATTGCTCCAAACCACCACAAAGGGGAGTTAGAGCACTCATTATGCATTTGGGTACCAAGGTTTTTATATGACCAATCATATCGAGTGGTTCCAATGACGAATTTGACGCAAGCCACCCCTCCCTGGTGACTTTCTTCAGCAAAGATGGCTGACAAAACATTACGAAGGAAGCAAATGTAAGTAGTTATAACGTCATAATGAGTCAAGCAAAACACTTAAAATTGAGAGGAATATGTTAGTTAATGTAGAGACAAACGATTGTGCATATTTTCTTGTCATAAAGTTAATTTACGAAAATCGCTATTTAGCAAGTTTTTTTTCTCTGTCATATCCAATTCCAAGTGTATCAAACTCCATTCTGTGACTTATGCTGTTTCTGCATGTATGTATTACAATTATACACTTCAACAGTGTTTACCACTCCTGCTCCTGGGACATCAATGATTACACATTGTAACTATGCAATAGACTAGAAACATGATTGAAGTAAAGGCTGATTTGTAATTCATATATACAGAATAAAAAACATTACATCCTGCCAGCACACCCACAAGCGTGCTGAATGACGCGTGGAAGAGAGCGAGAAACGAGATAGGAGTAACAATCCAGGCTATTTGCTCTGAGACCTGCATAATAATGTAATGAAACAAGCAGGAGCAGGTTTCGATCCCTCAACATTCTAGCCCGAAGTCCAGCACGCTATCGACTGTGCCCAAATGTATTAATTGGGTTTGGGGCCGATTGTGGCTAAAAACACTTTATCAATTGGAATCTTTAACATGTGGAAAGGGGAAAAAGTATTAATATTCGTTTATCACAAGCGTAGCAGGATGGGCTATTAGCTGAACAATAGACTATTCAACCTTTACTAAAGAAATGTCTAATAGCCGAGCCGAGCACCCCATCCCCGCCCCCAACTTCAGCTAGGTGTGAACTGAAAACATATCATTGGTATCTATCTTTCCACATCTACATACACATGGTTGATGTTCTAAAAATGTAAAATAATATTAATAATATATATATACACATACAGTTGAAGTCGTAAGTTTACATACACCTTAGCCAAATAAATTTTAACTCAGTTTAAATGTATTTCCTGACATTTAATCCTAGTAAAAATCCCCTGTCTTACGTCAGTTAGGATCACCACTTTATTTTAAGAATGTGAAATGTCAGAATAATAGTAGACAGAATGATTTAGTTTGCCTTTTATTTCTTTCATCACATTCCCAGTGGGTCAGAAGTTTACATACACTCAATTAGTATTTGGTAGCATTGTCTTTAAATTGTTTAACTTGGGTCAAACATTTAGGGTAGCCTTCCACAAGCTTCCCACAATAAGTTAGGTGAATTTTGGCCCATTCCTCCTGACAGAGCTGGTGTAACTGAGTCAGGTTTGTAGGCCTCCTTGCTCGCACACGCTTTTTCAGTTCTGCGCATACATTTTCTATGGGATTGAGGTCAGGGCTTTGTGATGGCCACTTCCAATACCTTGACTTTGCTGTCCTTAAGCCATTTTGCCACAACTTTGGAAGTATGCTTGGGGTCATTGTTTGTTTGGAAGACCCATTTGCGACCAAGCTTTAGTTCCTGACTGATGTCTTGAGATGTTGCTTCAATATATCCACATAATTTTCTTCCTCATGATGCCATCTATTTAGTGAAGTGCACCAGTCCCTCCTGCAGCAAAGCACCCCCACAACATAATACTGCCACCCCCGTGCTTCACGGTTGGGATGGTGTTCTTCGGCTTGCAAGCCTCCCCCTTTCTCCTCCAAACATAACGATGGTCATTATGGCCAAACAGTTCTATTTTTGTTTCATCAGACCAGCGGACATTTCTCCAAAAAGTACAATCTTTGTCCCCATGTGCAGTTGCAAACCGTAGTCTGGCTTTTTTATGGTGGGTTTGGAGAAGTGGCTTCTTCCTTGCTGAGCGGCCTTTCAGGTTATGTCGATATAGGACTCGTTTTACCGTGGCTGCAGATAGTTTTGTCCCTGTTTCCTCCAGCATCTTCACAAGGTCCTTTGCTGTTGTTCTGGGATTGATTTGCACTTTTCGCACCAAAGTACGTTCATCTCTAGGAAACAGAATGCGTCTCTTTCCTGAGAGGTATGACAGCTGCATGGTCCCATTGTCACAATATCCATCGTGGATTTGAAAGGACCAAGGCGCAGCGGAAGTGTGGACACTCATGTTTCTTTAATTAACAAAAACAAGTAAAGTATCCACTGGAAAAAAACAATAAACAAAACAATGAACAGTACTCACGATACGACAGTGTAGCAGGCTAAACCAAAAAAAGCAGTGCTCACCACAATTCCCCACAAACACACAGACAAACACACCCAACTAATATAGGACTTCCAATCAAAGGCAACACCACACAGCTGCCTTCAATTGGAAGTCCACCCCAATTACCTCTACATAGAAACACCCAACCTAGACAGAACAAAGAAAACCCAACTTCTTCTGCCACGCCCTGACCAACACTTATACACCTACTCCACCTGCTGGTCAGGATGTGACATTACCCCCCCCTAAAGGTGCAGACCCCGAATGCACCTTCAAAAGAAAAAACACAAAACACCCAAAACAACCCGAAAATTTCCCCCTAACTACAGGGAGGGAAGGGAGGGTGGCTGCCGTCAACGACGGCACTGTGCTACACCCCCCCTCCCCAACCCACCTATGTTGGAGGCGGCTCAGGTTCTGGCCGTTCCAGGCAGTCGGGGCAGTCCGGCAGCTCGGGGCAGTCCGGCCAGTCTGGCAGCTCGGGGCAGTCCGGCGGCTCGGGACAGTCTGGGCAGTCCGGCGGCTCGGGACAGTCTGGGCAGTCCGGCGGCTCGGGACAGTCTGGGCAGTCCGGCGGCTCGGGACAGTCTGGGCAGTCCGGCGGCTCGGGACAGTCTGGGCAGTCCGGCGGCTCGGGACAGTCTGGGCAGTCCGGCGGCTCGGGACAGTCTGGGCAGTCTGGCGGCTCGGGACAGTCTGGGCAGTCTGGCGGCTCGGAACAGTCCGGCAGCTCAGGGCGGTCTGGCCACTCCGGCAGTTCAGGGCGGTGTGGCCACTCCGGCAGTTCAGGGCGGTCTGGCCACTCCGGCAGTTCAGGGCGGTCTGGCCACTCCGGCAGTTCAGGGCGGTCTGGCCACTCCGGCAGTTCAGGGCGGTCTGGCCACTCCGGCAGTTCAGGACAGTCTGGCCACTCCGGCAGTTCAGGGCAGTCTGGCCACTCCGGCAGTTCAGGGCAGTCTGGCCACTCCGGCAGTTCAGGGCAGTCTGGCCACTCCGGCAGTTCAGGGCAGTCTGGCCACTCCGGCAGTTCAGGGCAGTCTGGCCTCTCTGGCGACTGTTGACTGGCGGGCAGCTCTGACGACTGTTGACTGGCGGGCAGCTCTGACGACTGTTGACTGGCGGGCAGCTCTGACGACTGTTGACTGGCGGACAGCTCTGACAACTGTTGACTGGCGGGCAGCTCTGACGACTGTTGACTGGCGGGCAGCTCTGGTGATGGTTGACTGGCGGGCAGCTCTGGTGACTGTTGACTGGCGGGCAGCACTGACGACTGTTGACTGGCGGGCAGATCTGACGACTGTTGACTGGCGGGCAGCACTGACGACTGTTGACTGGCGGGCAGCACTGACGACTGTTGACTGGCGGGCAGCTCTGGCGACTGTTGACTGGCGGGCAGCTCCTGCCCCGTCAAACAGCCCTTGTGCCCCCCCCTAAAAAATTATTGGGGGTGCCTCTCGGTCTCCCTTAGCCGTCGTGTCTCCCAGTCCTCGCCAGCCTTCTTCCGCTGCTTGGTCCTGTGTTGGTGGGGAATTCTGTCACAATATCCATCGTGGATTTGAAAGGAGGACCAAGGCGCAGCGGAAGTGTGGACACTCATGTTTCTTTAATTAACAAAAACAAGTAAAGTATCCACTGGAAAAAAACAATAAACAAAACAATGAACAGTACTCACGATACGACAGTGTAGCAGGCTAAACCAAAAAAAGCAGTGCTCACCACAATTCCCCACAAACACACAGACAAACACACCCAACTAATATAGGACTTCCAATCAAAGGCAACACCACACAGCTGCCTTCAATTGGAAGTCCACCCCAATTACCTCTACATAGAAACACACAACCTAGACAGAACAAAGAAAACCCAACTTCTTCTGCCACGCCCTGACCAACACTTATACACCTACTCCACCTGCTGGTCAGGACGTGACACCCATGGTGTTAATACTTGCGTACTATTGTTTGTACAGATGAACGTGGTACCTTCACAGGCATTTTCAAATTGCATCCAAGGATAAACCAGACTTGTGGAGGTCTACAATTTTTTTCTGGAGTCTTGGCTGATTTCCTTTGATTTTCCCATGATGTCAAGCAAAGAGGCACTGAGTTTGAAGGTAGGCCTTGAAATGCATCCACAGATACACCTCCAATTGACTCAAATGATGCCAATTAGGCTATAAGAACCTTCTAAAGCCATAATGTCATTTTCTGGAATTTTGCAAGCTGTTAAAAGGCAGTCAACTTAGTATAGGTAAACTTCTGACCCACTGGAATTGTGATACAGTGAATTATAAGTGAAATAATTGGTCTGTAAAAAATTGTTGGAAAAAGGACTTGTGTCATGCACAAAGTAGATGTCCTAACCGACTTGCCAAAACTATGGTTTGTTAACAAGACATTTGTGAAGTGGTTGAAAACGAGTTTGAATGACTCCAACCTAAATGTATGTAAACTTCCGACTTCAACTGTAAATGTATGTAAACTTCCGACTTCAACTTTATATATAAAACATTTCTTACCGAGCCTTTCCATAAGTCCACGCAAGTTTCTTCAACTGTCTTCTGACTGTGTCGTGCCGTGATGCCAGCAGATTACAGATAGGCCTTTGTCGATCGCGCATCATCTTCATGAATATAAGCAAGTGATATCTGCTAAATAATCAAGTTAGGTTTCTCCAGAAATAAATAATTCTAAATAACAAACTGGCTTTTTACAAATTAGTGAGAATGTCTCACACCATGTTCAAGAATTGCTTTTTTCTCATTCACTCTAGGTTAAATGAAAATGAAATCTCCAAAATATTGTTACTTTTTAAACAAGCGATTATTATTATTATTAATTCATTTAGAATTATATAAAAGCCCCTTAGATATTCTCAGATATTCTTACAGATCCTAATGGAAAATGCCCCTTAGATATATCCTCTAAATGAAATTATTGGCGGAGAGTCACGTCATTGAATTTTTTTTTATTCGATATACTGTAGGCCTACCATAGGCAAAATGAGTCTCACTATTGTTGAGTAATGTGCTGTTAAAAATGGTGTAGGTTTTATTTATTTAAATAGCATATAAACTTAGAAGCAAAAGCCTACAAATATTTTAGCACTGTTTCGCACTGCTCTGAGACAAGCATGGGGACTGGTCTTGATAAATCAATGAGATTTTTATTTTCACTTAATCTCCAGTTGGGTATTGATTAGACAATAATTAGAAAATTAGGGTGCAGAAATGTTATGCTCTTAGTGTAACCTTTATTTAACTAGGCAAGTCAGTTAAGAACAAATTCTTATTTACAAGGACAGCCTACTCCTTCCTCGTGCCCTGCGGGGATTCTTTAGCTAAATAGCCCAGTACTGTACTGCCAACCGTCATGTTGTACAGCGCCATATTTTCCATTCCAGCAAGTACCAGTCAAAGGTTTGGACACACCTACTGTACTCATTCCAGGATTTTTCTATATTTTTACTATTTTCTACATTGTAGAATAATAGTGAAGACATCACAACTATGAAATAGCACATATGGAATCAGTTAAGAACAAATTATTATTTACAAGGACAGCTTACTCCTTCCTCCCCAATGGGGATTTGAACCCTGGTCTCCCGCGTGCCCCGCATTCTGTAGTACAGACATGGCCTGCTCTCCCTTATGTAAGGAATTAGGCACTTACCCATGTTTACTACAGTATGCATTGTAGACTGCACAGTAGCCTAATAAACAAATAAACACATTTTGTTAATAAAATAATGATTCAAAAAATACTCTTTCAAAATGCAGATGTTGATTTAGTTATGGATCCATAACGAATTACTATGGGAATAAATATCACTGATTTACATAAATATTGGAACAAAGTTGTCTAATGAAGGCAAACAATTTAGAATCCTCCAATCCTGTAGCCTACTCCCGACCGTCACGTTGTACAGCGCCATATTTTCCATTCCATCCTAACGGAAACCCTGAGGGTTTAGTTTTGAGTTTTTCTCTGAATCGAAACCCCATAATATTAATCAAATTAATTAAGCCAAATTTCTTAAAATCAATCCCATATTTTATGTTATTACAAAAAAGTTTTAAAATTCTCTGGTAATGCCAATATGGAATACTATCAAATGTTTCTCAAAGATGCCCTCTGGTGGTCAAACTAGCAATAACTTGCAGTAACAGAAAAAATGACTGATAATTAAATGACGTGCAACAGAATGCTGCGGCAGTACGCAAGGTGTGCCGCAGTATAACGCAACTTTTAAAGGAGGAACCACTGTAGATCAACGATTCTTGATAAAAGGAAAAATCTATCCAGAACCACAAATGAATTTATTCATTCATTCATTTACAGTGTTAAACAACACTAATATGTGAGAACAATATTTTTTGTGAACAAATGTTTCATTTTGTCATTATAATAAGGTTGGTAGCAACATGTGAATATATGTTGCAGCTCAAGTCAACTACAAAACCCACAATGCTATGCTCTCTCTATGAGCTGGCTGGCTGGCTAGCTAGGTAGCTAACTAGCAAACGTAGCTACACACAATAATACCAAAGTCAGTATCAGCATGTGAAGTAGCTAGTTAACTGTAAAATTGCCTAAACAAACTGCACTTTCAATTTAGGAGTCAACAATCTCACCATGTTCAACCTGCAGATCAATATGTCTCACAGAATGGAGTCTGACATTCACAACAGCCATGCGACAGCACCATGCAATGCACCCTGGACTGAAGAGGCAGACAAATAGGAGAAATGTTCTAGACCCTCTGTTAAATTACACATTTCTCGAAGTAGGAAAATCGCAAAAATATGATCAATGGCTCATTCAAGAGAAGACAACGCTCTGCGTTATGACACCGGCCAGTATTGAAATCTGACATATATCAGACGTTTTCGTGATCTAAAAGTCATATTCCTCTTAACCTCCAGCGTAGTGAGAGTGGCTTTATCGCAATGCTACGTCATACTTTCTGCATGCTTGAGCGGCAACAGCTCAGATACACATGAAAACATCACACTGGGAATCAATAGAGCATCCCTCAGAGATGCACAAAAACAATAACATTCAAAATGGGTGAACCTTTCCTTTAAACACACAGGTACAGGGAGGTCGGGAACACAGCCAGCTGACAAAGCATCTCCCTCTGAATTTACGGATCTACAAACTGGGTCACAGATACACAGAGCAGCAATAGAAAGTCATGCCATTAGGACCTCCAACCCAATCTATATTGTACTACACAGATCACACCACTTCAAAACAATACATAGCAGTTTGGGGAATAGAGGTAGCAGTGTTATTTTTCTACTATGTAACTGTAAGGACGTAAGAGTGCATTGTACAAAAAAAAGTTATTTTGTGTCACATTATACTGTAATTACCTTCAAAAAATATGTACTGAGCCATATTGAGAAGAATTTACTGGTCTATCGGGGTATTTTTATGTAAAGCACCTATCAGCCTATTCAGTCATGTAGGCATCGGGCATGTAGAGCTATTAGTGGCTAATTAGCAATTAAACAGCTATGCATATGTTATATTGACCAGGGGGAAGAGAGGATAAAGGAGGTGCCAGTTACCTATTCAGAACAGAATTATCCCCTATTCTAAAGGACTAGCTAACATTAGTGTCATGGATTAAATTAACTGAATGAAACTGGATAATCAGCCACATTTTCAGGCTCATGCATGTCTCTGCAGCTCTATGACCCTGACTCACACTCACCTATAGTGTTCAACATAATAGGTGCTGAGTAAGTGCTGCCCATCTCTTCGGCGCACAATAGTGGGCATGAGGAGGGGCAACACCTCTACAGGTCTCACACACACACACACGCACGCACGTGCACAGACATGCACATACGCACACCCTGACTCCTCTCTGTCTGCCAGGCGGAGCCCCTTCCCTTCACCCATCTCAATATGAAAAGAGCAGGATGAGCGGGAAAATGTTGGACAGGGCCATTATATCAACCATCCTCCCCAGTCTCTCTTTATACTCTGCTCCCACTCTCATCCCTCCTTGTCTTCCATTTCTCTCTGTTTATCCATGTGGAAGAGAGGGATGGTTACAAGGCTATCTCGTCAGACTCTGCTTTGGATGTCTACAGGAAAACGGGTGCACGCACGCACGCACACACACACACACACACACACACACAACTAGAAAGTATTGAGAGCATATCCTGGCTGATAGTGATTACACACGCCCATAAGAATCTGAACCAGTACGGAGGAACAGTTATATCATACAACTTATTATTTATTTTTATATAATCTCTTTATGTGTCTGTGTTCTGCTTGTTCCCACTCCTTTTTAAAGTAGTTTGTTGGAGGAGTGTAGGCCTACTCTCGAGTAGTCTGTGTCAGACACACACACACACACACACACATAGACCACACTGTGGCATGAATGTTGGATGAACGTTAGATGTGAACACGTTGTTTCAACATGCCTCCTGCATGCTTCCGTGTACCGGGAGGGAACAAAGTAGTAGTACTTCAATATTTCATATTAAACTTCTACCAACCCCATTCTCTCTCTGCCTCCTTCCCTCTATGAGTCTCTATAACTTGGAGAGGGTCTTAAACTCCAAGCACAGTGAAATGAAATAGCACTTCATACACAGGGTGCCTAATTAAATTATTGAGCATACAACGGCATCGGACGACATTTTCACAACGTGGCATAAATCAAAAAGGGGGCCTTTGATAAATGAGTTGTAAAAACGTTGATTTACCATCTTAGTTACAGCATAGTTTGACTTACACTAGTTAATGGTTATTGCCAACCCCTAAGCCATGAGTCTGACAAGCGTTCTCGGCATACTGCGGAAGTAAACATCCAAGTGAGTAAACAAACAACAACGACCTCGAATCAATCAAGCAATCAGAAGTCTTCACGCTCGACTCTCTACCACAGCAAATCATTATGGCGCCTTGGCCTAATGTCTCACATAACACCACACAGTGGCGATTTAGTGACTAACAACCAACGATAAATCGTACCAGTGTAAGTAATGTGGCATGACTCCAAAGTGAATGAAATATGAGTTATAACAACTTGAAATCGCCTCAATAACTTAACAGCATCAGCTGGTCCAGAGGAGCAGGGGTTGACGTTATGTAGGACGCTATGACCCCTAACCTCTGGAAAAGATGACTGTTAAACGATAACAATGTTATCAATGTTTGCATCTCAAAATCAAGTGGCTTCTTCTCCTCTACTTTTTCTTGCACTGATCTAAAAGCAAGTGATACGTCAAAGTGATAAGTGTGACGCCAACCAAATGTATGCTTTCACCAGTACAGAAGGAAGGAAGGAAGGAAAGGAGTCAAGTGTGAAGGAAGGAAAGGAGTCACATACATATGCCTATTTAGATTTACCAACAGAGCGGTAAAGCTTGACATATACTATAGGAAGACGGCCCATGTGGGAAAAAAGGCTGGATAATATGGCCATGGCTCCACTCTAAAATGATACGGCTATAGGTCATACATACAATTTTCCACATACGTCAGAGAAGAATACAGATGGACTCAACAACCTATCACATCATTCACCAGTTCTATTTGTGAACACAGCATACATATAATAATGGCGGTGGGGGAGTGGAGTGAAAGTGGAGTGGACGAGGAGTGGAACACACACAGTATGTGGATAAAGGACACAGCCTTGCTGTTGAAGGGAAGATAATAGAGCAAGGCTCTCCTTGAGTCAGAACTCATACAATAGCCAATAAGAGAGATGCAGTTCTGTGAAAAAATCAAAGCCTATAGCTTCTTGAGTTGTGTGAGAGTGTAAGGGCTGTCGTGAGAGAGAGACCAAGGTGCAGCGGAGTTAGTGTTCATCATAAAAGGATTTAATGATCAACGAACACTATACAAAAGAAACCAAAAAAAAACGACTAGCAACAGTTCTGTTAGGAACACACTAAACAGAAAACAATTACCCACAAAACCTAAAGGAAAAACATGCTCCTTATGTGTGACTCCCAATCAGCAACAACGAGCTTCAGCTGTGCCTGATTGGGAGCCACACACGGCCCAAAACAAAGAAATACAAAAACATAGAAAAAGGAACATAGAACGCCCACCCAATGTAACACCCTGGCCTAACCAAAATAAAGAACAAAAAACCCCTCTCTATGGCCAGGGCGTTACAGAGAGAGAGAGAGAGAGAGAGAGAGAGAGAGAGAGAGAGAGAGAGAGAGAGAGAGAGAGAGAGAGAGAGAGAGAGAGAGAGAGCGAGAGAGGTGGGAGCAGGGAGGGAGAGAGCTAACTAATATGTTTCTGCTTGGGCGAACGCGTTATTTATTTCTCATTGTGTGTGGCCACAGGGTCGTCAATAGACTTATAATTACTTGCATAGCCATCAGGTGGGGTTAATGGAGAAAGCATTACCATTAGAGGAACAGGGGAGCGTCCAGAGGAGGAGAGAGAGGGATGGGGGAAAAGAGAGGAGGGGGGGTGGGGCGTGGTCTTTCAAAATCAGCCATGGGTGTAATAAAGAGATTTTGGCTTAATACGGAAATGTCTGCCATCCCTGCCGATTTACTGCTGAGGAAAAGAGCGAAGGACGAAAGAAAAACAGGATAAAATGAAGGGAGAGACAGAACATATGGTGAGGAAATTGCAGAGGGAAAGAAAGAACGAACCACAGAGAAAAAGTGTACGAGGTAGAGAGCGAGAATGTTAATGAGAGAATGTGGGCATATGAGAAAGAGAGAGTGAGGTACAGACCTAGTAATCTTCGTTAGTCAATAACTAATTAAAACATCATTGTTTTGTCATCCACGCCAGAGAGCACGCCACCAGTTCATCAGTCAGTAATAAGAGGCCCGGGGGGAGGGTACTTACGAGCTTGAACTTACAGGGTTTACTGTGGAGTCCCATGGGACAAAGAGGGGTCACTCTGAAGTCATACATCATGCATGGGTCATGGAGGGCAGAGGGGAAAGTTTAGTCTTATCCAGAGTGACTTTAGCAGACAGTCTTATCCAGAGTGACTTACAGGAGCAATTAGGGGGTTAAGTTCTTTGCTCAGGGATTCGAACCAGCGACCATTCGGTTACTGGCCCACCGCTCTAAAACGTTAGAGAGGCTGGAAGCCTATCTCCCCCTCTCTCTGTATGATTAATGTCCATCTGTCGCTACGGTAACAGGTCACAATGTCAAAGAGCACATCTGACCACCACTGGCTGAGCAGCGTGTGTGAGCAGCGTGTGTGAGCAGCGTGTGTGAGCAGCGTGCACACGTGCGTGCGTGTCTGTTGCTAATAACACATAATTACACTTAAATTGCATAAACACATTTATTTACATCACAGTGTTTAATCTCTCTACAGAGTTGAATCTCTGTTCCACATTCATACGAGAAGAGAAGGGTCCAGTTTTAACCCCTCTTAAAACTGATACTGCCATAAAAAGTCATATCTTGTGGCACTGACACTTAGTCTAATGGGAATCACAAGCATACATGCATACATACGTCTCAGCTGCTGAGGGCTAGGCCTTTGAGAGGGATGGGCTGAAAAAAACACACGCATGCGTGCACACAGACACACACACGGATAAACACACCTCACCAATAGGCTGCACCAGTTAACATGGGCTGATGAGCTCCTCCATGGTGGCAGCGATGCTCCGCAACACATCAGTGGCTCTTATCAGAGCGTCACGTTTAACATATTGCATTAGGCACTAGAGGTTACCTGGGAAATGGACTGGGAGAACCCATGGATGTACAGTCGTGTAGGTAAAGCAAAAGACTGAAGCTGGAATTCAAGCAGTGCAGACTGGGAGCAGGGAATAGAAATACATTATGTAGAACAAACACGCCTCTCTGACATGTAGAGTTAGGAATCGTGTCAAAATCGGAATCACTTTTATTCACCAAGTACATTTACGCGTACTCAGAATTTTACAGGGTAATATGGTGCTGCTAGTGATTAACAAGATTTAGAGAGAAAAGACATACAGAGGAGTTTACACAAAGTTTACATACATTATATACAACTAGGTAGAGTGAACATAATATACAGTGGAAACAGATCTATTCATGACATCTGCAACGTTCCACAACGTCTGCCTCCTGATCGTGTCCCAGGTGTTAACGCCATCCATCCAGGACACACAGCTAGCTGTTGGGCTAACCAAACACACTTCTGAAGTGCAATGACTGAATTCATGCCAAACTTTTATAAGCATTCCAAGCATCAGCACACAGAGAGAGAGAGGGAGAGAGAGGGAGAGAGCGAGAGAGAGAGAAAATACTTTGAATTTAAATTTTAATCCAAATAATGCACGCAGAGCGGAATTAGGACTATACCCGCTAATTATCAAAATCCAGAAAAGACCTGTTCAATTCTTCAACCACCTAAAAGGAAGCGATGCTCACATATTCCACCACAAAGCCTTCACCTACAGAGAGGTGAACCTTGAGAAGAGTCTCCTCAGCCAGCTGGTTCTGGGGCTCTGTTCACAAACAGACAACAAAGAGGCCCAGGACAGGAACACATTAAGACCCAACCAAACTATGAGAAAGCAAAAATATAAATATTTGACACACTGGAAAGAATCAAACAAAAAAAACGGAGCAAATTGGAGTACTATCTGGCCCTAAACAGAGTTCACAGTGGCAGAATACCTGACCACTGTGACTGACCCCAAATTAAGAAAATCCTTGACTATGTACAGACTCAGTGAGCATAGCCTTGCTATTCAGAGAGGCTGCCATAGGCAGACCTGGCTCTCGAGAGAAGACAGGCTATGTGCCCACTGCCCACAAAATGAGGTGGAAACTGATCTATACTTCCTAACCTGCTGCCAAATGTATGACCACATTAGTGACACATATTTCCGACAGATCACAAATCAAACATTGATAAACTCCCATATGTGTAAGGGAAAATACCGCAGGGTGCAATCACAGCAGCAAGATTTTTGGCCCATTGCCACGAGAAAAGGGAAACCACTGGAGCACGAACATTGTAAATACAATCTATATTTATGTGTTTTTTTATTTTCCTTTCATACTTCGACTACAGTGACTCCGGAAAGTATTCAGACCCCTTGAATTTTTTTAAGATTTTGATACGTTACAGATTTAATATAAAATGTATTAACATTAAAAAAAATACTCATCAAATCCTCACACAATAACCCATAATGACAAAAACATCAAAAACAGGTGAACATGTTTTTGCTCATTTATTACAAATAAAAACCTGAAATATAACATTTACTTAAGCATTCAGACCCTTTACTCAGTACTTTGTTGAAGCATCTTTGGCAGTGATTACAGCATCGAGTCTTCTTGGGTATGACGCTACAAGCTTGGCACACTTGTATTTGGGGAGTTTCTCCCATTCTTCTCTGCAGATCCTCTCAAGCTCTGTCAGGTTGGATGGGGAGCATTGCTGCACAGCTATTTTCAGGTCTCTCCAGAGAGGTTCGATCGGGTTCAAGTCCGGGCTCTGGCTGGGCCACTCAAGGACATTCAGATATTTATCCCGAAGCCACTCCTGCATTGTCTTGGCTGTGTGCTTAGGGTTGTTGTCTTGTTGGAAGGTAAATCTTCGCCCCAGTCTGAAGTCCTGAGCACTCTGGAGCAGGTTTTCATCAAGGATCTCTCTGTATGTTGCTCCGTTCATCTTTGCCTCGATCCTGTCACTGCTGCTGAAAAACATCTCCACAGCATGATGCTGCCACCACCATGCTTCACCGTAGGGATGGTGCCAGGTTTCCTCCAGACGTGAGGCTTGACATTCAGGCCAAAGGGTTCAATCTTGGTTTCATCAGACCAGAGAATCTTGTTTCTCATGGTCTGAGAGTCTTTTGGTGCCTTTTGGCAAACTCCAAGCGGGCTGTTATGTAACTTTTACTGAGGAGTGGCATCCGTCTGGCTACTCTACCATAAAGGCCGGCAAGTAGCCTAGTGGTTAGAGCGTTGGGCCAGTAACGAAAAGGTTGCTGGACTGAATCCCTGAGCTAACAAAGTAAAAATCTGTTCTGCCCCTGAACAAGGCAGTTAACCCACTGTTCTCTGGTAGGCTGTCATTGTAAATAAGAATTTGTTCTTAACTGACTTGCCTAGTTAAATAAAGGTAAAATAAAAAAAAGGCCTGATTGGTAGAGTGCTGCGGAGATGTTTGTCCTTCTGGAAGTTTCTCCCATCTCCACAGAGGAACTCTGGTGCTCTGTCAGAGTGACCATTGGGTTCTTGATCACCTCCCTGACTGTGGTTCCAAACTTCTTCCATTTAAGAATGATGGAGGCCACTGTGTTCTTTGGGGACCTTCAATGCTGCAGAATTGTTTTGGTACCATTTCCCAGATCTGTGCCTTGACACAATCATGTCTCTGAGCTCTACGGACAATTCCTTTGACCTCATGGCTTGTTTTTTGCTCAGACATGCACTGTCAACTGTGGGACCTTATATATATATATACACACACACACACACACACACACACACACACACACACACACACACACACACACACACACACACACACACACACACACACACACACACACACACACACACACCTTTGTGCCTTTCCAAATCATGTCAAATCAATTGAATTTAACACAAGTGGACTCCAATCAAGTTGCAGAAACATCTCAAGAATTAGCAATAGAAACAGGATGCACCTGAGCTCAATATCAAGTCTCATAGCAAAGGGTCTGAATGCTTATGTAAATAAGGTATCTTTAAATGTTTCATACATTTGCAAAAATAAAAAACATTTTCGCTTTGTCATTATGGGGTATTGAGTGTAGATTGCTGAGGATTTTTATTTATTTAATATATTTTAGAGTAACGCTGTGTAAAAAGTGTGTGAAAGTGAAGGGGTCTGAATACTTTCCGAATGCACTGTACTTGCACATTATAACACCGCTGTACATAGCCAATAACATGATATTTCACATTTTAATATTTTTGTACAATTTTTGTGAATGTAATGTTCACTAATGTTTCCCTTGTTTATTCAATTTTGAGAGTGAGAGAGAGGCCACTGTGAACGAGCTGAAAGACAAGGCAAGAAGGGCCTTCTAAGAATACTTTAATCAGTTATAGAACCTATTGGTTGTGAGGTCTTGTCACGTCCTGACCAGTAAGGGGTCATTTTGTTATTGTAGTATGGTCAGGACGTGGCAGGGGTGTGTTTGATTTAAATATGACCTCCAATTAGAAGCAACGAAAGATAGCTGCTTCCAATTGAAGGCCAAACCAAAACCTGAACATAGAAATAGACTAAATAGACATTCAAACATAGAAATAGACAACATAGAACATTACCCAAAAACCCAAGACACATAAATCAAACACACCCCTGCCACGTCCTGACCAGTAAGGGGTCATTTTGTTATTGTAGTATGGTCAGGACGTGGCAGGGGTGTGTTTGATTTATGTGTCTTGGGTTTTTGGGTAATGTTCTATGTTGTCTATTTCTATGTTTGAATGTCTATTTAGTCTATTTCTATGTTCAGGTTTTGGTTTGGCCTTCAATTGGAAGCAGCTATCTTTCGTTGCTTCTAATTGGAGGTCATATTTAAGTAGAGGGTTTTTGTCACTGTTTTTGTGGGTAGTTGTTCCATGTATAGCTGTGTAGCCTTACAGGACTGTTTTTCGTCGTTGTTTGTTATTTTTGTTAAGTGTTCACGTTTATCCAAATAAAAAATAAAGATGAGCACGATACCCGCTGCGCCTTGGTCCCCTTTTTACGATGCGCCTGACAGGTCTGGGGTCCACTCACCAACCAAGAATTCACAAAATGGGACAAACACCAAATTGAAACTCTGCATGCAGAATTCTGAAAAAATATCCTCTGTGTACAACGTAAAACACCAAATAATGCATGCAGGGCAGAATTAGGCTGATATCCGCTAATTATCAAAATCCAGAAAAGAGCAATTCAATTCTACAACCACCTAAAAGGAATTGATTCCGAAACCTTACATAACAAAGCCATCACCTACAGAGAGATGAACCTGGAGAAGAGTCCCCTAAGCAAGCTCATCCTGGGGCTCTGTTCACAAACACAAACAGACCCCACAGAGCCCCAGGACAGCAACACAATCAGACCCAACCAAATCATGAGAAAACAAAAAGAGAATTACTTGACACATTGGAAAGAATAAACAAAAAAAACAGAGCAAACAAGAATTCTATTTGGCCCTAAACAGAGTACAAAGTGGCAGAATACCTGACCGCTGTGACTGACCCAAACTTACGGAAAGCTTTGACTATTTACAGACTCAGTGAACATAGCCTTACTATTGAGAAAGGCCGCCGTAGGCAGACCTGGCTCTCAAGAGAAGACAAACTGTGCACATTGCCCACAAAATGAGGTGGAAACTGACCTGCACTTTCTAACCTCCTGCTAAATGTATGACCATATTAGAGACACATATTTCAGATTACACAGAAAGACAGAGAATTCGAAAACAAACCTAATTTTGATAAACTCCCATATCTATTGGGTGAAATATCACAGTGTGGCATCACAGCAGCAAGATGTGTGACCTGTTGCCACAAGAAAAGGGCAACTAGAGAAGAAGAAACACCATTGTAAATGCAACCCATATTTATGTTAATTTATTTTCCCTTTCGTACTTTAACTATTACATTTTGCACATAATATGATATTTGTAATGTCTTTATTGTTTTGGAACTTTGTGAGTGTAATGTTTACTGTTAATTTGTATTGTTAACTTCAATTTTGTTTATTATCTACTTCACTTGCTTTGGCAATGTTAACATATGTTTCCCATGCCAATAAAGCCCTTACATTGAATTGAAAAATTGAGTGAGTGAGTGAGTGAGTGAGTGAGAGAGAGAGGAGGTAAAGGACCCAGGGAGAGAAGTAATACAGCATTCCTCCAGAGGATACAAGGTCTAAGGCATAAAACATATCCTGACACACACACACACACACACTGGTTACTGTTTTACAGGAGCTCGTTGCAGCGGTAGCCCATAGAGCGGTAGATGGTAAATGGCAGCAGGGGAGATGAGGAATGAAAGAAGGGAGGAGAGGAGCAAGGGAGAGAAGAAGTAGAGTAGGAGAGTGAGGGAGGGAGGGAGGGAGGGAGAGAAGCAAGGAAGGGTAGAGGAGAAGTAGAGGGAGGAGAGAGGAGCAGAAAAGCAGCAACCAATAGTTTTTTGTATTTTTGTTGTTTTCCTTAGATTTTTTCGATTTTTTTTTCTTTATTATTATTAACCCCCCCTTCGGAGGACAAATCTTTTTGTCTTTTTTTTTTTATACAGCTTTTCTGCTACATATACATACATTTTACATATACATATTACATACACATTTAGCATACATATTTTACATACATGGTACTTGTATATAAAGCAATCACATACCAATAATACATTACCAACCATAAGCTCTTCAATCCCACCCCTCAGCCACTCTCAGCCCATCCTACCTATCACCATAGACCACCCTCGTTTGCTTCCCATGTGCCGTATATTTTTTAATTGTGCTGTGATGTTTTACATTTTGAACCTTTCTAATCAAAGAGTATGCCCAGATTGTGAGCTAAAGATGAAAACCTTTCTTACCAGTATTATTAAATTATTACTTATTGACTGACTATGGCTTTCCAAATCGCCCAACACTGCGATTTGTAAGGTTCAATTTAGGTGAATGTTGTGTTTTTTTATTAACCATTCCTCAACCTGTGACCAGCGAAGTGTTTAAAGTGTCGAGGAAGTAACAGCTGTTTGAGCGAGACCCCAGGGGTAGACAGTGATGTGTGTGTGTGTGTGTGT
Organism: Salmo trutta; assembly: GCF_901001165.1. NCBI lineage: Eukaryota > Metazoa > Chordata > Actinopteri > Salmoniformes > Salmonidae > Salmo > Salmo trutta. The sequence goes on along the minus strand of NC_042968.1, from coordinate 6,632,568 downwards.
GTGTGTGTGTGTGTGTGTGTGTGTGTGTGTGTGTGTGTGTGTGTGTAGGGGAGTGAGCTAGGATGGGGAAGCAATAAAGGTTGTGTGTGTGTGTGTGGGGGGGGGGTGGTACAGGAGTGGTATAGGGGTTATGGTGGTGGGGGAATGGGGCCTTAATGGGGGGTGCAAGCAGGGGGCCTGAGGGGAGGGTGCAGATGTGATAGGGGGTGAGGGGGCAGGGTGAGGGGTGTACAGATCTCACACACACACACACACACACACACACACACACACACACACACACACACACACACACACACACACACACACACACAGATATGAAAACTACCAAAAAAGCACACTGACCTACACAAACGCACCAAAACATGGAATCTGCCCACAAACCACACAGACAAACATCCATGCGGATAATACTAGTCAACATATTCGGTTCAGTTTATGGTTTACTGCAGAAAGCTGCACATAAGCTCTGCTCCCTCTGAACCAGATTGTAGTTTATGCAACTCGCCATGGATTTCCCTACACACAATGTGAACAGATTTAAAAGCTGGCACACGTAAGCACACACCTCAGTCCATGTGGATAACCAGTGAAAGCAGTGGTACGTCTCTCTCACCTGCTCAGACGATGTTACTTCTCAGGGAAGTTGTAATGTGTAGTCCTTCTCTGTATCCACCATTCAGGGAAGGCTAAACCTTTATACAAATATCCCAAATCCTTGGGAATAGTGGGTGCTTGTTCCGTTAGATCCGACGAGTGTATGAGACTCAAGTGCGGCTCACAGAGCGAGAGGCAACAACACACACTTACGAGCGAAACGCCCTCCACCGTACCAGTGTGTACCAGAGTGCATACTGACTGCCTAATCCTGCCGAGTAAAACACACTGTCACACACTCCAAATTAAGAAAATCAGCCAGTCGATGGAGAGCAAACACAGATGGTGAGAGAGGGAGCTCCAGAGTTCCCAAAAGGAGGGAGGCTGAGCTGGTCTAGTGTTACACCAACAGCAAGCACCCTGCCGGGGGAGAGAGAGCCAGAGGAGTCCTGGGTGTCTGGAGGAGACAAACGGATAGACAGAATAAAAACCAGAATAGAACAGCTCTCTCTTTCTATCGTCTGTTCTCTCTGTTGTGTACACACTCACTCACTCCGCTCTAGACTGAGCAAGAGAAAGACTGAACGCACGGCCCCTCCCCCACAAGCCCTGGCCCAGCCCCGAAATACACCCCCTCGGGTTTCAGCCAATAGGAGAGCACTGAAATACCCACACTCCCAGGCCCTCCCTCTCCCTGGCGACACAGACATTGGCACAGGTTAACACTTAGGAGTAATCACACTAAACACTCACTAACTCAGACACACACACGTGCTTCAACACTCACACACGCAAACAGACACATGCACACACACACACCAGCTGGCAGGTGTTTTAATTAATATTTTCAACCTCTCCTTGTCCCAGTCGGTAATCCTCACATTTCAAGGTGACTACCATCATTCCTGTTCCCAAAATCGCAAATTGCATACCGCCCCAACAGATCCACAGACAACACAATCTCAATTGCACTCCACACTGCCCACTCCCACCTAGAAAGGGGAACACCTATGTGAGGATGCTGTTCATCGACTACAACTCAGCTTTCAACACCATAGTGCCCTTCAAGCCCGTCACCAAGCTCAGGACCCCAGGATGTGTGCCTTTAGCCACTTCCTGTACTCCCTGTTCACCCACTCAGACACACACACCACTCACTCACTCATTACCTAACACGCGCAAACACATACTCACATACACACACTAACTCACTCACTCACTCACTCACTCACTCACTCACTCACTCACTCACTCACTCACTCACTCACTCACTCACTCACTCACTCACTCACTCATTACCAACACCACACACATATAGTACACCCACTCCCCCTCTCACTCCTAACCTGCAGCTAAAGTTATTATTGATTAGCTGTATTACTACCAGTATAATTATCTTTATTGATTTCCATTAACATTAGTATCGATCTATTTATCCTGCTACTGGTCACTATTACTCCTGTTTACATGTATATACAGTTGAAATTGGAAATTTACATACACTTAGGTTGGAATCATTATAACTCGTTTTTCAACCACTATACAAATTTCTTGTTAACAAACTATAGTTTTGGCAAGTCGGTTAGGACATCTACTTTGTACATGACACAAGACATTTTTCCAACAATTGTTTACAGACAATTGTTGGAAATTTCAATTATAATTCACTGTATCACAATTCCAGTGGGTAAGAAGTTTACATACACTAAGTTGACTGTGCCTTTAAACAGCATGGAAAATTCCAGAAAATGATGTTATGGCTTTAGAAGCTTCTGATAGGATAATTGACATAATTTGAGTCAATTGGAGGTATACCTGTGGATGTATATCAAGGCCTACCCTCAAACTCAGTGCCTCTTTGCTTGACATCATGGGAAAATCTAAAGAAATCAGCCAAGACCTCAGAAAAAAATTGTAGACCTCCACAAGTCTGGGTCATCCTTGGGATCAACTTCCAAACGCCTGTGAAGGTACCACGGTCATCTGTACAAACAATAGTACGCAAGTATAAGCACCATGGGACCACGCAGCTGTCATACCGCTCAGGAAGGAGAAGAATTCTGTCTCCTAGAGATGAACGTACTTTGGTGTGAAAAGTGCAAATCAATCCCAGAACAACAGCAAAGGACCTTGTGAAGATGCTGGAGGAAACAGGGACAAAAGTATCTATATCCACAGTAAAACGAGTCCTATATCGACATAACCTGAAAGGCCGCTCAGCAAGGAAGAAGCCACTGCTCCAAAACTGCCATAAAAAAGCCAGACTATGGTTTGCAACTGCACATGGGGACAAAGATTGTAGTTTTTGGAGAAATGTCCTCTGGTCTGATGAAACAAATATAGAACTGTTTGGCCATAATGACCATCATTATGTTTGGAGGAAAAAGGGGGAGGCTTGCAAGCCGAAGAACACCATCCCAACCGTGAAGCACGGGGATGGCAGCATCATGTTGTGGGGGTGCTTTGCTGCAGGAGGGACTGGTGCACTTCACAAAAAAGATGGCATCATGAGGAGGAAAATTACGTGGATATATTGAAGTAACATCTCAAGACATCAGTCAGGAAGTTAAAGCTTAGTTGTAAATGGGTCTTTCAAATGGACAATGACCCCAAGCAAACTTCCAAAGTTGTGGCAAAATCTCTTAAGGACAACAAAGTCAAGGTATTGGAGTGGCCTTCACAAAGCCCTGACCTCAATCCTATAGAACATTTGTGGGCAGAACTGAAAAAGCGTGTGCCAGCAAGCAGGCTTACAAACCTGACTCAGTTACACCAGCTCTGTCAGGAGGAATGGGCCAAAATTCACCCAACTTATTGTGGGAAGCTTGTGGAAGGCTACCTGAAACGTTTGACCCAAGTTAAACAATTTAAAGGCAATGCTACCAAATACTAATTGAGTGTATGTAAACTTCTGACCCAATTGGAACTTGATGAAAGAAATAAAAGTTGAAATAAATTATTCTCTCTACTATTATTCTGACATTTCACATTCTTAAAATAAAGTGGTGATCCTAACTGACGAAAGACAATTAATTTTTACTAGGAATAAATGTCAGGAATTGTGAAAAACTGAGTTTAAATGTATTTGGCTTAGGTGTATGTAAACTTCCGAGTTCAACTGTATTACCATTAGTATATGACCATAAATATATGACCACACACACACACACACACACACACACACACACACACACACACACACACACACACACACACACACACACCCTGCTGCCATACTGTTATTAATAATAATAACCAGTCACTTTCTCCTAAAACAGTATCTGTTTGCATCTACACATATACCTCAAATACTCCAGTATCCCTGCACATTGTACATTTGGTACTGGTACTGACATTCTTCTACATCTTCCTTGTGTTTTTTAAAATTGTTTTTAGTCATACTATTTTTATATGAAATACTGTACTGTTGGGCAGGGCTTGCAATTTAAGCATTTCACTGTACTTGTGCATGTGACAAATACTTCAAACTTGAAACATTGCTATAATTTACTAATGCTAAATTCGACATGACAGAAAACTACAGAAAAATAGCAGACAACGGTTCTCTCTCACCCTCTGTGTTTGTGTCGTGCATCTGAATGTGTGTCCGCATCTGAGTATGTCTCAGACAAACACTGCAGCAACAGAAAGCAGACAGAAAGTGATGTAACAAGTCTTTTTGTATAAAAAAACATTGCTTATCCTATAGACTGCATTTGTAAAGAAAGCAAAACAGTCACAATATCACAAATAATTCAGAGAGAAGGTCCACTCAAGAAGAGCACAGATACAAAGACACTTTGTACTCCGACACTTAAACATCTGCTCCTCTAAACTTCAAAATCTGTCCCCTCGCCCTTTCAGAAACACACACACACGTATACACGCACACACACACACACATCCACACACACAAACACACACACGGACGTGCATATACACTTACGGTGAGGCGGGATAAGCAAACATGAGTGTAAATGCTAATAGACCATATGGCGCTGTCATGGCTGTACAGTCACAGAGAGCCGGGACTCTGGACAGCGGAGCAGGTGTGTGTGTGTAGGCAGCTGTGTGTGTGCGTGCATTTTGTGTGCATTTTGCGAGAGTGTGTGTGTGTGGTGTGCGTGTGTGTCACAGGAGGTTGGTGGCACCTTAATTGGGGAGGACAGGCACGTGGTAATGGCTGGACCGGAATAAGTGAAAAGGTATCAACAACATGAAACACGTGGTTTTCATGGTTTCCATGTGTTTAATGCCATTCCATTTTCTCTGTTCCAGACATTATTATGAGCTGTCCTCCCCTCAGCAGCCTCCACTGGTGTGTGTGTCTGTGTACAGTAGGCACCTGTGTACGTGCATACATTTTGCATTTGTGTGTGTGTCTGTATGTGTGTCTGTGTGTGTGTGAGTATAGTAAAGGACAACAGGGAGTACTTGAAAAGTTGATTCAGTCTCGAACAGGGGTTCTCAAACCTTTTGTTGCTACGACCAGCAACCTTATGGCTTCCGAGTAGACAAAGCATTAAGAACATTGAGAGAGGGAGCTCCAGAGTTCCCAAAGAAGGGAGGCTGAGCTGACCTAGTGTTACACCAACAGCAAGCACCCTCATAGTGCCCTCCGCTACACTCGACTGGTGTGTGTGTGTGTGTGTGCGTGCATGTGCGTGCGTGTGCGTGTGTGTGTGTGTGTGAGAGAGAGAGAGAGATGTGTGTGTTCCGCTCGAGCTGCAGTTCCAGACAGGTGGTCAATATTTGATGAGTCCCCAGGTGGCACAGTGGCTCATCTAATGGCTATCTTTAACACTGGTGTGTGTGTGTGTTCTGTACACTTTAAGACAGGCTCTCCAGATCAAAGAGCTCTTTCTCACACATGCTAGTCACACACACACATCACACGCCAGACACACACATCCATAATGCATCACATACTGGCGCCCAGAAGTGCGAAGTAACCGCGATGCTGTTAATAGAGAGAAAAATGAGAGAAAGAGAAGCGGAGGAGGAGAGCAGTCAGAGGACCGACCGTATGCTTTGATGGCAGTGTGTGTGAACCAGCGAACCACACCATGACATGGGGGAGGGGGGCCTAATCATCCCATCGCAACACAATCAGCAAAAGTGGCACGGGGTGAAGTGGGGGGGATTGGAAAAAGGGTGAGGGGGGTGAGGGATTTGGGATCACGTGACTTTGGGGAAAATCTAGGACTATAGATACTGACTTGTGTCCAAATACCCGTACTTGCGTCCTACATAGTAGGCCATTTGAGTATGTGAAAAAATAAACTTTAATCATATGCGACATTTCAAAAGTCTAGTATATTTTCAATGCCCGGTATGTCATACTAATTTCGGCTTTGACAACAGCTGATCTATTAGATATGGGGATGCGCTACCGAAATAAACGAATAGCGGAAAACAAATTTTGAGCGTGACGCATTCTCAATATGCGAAGATAGTATAAAACTTTCTATGTGGGTTTAAATACCAGGATGTTATACTCATATCGGCACTTCATCTAGTAGAATTTGATGCACACTTTTCCACAATGCATTGGAAGATATGGGCTGCAAGTGATGGGCCCTAGATCTCTTCAAGTAGCCAAACAACAAAACTAAGCTACTTAATTGTAAATTTGCTGAATAGCAAAGCTTCTGTGGTGGTGTTCAAATATAGGCTAAGTAGTTTTTGTCTTCCTTGAAAGTATCACGAGTATTGCATTGTAGGTTACATCTTTGAAAACAGAAGTCTTTAAAAAAAATGTTTTTTACCTAAAGTAAAGGATTTCTGTTTTGTAATTGAAAAGTGTTTATTGTTCTCTTGGCCTTAGTCAGACCTTTTAAACTAAATACTAAACCATCATTTGATTTCTGAGTGTGTCGGCACCGGGGACTCGGGATGTGGCTGCGTTATTGATGTCATGTTAATCAGGCCTTTTGAGTTGAACACATGGATTGTTTTAGTTTTGTAGGCTAACTCCTTCCCAATGATCAGTGCGTTAGTTTATTATGTTGCTGTCCAGAGGTTCTGAATTTGCGATGTGCCCATCTGTCCACGTTTTTCTGTGCAATAGCCTTTTGATTTGAACATTTGAAAAGTTTTGGTGATTTAATTTATATATGTTACAGAATTTTGGTTTCACTTATAAATATGTTAAAATGGAACCAAATGATCTGTTTCTGTCTTCAGTCCTTTTTAAAAAGGATATATCCCACTAGCCCACTACGGCATAGGTCAAATGTGATAGTCTGCTTATAACCAGCCTGAGTAGGCCTATACATCCATTCCTATTCTATTCAGAGTTTAGAGAAAATGTTGGAATTGCCTACTCTTCAGCACCGATAACAGCTCAACCTGGACAACTGGTTTCAAAGATTTAGCCTGTTTGACAAAGTTAGCACTTCGACACCAAAACTCAACTTCACACCAGCGATGTCACGTCGTAGCAAGCGAGCTACAGTGAGTTTAAAAACATTTGTTGAAACAAGAGTAGACCTTCTTAACGAGCAGCGGCGCAATGAGACACTTGCTCGCAATGATAAAGTCAGGCACAACAGGGAGATTCTAAAGTGCCTTATTCATACGGTTGTGTTTTTGGCAAGCATGCATTAGCATTCAGAGGACATGGTGATGGTAAAGAATCAGCTAATAACGGAAACTACTTGGAAATACTGGATTTCTTGGCTGAGTATGACAGCACGTTAAACTGCCATTTGGCTACTCCTACCATGTTCACAGGCACTTCCAGCTAAATCCAAAATGACCTGATACACGTGGTTGCGAATGTAATGACAGATGTCATGAAAACCCCCTTTGATACCATCATGGTTGACGAGACATCAGCAATGTAGCCCAAATGTCTTATGTGTTGCGTTACACTACCGATGGTGGTGTGAAGGAAAGTTTTTTCAAATGTTGAGGATGTAACTGAGGATAAACAGGCAGAAGTGGTTGCCGCTCGAATTATCAGCTTTTTAGAGGAGTGTGAAAGCAAGGCCAAAGTTGTGGCAAAGTGTTACGATGGGGCCGCAGTCATGGCCTCTGGTATAAACGGAGTACAAGCCAAGGTGAAAGAAACCATCCCGCAAGCTCGGTTCATTCATTGCTATGCGCACACTCTTAATCTGGTCATGTCACAAGGTGTTGGTAAACTAAAAGAATGCAAGATTTTTTTCTCATCTTGGTGGCCAAGCAGCGTTTTTATCAAGACTTGTCAAATGAACAAAACTACTGGATGAAATATGCCAGCGAAGACTACCCAGAGTGGCGCCAACAGGATGGAACCTCTCCTCACGCTTAGTTGGCACTATGTATGAGAAAAAGGCTGAACTCATTGAACTCTTTGAATACATAGCGGACCATCACGATGACTTTGATGAAGACACCGTTCACAGCGCAGGTGGATACATGATGCGCCTGACAAGCTTCGAGTTCTGCTTCCTGCTATCCGCGTTCTACTCCATATTTGCATACTCCGACATGTTGTTTGGAATATTGCAGAACAGGGAGTTTGACATGCAGTTCTGCTTGTCCAGGGTAGATTACTTCTGCAACACCACAGAGAGGGAAAAATGAAAATTCGATTCCATCTCCGAGGACACTGTGAGTGAGACCGGAGTTCCAAGGGGGCGCAGGACACATATGCAAGGAGAAGTTTGCGGGCAGTACCACCAGCTACACAGTGCGATCATCGACAACATTGTCACTCAGCTAAGAAACAGGTTCAATGACCATGAAAGGCTTATGTTCCTTGCCCTCCTTGACCCACAAAAGTTCCAATATATAGGGAAACTTTCCAAACTTTCCAAACGCTGCGTTCTCAAGTCTCGACGAAAGCTTTGGCCTTAATTTTGATTTGCCTTGGTTTTAAAAAGAACTCACCGTTATGTACTCAATGTCTGACTTCGAGGGTAAGAGCCCGGCTGATCTGCAACACTTTCTCCAGCAGAAGAGACTAATTGATAGTATGTACCAATTGAATCTGCTTACCTGTCTAGTTTTGACCATTCCAGTGTCCACTACATCAGTAGAAAGAACATTTTCTGCACTAGAAAGGATCAAGACATATTCCAGTATCACCACTGGACAGGCCCGACCCTCAGCCCTGGCTTTGATCTCAATCAAAAAATAACTTATTTCGGTTTTAAAATCAAAAGACAAGCTATATGAACCTGTCATTGCCCATTTCATAAAGAAGGACAGGAGAATGGACTTAGTTTTTAAATGATAATCATAATGATGACTTTTTGTTTTCATCTACAGCTTGCTTTTTGTAGCTATCTCATTCATATCATTTTGAATACAATGTGTAAAATATTATTTCAACGTTAGATCACTGGTTGTGTGGTAGAAACAAAGGTAATGACGTTGCAATTGGACGTGCTGGGTACATGAAATTTCGTCTTGTGGCGCATTTTTTTTTATTGTTGCATGCTGGAGATAGAACATTGAATACAGCAGAACTTTTTTTTTCTCTCTGACAGCATATACTGTCCGTGGTCTTGAAACAATGTGAGTACTTGTGTGGTTGAATTTATTCCGCCACTATTTGAGTGACTGTTTGTTTTAGCAAATGTTTCGTTGAAACGGCGCAACCGTATTTTCTTCTAACGTGGTTCCTGTTATCAATATTTGCAACCGTTGTGTACGTGTGCTGCTTCTGTGAGCCACAGCCGAGGCGTGGCTTAGGACTGTTTGACTCTGTCATCAAAGAATTGCTTCTTCTCAAAAGAAAGGTCTCAAGTCATGCTCTGCATACACAGGCATCCGAGTTCTCTATCTATATGTATGACGTCAGAACTTTTTCCGCACCTGAGGCCCTAGCTCCAATAGTCACGGTTCGCCACTGGTGCGTGCATGTGTATGTGCGTGTTGGACCTCAGAAAACCATGGGTAGATGGAGGTAGATGGAGATTCATACTCCTGCAGTAAAGAGGCATCTCATTACAGATCCACCCGTTTAATCTACCTCCAATAAAACTCCACACAGACGCTAGAAGACCACACTGCACAGGGGGCAAACAGTAGGGAGAGAGGGACAGAGAAGGGGAGGAACTAAGGAGAGGGAGAGGGAGGCAGAGGACAGAGAGAGGGAGAGGGAGAGGGAAGGAGACAGATGAAGGAAAGAGTGGGTAGAGGGAAGGAGGGGACAGAAAGGGAAAGCGAGAGGGGATAGAAAGGGCAGAGAGGGACTGAGAGGGGAAGTGGGATGCATCTTTATACCCCAAGTAGGACCCATCTCAGACACAGGTAATGGCAAAAAGATGTAGAAAGAGAGGAGAGAAGGATAAATGGTGAGAGGGGTGGGGGGATAAATTGGATAGATGATATTGGAAAATGGAGAAAAGATATGGAGGTGATTGATTGGGGATAGGGGGAGGAGATAAACCGCTGTGGAGGATCAGTGTAGAGAAATGGGTGGGAGCAGATAAGAATACGGGCACTGATAAAGAGATAGAGAGAGAGCGAGAGAGTTAGAGCTGCACCCCTACTTAAGGAAGTGAATAGTTATTGGACTTGAAGTAGGTCCATCCTCTGTTATTGTTGCAGACTATGTATTACAGAACAAGAGTATGCCACTCACGCTCTAATAACTGTTCACCTTAGCTGCCCTGTCATCCCAGTAAAAAAAAAGTTTATTCTGCGAGTCAAAACCGCCAGATCTGCCCTGAGAACAGTCTTTGTTTCCACTAATGTAATACAGCAAAGTTGCAGCTCCGGAAGCCATTGTGCCCTTTCCAAACAGCCTATATTTGGTATTGAATTACTTATAAACGTAATACATTTTATTAGTTACAATAAGCGTCCAGTGTTGTTGGATGGTTGATTGGACAGTCGGTGAGGCTGTATTTGTCTGCTATAGTTGAAAACACATTATTTCAGATGCAGCAGGTTTAGCTAGCTAGCATTGCTAACGTTAGCACCAAAGACACAGGCTGAGAGACTAGGATTCCGCAATAATTTGCCTGTAAATTTCATAATATATTTTGTGTTATAACAGGCCTACATTTTGTTTAGACTGTTGTGAAATGCACTCATAACTTATGACATAATAAGCACTATATTTAGACTAAGCTTAGTCTGATAACCAACTAGCTAAGCTAACTACAGGCTAACTATACAGTGCATTGCATCATGGGAGACGAAATTCACCCTTGGAATCGTAGTGTGCAGTAGACGACGGAAATACAGAAGCTTCAAAATGACAAAAACTAGGAACTGTGCAGTATGACTAACAATCACGATAAAACATCAAAACAGTACTAGCAGCATAATAAATCAAATCAAATGTTATTAGTCACATGCGCTGAATACAACGTGTAGTAGACCTTACTTACGAGACCATAACCAACAATGGAGTTAAAAAAAATACGGATAAGAATAAGAAATAAAAGTAACAATTAATTAAAAGCTCTCAAGCTGCTCCACTGCAGCCCCGTCGATGAGAATGGGGGCGTGCCCGGTCCTGTACATTTACGTTTACATTTAAGTCATTTAGCAGACGCTCTTATCCAGAGCGACTTACAAATTAGTCCACAATCATCTCAATCATCTCCTTTTAACTGGTTATAAAGTGTCGGAATTGTCTTTTAAGATACACTACATGATCAAAAGTGTGTGGGCACCTGCTCGTCGAACAACTCATTTCAAAATCATGGGCATTAATATGGAGTTGGTCCCCCCCCCCTTTGCTGATATAACAGCCTACATTCTTCTGGAAAGGCTTTCAACTAGATGTTGGAACATTGCTGGGGGACTTGCTTCCATTCAGCCACAACAGCATTAAGGAGGCAGGGCACTGACGTTGGGCGATTAAGCCTGGCTCTCAGTCGGTGTTCCAATTCATCCCAAAGGTGTTCGATGGGGTTGAGGACAGGGCTCTGTGCAGGCCAGTCAAGTTCTTATACACCGATCGCAAAAAAACTATTCTGTATGGACCTCGCTTTGTGCACATGGGCCTCGCTTTGTGCACATGGGCACTGTCATGCTGAAACAGGAAAGGGCCTTCCCCAAAATGTTGCCACAAAGTTGGAAGCACAGAATCGTCTAGAATGTCATTGTACGCCGTAGCGTTAAGATTTCCCTTCACCGGACCTAAGGGGCCGAAGCCCGAACCATGAAAAACAGCCCCCGACCATTATTGCTCCTGAAAGTCACTGAGCTCTTCAGTAAGGCAATTCTACTGCCACTGTTTGTGTATGGAGATTGCATGGCAGATTTTATACACCTGTCAGCAATGGGTGTGGCTGAAATAGCCGAATCCACTAATTTGAAGGGGTATCCACATACTTTTTATATTAAGTTTGAATAAAAAAATACAAATAAAATATAAAAAACACACCAGCTCTCTCGCTCTCTCTCTCTGTGTAGTCAGCCAGCAGTACTGCCACTCACTGGCTATGGGATTTGTTTATAGGCATTCATAGAGTCTTTAGTGGGTGTTGTTTTTGATGGCAGTGTCTATTAAGGGAGTGGTGTGTGTGTGTGTGTGTGTGTGTGTGTGTGTGTGTGTGTGTGTGTGTGTGTGTGTGTGTGTGTGTGTGTGTGTGTGTGTGTGTGTGTGTGTGTGTGTGTGTGTGAAAGAGAGGTTTACAGCTTATCACAGAGAGAATTACAGGAGAAACAGCAGAGGACAAATTACCATCAGTTCAATCACGCACACACGAACGCAAGCAACCCCACACACGCACACTCACGCACACACGCATGCGCACGCACACACACACACACACACACACACACACACACACACACACACACACACAGGCATTTCTCTGCCCTGCTGGCTGCTCAATCTCCCTCTATTCAACACACACACACACACCAGGGTTGAAATATGGCTAATGTAATTCGTTCCATGATGGGTATCAGAGAGGAAGGATCTCCTAAGAGGCCTGAAAGGCAATCAGACATGCTGACATGCTACAAGCAGTCTCACCAACAGCACACGTTTAAACATTCTTGTGTAAGGGGAATCTGGTTTGATGTTGATGATGATGTGTTTTCCTGTGTGCCAAACACACCAGGTATTGTTGTTATGGGGGAGGCCAGGGGGAGGTGCACATTTTGGAAGTGGCCTGCTCATTCGACGGCAACATGGAGCAGGCCTTTGCCGAGAAGCTGCTTAAATGCCAGCCCCTCGTGGTATGCATGGACAGCCTCTGGTGTAGGTCCAAGATGGTGGCGCTGATATTTGGCAGTCTTGGCCACGTACACAGGCTTACATTGCGTGGCCTCCAGATTGCGGGCCTGATAAAAACTAGGGCAAAGCAATTGGCTAGGTACTGTTCTGTTTCAGCTGCCGTGGGCAGCCCAGCTGTTTGGACAAGGAGGTGCTTTCTGTACGCTCAATCTCCCTCTATTCAACACACACCAGGGGTGAAACATGGCTAATGTAATATGTTCCATGATGGGTATCAGAGAGGAAGAATATTCTAAGAGGGCATTCTGACATGCTGCTATCAGTTTTATTGACCTTTCTCTCGCTCTCTCTGCTTCTGTTCTGTTTCCTCCTCAATCTCATCTGTCTCTCCTCATCCCTACTGTAAAATATCCTTCTTTCCTTCATTCATTCTCTGTCTCTGAGCCTCTGAGTCTCTGAGTCTCTGTGTCTTTCTCTCTCTCTCATCCCCTCTCTGATCCCCCTGGAGGGAGTTCCGGTTATCTTCACGCTCCGTTTCTATGATAACTCCCCGACCAGAAAACTTCCTCTCAGGTTGGAGAGAGCTGCACAGCTTTCGTTTTTCTTTCTTTCCTTTATTTTTCTGGGAAATTGGAGAGGGATTCGTTTCTATATAGCCTTATCGTCCTGAGAGAGACAGAGAGGCTAAACTAACTCAGCACAGCTATTACTGTCTCATACTACTGTTGTGTTTCTCCTGCCCTGTCTCATCCAGGGGGAAGTGTTTCCCCTACATTTACTTTTGTGAGGCAGACCACATAGTCATCGGCTTCAGATGGTCTTCTATACAGATTATTGGTTTTGGTAGCACTGTATGCTGATTCAAGGCCCTGTCATCACCATATCTAGGAATACAAGTAGGAAACCCTGAGAGAATTACAACAGCCATTCTAGTGAATAAATGCTACATGGAAGCTGACGTTGAGCTTCCTAATGAAAATTCTGAGAGCCACTGACATCAGGCAGGTAAATCGACTCATTAGCCCCTAGCAAGAGGAATAAGGCAAAAAAGGAAACAGTGAATATTTCTACACAGCAAGCAGGGTGAAATGAAGTGGACACAAAGCTTATTGTGGTCTAGACTGGGAGATGGAGAGAGAGTCTACTGTAGCAGAAATGACTGAAGGTGGCAGGGCTATCTGGGTCCTAGGAAATTATTTTTTCCCAAGTAACACTGGTACACAGTACACTGACACAGTCATAATAGGACAGTCCTAGTGCCGATTACTCAATATAGTTGATGTTAATGTGCTTATTTGCCTGTCTGATGTTTGCTTATGTAATTAATGGGTTGCTGAGTTTCTGAAATTTCTCCTTCAGAACCCACACACGTGCACAACGCAACACACTGTTGTAGAAATTCTTATACAGGGACAGTGAAAGTCAATCTTAAATAAATCATTGTTTATTACCAGTCAACTGGAGAGGTTCCAACAAACTTGATGCATCATAGTGAACGTCTGTCAGGAGCTCTAACGGGGCAGTCCTGTCAGTTCCCTTACATACTGGTTACAGACACGTTACATAGGCATAGTTCATAGGGTTGGTTCTGGCATGTGTCTGGCACCGTCTCCTATCGTAACTTATAGAACATATTCTGGGCATTCTGCCAGATGGTCCTAAGGAGAAGGTCATGTGTCCCCCCCCCCCTCATATCTCTACCTGGCACAGGCAGGAAGCAAGGATTGTTTAATACACTAAAGACAAGATTAACATTTTCAATACTTTTTCTTCATAACATGAAATTTCACAACACACACAAGCACAAGTACACACATTCATGCTCGCACACACAAACACACACACACACACACACACACACACACACACACACACACACACACACACACACACACACACACACACACACACACACACACACACACAATCCAAACCCACGTTACATCTGGAATCCAAGATGGCAGCGCAGTAGGAGGTATATATCGGTCTTTGTCTTATCCCATGTCTTATCCCTTGCAAATAGCTGGTCTTTTTTCATATATATCTTAATCTCACATCTATCTACGAACTAAATATATTTGCCTGCAATCCGCCTCACCCATTGTGGTACGGATCTGCTATTTTTATTCCTTATAACTGGAACTTCCATCAGGAGCTAGCCAGCTAACTAGCTACTAGTCTTTCTTAGCCAAGGCCAGCTGTCCTCACCTTTTTCCCCTGGAATCAGCCAGCCTTAGCTTGGACAATCACCTGCCAGTCTGCACACCGCGATATCAACCCAGAGCATATCGGACTGCTTCTCTCTACCATATCACCGGATTCCTGCCGCTCTGGATCATTACACTGGATCATTACTCCTAGCTAGCTGTAGCTACCTAGCTAGCTGCAAACGTGTGGCTACTGTTAGCTAACGCCTCTGTCCCGAAGCAAGCACCAGCTAGCCTCGAGCTAGGCCCATATACCAACTAATTCTAGGGCTACAATACCTCCTTTGCCAATTGGCCTGGACCCTTTATTGTCAACACGGAGCCCTGCCGATCCATCACGACTGGACTGCCGACATGATTGCCCGATGTGGTCTCAACAGGCTATTCTGTTACGATATCACCTCAGAACCATCTACTAGCCCCGGCCCGTTAGCTTTTTCTGAATAATGTGTTCACTGCTCGCCCAGCGTGGTACTGAATACCGTACAGCACCCTGATTCAACAATTGCTACTCTTTTGACCCTATGATCACTCGGCTACACAGCTGATGCCCCCTGGACTGTTTCAATAACACGGTACCTCATTTTGTTTACCTGTCGGCCCCAGCCTCGAACTCAGGTCCTGTATGTATCTAACTGACCCGCTCTGCCCTTTCTTCGTCATTTACCCGTTGTTGTCTTAGCTCTCCTGATCAACACCTGTGATTGCTTTATGCCTCTTTCTAATGTCAATATTACTTGTCTACTGCTGTCTTGGCTAGTTTTTATTGCTTTATTTCACTCAGTCCCACTCAAAATGCCTTAGCTCTTTTGTCACACCCCACACTCATGCGGAGACCTCACCTACGTTAATTGATGCCTCCAGAGACAAAACCTCTCTCATCATCACACAACGCATATGTTTACCTCTACTGTACTCACATCCTACCATACCTTTGTCTGTACATTATGCATTGAATCTATTCTACCACACCCAGAAATCTTCTACTTTTATTCTCTGTCCCCAACGCACTAGACGACCAGTTCTTTTAGCCTTTAGCATTTAGCCGTACCCTTATCCTACTCCTCCTCTGTTCCTCTGGTAATGTAGAGGTTAACCCAGGCCCTGTAGCCCCCAGTTCCACTCCTATTCCCCAGGCGCTATCATTTGTTGATTTCTGTAACCGTAAAAGCCTTGGTTTCATGCATGTTAACATCAGAAGCCTCCTCCCTAAGTTTTTTTTTCACCGCTTTAGCACACTCAGCCAACCCTGATGTCCTAGCCGTGTCTGAATCCTGGCTTAGGAAGGCCACCAAAAATTCTGATATTTCCATCCCCATCTATAACATTTTCCTCCAAGATAGAACTGCCAAAGGGAGTGGAGTTGCGATCTACTGCAGAGACAGCCTGCAGAGTTCTGTCATGCTATCCAGGTCTGTGCCCAAACAGTTCAAGCTTCTACTTTTAAAAATCCACCTTTCCAGAAATAAGTCTCCCACTGTTGCCGCAGGTTACAGACCCCAGCTGCAACCTGGACAACATATGTGAATTAATTGCCCCCCATTTATCTTCAGAGTTTGTATTGTTAGGTGACCTAAACTGGGATATGCTTAACACCCCGACCGTCCTACAATCTAAGCTAGATGCCCTCAATCTCACCCAAATAATCATGGAACCTACCAGGTACAACCCCAAATCTGTAAACTCGGGCACCCTCATAGAAATCATCCTGACCAACCTGGCCTCTAAATACACCTCTGCTGTCTTCAACCAGAATTTCAGGGATCACTGCCTCATTGCCTGCGTCCGTAATGGGTATGCGGTCAAACGACCACCCCTCATCACTGTCAAACGCTCCCTAAAACACTTCAGCGAGCAGGCCTTTCTAATCAACCTGGCCTGGGTATCCTGGAAAGATACTGACCTCATTCCATCATCTTTAAAAGTGCTTTCCTCACCATCTTAAATAAACATGCCCCATTCAAAAAATGTAGAATCAGGAACAGATATAGCCCTTGGTTCTCTCCAGACCTGACTGCCCTTGACCAGCACAAAAGCATCCTGTGGCGTACTGCATTAGCATCAAATAACCCCTGCGATATGCAACTTTTCAGGGAAGTTAGGAACCAATATACACAGACAGTTATAAAAGCAAAGGCTAGCTTTTTCAAACAGAAATTTGCATCCTGTAGCACAAACTCAAAAAAGTTCTGGGACACTATAAAGTCCATGGAGAATAAGAGCACCTCCTCCCAGCTGCCCACTGCACTGAGGCTAGGAAACACTGTCACCACTGATAACTCTACGATAATCAAGAATTTCAAAAAGCTTTTTTCTACAGCTGGCTATGCTTTCCACCAGGCTACCCCTACCCTGGTCAACAGCTCTGCACCCCCCACAGGAACGTGCCCGATGTCATAACCGGCATCGATAAAAGGCAATACTGTGCAGCCATATTCATCGACCTGTCCAAGGCTTTCGACTCTGTCAATCTTATTGGCAGACTCAACAGCCTTGGTTTCTCAAATGACTGCCTCGCCTGGTTCACCAACTACTTCTCAGACAGAGTTCAGTGTGTCAAATCGGAGGGCCTGTTGTCCGGACCTCTGGCAGTCTCTATGGGGTTCCACAGGGTTCAATTCTCGGGCCGAGTCTTTTCTCTGTGACATCAATGATGTCGCTCTTGCGGCTGGTGATTCTCTGATCCACCTCTATGCAGACGACACCATTCTGTATACTTCTGGCCCTTCTTTGGACACTGTGTTAACTAACCTCCAGACGAGCTTCAATGCCATACAACTCTCCTTCCGTGGCCTCCAACTGCTCTTCAATGCAAGTAAAACTAAATGCATGCTCTTCAACCAATCGCTGCCCTCACCTGCCCGCTCACCTAGCATCACTACTCTGGACGGTTCTGACTTAAAATATGTGGACAACTACAAATACCTAGGTGTCTGGTTAGACTGTAAACTCTCCTTCCAGACTCATATTAAGCATCTCCAATCCAAAATTAAATCTAGAATTGGCTTCCTATTTCGCAACAAAGCATCCTTCACTCATGCTGCCAAACATACCCTCGTAATACTGACTATCCTACCAATCCTTGACTTCGGCGATGTCATTTACAAAATAGCCTCCAACACTCTACTCAGCAAATTGGATGCAGTCTATCACAGTGCCATCTGTTTCGTCACCAAAGCCCCATATACTACCCTCCACTGTGACCTGTATGCTCTCGTTGGCTGGCCCTTGCTTCATATTTGGGTCCCGTGTGGCTCAGTTGGTAGAGCATGGTGTTTGCAACACCAGGGTTGTGGGTTTGATTCCCACATGGGACCAGTACGGGAAAAAAAAATGTACGAAATCTATGCATTCACTACTGTAAGTCGCTCTGGATAAGAGCGTCTGCTAAAATGTAAATGTAAAATATTTGTTGCCAAACCCACTGGCTCCAGGTCATCTATAAGTCTTTGCTAGGTAAAGCTCTGCCTTATCTCAGCTCACTGGTCACCATAGCAGCACCCACCGGTAGCATGCGCTCCAGCAGGTATATTTTACTGGTCAAAGCCAATTCCTTCTTTGGCCGCCTTTCCTTCCAGTTCTCTGCGGCCAATGGCTGGAATGAATTGCAAAAATCACTGAAGCTGGAGACTCATATCTCCCTCAATAACTTTAAGCATTAGCTGTCAGAGCAGCTTACAGATCATTGCACCTGTACATAGCCCATCTGTAAATAGCCCATCCAACTACCTCATCCCCATATTGTTATTTATTTATTTATTTGCTCCTTTGCACCCCAGAATCTATTCTTGCACATTCATCTTCTGCACATCTATCACTCCAGTGTTTATTTGCTAAATTGTAATTATTTTGCCACTACGGCCTATTTATTGCCTTACCTCCCTAATCTTACTTCATTTGCACACACTGTATATAGACTTTTCTATTGTGTTATTGACTGTATGTTTGTTTATTCCATGTGTAACTCTGTGTTGTTGTTTGTGTCGCACTGCTTTGCTTTATCTTGGCCAGGTCGCAGTTGTAAATGAGAACTTGTTCTCAACTGGCCTACCTGGTTAAATAAAGGTGAAATAAAATATGAATAGTGAGATAACACAGCTCAATAGTGCTTTCTCTTGTTTAAATAATCTCTGCTGTAATGATACTCAAGCCCAGATATCTGTGATATTATGACCTTCTGTTGTGCCTTTTACCGTATATGATTAGTATGTGTGAATGAAATGAGCTAACGAACCAAACCATCACCAATTCCACAGATGTAGGAGCTTAATTTGATCACCCTGTTGCAGGAGAACATATAAAATGTGTAGCGTCTTTGAGGTTTAAAAAGGCTTCCGATGTTTGAATTTGCCACTTTAAAATTTCAGACTCCCTTACAAAAAATGTATCAACCCCCACAAAAATGTCCATTAATTACAAACCTATATAATAATTCACATTTCCTGTTGCTGCAGGATTATATTCCTGCTGTAGCAAACTGGCTCAAATGAAGATCCTACATAAGTACGGTATGTAGATGTAGAAGTGATAATGGGGACACTAGAGGATAGACACCAGAGGATATGTTCACACACACACACACACACACACACACACGCACAATAATAATAATACGCACGCAGACACGCACGCACAAACACTAATCAGCCTAATTGGTGTCACAATTTTGCCCCAGCTAACACACCTGACTCCAATAATCACCTAATCATGATCTTCAGTTTAGAATGCAATTTGATTAATCAGCTGTGTTTGCTAGGGATGGATAAAAAGTGTTACACCAATCAGGCCCTCGAGGACTGGAGTTGCCCACCCCTGCTCTAGACCATAGCCCTCAATATATCAATAGGATACGTGATAATTAACACTATTCCAACCCAGAATCCATCACTAGCCAAGTGACAGAGACTCTAAAAGTTGTCAGAGCCTCAGAGGAAAAAAAATACATTTGTCAAACCTTCCTTCAACTCTTACCACCACCATTGGGAGCACTAACCTAATGTTCTAACAGTGAACTGCACCTTATTTAGATCATAACAGAAAGGTACAGTAGCTTCAACTCGCATCTGATGAAATGGCTGAATTAGTGATGAGCCGGGCAAGGTGGACTATGGATGACTCATAGCATCTGAAATGCACTCATAATAGTTTGAATTGAATCTAGCCGATGTGCTTGTCCAAGCATGGAGCTAGATGCATCATAGCAACAGACTGAGCTTCTGTTTGTATAATAACAGAAATGTACTGTAGCGTTAACCTCGTCCCCAGGTTAATGGCTTTAGTGGGAGTGACCATATCATTTTATTGGAGTGACCTACTGAGTAAAGTATTTGTCATCATTTCATTTTAGTGAATGCATTCCCTGGGCAGCATCTTCCCATGAATCTCTGCGTGTTACCTAGCAACAACAAAAATAATTACGATTTGTCGGATTGAATGTGTCCTTCGCTATGCAAATAAGCGTTTAAAACATGTTTTTCATCCAGGCTCTCACATTTTCCACCTGTAGAAAATGATGCGGCAGCTTACTCTCGCATGACTGCGTGATCTACAATGGCAGTCCATAGGCAGAAAATGGGAGATCCTGGATAAAAACGTGTTTTAAACGCTTATTTGATAGCGAAGCACAAATTCAACCCGACAAATCATAAGTATTGTTCCTAGAGATATTGGATATACCTCTGTTGACTGGAAACGTTATTTTGGAGATACCGAATAGTTTCGATTTGGTTGATCAAGGACACCAGTCTACAGAAGTTTCAACAACGAGCCATCTGTCTGTAAAAAATGGCTTGTTGTGGGATGAAGCAATGACTGACCCAGCCACTTCATATAAAACTTTAAGAGAATGTAAGCAGCTAGTGCAACACTAAATGCAATGTTCCTTCAATAACCTAGCTAGCTAGTTAGGTAGTTACAGTAGTAACATCATTTTATCACAATTAACAAGTTTTAATGAAGCAGCAATTGCCTGTTCTGCGCCGAGTCATTGCAGTATCGAGACAGCTCAGCTGCTGCTGCTGAACGTAAGAGGTGCCCTAGACACGTGGGGGTAGGTGTTGTGGGAGGTGATTGGTTGGTAGATTAAGCCAATTAAGCAATTGAGTAATGTGCCTTGTATCCTAGCCTTAGCGGGGTCATCAACAACCTTGATGTTCTGGTTTTCAGGGGAAATGGAAGAGAGCGACTTTGGCGTGACTTCCGCTTTCGGACGTTAACAAGGCGACACTCCATCTTAACTCCTCCACATTTAGTGGATTGGTTGAACAGTGCAGAAGAGAACCTCCCCCAACATTTAAAAAAAAAACATTATCGTCAAGACCAGAATGTGGGGGATCTAGATTCAGGCGTTTCTTTTATGCCTGCTACGTTAGGTTGTATCCTAACGAAGGTCAAGTTTGTGTTCCAAAAGACCTTCCGCGCATTTAGGCGAAGTGTCTGGGAACGAGATTATCGTAGCATTGACTGATGTGTACACACACACAAACACGTACGTAGCTAAGCTTTTTATTAGAGTGTGCTAGCAAGGAGAACAAAAGATACAGAGCTCAGAAATTAGATTGATTATACAGTAAGTGTGGAATGAAATGGCATGCATTAACATAAACCATCAATCAGTTTAACCGAACATGTTTAGGGGTAATGATTTTCAGAATGATTGATTTCAGACTAGTTCAATGGAACGGTCAATAAAGTTAAAATAGATTGTAACTAAAAGAGTAATTTCATACTTGACTGAACACACAGGAGCAAACACACACACATGCGCACACGCACGCACGCACGCACGCACACCTGAGGGAATCAAAAGCGGAGACAGCCGGTCCCTCCAAAAAACAAAATGGTAGCACACACTGGTTTTCAGGTGTCTCTCTCCTCCTCTTTCTCCCTATCATTCCCTCTCTATCTCGCTGAACTGAATATAACCATGCGCCCAATCACACACTCACTACTTATTTATACTGAGCTGTGTTTGTTCTGTAGACCTGTTGAAAAGCAGAGTGATATATTGTTCCACCTCTGCAACCCCCAATTACCTTAATCTTTTTACTCCAGTAATCCCAGCAGGGGAACCTTTTTGATGTGACACGCTTCAACAAACATCAAAGTTGGTGTCTTGATGCTGTGGGCACTGTGGGCTGGGCTGTATGTGCCTATGTATGCCCATCAGAGCAGGACTAGTGGATTATTCTGGGATAGGAGGAGAAAGGGCCTAATAAAGGAGTTGGATGTGATGGTCGGATGCGATGAGCAGACAAATCTGTGAGCAAATATGAGCAGATTCAATGGAGGTGAAGTGTGGGAGAGAGTGTGTATGTGTGTTTACTGAATGTCTGTGTGCATACAACTTTAACAGCCTGCATAGGCTTATAGCATCAGAGAGTAAGGGTTGGATGAGGGCGTTCTTCCTCCTCTTTGTGCTAAGGCTTGCACTGACATGAACCTCAGTCATAACTACACTACATAACGACAGCAGCTTCACCAGAACACAAAAAAGCACTCAAGGACAAGACTCCTTTTGCATTTCCAACAACACAAACACAAAACCATCGGAACTTTCCACTCATTTTCCCTTCACTCCTGTAATTCAAGGCCTTTCTCAAAGGTCAGTGTCTCAATGTGTGTGTGTGTGTGTGTGTGTGTGTCTCTGTTGTCATGTCTTTAGTATCATTAAAGGTGAAGACTGTTATTTTATCAAATCAATTCTCTGTAATTATTATTACGTGATTAAACTAATCATGTAAATGTAATTAACTAGGAAGTCGGGGCACCACGGAAAATGTTCAGATTCCAAAGTTATAATTTTCCGAATAAAACTCTTCAGGTATTTTAATATCTGATCAATTAGTCTTCTATTAATGAAATATTACTATTACGTCAGTCTCATCTGAACATCATAAATTGTTGGTTATCTGCACAAACCCAGCCTTTACTATAAATCATCCATACACCAATTGGCTAAATTATCTATTTACTAACTAATTAAACAATTACAGAATATACAATACATAATATCATTATACCGTCCCTAGTGGACTAAACAAAAACAGTTTGGTTATAACACCATAGATTCAGAGAAGAGAAGGGGTTTTGGAAGGAAGACTAAGGAACATGGATCTCTATGGGAAGCTATTCTCACATAAATACATATACCATTAACCATCTCTCATTCGGAAAAGCAATGCATTGTATTTACGTGAAGCTGGTGATGTGAGGCTCTGGTTTGCCCTGTCCTTTGTGGAATCTTCCAGGTCGTCGTGAGGTCACGTGGTCTGAGAGGTTCATCTCACTCCGGAGAATCGTCCACGTCGGTCAGTGTTCTCATACTAGATTTGCTACCTTTCCAGCTGCAGTCTGTTAGGCTGTCATCTAGGACTCACTTCTTCTTGAGTGATCAATAGTTCAGAGTTCATACCATTACCCTGGGAGGATTTCTGCAAGCTGCTAGCCGCTCCAAGGATGGGCAGCGGAGATACGGTTGGTGACTGCCATTGATGTCCCCCTCTGGTGGTTTACCCTCGGAGGATTTCTGCAAGCCACCACAAGAATGGCCAGGGGATGTCCTGGTTGGAGATTGTCGTTGCTGTCCCCCTCTGGTTGTTTACCCTGGAAGGATTTCTGCAAGCTTCTGGCCGCTCCAAGGATGGGCCGGGGATGTCCGGGTTGGGCATCGCCGTTCAGGACCTGTCGTCTGGTCGTCCAGGCTGGTAGATCTGGGCAGTAACTTAGGCAGATTTTAGCAACGCACACACACTCTCGAAATACATAATTACATTTCTTTCCAAAACGAGCGGCGTTGTGGCACTAAGTGATGGCTGTATGGGGACTTTGTTCATGGCTCTATCACTTCCTAAGTCTCAAGGGAACTGAACCGAAAAGGAATGAAAGCATAAACAAAAGATATACAAAATATAGTTATCACACCTTAATCCACTCTTTGGAATGTATTCTAAATACGTCCATGGTCTTGGCTAAATGACTTTATAATGGCATTGTCTTGAAACGACCCAAGCTGCTTGCTATGACTAGGTACAGCAGCTAACTAGCTAGTTAACTGTCAGGTTTGTCTGTCAGGCTAGCTAAATGTGTGCTGCGCTCATGAAACGTCAAGCTGCCACTTTCACTACCTAACGTTAGCCATACAGACAACCAGCTAACTAGCCATGGAATAGAGATTAGAGTAATTTGTGTTTATCTGTTGGCCTTGTTAGCTAGTAACAGATATTCATAGGCTATATGTTGCCTCATCTTCCTATTATTTGACAGCTTGCTTAGCTGTCGTGTTATGGTAGAAGCCCATGCAGTGGAGCTGAAATTATATTGAGTTGCAGTGATATTTGTTTACATAGCCAGCTAACAAGTTGTTTGTTTTGTCGTGTTTCTACCGGTGCTATTAATTTGAAAACTGTCCTAGTTTCGGAACTAATCAGCTGACATTATCTAACTCTGTAGGTGTCTGTGAGGCAAGAAAACGCTGTCACTTGATCATCCCTCTACAAAGACAACCAGCTTCTGACCATAGGTCTTGAAGTGTGTGTACAATATAGTCTTTACGGTTATAATTCAATCCTGCTGTTCATCTATGAACATATTTATGAATGTCTTTTTGGGTGCTCATTCCTGTCTGATTATCCATCAGTCTGACAAACATACATGCACACAATGAACTGAGAAACCAATCTGGCCATTTTGATTGATGATTGATTGATGGAATGAAAGTGCTGTCTAGCGTTATGATGATACTATATACGTGGTTGTGTGTAATGGGATTTGATTGAATGTGTTGTATAGCATCATGATTTAGTCGAGTTTATTAGGATTCCCATCAGCTATTGCACATGCAGCAGCCACTCTTCCTGGGTTATCACATGATTATAGTGTGTGTGTGTGTGTGTGTGTGTGTGTGTGTGTTTAATGGGAGACGTGTTGTAACTGTAACACACAATTTACTTTGGAAACCCCTAAGAGGTGATTATTAGAGAGTATGTGTATGACTGAGAAAACTAAAGAGAGGAAGGTAGAGAGAAAGAGTGTGTGTGTGAGTGAAAGAGACAGAGAGAGAGAGAGAGAGAGAGAGATTATGATCCTGACCACAATTGTATCCTATCTCCCCCTTTGTTACTCTTTTCCTCTAGGTCAGTGAATGCGGGGGAAGTGATGTGGAGAGTACAGGCTCAGCAAAAGAAGGCAGGAAGGAAGAGTTAGAGATGATTGGAAAGATAGAGATGTGGCGTGAGGAGGGAGGAGTGGAGCGAGAGGAGAGTGGAGGGAGAGAGGAAGAGGAGAGTGAAGAGGATGGAAAGGAGAGTGGAGGGAGAGGAACATGGAGAGGAAGAGGAACATGGAGAGGAAGAGGAACATAGAGAGAGAGAGAGAGAGAGAGAGATTATGATCCTGACCACAATTGTATCCTATCTCCCCCTTTGTTACTCTTTTCCTCTAGGTCAGTGAATGCGGGGGAAGTGATGTGGAGAGTACAGGCTCAGCAAAAGAAGGCAGGAAGGAAGAGTTAGAGATGATTGGAAAGATAGAGATGTGGCGTGAGGAGGGAGGAGTGGAGCGAGAGGAGAGTGGAGGGAGAGAGGAAGAGGAGAGTGAAGAGGATGGAAAGGAGAGTGGAGGGAGAGGAACATGGAGAGGAAGAGGAACATGGAGAGGAAGAGGAACATGGAGAGGGAGAGGAGGAGGGAGAGGAATAGGGAGTGCACACCAAAGAGGGGAGCCTACATTTCCACTCGAATGCATCTGCCCCAAGACTCACCATTCATCTTTGTATCACACAGCTTACTTTGTGCAATTTGTTGGTCTCATTTGTTGAATTTGGATCTGAAAAGTGCATGTACATACATAGCTGCTCAAAGCGGTTGCGTGGCATATTGCTACCTATGTACACTACATGACCAAAAGTATGTTGACACCTGCTCATCGAACATCTCATTCCAAAATCATGGGCGTTAAAATGGAGTTGGTCCCCCTTTTGCTGCTATAACAGCCTCCAATCTTCCAGGAAGGCTTTCCACTAGATGTTGGACATTAGTGAGGTTGGGCACTGATCTTGGGCGATTAGGCCTGGCTTGCAGTCTGCGAGCCAGGCCCAAAGGTGTTCAACAGAGTTGAGGTCAGGGCTCTGGCAGGCCAGTCAAGTTCTTCCACACCGATCTCCACAAACAATTTCTGATTGACCTCACTTTGTGCACTGTGGCATTGTCATCCTGAAACAGGAAAGGGCCTTCCTCAAACTGTTGCCAGCACAGAAACGTCTAGAATGTCATTGTATGCTGTAGCATTAAGATTTCCATTCACTGGCCTGAACCATGAAAAAATGTCCCAGACCATTATTCCTGATCTTCCAAACTTTACAGTTGGCACTATGCAGTGGGGCAGGTAGCGTTCTCCTGGCATCCGCTAAAGCCAGATTTGTCCGTCGACCTGTCAGATGGTAAAGCGTGATTCATCATTCCTGAGAATGCATTTCCACTGCTCCAGAGTCCAATGGCGACGAGCTTTATGCCACTCCAGCCAACGTTTGGCATTGCGCATGGTGATCTCAAGCTTGTGTGCAGCTGCTCGGGCATGGAAACCCATTTCATGAAGCTCCCGACGAACAGTTCTTGTGCTGACATTTCTTCCAGAGGCAGTTTGGTACTCGGTAGTGAGTGTTGCAACTGAGGACAGACAATTTATCTATGTGCTATAGCACTCGGTCCAGTTTTACGAGCTTGTGCGGCCTACCATTTTGCGTCTGAGCCGTTGTTGCTTCTAGACGTTTCCACTTCACAATAACAGCACATACAGTTGACCGGGGCAGCTCTAGCAGGGCAGACATTTGAAGAACTGACTTGTTGGAAAGGTGACATCCTATAACAGTGCGATGTTGAAAGTCACTGAGCTCTTCCGTAAGGCTGTTCTACTGCCAATATTTGTCTATGGAAATTGCATGGCTGTGTGAAGGGGTGTCCACATACTTTGTATTACAGTGTATGTACAGTGCCTTGCAAAAGTATTCATCCCCCTTGGCGTGTTTCCTATTTTGTTGCATTGCAACCTGGAATTTAAATTGATTTTTATTTGGATTTCATGTAATGGACATACACAAAATAGTCCAAATTGGTGAAGTGAAATGAAAAAAATTCTAAATGGAAAAGTGGTGCGTGCATATGTATTCATCCCCTTTGCTATGAAGCCCCTAAATAAGATCTGGTGCAACCAATTACCTTCAGAAGTCACACAATAAGCTAAATAAAGTCCACCTGTGTGCAATCTAAGTGTCACATGATCTGTCACATGATCTCAGTATATATACACCTGTTCTGAAAGGCCCCAGAGTCTGCAACATCACTAAGCAAGGGGCACCACCAAGCAAGCAGCACCATGAAGACCAAGGAGCTCTTCAAACAGGTCAGGGACAAAGTTGTGGAGAAGTACAGATCAGGGTTGGGTTATAAAAGAATATCGGAACCTTTGAACATCCCACGGAGCACCATTGAATCCATTATTAAAAAATTGAATGAACATGGCACCACAACAAACCTGCCAAGATAGGGCTGCCCACCAAAACTCACGGACCAGGCAAGGAGGGCACTAATCAGAGAGGCAACAAAGAGACCAAAGATAACCTGGAAGGAGCTGCAAAGCTCCACAGCAGAGATTGGAGTATCTGTCCATAGGACCACTTTAAGCCGTACACTCCACAGAGCTGGGCTTTACGGAAGAGTGGCCAGAAAAAGCCATTGCTTAAAGAAAAAAAGGCATGTGGGAGACTCCCCAAACATTTGGAAGAAGGTACTCTGGTCAGATGAGACTAAAATGTAGCTTTTTGGCCATCAAGGAAAACGCTATGTCTGCCACAAACCCAACAGCTCTCATCACCCCGAGAATACCATCCCCACAGCATCACGCTGTGGGGATGTTTTTCATCAGCAGGAACTGGGAAACTGGTCAGAATTGATGGAATGATGGATGGCGCTAAATACAGGGAAATTCTTGAGGGAAACCCGTTTCAGTATTCCAGAGATTTGAGACTGGGACGGAGGTTCACCTTCCAGCGAGACAATGACCCTAAGCATACTGCTAAAGCAACACTCGAGTGGTTTAAGAGGAAATATTTTAATGTCTTGGAATGGCCTATTCAAAGCCCAGACCTCATTCCGATTGAGAATCTGTGGTAAGATAACTGTACACCAGCGGAACGCATCCAACTTGAAGGAGCTGGAGCAGTTTTGCCTTGAAGAATGGGCAAAAATCCCAGTGGCTAGATGTGCCAAGTTATACAGACATACCCCAAGAGACTTGCAGCTGTAATTGCTGCAAAAGGTGGCTCTTCAATGTATTGACTTTGGGGAGGTGAATAGTTGAAGTTCAAGTTTTCTTGTCTTATTTCTTGTTAGTTTCACAATAAAATATATTTTGCATCCTCGAAGTGGTAGGCATGTTGTGTAAATCAAATGATACAAACCCCCCAAAAAATCAATTTTAATTTCAGGTTGTAAGGCAACAAAATAGGAAAAATGCCAATGGGGTGAATACTTTCGCAAGTCACTGTATAGTATAGAAGGAGTATTTCTGTCTGTAATAAAGCACTTTTGTGAGGAAAAGTTCATTCTGATTGGCTGGGCCTGGCTCACCAGTGGTTGCTGCACCCCTGCCCAGTCATTGCTGCACCCCTGCCCAGTCATGTGAAATCCATACATTAGGGCCTAATGAATTTATTTCAATGGACTGATTTCCTTATATGAATTGTAACTCAGTAAAATCTTTGAAATTGTTGCATGCTGCATATATATTTTTGTCCACATACTTTTATATATAGTATGTATAGTACCCTGAGGGTGGTGTCATGACTCTCCTGTGAGGATCCGAAGGATCAGGTTACAGTGAGTCTGCTCTACAGCGCCCTCTCTCTCACGCAGAGGGGGAGAGGGATGGAGTTGGACAGTTATATGACTGCCTTTGGACTCTGCAGGATTGAGGGGGAAAAACCCTTTTGTAACAAAGACATTCTTCCCGCCAAAACTCCATCATCCAAAAGTGGAGAGTGAAACAATATTTCTAATATAAGGAATGTTGGAAATGGTGGGGGGGACTTAAAGAACACTCATATCGAATACGTTACTAATTTTTGATGTAACTAAGGACAGTAGAACAACATAACTGTATCTCTGAATGTATATATTTCCCAGTTATCAGATTTATATCTAAATGTTGTGGAATGTATATGATTAAATATGAAACTATTTGTGAGAAGATTAAATGTGATCTTAGCCTTCTAAATGAGAAAATGGTTTTTCATATAAAGTTTATCCAGTCAGTAACCATGCCCATGTGAGCACAGACATTATGGAAAATGTAATGGAACCGCCCTTTTTCCAGAGTGTATAAAATGACCGTGATGAAATTCACATCAGAACAATACATTGCCGGGTTGCTACTGGCATGTTAAATGGTTCTAGCTGTACCGTGAATAATCAACCATTGGGACCAGTACACGGACTGTAAGCCGGACATGTAAAATGGTTAGACTTTACATTAGATCAGCGTGACCGACAGCGTGAGCTGAAAGGTACGGAATGGCTAGAAACTCTGAAACTTTCAAAAAGAAGAAAGTCTCTATCAGACCAAACAGGCGGACGGTGTTGAACCAGATGTCACGAATGGTTACCAGACCAGTATATGTGCAGCGCGAGCTAAATCTGTCATAAATGGTCAGGAACTCTCAACGAGTGTAGAAGATAAAGACTACACATTCACAGTCTGCAGCTGTATATGTAAAATAGTCTAGGAAATTCGACAGAAGATGAGAAAATAAGAACATTTCCCTATCGAACAACCATTGGTCCGTCTGGAAGACCATTTCTAACAGACATGCCGAGACAACCTACTACAACTACAAAGGACATGGTGACCTCTGGTGGACAACCAGAGACTTACACAACCAGAGACTTCTGATGAATTACTCTCCATAGATGGACCGGTTGATTTCAACAGAGAGACGACAAGGACATACAAGCGTAAATATGTGTTGCATTTCTAAATCCGAATGAGTGGTTGTTGGGGTGCTAAATATCCATATTTACGATGAGGGTATTATTCAACAGTATGTACGATAGTTGAATTCCTTTGTCTCTTCTTCTCCCGCCCTTTCTCCCCCCTCTTTCATTGTGTAACAAGCCATCATATCGGGTTAGTCACTTAGGGAATTTTCATTGCATCATGTTAGTAACCAATATATAATATATCTGATGTGTGTGTTTATGTATTTCTGTGTGATTATTTAGTTGGTTAGTAAATAAATAATTAAGCTAATTTGTAGATCGCTGATTCATCATTTATGCTAGGGTTCGTGCAGATATCCAAGAATTTTGTGACATTCAGAATGGGATTGATAAGGTAACAATTAGCAAATGATTGATGGACGATGGCTATGATAGAGATATTCTGATCTATTCTTGAGTTAATTCGGGAAATGGCAACTCATTAAACAAAATTGTCCCGTGGTGCCCCAGATTACTACTTAATTAATTGTTATATGATTCATTTAATCGCATAATAATTAAATGTGGTATGTAATTATTCAATGAATAGCCATCATCGCATTAATGGTAGTCACGACACGACAGTGGTGTCAGTAGACCAGTGTGGGGGACCATGCAAAGGCCCCTTCCAGAAACGACAGGTACTGGTCCCTGAAGGCATTCAAAATGCAGCTTGTGCATTCACTTTGTAATGGCTACAGTGGAAGGAAACAGGGTGCCAATTGTGTGGCACCATGGAGTGTGGACCCGAGCTGTTACTCATCATTTGAAAGCAGGCCACTCCCCGGTGAAGTTTGAAGGACGCACAAGAGGGTGTGTGGCGTGCATCCAGAGTGAATGCAGGGCTAAGACTGGGAAATGTGTAAAAACCTCCTTTGGGTGTTCTATGTTTTCTGTGCCACTTTGCAGGATGGAAGTACCATGACAGTGTGAAATACCATGACAGTGTGAAGTACCATGACAGTGTGAAATATACATTAGTCCTACAAATCTAGGCTTTTTCTCTGAACAGTAGTTGTGTTTTGCATATTTTCTAATACTTGTTGCATTCACTGAATCGTTGCTAGGCTATTAATTCTATATTTTGTTTCAAACCCGGTCTGTACTAAATCTTATTGAGAGAGGTTATCTACATTTTGAAAGTCTATGAATAATTGATTGCATTTTTACATTGTAACAGAAGTAAGATACACTGTCATTCAAATAGCCTACTTTGTGTGGGTTTTGAAATACTTCCTAAGTATTGTCTTCTGGTCACATTTTGGATAATATATTATACTTGGTACTTTTTGAGTCAGTAATTTAGTCAAATTTACTACAATTTACAGTGCCTTCAGAAAGTATTCATACCCCTTGATTTCTTCCACGTTTTGTTGTGTTACAGCCTGAATTGAGAATGAAATAAATGTTTTTTCCCTCGCTCATCTACACACAATACCCCATCATGACAAAGTGAAAACATGTTAGAAATTGTAAAAAAACGTATTGAAAATGAAAAAACGAAATATCTAATTTACATAAGTATTCACACCCCTGAGAATTGTAATGTATTTACTTTCAAAGCTCTTGACATTTTCCATATTGACTGACCTTCATGTCTTAAAGTAATGATGGACTGTCATTTCTCTTTGCTTATTTGAGCTGTTCTTGCCATAATATGAACTTGGTCTTTTACCAAATAGGGCTATTTTCTGTATACCACACCTACCTTGTCACAACACAACTGATTGGCTCAAACGCATTAAGAAGGAAAGAAATTCCACAAATTAACTTTTAACAAGGCACACCTGTTAATTGAAATGCATTCCAGGCGACTACCTCATGAAGCTGGTTGAGAGAATGCCAAGAGTGTGCAAAGCTGTCATTAAGGCAAAGGTTTGCTATTTGAAGAATCTCAAATATAAAATATATTTTGATTTGTTTAACAATTTTTTGGTTCCTACATGATTCCATGTGTTATTTGATTGTTTTGATGTCTTCACTATTATTCTACAATGTAGAAAATACTAAAAAATGTATTCGGCGCATGCGACAAATCAAATTTGATTTGATCTGTTAGTCACAGATAGCTTAAAAAAGGTAGGGGCGTGGAACAGAAAACCAGTCAGTATCTGGTGTGACCACCATTTGCCTCATGCAGCGTGATACATCTCCGTTGCATAGAGTTGATTGTGGCCTGTGAAATGTTGATCTACTCCTCTTTGTTGGCTTTGCAAAGTTGTTGGATATTGGCAAAAACTGTACCCACTGTCGTACATGTCAATCCAGAGCATCCCAAACATGCTCAATGGGTGACATGTCTGGTGAATATGCAGGCCATGGAAGAACTCGGACATTTTCAGCTTCCAGGAATTGGGGCCGTGCATTACATGGGGCTGTGCATTATCATGCTGAACATGAGGTGATGGCACAACAATGGGCCTCAGGATCTCATCATGGTATCTCTGTGCATTCAAATTGCCATCATTAAAATGCAATTGAGTTCATTGTCCGTTGCCTATGCCTGCTCATACTATAACCCCACTGCCACCATGTTCACAACATTGACATCAGTATACCACTCGCCCACATGATACCATTGTCACGTCCTGGCCAGTATAAGGGTTAATTGGTATTGTAGTTTGGTCAGGACGTGGCAGAGGGTATTTGTTTTATGTGGTTAGGGGTGGTGTGTTTGTTGTAGGGCATTTGATTTAAGTATTCCGGGGTTTTTGGACACTGTTCCTTGTTTACGTATTTCTATGTTGATCTAGTTAGTTGTATGTCTATGTTTGGTTAATTGGGGTGGACTTCCAATTGAAGGCAGCTGTTTGGTGTTGCCTTTGATTGGAAGTCCTATATTAGTTGGGTGTGTTTGTCTGTTTAATTGTGGGAGATTGTTCTGTGTTTAGCGTGTGTAAGCCTAACAGGACTGTCAGTGTTTCGTTGTTCGTTTCGTTGTTTTGGTAATCATTTTGAGTTAATAAATGTTCAGAATGAACAAAACCAGTCCTGCTGCATATTGGTCCTCCTTAACCCACGACAACCGTGACAACCATACACATTGTCTGCGGTTGTGTGTCCTGTTTGATGTACTGCCAAATTCTCTAAAACAACGTTGGAGATGGCTTTTGGTGGAGTAATGAACATTTACATGTTGTGTTTATATTTTTGTTCAGTGTACATTCAAGAGGACACGAGCAACTGAGACCAGTGAAATCAAACAGACTTGTTCTGAATGATTGATTTAAAAACCACAGAAAATAACTCTCATCCATTCTCTCTTGTTACCCGCTTATGATCAGAGACTTACAGTCTTACTGTGTCACAGTCAGAGCAACCAAAAAAGGCAATTTAATTGGTATTTATGAAGGGCCATTGTTACAGATCCTTCAGTTACGTCTCAGAGGAAGGAAGTGGTGATGTAGCCGTGCTAAATCCAGAAGGCTGAATCAAGTGGACTGGGATTATAATGGAAGGACAGGAGGAAGAGGAGGGATAGGAGCTGACAGCAGAGAACTGAAGACTGGAGACAAGGATGCATTACTTCTTTGACTCCTGTGTCATCATCTCTCAGAAAGAGGAGTGATGAGCAAGCGAAAGTTCTTATTCTCTTTCTCCCTTTTTTTCTGGCCCTATCCTAACAGATGGCCGTGGAATTGCTCACTTCTCCCGACTATTCGCACTGGACTCTTGGATGAAATCAGGACTCTGCTCTGAAAAAGCACTGTTTTTGGAGAGACCACAGTTCCTAAAAAGGGACGGCCTGCTTCCAAACAGGAAAGGAGCTTGGATGCTGAGCGCTAACATTGAAAAGATACTATGGGATACAATTCCTTGCCCGAAAAAGGTAACCCTCATTGAGTCTTGTATTAATCCACATCCTTGTTTGAGGCACAGACCAAATGGCACAGTTCTAAGCAATCTTGTATCTATACCATTTCAAGCCAACCCCGTGGCTATTTTGTTTAGAGGGTTACCTACCGATCACAGCATGTTTGTGTTAAAGACTTCGTCTGATCTGAAATCCTGCAACTCTGGCATTGGACTGATTCATGTAAATATCAGAGGTTTGATTTAAAAAAGTGTAATTCTAGCTTCTCAAACTAACACAGACATTCTGATAGTTACTGAGACTTGGTTCAAAAAAGTCTGTGCCAGACTCGGATGTGTCTCTGAATGTTTATAATGTTTATAGATCTGGCAGAGGTGGGGGTGTCGACATATTCATAAAGAACAACTTTAATGTTGCTGTGTGTATTATCACCTCTGTCTCTAAGCAATTTGAATGTATTGTCCTAAATGTGGGGTCTTGGTAATAAAGCCCAACTAATATTAGTGGGAGTTTATTGCCCTCCCGCGGCACTCCCGATTCCTCTTAGCAAATTGTCTAACTAGCTGTCTAACTATGCTAAATCTGAATTATTACTATTGGGTGATCTTAACCTGGATTGGTTGATGCCAGTATCAGATAGATTGAAAGATATTTGTACTGAGCTAAATTTAACTGAACTAATAACTAAACCAACCTGCCCCAACTTAAAACAACTGAAAAATCAACTATTTTGGAATATCTTTCTGACAAACGCCACTCATAAGTATATAGTCAATGGAATATTTTGTAACAAGCTCAGTGACCACTGTTCCATTGCCTGCATTAGAGATACTAAGCTAACTAAATTGTGTCAATGCATTATTACAAAAGTACATTTTAGAACTTTCAATGAGCAACATTTCCTGTATAACCTGATTTGGATCAGGCCCGCAAATGTTTTACCACTCTGTTTAACTCTGTTGCAGATAAGCATGCCCCATATAAGAGATTAAGGGTAAAGGACAGATCTAACCCATGGTTCATGCATGACTTGTCTGAGAGATTTCATGAAAGTAACTTAGCTTATGCTAAGGCTAGATTGACTGATTCTACCTCTGACTGGCAGTCCTTCAGACATTTGAGAAATAGATATCTTACTCAGGTTAGAAAAGCAAAGTCAATGTACTTCTTGAATTGTGTATCTGAGAGTGGTGGAAATCCAGCTAAATTCTGGAAAGTGGTCAAATCTTTGAAAAAGAAAACTTCACCACCTCATTGCCCCAACAGGTTATGGCTGACTCTGGTCCCATAACAGACAAAAACTACATTTGTGGCGCTTTTAGTAATCATTCTGCCTCAGCTGGCCATCTGTTTGAAAGAATGGTTTCTGAAAATCTCAACTTTCCACTAGAGGGACTCCTTTATTCACCACTAAACAGATAGCAGAGAACAGTGCACTTCCAGGCACTCAATGTTTTTTTTCTTAATTTCTTCATGTATTAAGTGCCTTGCAAAAAAAATGTATGTAAATAAGACCACATGAGCTGATTCGCTTGATCCCTTTCTACTGCAGCTTTCTGCCACAATCACTGCAGAACATGTGACCCAGATTTATTATTATTATTTTATTTAAAAAATTGCTTCTGGTACTATCCCTAAGTTCTGGAAGGTGGCATGTCCTCCCCTTTACAAAGGTGTAGATCCTTCTGACCTAGATAACTACCACCCAATTTCTAAACTATCTTGCCTTGCAAAAATATATGAATCACTCAGCTAATAACTTTTTTAAACTTCAAATTATATTCTTAATGTTATATTCTTAATGTATAACAAAAACTAAATATTGGGGCGGCAGGTAGCCTAGTGGTTAGAGCATTGGACTAATAACTGAAAGGTTGCAAGATCGACTCCCTGAGCTGACAAGGTAAAAAATCTGTCATTCTGCCCCTGAACAAGCCAGTTAACCCACTGTTCCTAGGCCGTCATTGAAAATAAGAATTTGTTCTTAACTGACTTGCCTAGTTAAATAAAGGTTAAAAAAAATGTTTTGGAATTATATATGTATTCTAAAGTTCCAAAATTTTAAATGAGACACCAAACCCATTCAACTGGGATGGTTAACTCTCGAGGTTCCACTAATATGCACCAATCTAGGTAAATCCCCCTTCAGTTTTACTGTCCCCCATTTTTGGAATAGCCTACAAAACTCCCTAGATCTTGACTCTCTGGTGCCTCTAGGGCAGTTTTAATGTTGAATGAATTTAATGAGAATTGCAACTGTTTGGATAAAGTAATTGTGTTTATGGTGTTTGAAGCTGTAGTGTTGATTCTGCAATTTGTAGTTTACTTTATTTTTATTGAGAATTTTTTATGTGTTTGCCGATGGGGGGAGATATTTTTTTGCCCGAGCTGAAGACGTCTATCGGTCCGCTAATACAGGACTAGTAAAGGCCCAGTGCATGACTTGTGTGAAAAAATGTAAACTAAATGCACTTGAGTCTGATCATTATCTGTACAAAACAGTACATCTGATAATACTTTGGAAAATAAAAACACTTGCTACTTACTTTACAAATACAAATACTATACTTTACAAATGCAACTTGTGAAAACTGAAATGGGCTATTCATTCCTTTTCCATTTTAGTAGATGCTCTTATCCAGAGCAACTTACAGTAGTGAGTGCATACATTTTCCGTACTGGTCCCCCGTGGGAATCTAACCCACAACCCTAGCATTGCAAGCGCAATGTTCTACCAACTGAGCCACATCATCACATCACATCATCAAAAACCACTTGATGTCTCAATGTACTCAATTACTGTATTGTGCATTATTTTTCTTCATGGTGATACAGATTCAAACCTAGATGACCAGCCTATGTAAAATACAGTCATGTACATTTACATTAAGTGGTTTGTAAGGATGGTAAATTAATACTGTGTCACACCCGGATCTGTTTCACCTGTCTTGTGCTTGTCTCCACCCCCCAACAGGTATCTCCAATCGTTCCCCCATTATCCCGTGTATTTATACCTGCGTTTTCTGTTTGTCTGTTGCAAGGTGGTCTTGTCCCGTCAAGTCGTGCCAGCGGCTCTCTGTGGTTTTTCACGCTTTCTGTTTTTTGTTCTAGTTTCCCCGGTTACGACCTGTTTTGCCTGTCCTGAGCCTGCCTGCCGTCTACGTCTACCAACTATTACCAGGATTACGAACCCCTGCCTGTCCGCAACCTGCCATTTGCCTGCCCCTGTATGTTCAATACATTTCTAAAACTTGAACCATTTGCCTCATGTGTCTGCATCTGTGTCTCATCCTGAGTCATGATATACTGCACAAAAAGTGGCTGTTTTCCATGTTATTTGATAAAAAATATATTTAATTTGATGTGGATGTTTTGTGTCTTTGTTCGTAACTTTGCACCTTTTGATGTACTGTAAATGTTTGAGAACAGGGTTTTGTTCTTTCTGGATTCCATTAGAATGACAATTGCAGAGAAGGGGACAGGGCAACAACCAAGGCCCTCATCCCCGTCATTCGCAGGAGAAAAAGATGGAGGTATTGAGGACAAAGGTCCGGATGCCTTGTAAGGATCCATCGCCGAGAAGTTAATCTACCTTTACCAATGGTCCTAGAAGTCCAACGTACAATCAATCGATAATATAATAGACAAACTATGATCACGTTTAATAACCTACCAACTGAACATTAAGAACTGTATGTTTCACAGAGTCGTGGCTGAACGACGACATGAATAACATACAGTTGGCGGTCTATGCATATTTGGTGCACGAAATCTAAGGAAGTCTCAAGGTTTTGCTTGCCTGAGTTAGAGTATCTCATGACAAGCTGTAGACCACACTATTTACCATGAGAGTTTTCATATGTATTTTTCACAGCTGTCTACATACCAACACAAACTTATGCTGGCACTAAGACCGCACTCAATGAGCTGAATACAGCCATAAGCAAACAGGAAAATGCTTACCCAGAGAAGACGCTCCTAGTGGCCGGGGACTTTAATGTCCTGGATTCCCCACTCTACGCTCCCTTGGATTCCCCTCCGGACCTGCTTACCCTGTCCCAACACTTCTCGCTCCAGCCTCAGTCTCCACACCTGGTTTCCGGCATGCCGCCCGAGCTTCCCCTGGCCTGCACTCAATCTTCCCCCCGTGTTTCAATAAATACCTTGGTTACCGCACTGAACTAAATGGTAGAGCTGCCGCTTTCAAGGAGCGGGGCTCTAACCCGGAAGCAAATAAGAAATCCCGCTATGCCCTCCGAAGAACCATCAAACAGCCAAAGTGTCAAAACAGGACTAAGATTGAATTGTACTACACCGGCTCTGAAACTTGTTGGATGTGGCAGGGCTTGCAAGCTATTACAGACTACAAAGGGAAGGACAGCCGAGAGCTGCCCATTGACACAAGCCTACCAGATGAGCTAAATTACTTCTACGCTCATTTCGAGGAAAGTAACACTGAAGCATGCATGAGAGCGTCAGCTGTTCCGGACGACTATATGATCACGCTCTTCGTAGCCGATGTGAGTAAGACCATTAAACAGGTCAACATTCACAAGGCAATAGAGCCAGATGGATTACGAGGACGTGTAATCCGAGCATGCGCTGACCAACTGGCAAGTATCTTCCCTTACATTTTCTGTAATACCATCATGTTTCAAGCACACTAAGACAATCTGCCTAAATGACTACTGACACGTGGCACTCACATCTGTAGCCATGAAGTGCTTTGAAAGGCTGGTCATGGCTCACATCAACACCAGTATCCCAGAAACCCCAGACCCAGTCAATTTGCATGCCGCCCCAACAGATCCACAGATGATGCAATCTCTATTGCACTCAACACTGCCCTTTCGCACCTGGACAAAATAAACACCTATGTGAGAATGCTATTCATTGCCTACAGCTCAGCATTCAAAAACATAGTGCCCTCAATGCTCATCACTAAGCTAAGGACCCTGGGACTAAACACCTCCCCTCTGCAACTGGATCCTGGACTTCCTGATGGGCCGCCCCCAGGTGGTAAGGGTAGGTAACAACATGTCCGCCACGTTGATCCTCAACACGGGGGCCCCTCAGGGGTACGTGCTCAGTCCCCTCCTGTACTCCCTGTTCACTCATGACTGCATGGCCAGGCACAACTCCAACACAATGATCAAGTTTACCGATGACACAACAGTGGTAGGCCTGATCACCAACAAGGATGAGACAGCCTGTAGGGAGTAGGTCAGAGACCTGGCCGTGTGGTGCCAGGACAGCAACCTCTCCCTCAACGTGATCAAGACAAAGGAGATGATTGTGGAATACAGGAAAAGGAGGACCGAGCACACCCCATTCTCATGGACGGGGCTGCAGTGGAGCAGGTTGAGAGCTTTAAGTTCCTTGGAGTCCACATCAACAACAAATGATCATGGTCCAAACACACTAAGACAGTTATGAAGAGGGCACGACAAAGCCTATTCCCCCTAAGGAGGCTGAAAAGATTTGGCATGGGTCCTCAGATCCTCAAAAGGTTCTATAGCTGCACCATCGAGAGCATCCTGACTGGTTGCATCATAGCCTGGTATGGCAACTGCTCAGCTTCCGACTACAAGGCACTACAGAGGGTAGTGCGTACGGCCCACTACATCCCTGTGGCCAAGCTTCCTGCCATCCAGGACCTCTATACCAGGTGGTGTCAGAGGAAGGCCCTAAAAATTGTCAAAGACTCCAGCCACCCTAGTCATGAACTGTTCTCTCTGCTACCGCACGGCAAGTTGTACCGGAGTGCCAAGTCTTGGTACAAAAAGCTTCTTAACAGCTTCTACCCCCAAGCCAAAATACTCCTGAACATCTAATCAAAGGGCTAACCAGACCCATCTTTTACGCTGCTGCTAGTCTGTTTATTATCTATGCATAATCACTTTAATAACTCTACCTACATGTACATATTACCTCAATTACCTCGACTAACCGGTGCCCCCCCCCCACATTGACTCTGTGCCGGTACCCCCTGTATGTAGCCTCGCTACTGTTATGTTACTGCTACTGTTTCATTGTTTGTTCCTCTTATTTTCTATTTTTTACTTAACACTTTTATTCCCTAAAACTTCTTAAAGCATTGTTGGATAAGGGCTTGTAAGCATTTCACTTGTCACATCCTGACCAGTATAAGGGGTTATTCGTTATTGTAGTTTGGTCAGGGCGTGGCAGGGGTGTGTTTGTTTTGTGTTGTCGGGGGTTTTTGGGTATTGTTCTGTTTTGTATTTCTATGTTCTTTCTATGTTGTGTATTTCTTTGTGTTGGCCTGGTATGGCTCTCAATCAGGAACAGCTGTACATCGTTGTTGCTGATTGGGAGCCATACTTAGGTAGCCCTTTTTCCACCTGTCTTTTGTGGGAAGTTGTTTTTGCACTGCTGTATTTTAGCCTGCAAAACTGTTTAGCTGTCTTTCGTTTTGTGTTGTGTTCTAATAAAAGTAAATATGAGCATTCACGTACCCGCTGCATTTTGGTCTACTCACTACGATGGCCGTGACATCACTGTAAGGTCTACTATACCTGTTATATTTGGCGCATGTGACAAATAACTTTCGATTTGATTTGAGCCTCATATTGGGAAAAAAGTGGAAGACGCTCCCTCCACACTAGCTTCTCTCTCTGCAAAAATGATTTCTAAGGCCCTCTGAGCAGAGATAGTTTTTGCCATACTGATTGATTGTGTTAAGGAGCCACACATGCAAAGCTATTAATTTGCTGTGTCCCTCCCCCAATTTGCACCTGGCTGGGGTAGAGTGTGGGAAAATACAGACTTTTTTTTTTTTACAATGTATCGAAATAACGCATTGCAATAACATTGTGCAGGTTCCTGCAAGACATTGTGTCGTTTCGCACACTACAGTGTGAGAAAAGCGTGAGACAGGCAGACAGGCAGGGAGACAGACAGGTTCTTGGTGCTATGTTGAAACAGCAGGCCCAAGGAGGAGGAAGACAGAGTGAAGGCACACAGCAAACATTTTTGTTGATTTTTTTACTTGTTTTCATCTACACACACACTTTCCCACACTTTTATTACCCGGTGGATCCGAACACCATATATGTAATGTAAATGTGTAGGGGGTGCAGAGTGTACGCTCAATGAAAATGTGTTCTTTTACATGTTCTTCACAGGAAATGAGCAAAGGCCAATGAGTCCCATGATGAAAAAACTATTCATTGCATCCTTTTTATTTGACTAAACATTCAAAATGGGTATCACGGACCCGAACACCACACAAGGGTTAATCCGGTATTTGGTGAAGTGAAAATATTAAGTACAGATGTCTCAAGTTTTGAGGGAGTGTGCAATTTGCATGTTGACTGCAGGAATGCACACCAGAGCTGTTGCCAGAGAATGTAATGTTAATTTCACTACCATGAGCCCAGGACCTTCACATCCGGCTTCTTTACCTGCGGGATCGTCTGAGACCAGCCACCCAGACAGCTGATGAAACTGTGGGTTTGCACAACCTGAGAATTTTTGCACAAACTGTCAGAAAACGTCTCAGGGAAGCTCATCTGCATGCTCATCGTCTTCACCAGGGTCTTGACCTGACTGCACTTCGGCGTCGTAGCTGACTTCAGTGGGCAAATGCTCACCTTCGATGGCCACTGGCACACTGGAAAAGTGTGGTCTTCACGAATGAATCTGGGTTTCATCGGGCAGATGACAGACAGTGTGTATGGCGTTGTGTGGGCGAGTGGTTTGCTGATGTCAACGTTGTGAACAGAGTGCCCTATGGTGGCAATGGGGTTATGGTATGGGCAGGCATAAGCTACAGACAACGAAAACAATTGCATTTTATCGATGGAATTAATGCACAGAGATGCCGTGACAAGATCCTGAAATGGTGGTCACACCAGATACTGACTGGTTTTCTGATCCACACCCCTGCCTTTGTATTCCCAGTCTTTTCAAATCCATAGATTAATAAAGGCCTAATACATTTATTTCAATTTCCTTATATGAACTGTAACTCAGTAAAATCTTTGAAATTGTTGCATGTTGCATTTATATTCGTGTTCAGTTTATAAAGGGTAACTTTCTTATGTTTTATTATTTATTAATTCTTCCCGAATTTCACTGATTAGGATGCCCTTCCTCCTCTGAGGAGCCTCCACTGGTACAATTGGTTCTGAGGTGGAGAGTGAGCTTCATGGCAAAATGTGTAGCATGAGATTAACTATATAAAAGAAAAAGTTGTCTCACCTTTACAGCACACTTACAGCAATGCATACACACACACACACACACACACACACACACACACACACACACACACACACACACACACACACACACACACACACGCCTCTAGCACACACCCTGAACTTGAAAGTCATAACGCCTCATTAATGAGTCTTATGAGCTGATCTCAGTTGGCAGTGGAACACAGAGAGAGGACAGGGATGGCTGTTCATTGGCTGGTTCAGCCTTCCAGAATGTTCCACAGGCCCATGGCCTCCCCTCAGGCGTCAGCCAA
Source organism: Salmo trutta (assembly GCF_901001165.1). NCBI lineage: Eukaryota > Metazoa > Chordata > Actinopteri > Salmoniformes > Salmonidae > Salmo > Salmo trutta. The sequence continues at coordinate 6,590,285 of NC_042968.1, read as the reverse complement.
CCACAGGCTCTCAGGTCCATTACCCAGAATTATCCCTGAGGGCTGATGGGAAAGAGAATGGACTGGACTGGAAACAGGGATGGCAAGAAGCTGGATGGACAGGGAAAAGGGAGGGTGAGGAAGTAAGAGTAAGCCAGAAGACCAGGATGGCAAACGGCTACATAGAGGGAGGGAGGTGGAGGGGTGAAAGGAGAAGGGGAGAGAGGGAAAGTAGGACATGGATCATGGAGGAGAGAGAGTGAGAGGCAGTCTCGTACAGATCATCATGGCATTTGTAGTTCTTTATGATTGCCACATTGCATTTCACTTTTGGGGGGTAAATACAGGTGTATGTATTGATAAAAGTCACCTTGTCCTAGAGGAATTTACACAGTTATCAAAATGTCAAGCCAGGGAAAGCCTACATGACACAGCTTTAATATTGCAGATAGATTGTAGCTTCCATCAATGTAAGTGTCTGCATCACTCTACCATAAAGACCTGATTGGTAGAATGCTGCAGAGATGGTTGTCCTTCTGGAAGTTCCTCACATCTCTATAGAGGAACTCAGAGTGACCATCGGGTTCTTGGTCACCTCCCTGACCAAGGCCCTTCTCCCCCGATTGCTCAGTTTGGCCTTGGCGGCCAGCTCTAGGAAGAGTCTTGGTGGTTCCAAACTTCTTCCATTTAAGAATGATGGGGTATGATCAATATCTATTCATCTCCGGTATTGGTATTAACCGTGACTATACTATTCCATTTTCCTTCACATCATAACCTTAAAGGGAGCTTCAGAGAGTTAGGATTTCATTCACTTTCCCTTTCATACCCAGAGCTCACCTCCATACCCCAATCCTGCTGGCCTGGAAATTAAAACTAGAACATTAGGGCTGTGTCTGAAATGGCACCCTATTCCCTAAGTAGTGTACTCATTTTGAATAGGGCCGATAGAATACAGCCTAGCTGTTTTCATTAATTCCCCGATAGATATCTTTAGAGAAAATAAAAATGTCCATCCACCCCGTTCGACCCCCTGTTGTGGAAGAAGGAAAACTATCATGATGAGGGCTGATTATTCAGCCTTGTCCCTCCATTCAGAAATCAGCTTGTTTCTCATCGAGTGGAAAGACATTATAATGTATTCACCGCCGTGAACAGAGGACGTCTTTATCTGAGAGTTAGGATAAGAGAACAATTAATGAGCCAGTGGAAGTCTGTTTGGGAAGAAACAAACACATGCGCATACACGTACACACACACACAGACACAAACGTGCATGTGCATGCAAGCTCACAGGCGGGCAGACAGATACACACACGCACACACACGCACACAAACACACACACACATACCAGAGAATCTGATAAACAAGCAGTCAGGAATGAGATATTACAGAGAGAGAACATGTCACACAGCTAGTTTAGCTCAAACTTTCCCCCCGATCTGCTAAGACAGTGAATTATTCTACTGGGTTCCATATAAGATACTCAAATTACAGATTGTTTTGTGCAATCATGTCTCGTCTTGCTTTGACTACTCATAAATCCTACATTTGACCTATGTTCCAATGTTCAGAACTTTGAGATAAGGCAAAACAACATTATTTTTGAAGACCAAAAATTGGATACAGAGCAAAAACAGCCAAACAGGCTCAGTAGAGATACAGGGAGAATGAGAAAAAGCATTTTCTCCTTGTTGTCTTGTTGATGTTTACTTGGTTTTATGATGAGTCTTCTTAACCTGGTTCGTCGACTCTATCCACCTAATGCTACTCACACACAGGCTGCTCTTTCAGTCCCAGTGTGTTGAGTAGGGTTAATGATGTTTATTAAGGCTGTCTCTGGAAACCACACACGACCATCTGGACAGGAGTGTGTGTGTGTGTGTGTGGGGGGGGGGGGGGAGCTATGTGTGTGGAGCAGTGTGTCTGGAGCTGTATCTAATTACTTTTCCCAGGGTGCAAAGCGGTCTATAACTGAACCATATCCAATCAGATGGCCCAGCCCTCTGGCACGCTGTAGTGTCCCTTCAGACCAGGACGCTCTCTTCCCTCTCCTTTCCTCAGTTAATTTCCTCCCATTCCCTCTCTCTCCACTTCTTGACTCACTCCCTCTCCCCGATTCCATCCCTTTTCTTCGCTCCCGCTTCTCTTCAGAATTCACTCGTTCTTTTCTCCTGTGCTTGATCAACGGCCTCGCCAATCTTTGACTCATTCCCTCTTGACTCCTCTCTTCTCCTGCTTCTCTTACTCCCTCGACTCTTGATCCCCTCTCCATTCTCTGAGTCCTACACGGTTTTACGGTTACGCCACCCCGTGATCATACGGAATCCATGCGTGTCCGTGATAAGCCTCTCTAGAATGTCCAACAGTCCCACAGTCTCAGGGTTATGTCACGCGGCGTATAGAAAAAGCCCCCTACATCTCCCAACAGCCAGCAACGCGACATTTAGACACGCAGGGTCCAGCCACGCACAGAGAACAAAGAGAGAAAACACTTTAACACTCCAACAGCATCTAAAGAGCCCTGAAGCTTGCCCAATCTACAATTAAGAGCCAGAGAGTGACAGTTATGTGTGTCTGGGTTTTAAACTACAGCTTCATTAGGGACTGCAGACTGTCTGCAGTTAGGTGTCCAGAGGGGTGTTGGATGGTCTATTAGGTTTGGGGTAGAGAAAGTGTAATAGAACTAGTTCAAACAGTTTGTAGCCAAAGCTTATGTGTATCAGGTCAAAGCAGTCCCCTCCTGTTGCTCAAAGATGAGTGAAATCACATACTATGTTAAACCAAGATAAACATGTACACACACACACTTTGTACGTTCCAATGCTGATTGCCCAGCTGTGACATAGTGGCCCAGAGAACCTGCTCCTAAAGACCCCATATTAACACACCCCTCGGAATTCAAACGTAATTTTTTACAGGGAACAGTCAGTCTGAAGGATGTGAGGGACAGGGTCCCCCTATTACTGAAGCAACATTGAACAATCAAACAGCTGTCAACACTGTGATCTTGGAGCTCTCTTTGTTGTTAAAATCCCTCTCATTCTGGTGTCACACCAACTGTACATAAACTACTAGAATTCTGTGTAAACTACACTGAACAAAAATTTAAACTAAACGTGTAAAGTGTTGGTCCCATGTTTCATGAGCTGAAATAAAAGATCCCAGAAATGTTCCAAATGAACAAGAAGCTTATTTCTCTCAAATGTTGTGCACACATTTGTTTACATCCCTGTTAGTGAGCATTTCTCATTTGACAAGATTATCCATCCAACTGACAGGTGTGGCATATCAAGAAGCTGGTTAAACAGCAGGATCATTACACAGGTGCACCTTGTGCTGGGGACAACAAAAGGCCACTCTACAATGTGCAGTTTTGTCACACAACAAGATGCCACAAGCCGCCTACAACATCATTTTAGAATTTGGCAGTACGTCCAACTGGCCTCACAACTGCAGACCACGTGTAACCACGCCTGCCCAGGACTTACACATCTGACTTCTTCACCTGCGGGATTGTCTGAGACCAGCCACCCGGACAGCTGATGAAACTCTGGGTTTGCACTACAGAAGAATTTCTGCACAAACTCTCTCAGCGAAGCCCATGTGTGCTTATCGTCCTTACCAGTGTCTTGACCTGACTGTAGTTTGGCATCATAACCGACTTCAGTGGGCAAATGCTCACCTTTGATGGCCACTGGCACACTGGAGAAGTGTGCTCTTCACGGATGAATCTTGGTTTTAACTGTACCGGGCAGATGGCAGACAGCGTATATGGCGCCGTGTGGGCAAGCCGTTTGCTGATGTCAACGTTGTGCACCATGGCGGTGGTGGGGTTATGGTACGGGCAGGCATAAGCTAAGGACTACGAACACAATTGCATTTTATCAATGGAAATTTGAATGCACAGAGATACCATGACGAGATCCTGAGGCCCATTGTCGTGCCATTCATCTGCCGCTATCACCTCATAATGCACGGCCCCATGTCGCAAGGATTTGTACACAATTCCTGGAAGCTGAAAATGTCCCAGTTCTTCCATGGCCTGCATACTCACCAGACATGTCACCCATTGAGCATGTTTGGGATTCTCTGGATCGATGTGTAAGGCAGCATGTTCCAGTTCCCGCCAATATACAGCAACTCCGCACAGCCATTGAAGAGGAGAGGGACAACGTTCCACAGGCCACAATCAACAGCCTGATCAACTCTATGTGAAGGAGATGTATCGCGCTGCATGAGGCAAATGGTAGTCACACCAGATACTGACTGGTTTTCTGATCCACACCCCTACCATTTTTTTAAAAGATATCTGTGGCCAACAGATATATCTGTATTTCTAGTCATGTGAAATCCATAGATTAGGGCCTAATAAATTTACTTCAATTGACAGATTTCCTTATATGAACAGCAACTCAGTAAAATCTTTGAAATTGTTGCTTGTTGCATTTATATTTTTGTTCACAAGGGGGATACCAGACTTGGAAATCTATTTGAAAAGGGGGGCACGGCTCAATGTCTAACTTTTACTAAGTGCTCTATCTAGGCTTATATAACTGTGCTGCCCTTTGCCAGGTTCTGTCCAATGAACCATAGGTTCACTCAGAAGATAGAACCGTCTCCCCTCGCTTTTTAAACCCCAGAAACCGGAGGAGAGGAGAGACGGAGAGGGAGAGGAGGAAAAAGAGAAGAAAGAGAGGTCAGAGGGAGCATTAAGCATCAGTGAGCTTTGAGAGACATTAGGAGAGCCTCTCAGGTGGAAAAGAGACCCTAAGTTTGGGAGGGTGTGTGTGTGTGTGTGTGTGTGCAGACTTAAGTGGTCATTAAAAAACCTGCTGCCCATAGTGCACCCTCTAAGCTCTTAAAAAATGTAACACCCCCAAAGGATTATGAGTGCAAATGAGTTTGGGCAAGTTCCCTGAACAGATCTAGGATCAGCTTACTCTTTCCCTAATTCTACTGGGGGAAACACAAAACTGACCTTGGATCAGCATCTACAGGGGGAACCTCATCATACACTGCACTCTGTGGAAACTGTGGGATGGACACAGTGGGGTGGATAACAACTTTACAACAGATAACCAGGTATGGATAGTTTGTATAGACCAGTTCTAGCCCCAGTCCAGTTCAACAGTCTAGTCGCCAACTGTCTAGTCCACTGAGGAGAACAGGGTGCAACCAAGGTAAGACCTTCATTCAACATTCAACAATGTTTTGCTGACTCTGAAGGGCTATGTTACCTCAAGGGATGAGAGAAAGGGAGAGAGGGAAATACATGGATATAGACAGAGATGGAAATGAAGAGCAGAGGACCATGGGGCAGCGGAATGAGAGAGAACGAGCAAGAGATTAAAAGAGAGTGCACTTACCAGAAACGTTCTGTGCGTCACAGGGGGCTGAGGCAGTTGTCGAGTTTCAGCTTTCTATCTTCAATGTTCATTGCCCTTTTCCCCTCTTCAGAAATGGAAGCTTTACCTCCAAATGGGGTGGCAAATAGCCTAGTGATTAGAGCGTTGGATTAGTAACCGAAAGGTTGCAAGATCGAATCACCAAGCTGAAAAGGTAAAAATCTGTTGTTCTGCCCCTGAACAAAGCGGTTAACCCACTGTTCCTAGGCCGTCATTAAAAATAAGAATTTGTTCTTAACTGCCTTGCCTAGTTAAATAAAGGTAAACAAAAAAAATGGAAAGCGAAAGGGAAGCCAGTTGTATTTACTATGGATACTCTATAGCTGCTCTACTACCACAAATCTACAACACAAAATCCAAGTGTGTATGCATGTGCCTGTGTGCTTCACAGTCCCTGCTGTTTCATAAGGTGTATTTTTATCAGTTTTTTTTAATCTAATTTTAATGCTTGCATCATTTAGTTGATGTGGAATAGAGTTACATGTAGTCATGGCTATATGAATTCTGATTGCAAAGAAAACCTTTTACCGGGACTGTACGCAGACTTCTAAAATATTCACAACCTTTAATCAAAAAGTTCAAACTGATGCTTTTTTTCTTTTGTAGGAATTAATTTTAGGAAATGTTCTCTTTTTGAAGATATTTGATAGACACCAGGAGGTTGGAGTAAAAGCATAAACAGGTTAAATGCGAGTCAGGAACAATGCCTATGAATTATCTAAAAGCTCCAAAATGAAAAAGGCACAGAGCAGAAGCTCAGAAGCTAATCAAATTCATGTAATTTAATTATTCTGCAGAGAGAGAGGTACTGTGCTGTATTCTCATGCTAATCTGAGTAGCGCTCTGAGAGAGCAGCATAAAAACATCAGTCACAATACAGAGATCAAAATGTTGACGTCCTCAGACGGATAAAAGAATACACCAGCTTTGGTTGAGAGAGGTGGAGAGATGTTTTGGTGAGAAAATAATAAGATATGAATAGAAACTGTATGAACATACTTACTGTAGAAGGAGTGTTGAGGGAATTAGGATGTGACATATGGTCACTAGAGTGGAAAATGAACTTATATGTGTATGTAAAAGATAACTTCTACAGTTGCAAGAGGAGAGGGAGAGAGAGAGAGAGAGAGGGGAAAAGGAGCGTTTGATATATAAAAAAAACATGATCCGTATAAAACTGTCTCTAGACTATGAAAGACACTGATCCATAGTAAGTGAGTTTGATCAAGAGGAGAAGGCAGCCATGTGGTTCAATGGGCTGAGGAAGGTGTGTGACTGACAAACAGAGACAGACACACACACAAACAGACGCAAGTTCTCTCGCGCAAGCATGTGCACACACACACACTTGATTTAATCCGAGCTGGCAGACCACTGGAGCTTGACTAGTTGACGGCCCACAGTACACACACCTGAGCAGCGTGCACACACACACCACCAAGTGCAGACCAAGCCCAAGCCTTTACCACAAAACCATAATTACATTTCCATGTTGCAAGGTGGTGCGTTTATCCCAGGAGGAGTCAGGCTCATTTTGATGCGGGAAGTAAATATGTTCATAACCCAATAAAGAGGAGCAGGTAAACCAAGCAGGAAATGTCAGCTCTAATGAGACACATTAATCCTACAGTCAGAGAGGGAGATCAGATTTCTGACTGCTGCACATAACCCACAAGTCAATTCAACATCTATTGCATGTTGGTTCAATGTAATTTCATTGAAATGACGTGGAAACAACATTGATTCCTGGAATTCTTGACAGGCCAACCCCAGATGGTAAGGGTAGGCAACAACCCGTCTGCCACGCTGTTCCTCAACACTGGGGCCCCTCAGGGGTGTGTACTTAGTCCCCTCCTGCACTCCCTGTTCACCTACGACTGCGTGGCCAAACACGACTACAACATTAAGTTTGCTGACGACACAACAGTGGTAGGCCTGATCACCGACAAGCGATGAGACAGCCTATAGGGAGGAGGTCAGAGAACTGGCAGTGTGGTGCAAGGACAACAACCTCTCCCTCAACGTGATCAAGACAAAGGAGATGATTGTGGACTACAGGAAAAGGAGGACAGAGCACGCCCCATTCTCATCGACGGGGCTGCAGTGGAGCAGGTTGAGAGCTTCAAGTTCCTTGGTATCCACATCACCAACGAACAGTCATGGTCCAAACACACCAAGACAGTCGTGAAGAGGGCATAACAACACCTTTTCCACCTCAGGAGACTGAAAAGATTTGGAGTGGGTCCCCAGATCCTCAAAAAGTTCTACACCTGCACCATCGAGAGCATCCTGACTGGTTGCATCACCGCCTGGTATGGCAACTGCTCGGCATCTGACCGTAAGACACTACAGAGTGTAGTGCGTACGGCCCACTACATCACTGGGGCCAAGCTTCCTGACATCCAGGACATATATAATAGGCAGTGTCAGAGGAAGGCCCAAAAAAGTGTCAAAGACTCCAGTCACCCAAGTTATAGACTGTTCTCTCTGCTACCGCATGGCAAGTGGTACTGGAGCACCAAGTCTAGTACCAAAAGGCTCCTTAACAGCTTCTACCCCAAAGCCATAAGACTGCTGAACAACTAATCAAAGACACCCAGACTATTTACATTCACCACACTGCTGCTACTCGCTGTTTATTATCTATCCGTAGTCACTTTACAAATGACCTTGACTAACCTGTATCCCCGCACATTGACTCGGTACCGGTACCCCCTGTAAATAGCCTCATTATTGTTATGTACATTTGTTGTGTTACTTTTTGATTGATTCGATTTTTTTTTACTTTCGTTTATTTTGTAAATATTTTCTGAACTCTATTTCTTGAACTGCATTGTTGTTTAAGGGCTTGTAAGTAATCATTTCGGCACATGTGACAAATACAATTTTATTTGATTTGATAGCCACACCTGTCACGTATCCTCCCTCTCCGGCCTCTAGGTCATCAGGCTGCTGATTATCCCGCACACCTGGCACCATCGTCTCGCGCACCTGCGCCTCATGACACTCACCTGGTCTCCATCACCTCCTTGATTATCTTCCCTATATCTGCCACTCCCCTTGGTTCTTTCCTCAGGTGTTATTGACTCTGTTTTCATGTCGGTGCATTTGTGTTTTGTGTTCATTGTTTATTTTATTTATTAAAACACCCACTCCCTGAACTTGCTTCCCGACTCTCAGCGCACTCGTTACAAAACCACACCGAATCTTCACAAAAGTTTAAGATAATATCAAAAGCAAGTCATTGTTTATAGGGAAAATACGAGCATAATATTACAGCATTTGGCCAAAGAAAGTTGCTCAACAGAATGAAACAAAACAGAATTACATCTAAGTTTTGAACAGGCTGCAGTATATTGCATCAATTACCAAGAAAGGATAGTGCCTACTGTACCCAACAAATGACAGCAATAGGCTAATGATATTTATTTTACAACAGGCCTACTTAAAACCTAACACATAATTACGACTTAATTTAGACAGTGAAAATTTCTCAACTAGGGTGACCACATGTCCCGGATTGTGTTGGACATTCCCACATTTTGTCCAGCGTCCTGCAAACAAACTCTTAATGTAAAAAAAATTATTTAACCTTTATTAACGAGGCAAGTCAAACAATCATGTCCAGCATTTTATGAACAAATTAAAAACATCACTAATTTACAAGAAAAGGTCGATTTGTCCTGTATTTCAGTCTGATGTCCTATTCATTTGATGCGAATTGACATTCCAACCTGTCTCTTTTGCAATCACGTTGCGCCTTTGACAAGATGTATATCATAAGGATATGGTACTGGTGATGTTAAACACTTCTCCAATAATTGTTGCTATCTGATATTAAGCGCAGAGCAAGAGTAATCCAACGAGAAACCAAATCATATTTATCAGATTGCTGGGCTTAATTCCAATTAACTTGCATAGGAAAGTTACACCAAATTTTGTACGAGGCAAAAGAGTAGGCTACCTGCACTTCAATTAGCTGCGTTTGTTGCAGCGGGAGGGGGATTTGTGTGTGTGTGTGTGTGTGTGTGTGTGTGTGTGTGCTACACTGTTCTGTGAATGTCCAGTGAAATCATCCCGTTGTCCTGCATTTGTTTTGTTTTTAAATGTGGTCACCTAAGTCTCAACAGATTGAAACAAATCATGTTTGCATAGGCTATTGAAAGAAATGGTTGGACAAGTATGGAGCTACCCAGACTCTGCCTAGAGCTGGCCGTCCGACCAAACTGGGCTACCGGGCAAGAAGGACCTTGGTCAGGGAGGTGAACAAAAACCCAAATTACCACTCTGACAGAACTACAGAGTTCAGAAGGATAAACAGTCTGTACAGTATTTCACCAATCTGAAGCCACTCCTGAAAAAAAGGCACATGACAACCTGGAGTTTGCAAAAAGGCATGTGAAAGACTGAGATCATAAGGCAAAAGATTATGTGCTCTGATGAGACAAAAATGTGACTCTTTGGCCTGAATGCAAAGCGCTATGTCTGGAGAAAACAAGGCACAGCTCATCACCTGTCTAACACCGTCCCTACCATGAAGCATGGTGGTGGCAGCATCATGCTATGGGGATGCTTTTCAGTGGCAGGGACTGGGAGACTGGTAAGGAGAGAAGGGGAAATGAATGGAGCAAAATACAGGCAAGTCCTTGATGAGAACCTGCTTCAGAGTGCAAACGACCTTAGACTGGGGCAAAGATTTACGTTCCAACAGGACTATGACCCCAAGCATACAGCCAAAGCAACGCTGGAATGGCTTCAGAACAAAAATGTGAAAGTCCTTAAAACCTGTTGAGGATCTTATCCCGGTATTGGGATTCATTGTCATGTGACCATGGCGGGGAATTCAAAACTGCAAGAGTAATCATTTCAAATAATCAAATAATCAACTATTTTCCTCCATTTGAAAGATATATCTCCTAAATCTAACCACGCTGTCCGATTTTCAGAGGCTTTACGGAGAATGCATAAAGTTAGGTTATGTTAGGAGAGTACATTGACAATAGCTGTGTGTAAAGTTTAGCCAATTCAAAGAAGGGCATCAACAGACAGAAAACTAGCTAGAATTATGCACTTACCTTTGACAATCTGCATCAGATGACACTCATAGGACATTATGTTATACAATACATGCATTTTTAGTTCCATCAAGTTCATATTTATATCCAAAAACAGCATTTACAGTCGCGGTGAAATTCAGAATTTTTTTCGGCTCGAATGCTCCCAGTGAATCCAGCATTACAAATCACGGAATTACTATTCGAAAACATTGGTAAATTATAATATTGTCATTCAAAGAATAATATATTATCATCTCGTAATTGCTACCGAATGGCCAGATCTCAAAATAACTTTACTGGGAAATCACATTTTGCAATAAACTGGGTACTATGCTAACAACAGCAAGCTAAACTATAAGCTAAGCTATACAGTTAGCATTAGCATCATCTAATATCGATAATAACATTCTAAATATCCCCTTACCTTTGATTATCTCCATCAGAAGGCGCTGCCAGCGATCCCAGGTCCAGAACAAATGTGGTTTCTTTTGACAAAGTTCATAATTTATGTCCAAATAGTTAGCGTTCAGTAGGCTCCCACAAAATGAGGTGGGCAGTGTAAAGTCACGCCGAAAAGCTAAAGAAAACCTAGTAAATAATCTATTTACGTTTGTTCAAACATGTCAAACGTTGTTTAGCATTAATCTTTTGGTCCATTTTTAACGTGAAACATCAGTAAACATCAGTAATATTTTCACACAACCTATCAAGTGTCTAGAATAAACGATTATGACAAAGACACTCTTCTCAGATTTATGCGCAGGCGCAAAAAATGAAGTGATGACGTGTCAACTTGTAAGCATTCTAATTCGGTCTGTATTAATCACAGATGCTTCAAACAACTTTCTAAAGATCGTTGACATCTAGTGGATGCCTTAGGAGTTGCGAACTGAATCCTTTCTCACTATGGTATCTATAAAACAATGACACTAAATAGTACAGTCACAAAATTTAATTTTTTTTAAATCTATTTTTCACAGGTTTTTGCCTGCAATATGAGTTTTGTTATACTTACAGACACCATTCAAACTGTTTTAGAAAATTCAGAGTGTTTTCTATCCAAACCTGAACAATAATATGCATATTCTAGCTTCTGAGTTGGTGTAGGAGGCAGTTAAAAATGGGCACATATTTTTTTCCAAAATTCTCAATACTGCCCCCTAGATTAAACAGGTTTTTAAAGTGGCCCAGCAAAATCCCAGACTTGAATCACAAGTCTTGAAAAACTTCGCTGTTCACCGCTGCTCCTCATTGAACTTAGCCTGTTGAGGCCAGGGGGCAGGATCTTATCCCGGTATTGGGATTCATTGTCATGTGACCATGGCGGGGAATTCAAAACTGCAAGAGTAATCATTTCAAATAATCAAATAATCAACTATTTTCCTCCATTTGAAAGATATATCTCCTAAATCTAACCACGCTGTCCGATTTTCAGAGGCTTTACGGAGAATGCATAAAGTTAGGTTATGTGAGGAGAGTACATTGACAATAGCTGCGTGTAATGTTTAGCCAATTCAAAGAAGGGCATCAACAGACAGAAAACTAGCTAGAATTATGCACTTACCTTTGACAATCTGCATCAGATGACACTCATAGGACATTATGTTAGACAATACATGCATTTTTAGTTCCATCAAGTTCATATTTATATCCAAAAACAGCATTTACAGTCGCGGTGAAATTCAGAATTTTTTTCGGCTCGAATGCTCCCAGTGAATCCAGCATTACAAATCACGGAATTACTATTCGAAAACATTGGTAAATTATAATATTGTCATTCAAAGAATAATATATTATCATCTCGTAATTGCTACCGAATGGCCAGATCTCAAAATAACTTTACTGGGAAATCACATTTTGCTATAAACTGGGTACTATGCTAACAACATAAGCTAAGCTATAAGCTAAGCTAAGCTAAACCGTTAGCATTAGCATCATCTAATATCGATAATAACATTCTAAATATCCCCTTACCTTTGATTATCTCCATCAGAAGGCGCTGCCAGCGATCCCAGGTCCAGAACAAATGTGGTTTCTTTTGACAAAGTTCATAATTTATGTCCAAATAGTTAGCGTTCAGTAGGCTCCCACAAAATGAGGTGGGCAGTGTAAAGTCACGCCGAAAAGCTAAAAAAAACCTAGTAAATAATCTATTTATGTTTGTTCAAACATGTCAAACGTTGTTTAGCATTAATCTTTTGGTCCATTTTTAACGTGAAACATCAGTAAACATCAGTAATATTTTCACACAACCTATCAAGTGTCTAGAATAAACGATTATGACAAAGACACTCTTCTCAGATTCATGCGCAGGCGCAAAAAATGAAGTGATGACGTGTCAACTTGTAAGCTTTCTAATTCGGTCTGTATTCATGACAGATGCTTCCAACAACTTTCTAAAGATCGTTGACATCTAGTGGAAGCAGTAGGAGTTGCGAACTGAATCCTTTCTCACTGTGGTATCTTTAAAACAATGACACTAAATAGTACAGTCACAAAATTCTCATTTTTTTAAATCTATTTTTCACAGGTTTTTGCCTGCAATATGAGTTTTGTTATACTTACAGGCACCATTCAAACTGTTTTAGAAAATTCAGAGTGTTTTCTATCCGAATGTGTTAATAATATGCATATCCTAGCTTCTGAGTTGGTGTAGGAGGCAGTTAAAAATGGGCACATATTTTTTTCAAAATTCTCAATACTGCCCCCGTGGCCCGTAGAGGTTCAGAGCTTGAGAAAAAAATGCAAATAAGGGAGAAAATCCCCAAATCCAGGTGTGCAAAGCTGATACAGACATACCCAAGACGACTCAAATCTGTAATCGCCGCCAAAGGTCCTTCTATTGACTCAGGGGTGTGAATACTTATGTAAATGAGATATTTCTGTATTTAATTTTCAATACATTTGCAAACATTTCTAAAAACATGGGTGATGGGTGAGAAAAAACAAAGATTCAATTTTGAATTCAGGCTGTAACAATAAGTCAAGGGGTATGAATACTTTCTGAAGGCACATACCAAACATTAGGAACACTTTCCTAATATTGAGTTGCACCCCCCCTTTCTTTGCCCTCAGAACAGCCTCAATTCGTCTCAAGGCTTAAAAATCCTTCTTTAACCTTTATCCTTCCCTTCATCTTCACTGATTGAAGTGGATTTAACAAGTGACATCAATAAGCTTTCACCTGCATTCACCTGGTCATTCTGTCATGGAAAGAGCAGATGTTCTTAATGTTTTGTATACTCAGTGTACAGTATATAAAGAAAAAGGGACCACAATAGAAATAAGTCCTAGCTATTAAAATCAGATACAACAAGCTAGATCCCTGCAATGTCTCATTGAAGATCTGGATAACTTTTCTGTACTCTCTGGACTAAAACCTAATTATGATAAGTGTCAATATTACATATTGGATCCTTAAAAAATACACCTTTTACATTACCCTGCAGTTTAACTATAAAATGGGCTGATGGTGAAGTAGACATACTTGGTATTCATATCACAAAAGATATAAATAAGCTCTCCACATTGAATTTCAATAGAAAACTTGAAAAATAGACAAGATCCTGCAACCATGGAAAGGTAAATACCTGTCTATTTATGGAAAAACTGATTAACTCCTTAGTCATATCTCAGTTTACTCACTTACTTATGGCAGTGCCTACTCCTGATGATTCGTTTTTCAAATCATATGAGCAAAAAATATTTTGCTTTATCTGGGACGCTAAACCAGACAAAATAAAATGTGCCTATCTATATAATGAATAGGGTGGGTTGAGATTATTAAATATAAAAGCACTAAACCTCTCTCTAAAAGCTTCACTCATTCAAAAGTTTTATTTGAACCCTAAATGGTTCTCAAGTAGATTACTAAGAAAAGCTCATCCATTGTTTAAAAATTGCCTTTTGCCTTTGTGCAGATTGTCATGTCTCATTTTCGATTAATTGAAAATGATACTTTTTTCAAAGTATCTCTCTTTTTCAAACAAGCATTGCAGAGCTGGCTCCAATTTCAATTTCATCTCCTTGAAAAGATTTAACAAATATTATGGCTGAACTCAAATGTGCTGGTTGATAAAATACCTGTATTTATGGGAAAGATGTTTGAAAAGGGTATTTTGTTCTTAAATGATATTGGAATGGTAGAGTTATGTCCTTCATGGAGTTATCAGAATTGTACGGAAAGGTCTGCTCAATCCAAGAGTACAACCAATTGATTACAGCATTGCCCCAAAAATGGAGGAGGCGGGTGGCAGCGGGAAGAGGTAGGGAACTTGTCTGTCTGCCTAATATAAAGGATCAAAACTGGCGGAGGAATAAAAATAGCATGAATAGGAAAGTATACCAATTTCATTTGAGGACCAGGATGTTGACAACTGTGCCATACAGATTGCAAAACAGTTGGGAAGAGATTTTTGATGTAGCTATTCCATGGTACAGGGTGCATGAGTTGATATATAAAACAACGCAAGAGTCAAGACTTTGTGCTTTTCAGCTAAACTTATTATATAGAATTCTTGCCACCAACAAAATGTTGAATATTTGGGGCATAAAATGATCGAAGCTCTGCAGATTTTGCTGTGAGGATACAGAATCAATAGACCATTTATTTTAGTATTGCCCTCAGGTAGCCTGTTTCTGGTCTCAGCTTCAGGAATGGCTAAAAATGCATAGCATTGATCTAAAATTGACTGTAGAAATAGTACTCTTACGAGATCTGGAGAGACCGGGTCAGTCAATTACTAATATACTAATACTCTTAGTAAAAAGTATTTATCTTCAACTGGCAATCTGTGGATTCTATTCGATTAAATAGATTGAAATTGTACGTTAAACATCACAGCATAGTTGAAAGATATGTGTTGCATAGAAACCCGAAGTGGGTGGCCAGCAGAGCTAGATGGGATGGGCTGAGGGAAGCTGAGGGTTGGTATGTGGAATTGGAGACAAGTGGGAGTGGAGTTGCTGTGTGAGAGAGAGAACGATGGTCAAAGATAAAAGTTATTTAAAAAAAAATAATAATAAAAAAGTCCAAATTAAACATAATAAATAGTACATTTGATTGACACTAAGTGGCAGTGTTTTTAAAACGAATGCCGGTTTGCCTGAGGCTGATGCTGTGCAGGTGTTTGTACACGTGCATATACACACACTCTCATTCAAATAAATGAATACAAGAACACACACATACATGTAATAGTGCCAGACATGCACACAAACATATACAGTTGGCATTGCTGTTATGATTTTAGTTGTCCTTGATGTCCTTTGTTTTAAATGTATTGCTATTATTATTTATTTATTTGAAATGTTGTTTTCTGTTCTTCTGTTTTTTCTCTTTAGTTCATTCTCTTGGTTGTTGGTGCATTGGGGGGGTTCTTGGGGGTGGGGAATGGAATTAATTGTATTTTTTATTTAATTTTTATTCCTGGGGGGGACTGTGGGAGGGTTCTCGAATAGTTGAGGGACAGCTATTGGGGAACTGTGGGGGGATCTTGGAGGGTTCGGTTCACATTTTTTGGCCTGGTGGTAGATTGGTCAACATGCCCTTGAGCAGGGCATTGACCCTGGATGCTTCTGTGTGTCGCTCTGAATGGGAATCTGTTGGATGACTGGTATGATGTAGTTGTTGAGCGGCTTCACTGCAAGTATATTGTATGTTCCGAATATTCAATAAATTAAAAAAATGAACAAAAAGTCATTTTGTTCACCCAACCAAGTATATCTCAATCAAATGCCAACCGTATTACCTCCCAAGAGAATTATCTTCTGTTATAGTCACAACCGTGTATATTCCCCTCTCAAGCCGATACCACGAAGTCCCTCAAGAACTACACTGGATATATGCAAACTGGAAACCACATATCCTGAGGCCGCATTTATTATACACTCCCTTCAGCAAATCAGATCACGACTCCTCCCTTCCTATAGGCAGAAACTCAAACAGGAAGTACCCGTGCTAAGTTCTATTCAACATTTGTCTAGCCAATCGGAATCCATGCTTCAAGATTGTTTTGATCTCGCAGACTGGGATATGTTCCGGGTAGCCTCTGAGAATAACATTGACGTATACACAGACACAGTGAGTGAGTTCATCAGGAAGTGTGTAGGGGACGTTGTTCCCACTGTGACTATTAAAACCTACCCAAACCAGAAACTGTGGATAGATGGCAGCATTCACGCAAAACTGAAAGCGTGAACCACTGCATTTAACATGGCAAGGTGACTGGGAATATGGTTGAATGCAAACAGTGTAGTTATTCCCTCCGTAAGACAATCAAACAGGCAAAACGACAGTAAAGAGACAAAGTGGAGTCTCAATTCAACAGCTCAGATATGAGACATATTTGGCAAGGTCTACAGACAATCATGGATTACAAAGGGAAAACCAGCCACATCGCGGACACCGATGTCTTGCTCCCAGACAAGCTAAACACCTTCTTCGCCCGCTTTCAGGATAACACAGTGCCACCAACGCAGCCCGCTCCCAAGGACTGTGGGCTCTCGTTCTCTGTGGCCGACGTGAGTAAGACATTTAAGCGTAAAAAAGATATATATATATCTTAGCTCATCATTAAGCTCGGGGCCCTGGGTCTGAACCCCACCCTGTGCAACTGAGTCCTGGACTTCCTGATGGGCCACCCCCAGATGGTGAAGGTAGGAAACAACACCTCCACTTTGCTGATCCTCAACACTTGGGCCCCACAAAGGTGCATGCTCAGCCCCCTCCTGTACTCCATGTTCACCCATGACTGCGTGGCCATGCACTCCTCCAACTCAATCATCAAGTTTGCAGACAACACAACAGTAGTAGGCCTGATTACCAACAATGACGAGACCGCCTACAGGTGAGGGCCCTGCGGAGTGGTGCCAGGAAAATAACCTTTCCCTCAATGTCAAAAAAACAAAGGAGCTGATTGTGGACTTTAGTACCCAATTGTTATACTTGAGTAAAAGTAAAGATACACCCACACAGACAGTGTGGTGAATAAGGCGCAACATTGCCTCTAACCTCAGGAGGCTGAAGAAATTTGGCTTGGCCCCTAAGACCCTCACAAACTTTTACAGATGCACAATTGAGAGCATCCTGTCAGGCTGTACCACCGCCTGGTACAACAACTGCACCGCCCGCAACATCAGGGCTCTCCAGAGGGTGGTGCGGTCTGCCTGCCCTCCAGGAGACCTACAGCACCCAAAGTCACAGGAAGGCCAAAAAGATCATGAAGGACATCAACCACCCGAGCCACGGCCTGCTCACCCCGCTATCATCCAGAAGGCAAGGTCAGTACAGGTGCATCAAAGCTGGGACTGAGAGACTGTTAAATGGCCATCACTAGCCGACTTCCACCCGGTTACTCAACCCTGTACCTTAGAGACTGCTGCCCTACATACATAGACATGGAATCACTGGCCACTTTAATTATGGAACACTAGTCACTTTAATAATGTTTACATACTGCTTTACACATTTCATATGTATATACTGTATTCTATTCTACTGTATTTCAACCATGTCAATGCCACTCCGACATTGCTCATCCTAATATTTATATATTTCTTAATTCCATGCTTTTACTTTTAGATTTGTGGGAATTGTTAGATACTAGTGCACTGTGGGAGCTAGGAACACAAGCATTTCGCTACACCCGCAATAACATCTGCTAAATATGTGTATGTCACCAAATAAAATTTGATTTGATTATGATGTATAATTTACCTGAGAGGCTTTTATGGTAAGACCAAATAAATACCACTTAATTGCAGATTTACACAAGACCTGTATGCATGCTCGTTTGCAATTTCGACCTGTTAAAGCTGCCAAACCCTAGCGCCAGGATTGGCTTGCGCTGGGGTTGGAGGAGTGGCAATATCTGAGGTGTGTCCTTAAAAACATGAGCCAAAGTGCCAATTTCAGGCAGTGCTGGCTGTGCAGTCAAAAACATGATTTTCTTGTGTTTTATATATATTTCCACACTATGAGGTTGGAATAATACTAATAATTTAGTGTAAGAGCTGTTTGAAAAGACTACCTGAAATATCATCTTATTTTGGTGGGATGGAGTTTTGGCCTGCCTGGTGTTAAATGAGTTAATAAACCAAAAAGAAGGAGTTCCAAACCTCTCAGCTAATAACAGCTAGTTTCCAGTTTTCCCCTCCCCACTCAAACCACTCTGACAGTCCTAGCAAAGTTATTGCTTGATAAATTCTTGCTCTTCGCTAAGAAGCTATTCTTGTTTCTTTTTGACCATTTTAATTGAAAACAATCACAGTAAGGTACGTAATTGTTACCCAGAAATGATTTGATATTGAGATTAAAACGGCGGCATTGGACCATTAAGACCAACCAAAAGCTGGTCTTAGCCGTAACAGTTAGTTATGGCATGTATTTTCACAGCGGAAGTGCAGCTTATCCAGCCCTGACGCACAGTGTCCATATGCACATGGAACAAGAGAGATGTGCTTTTTGTGCCCATAAACCTCATATTTAGAAAATCTTAATAAACCAAAGCTATGTTAAAAGATCAAGTTTGGGAGCATCCCCTTTTTATCTATGTAGGCTATTGTACATTATCTTAGCCAGCTCCTGTTATTTTCCTGGATGTGCATAAAAATCCCTCCATGTAGGCTGTATGCCCTTACCCTACTATAACGACAGCTGGTTCAACAGCAATGTGTCTGGTGTCTTTCTTATCTTGGCCATGCATTAGCCAAGTAACCTATCCATAAAATGTTTCTAAATGGTCTACTCTTGAGGCTTTTGTGCTGTCGTGTTTTTGCATTATTCACAATTCACATAGGCCTACTTGCAGTGCATAAGCTCCTCCAGTCGGTTGGTTCCATCCCCATTTCCAAAGAGCACCTCTTGTCTGGATAACAAAGACCTGCTCCTCCAAATTAAAATGATTCAGTCCTGTAGCGCCATATGAATGGTAGGCCTAGGCCATATCTTGCTTATTGACAACGTGCCTCACACATAAAATACAATTTAAGGGAGCCTAGTATTTTTTATTTGAGGAGAAGTGCGATGTATAAAGGCCTATAGTCGTTGTCGCCAATTACAACAATGTTGCCTGTCAATACTCCAAACATATTTTAGCAAACACTGGATTTTTCAAAAATAAAAATTGCTATTACTCATTAATGTAGCCTCTGCTAATAAATAAACTGTGTCAATCCACAATGGACTAGGAAGAGAATATTCTGTGCCGCCAGCCGAATTGGAGTTGATGACAACGTAACGACCGTCAATAACCAACAGAATTTAAGGCAACGGCATGCAGTAATAAGCCATGAAACATGTTGATTGGCCAGTGAGTGGCCAAGCTCTCCTCACACCTGTAATCTATTTATTCATCAAAACCCAGCCCTTTTGCGCCACCAACAGCTATTGCGCTCATAAGTCCCGCAGTGAAAATGGCAAAGATATTTCTAACACACCCCCGGACCTATAGCACTACCACCAGCGCTAAGATTTACCATTGCGTTAGGTTTGTTAAAATACAGCCCCGGATATTCATTTCAGAGTGGGTAAATACGCTACACAGAGAACTCAATCCGAGCAGCCCTCGTGTCTCTGATGTCTTGCCCTTTCAATTATGGCATGTGAGGCTGTGTGTGGGGCCATCTGTAGATTATGGAGTGTGTTGCCGTATGTTAGCGTTCAGTCAAACTGCTCAAAAGTGAAACCAAATCCTACCTTCACTTTTAAGTTTAATCACAAATTCCAAGATTTAGGTTAAGTTTAGCATTAGGGTTAAGTTTAGGCATTCATTCTGAGGGTTAACGTTTGGGATAGGGTTAAAACTGCAGCACGCCAGTGGCAAACTTGCCAGAGTACATTTATAGAGTTTAAAAGTCAAGTAAACAAGTAAAAGTATATAAGTGTGATTTTATATTTATTTCATTCGAGTTTGCTAACGTTAGCTAGACTTACTAGTAGGCTAGTAAGAATGTTGTGAGAATAACATTAGTTGGGTTGTGTCAGAGTTCAGGCCTGGGCCATCCACCAAGCCAATAACTATAATGATAAACTATAGGCTACATAACTATAAACCATTGGTGAGCATCCACATTAGAAGAAAGTGTGTCGCTTTACAGACAAACAACTGATCAACACATCCTGCCGCACGTTGCCTTTTTAATAAGGTGTTAACACGACCATTCATGAGGTCTCTGCTGCACAGATACTGGTTCAGACTATTCAGTGCTTTCAGGGTGTGTTCATTGTCATAGTGACAATTGCAAATAGTTCTTCAATGTACATGTAGGCCTAATGACAAATCAAATAGTACCTTATCTTTAAATTGAGCAAATCAACAACAAACGCCGTTTAGCCGGCGCATCTTTTACAGCATGTCATTGCCTCATTGTTCAAGTGGTTTTGCAAGTGATTTCCATTTTTCTAATGGTTGTCAATTCCTTTTGGGTCTGATTTTTCACTGTGGTCATCTCTCTGTGTGTCCTGTGCAACTATTTGCAATGCATCGGCGCAACAATGTTATCGTAACCGGCCAAAAGTGATCACAGCAATGCACTCTCTCCTCAACTTTCCCAGAAATGCATTTTCTATGGTGTAAGCCTGTTTTACATTCAACAATTAGCAAGAGAAAGCCTGCTTCTTTCCCTGAATAGGCTATTAGGCCTAGTATAAACAATTATCAAAATAAATGTCCTATGGCTTTTCCTGGGATTTCACAAGCAGAGGAATGGCCTATTGTGGAGAGGCTTGCGTAGCCTATAGCTTGTTGGCAATGGGAACAGCTGGATGAGAGAGGCTAGTGATGTGTAGCCAAAGTAAGAAGCTAAATATTAGCTAGATATTAGGCCAATCATTAGCTAAATATTAACAGATTATGAAATGGCAGATCTGTAGTGCGTTCCTCCAGGCTGTGTGGTCCCTGGGTACGCAAAGCTCCACTAATGATTAGGCCTACGCTTTAAGATAATAACATTATTATACCTGGGCTACAACAACACAGTGCAATGAGGAATTGATTCATGTTATCAAGTGAATACACAAGTATTGTCCATAGGCTGTAAACTACAGTGATGTGCTCCTGTTTTGTTTCCCGCCAAAATAACTGCATAGGCCAACAGTCTAGACCTGATTATGCGACCATTAGGATTGGTTTGGGTCTATTCTCGGCGGTTTAGAAGGTCCAGAAAGGTACCTTAGCAGGCCACTCATAAAGCTTTTGAAAATTAGGTGGATAGCGTGTTCATTTTGGTAGCTGTTTAAGATTTCGTTTCCCTTAGTTTTAGTCTTAAAATACCTTTTAAGTCTTAGTCACATTTTAGTAATTTCCTCCTTCGTTAGTTTTGGTTATTATTGGTCGACTAAAACTCTGGACAATTTGTGTCTAGTTTTAGTCACAGCCATTTGTCACATAATCGTGTGATAGAGAGACTGATTGAAAGAGAGAGCGAGAGAGATTGAGTGAGAGATAAAAGTGAGGACACCAGAGGAGGGTTTAAACAGCCAGTGTAAATGCCATATGGCTAAGATCATAAAGTCAACGCTTACTCCCTCTACTTTGCTTGTGTGTGTGTGTGTGTGTGTGTGTGTGTGTGTGTGTGTGTGTGTGTGTGTGTGTGTGTGTGCCCTGTATAAGAGCATGACAGCCTTGATTCCTTTTACCCTGGAAAGATAGAGCTTTGTCTACCATTAACATCTGCCCATACTTACTGAGGGTCTCCGTCTATTTCTTTCTCTCTCTCCACCTCTCTCTCTCGTAAACACACACACACACGCAACATATTGGGTATGGTTTACCCCTGTGGGAGCTGAAGCCCTTTACAGTGACACTGAGCTAACAGGACATTTCATCACACTGCCGTGTGTGTGTGTGTGTGTGTGTGTGTGTGTGTGTGTGTGTGTGTGTGTGTGTGTGTGTGTGTGTGTTCGTGCATGCATGCGTGTTAGTTTAGGAACTCTCCGAACACTGACCTTTCACCTTCCCATCATATGACCTCTATAACACAGTGTTCATTTCGTCAATAGTAACTACGTCAATACCGGTCAACTACCTATTTTTCCTGAGTAAAGCTATGACTATAACGAGACAAGATGCCCTGGAAAAAACTACAACAGTTACAAATTACTTTTAATTGAATGCAATCCTCTCATTGGCAGAATTGACATCTTTCAGTTACACGGTCTGTTTGAGCTGATCTGCCCAGCTCTCCCACCCAGTTCCCAGGCGGTCACTTCAGTCACTCGTAATCTTTTGAACTGATGCGAAGCCAGGACACTTGACTTGTAACCAACCTCCACTAGAAACAGTAAAGTTTACTCTCTCTCTCTTACTTTCATGCAGAATATTTTTGCTTTGATCATATTAGAAGCTCTATTTTCCCACGTTTGCTTTAATGTGAAAATCTAATGCTATTTGTTGAATATTAGGAGTACAGTAATACTTCTGCCATTTTTGGGAAGCTCAAATTCTCCCCTTTTCAAGGAAACCCGTTATTTACCTCCCTTGACGGTTATGATGGGGATAAAATCATAGCTGTAAATGGTTTTACCCGTAGCCAAGGCTTTATAGTATATGGTTAATTATGTCTAGTATTGGTTGCAATCTGCCACAATATCAACATTGCAAGCTAAGGTATACGAGGTGATAGTAGGTCCTAGCTGGACAAGGCTATCTGAATGTGCACATTACGGAAGTTAGAGGTAGCCTGATTATTCATTGAAAAAATCATTGTCAGGTGGTTAATCATAAAATTCTGAAAGTTAAAAGTCAACTAATGCGAGATCACCAGCCTCTTTTATGTGGACACATTGATACACCATTATCCATTGGCCGCTCAAGAAATGAGCGCATGGAACTCATTGTCTATAGGCCAAATGCAGCAGTTAGGCCATTGCTCTTTCACACTGAGGATTGGTGATCATTGAGGGGGAGATTGTTGGAAAGATTTTTGAAATAGCTTACCGTGAGGAACTATACTTGTAATGTATTATCATTCGCAATGGATGTTAAAAAAAAACACTTTCCTACATTTCCTCTCAGCAGGCCAGGTACTTCTATGCGTGCTCAAGCATGCGTGATCCCTCAACATTACTGGAACAGAGAAACCAGACATGCTCATTGCTCACATGGAGCACTCCAAACAAAAGACAATGACGAAATATTACAAATCTGGTTCTGAAATTAACCTAAAGTTGTTTCTCATAAGTGTAGCAGGTTGTGAACTCTGCAAACAGCATTTCCACTCTGAGAATGAGAACGGTAAATTACTGTAATTAATACATGCATTAACCGAAATTAATGTAACCAAATGACGGGGAATAACGGTACATTTACTACTGATGACATATGTAATGCAGAATTGATAATTATTTAAAATAAAAGTGCAAACAATTGACACAATGAAACAATGAATGCTCAAGAATTGCCGGGAGACAGCTGAGACATTCTGGAGAGAGACTCGGCTATATTTCCGCCACACACCCTTCCCCTTCTTCTCGTCTCAAATGTTTTGATGCTTTTCACTGACAGCCGCAACTCAATCAGCTAGGCCTATTGTCACGCGAGCTGCCCAAATTGCGGGCTTCCCAAATAGGTATAGGCCTACGAGCTTGTGATTTGAAACAATCCACAGCTATGTTTTTAAGGAAGATAATGATCCCCTATTCCTCTGTGGCTAAGTCTTCTGGCTAAGTGTTTTCAATGATTATATAAGTAGTAATTACAGTATATAATTGTTTATTTCCATTTAGCCTACTTCCCTATTGCACCCACCACTATGCCATTCATCTTCTGTTCTATTGGTTTTTCGATCCAGAAGCCAAAGGCACAATCTTAGTCATATTAGCAA
Source organism: Salmo trutta (assembly GCF_901001165.1). Lineage (NCBI taxonomy): Eukaryota > Metazoa > Chordata > Actinopteri > Salmoniformes > Salmonidae > Salmo > Salmo trutta. The sequence continues at coordinate 6,566,016 of NC_042968.1, read as the reverse complement.
CGCATCCTAGTTGTTGCATCTTTAGATTCCCCCTCTTTGTAAGTTTCTAACATATGGATCCGCTAAAAGGTGCGCTGTTTAGAATGGTACTTTCCCCAGGTGCGCGGTTTAGAATGGTGTTTTCAACGCGAAATGCATTTTGGCAAATGTTTGGATATGACGTTCTGTTAAGATGCATTAGCATAATCCAAAATGTGTTTTCTGTCATTCTGAGCACCGTGAGTGGACGCCCTAATGAATTATGCGCCCAATGCATATGGGTCCGGTAAATTTCTCAAAATGGCCGGTAAATTCAAATCTTCCCGGTCACATTGTCCGGCACCACATTTTCCTAACTGAAACCCTGGTGTGTGTGTGTGTTCTTGGCTGGCATCAAAGTCAAAACACCCACTGAGGACGAGGACAGACAGGGGTCCACTCTGCACTCATCCAATTACCTTCCTCGCCTCCTTTTTATTCCCCCTTCCATCCACCTCTACACTTAATACCATGGAGATAGAGAACATTAGAGAGACAGGGCCCTGCCCAGCCAAATGTCTTTGTCTCACACGCACAAACACACACGCACACACGCAGGCTCCAAGGAGACAGTGGTTCATAAAATGCTGTGGCTCGGAGTGACACATCCGTCATGGTTGTTTGACAATAGCCTTCATAACCCTCTATGATTGGATAAGATCCACTCAGCAATCAATGGGGGGAGGGGGAAGGTCATGACCTGTGCATGACACTGGTATTCTCGGGAGGCGAAAGTTGTGACGCCTACTTGGGATGCTAGCTAGCTAGCCGGCCTGGTAGGCAGACTTGTTACTCCTTTAGCCAATTACATTCTCTCTGTATGCCAAAGAGTTGATGTCTGGCATCGACAACGAAACAACTTGGCTATAGGAGAAAGAGATCTGCCAACAAAGATAGCAACAATCCATGTAACAAAGGCTCTATAGAAAATCCAAAGGTTTTCGGTCAAACAAATAGAACAATACATATATTGTACACAGCTACACATAAACACATACCACAGAGACACACAGAGAATGTATGTCCAAGGTTACTGCTTTACAGAGGTTACCACAGAAGTCATGTAAGGATGACCGTAAGGTTCTGTATTTATTTTCTTAGTCAACCGTGTATTCTTGAACGTAGCCCTGTTTCTTTGTGTTCTTGAACGTAGCCCTGTATTTCATTTTTGTTCATTGAGTTCACCTGTGTTAGTTACTCACCTGGTCTCATCAGCTTCGTATTTGGTTCAGTTCATTCTGTTTGTGCCTTTGTGAGGTATTGTTCATTTTGACTCTACTAAGCCTTTTCCTAGTTCGTTTGTGAGCACCAGTTATAGTCTTCAGGCCTAGTTTTGATTCACCTGCCTGTTTGCCTTCCTTTGTATGACCATTGCCTGCCTGTGACCACGATTCCTGCCATCTGCAAAGGCGAAATAAACACCTGCCGTGCTCTGCGCGTGAATCTACACCCTTATCTCCCTGAGTATTCATTACAATGACAGGGGGGAAGAAACAAAGAGAGGAGGCGGAGAGCGAGAATTGAGAGAAGACATAGGGGAGAAAAGAGACACACAGAGACACAGACACATAATAAAAGTACTTACATTCTTCTTATATTTATGGGACTAAAGTACTACAATCCTATCTCCTTGTGGCACCTCAACCACCCCGACTAGTAGCAAGCGGCTAAGCTAACTTGCTAGCGATTAGCAAAAAGAGGACCCACTGTGAGCGGCTATAAAAACAGGGGCAGCCAACTCGTTTGGGCTATTCTGAGCTCTCTCCCTCAGTCATACAGGGACGTACCATTCCTTGGGGACCCTGACACACACACACACACACACACACACACACACACACACACACACACACACACACACACACACACACACACACACACACACACACACACACACACACACACACACACACACACACACACACACACACACACAGATATTATATCCAGGTTATGATGCAGGAGATGTGAGGCCCCAGCACTAGCCAATGCCACTGAAAATAGCCTAGCTACAATTAGCCTGCTGTTGCCCTCCACACACAAATACATCAGTAAGAATTAGCATTGATTCTAACTTGAGCATGCATGGTGGCAAGCTTTCGGGAAATCACATGCAGAGGAATGGGTCATATAAACATGGCTAGTGAATCTATAGGACAGCTACATGTATATAGTAGATCCAGTCCTCTAATTGAGCTGACCAAATGACTGATAATGATAATGATATGGACAGTGGAGACTAGACACTTCCTGATCCACCTTTGAAAGGTGGATCAGGAAACATTCCCTGCAAAGGCTGTTTGAACCTATATACTGTAAATAAAACAAACAGAACTTCAGAACATTTAACACACGGGACGCACACATGCACGCACGCACACAGGCACGCACACACCCTCACTCACAGAGCGGGGGAACTGCAGATGCAATCTGCTGCTAATGTGAAACCTAGTAAACACCAGGACATATTAGGAATTGCAATGTTCCCCACAGACCTCCTGGCCATCCTCCAAAATGACATTACCGTACTGAGACAGAGAAAGCAGCTGAGGCTTAAAACACTTGACAAGCAGAGGAAAGTACAACCCCCCCCATCTCCAGGACGAATTGAAAGTTGAAAAAACATGTCATCTCTCTCTTCCAACGCAAACATATATTTATAATGTACTTCTACAGCTCCTGGCTGGTTTGTCGGAAAGCTAGAGTAAAACACTTGAGTTCTGCCAGTGCTGGCCGATGACGTCACTGGTGCAGTTCCAGTAAATTATGGCAATACCTCTGCTGCCCTTCAACACAAATAGCTAGCTGCCCTCTCACACTCCACCACACTCTCCTCAACTAAACCTTACTGCCCAGGGTGGGAGAAAGAGAGAGAGAGAGCGACAGAGAGAGAGAGGGGGGGAGAGACAAGAGACAGAAGGAGAAGACAGACAGACAGAAAGTGGGGGTGGAGAGAAGATGGAGAGAGAGAGATACTGTACATAGAGAGAAAGTGAGAGAAACCTCTCTCCAACATCTCTCTTTTGATAATACTGTGTATGTAACTCACAGACAACGCTGCTGACGCCGTAGCTCATGTATATCATTGAACTGAATTGCCTGAGAGAGCGGAGCGATTTGTTTCGATGGTCGACAGCATCCGGATGGCGATGGCCCCAGCCGCGTTCAAAGACATTGTTTTTAATTACCCCACCACACAATAACTTCCCTCCTTCCCCAGCAGGGTCGCACAGGGTTAGCAAGGAGCAGTAGCTATAGCCACACCAAATGGGATTCATTTTGACAGTGTTTTCTGTTAATTATAATGAGGACAAATTGGGGTGTAAGTGCCTCGGTTGAGCTGGGAGAGCTGGGCGTCTAATGGTAGGTCCTGTGGGGTCACTAAGCAGTCTCAAACAGAAGCAACAATACAGGGGTTATGTAATTAAGGGGTGAGATTGCATAATTGTTGAATGATGACGCACGCAGGAAACACACACGCAAATAAAGGAATTAGAATACACAAGTGGACGCAGCCTACGAGCGCGCGCACACACACACACACACCCACACACCGAGAGACGAGTCAATGCTAACTATTAGACAAGGGAGAAAAACTGAAAGCATTACTATCCTGCGTTTTAATTCCACGGCTCTACCAAGGTCTTTTGTATTGCAATTCATACCTTAGCAATGTATAAAAGAAAGTGAATGACTGCACATGATGACCATTGCATCCATAGAGTTGAAGGTGTTTATTTGAATACACCTCCTTTCATCAATTTTAAAGTTCTCATATAGGACGCATATCAGGCCACTTGCATATTAACCTAGCATTACGATCAATTAAGGGGCTTTTGGAAAGCATTTAAGTGCACAAAACAATAGCTATAGCTATTAAGACCTAACTAGTCCCCAGTCACCAACTATCGCCAAATGTGGAGAGTGTACATGATGAATTAGCCACTAATTAGCACTGAACACATGTGAGCACAAATGCAGCGCAGGCTAATGGCTAATTAGCTGCTAACACATGCAATTAGCCATAGAACGCTACCACTAATTAGCTATGGCTAACCCTTATTTAAGTTCTATGGCACATCTCTCTCCTATTCTCCTATTCTAGAATGACATAGAATTTAGAACTCCCTACTTTCTCCTTTAGAACGCACTCAAGCTATATGGCAGACCACTCAGAATACCAGCTGTTGTTTGTCCACAGACCTAAAGGCGTTCCTAAAATCGGTTTTCCGAGCTGGATTATGAGCAGTAATCTGGGATTGCGTGGGAAAGAGGTCCCTCCCAGTCTACTAAAACACAACAGCTGTGTAAAGAGGTTTTTGTATAGTGCAGAGGAAGGGGAAAAGTGACTGAAGAGGCCCACTGGAGAGAGAGAAATTATATTTCTGTGTGAGCTCGTTAATTAAGGTGTTACGTGGCGTCAGCTAAACAAAAGGAAATGAACTGGATCGAGAGAAGAGGGGAAGAGAGAAGAGGAGGAAAGAGGGAGGAGGGGAGGAAAAGGAGGGAGGGAAATTAGGAGGTTTTTGAAAGACTCGAGGTCAATAAAAGGAAATGGGGTGACTAGTCGGAGGAGAGAGACAGAGAGAGGAGAGAGAAAGAAGCACAGATAGATACGCTTTTTGACAGGCTCAGGTAAGCAGCGATGTCATCAACATGCACATTGTGTTGCCAGCCCTTGTAATGACGGAGAGTCACTTCAGCAGCAATCTGTGTGGTAATCGCTGTGATTTGTTAACTAAATTCGTTATGTCCTACTGAATCCCCATTGGAAGCGTTAGTTTTAAAACAGCAGAGAGAGGAGAGTGATCTATCATGCTGACAGAGAAACTGATCCACTGACTGCACTGTAGCAATGTGAGGGGGTGAGTTAATTCATGAATTCAAATGAATGCATTCAAACATGTACACAGGCATACACATGCACAAACAAACAACGAGGAGAAATGCTGAGATAAAAAAAGTAGGAAGAATATAAAAAGAGGAGAGGGAGAGAGTGCGAGAGAGACAAAGGGGTAGAGATGAGTGGGAGGGAAATGAGGGGCTGGAGAGTTTGTGCTTTGTAAGTGCACATAAGATTGGTCAGTGTGTGTGTGTGTGTGTGTGTTTGCCTACCTGCCCACAATCATGTGTTTATATGTCACTGCGTGCATGGGTGCGTTAGTGCATGTGCGTATATTTCGTTAACCCTTCTTTCTATTCGAGCTGTCTTGTGTGTGCGTGGAGCTGCCATTACAGTAAAGTGCCACGGTAGTCCATCACTCCTACGCTCATCTTGCAAATATACTTTTTAATGGTCAACACTCAGCCACTGATAACATCCATTTAACATGCGTGTCTATATGCTTGTGCTGAGTGTGTGGTAACGGCCCTTAATTGTAGCGAACATCATCCAGAAGCATCAGAACAGAGCACTGAGTTTCGAAACGTAGAGGCGCAACATCGCAAGACTTCCGGGAACGCTTGCAAAAACAGACCAAGTAGACCAGGCCGGTGTTTGGGGTTTGAGAAGTCAATGAGAGAAGTGAAAAATGATTCCGTAGTTCATTTCCTTGAAATCTAAAGGCACTACCTAGATTCGAGCCAATGTCTTTAAGTAGTTGAACATGTTATTACTTAAGCCGACGTGAAAATGACAAAGTAACCCATTTTTTGTATTTTGTCAAAAACGACTGTATATCAAAAGGAGCCTTTGCTTTGACGGCCTGCACATGCACAGTTCGGCGCCAGACGACTGTTAGACCCGGTGACGTGTTTCTACGCATAAGCTTAGCTAGCCAACATCGCCACTACATCGCCTACAAGTGGGATCGGGGATTTCTACTGGAGAAGCACTTTCTACCCATATTCATACTGTCTTTGCTAACAGCATACCATAACACACACTCACACACAGTCAGCGCGGTAGGAGAAGGAGCATTAGGAGGAACACAAAGAGTGTATTGGCACGCCCACCGTGTCTGGCATAAGGAGCAGACAAAGAGAAACCCAGACAGGTCATAAACAAGATGGTTCATGAAGATCCGAGATAAGACAACAACAACAAGGCTTTAATCACTAGGATCTGTCCACAGATGAAGGCAAGATACATAAGAATACATCTCGGGCCGTACTCGTAAAGTCTAAGTCTCAGAATAGGAGTGCCGATCTAGGATTAGTTCCTTTCCCTGTCCGCATAATCATATTCATTATTATCTAAAAGGCAAAACTGATCCTAGATCAGCACTCCTACTCTAAGACGATTTGCATGCCCTGCGGTTGCTGGAGGAGAACTTACCGATCCTCGACTTCGGTGATGTCATCTATAAAATAGACTCCAACACTCTACTCAACAAACTGGATGCAGTCTATCACAGTGCCATCCGTTTTGTCACCAGAGCCCCATACACTACCCACCATTGCGACCTGTACGCTCTCGTTGGTTGGCCCTCGCTTCATACTCGTCGCCAAACCCACTGGCTACAGGTCATCTACAAGTCTCTGCTAGGTAAAGCCCCGCCTTATCTCAGCTCACTGGTCACCATAGCAGCACCCACTCGTAGCACGCGCTCCAGCAGGTATATCTCTCTGGTCACCCCCAAAGCCAATTCCTCCTTTGGCTGCCTTTCCTTCCAGTTCTCTGCTGCCAATGACCTGAACGAACTGCAAAAATCTCTGAAGCTGGAGACTCATATCTCCCTCACTAGCTTTAGGCACCAGCTGTCAGAGCAGCTCACAGATCACTGCACCTGTACATAGCCCATCTGTAAACAGCCAATCTATCTATCTACCTACCTCATCCCCATACTGTATTTATTTATCTTGCTCCTTTGCACCCCAGTATCTCTACTTGCACATTCATCTTCTGCACATCTACCATTCCAGTGTTTAATTGCTATATTGTAATTACTTCGCCACTATGTATTATTGACTGTATGTTTTGTTTATTCCATGTGTAAGTCTGTGTTGTTGTATGTGTCGAATTGCTACGCTTTATCTTGGCCAGGTCGCAGTTGCAAATGAGAACTTGTTCTCAACTAGCCTACCTGGTTAAATAAAGGTGAAATAAACAATGTATATAAAACAGTGTTAAAAGCCCTTTATTCATAAAGTGTCTCAAAGTGGGAGTGCTGATCTAGGATCAGGCCCCCCCAGTTCATGTAATTGTATTAGTTATGATCAAAAAGGCAAACTGATCCTAAACACTGAATATGAATATGAGGTCAGGGATTTGAGTCTATATGTAGAGAACACAAATTATTATGTGATAAAGGTCACGCTTGTTGGTCACCATAATCTTTATTGTTGCATAAAAGGTATATTCATGAAAACACATGGTAGATATAGGCTACTTACAAGATGATTCATTGCAACATACTAGCTATAGTGTTCCTCTCAGTTAAATAGAAGATCTGATATCCATGGCAACAAAATGTCCATATGCTGTAGATTCATATAAAATATTCATGAAAACACTGCACTATAAAGGGGTTGCTGTGAATTTGACAGTGACTTACAGGCAGCCTTGGCAAGTAAGTTACTGTATTTCCTATTGAGTACACCTACAGTCATCTAAATACAGTATCAAAGCAAGAACTATATTATGACACACAGTTCAATGCCGTAGAATTGACTGCATTATACTGTAAAAAAGTAAATGCTACTGTGATCGTAATGAATGAATAAATAAATAGATGAATTAATCAAATTCATTCAGAGCAGATGGGGATTGTATTTCACAGTATTTCACAGTAATTACATGGGAGTGGTGAGAGCAGGTTGGTTTACACACTACAGCATATAAATGAATAGTTGGCGTTTTATATAACTTGCACTTCTAGAGACCTTAACAAAGGCTTCCAAAGTGGCAGTGACTACAATATGTACTCATATGATTTGATTTGATACTCAAATGCCAACAATGCGATGAGAGTCTACAACAGAAATAACACCTATCCACCACGCTGGAGGATTGTGCGATTTACACTCAATACATGAGGAGTATAGACTGTTAAAGAGGAAATGAACACTGTAAGCTAAAGATGGGCAGAGTGAGACACTTAATCAATCTAGTCTTCATCACTTGACCGACCTAACCCATTGGGGAGAATGGCGGGGAGAGAGAGAGAGAGAGGATGGAGGGGCAGGATGGAGAGAGAAGAGCCAGTGAGTGAAAGAGAGGAAAAGAAAGAACAGAGAAAGATAGAAAGAGAAGAAGAGAGAAAGAGAGAGGGGAGTTAATTATTTGTTCCTCCTCTTGTCTTCCCGCGTTCTGCACGGCCACCCCGGAGAACAAGTGAGAGTATAAAGAACAGATTTCTCCAATTCTCATGAATGAGGCTGGAGATGAGATGCTGATTGATTTCTGAAGCCGTTGTCATAACATGAATCAGGGGGACATTCCATACTGTTATTGTTACCAAGTGGAATTGGCCTCTTAAATTGGAACGCAGTGTGTGTGTGAGTGTAGCTGTTCAAACCAGTGTTTCCCTAACAAAAGACAACCCACAGAACCTGGTGTCTCTATTTCCATCTCTCTCACCGACTGTGTTTATCCCAGCATGTCAGCTGGCCAGTGAACCACTCAACCACCACAGAGCTTTCTTATCTTAACTCTGCTAATTACTACTATCTCTGCCACTGAAAGGGAGAGAGGGAAAGTGTGTGCTGGAACCTCTATTTTCTCTTAGTACATTGACTAGATATTGTCAATTGCAACTAAAACAAGTCTATAAAGTCTGCTTTCATTCTATAGGCAATGTTCTGTCTGCAAAACTGCATTCAACACCGCAAAAACAACTTGCTGTTGTTGTGGAAATCCTTCTTAACAATGTCAAAAAGAACATGGCAACTGTTTTACGTAGATGTAAAGTAAACCGCAGGAAAATGCATTTCACACTATGCAATCCCTAGCTGAAGGATTGCAAATATGTTGCCACTTAGACAGTGAGCTGCATTCTCCGGAATATTATGACAGAAAACCAATGGTGGAAAAAGTAGACAATTGTCATACTTGAGTAAAAGAAAAGATGCCTTAATAGACAATGACTCAAGTAAAAGTGAAAGTCACCCAGTAAATTCTACTTGAGTAAAAGTCTGAAAGTATTTGGTTTAAAATACACACAAGTATCAAAAGTAAAAGTATAAATCATTTGTAAATTCCTTATATTAAGCAAACCAGACAGCACCATTTTCTTGTTTTTTAATTTAGGGATAGCCAGGTGTACACTCCAACACTCAGACATCCTTTACAAACGAAGCATGTAAACGAAGTGTGACCGCCAGATTAGAGGCAGTAGATGACCAAAGATGTTCTCTTGACCCTTTTCTTGTCCTGGTAAGCATTCAAAATGTAAGGAATACTTTTGGGTGCCAGAGAATATGTATGGAGTAAAAAGTACATTATTTTCTTTCGGATTGTAGTGGATTAAAAGTAAAAGTTCTCCAAAACATAAATAGTAAAGTACAGATAATGAAGTACTTTACACCACTGCAGAAAACCTGTGTGTTTCTAATGCTCCCATGATGCTATCACAAACTTGTCATAACTCCTACCATGAGCCCTGTCACATACAGCAATCTAGACAACATTTGGTGGAATAGGGTAAACCAATTGTATTGATGCTGATAGAATTTGGATAGATGTATGTCTCACAAGCCCTATTTCTCTCTTTTCTCTCGCTCTCCCTCTTCTATCTCATCACTCCGCCTCTGACATTGCTATATCCTCTCATTTGGTACCAAACTGATATTGCAAGTGTTTGCTAATGTTGGTTTATGTTTCTGTTGTTTTCAACTCTATCACTAAACATGTCCCACAGTTCTAATACAAAAATATCACAACATGTATCGTATAAATTCTAACATTGTCTAGAGATTAAAATTACATTTTATTACCAACCTGTAGGCCTGTGGTTGTTTGAGGATTGATTACGAGAGCGTACAGCTGGTCGAGTCTACATAGTTACAGTATCTAGCAGGTGCACACGCTCAATAGGAATTGGAATATTCTGTCCCTGGTATGAATTACATACTAGTATTTAAACTATTGAAGAGTAATAGTTAGAGTGACATATCAATGTACACATTTATTAAATATCTGTTTAGTTGCCTTTTTGATTACTCCAACCTGTCCAGGTGGTTCATTTCAAGAGAGTTTAGGCTGGGGTGACATGTTGTCCCAGGGCTCTCTTTAACATAGCTGTGTGAGGAATCATTGACTATTTGTCCAAGTTATAGGCACTCTGCCTCGTTTGAAGGCGCTCTGCCTCCAAAGCCAGTTGTAGCGTCGGTGAATTGGCCATTTAAATTGTTGTTTGTTATATTTGTTAAGTCTATGTCAGTGTTCATCAACATCCTGTATATTTTGGATCCAGCTTTAGTCACCTTCTGCGCCAGTAAATAAACACAACCATTTTGTACATGATTCCTGCCCGACTCCTGATGCTCCGTAACCCCCTGACAAGACCGTAGAGTCCATTAATTTACAGACAGACAGGCAGGAAGGCAGACAGGCAGACAGGCAGACAGGCAGACATCTGAGATAGTAAAAAAAAGAGAGTGAAACTCAGGCATAGTCAAACAAAGAAAGTTCTGAAGTTGGGTTGTCAGAAGAGTACATCAGCACAGGACAACCCTCTAAAACTTACCTTCTCAGTTCTTTCTCTTTCTCCTCTGGTGAGCAGCTCCACACTGAAGGGTTTGTGATGGATGTGCTTGTTGCGTTTAAGCCTCTACAACGCAGCTCTCTCCACAGTACCCACACATTATGAATAGTTTATTTGGATCCTAAAACATTAAGCAGTGCCAAGGACCCAGTCGTACAGATGTCAAGCCTGGGCTTGGGCTTCCACATTTGAAATGTATCTAAAATAACTATACTGTAGACTCCAAACTGCATTAATGATGGTTGTTGACATGTGTTTTTAGTTGTGTTATCGGAAAAGCTTTTTGTTAGTTTCAGATCTAGAGCACTTACCTCACAGAAGCAAGCACACACACACGTGTGTACATGCACGCACACACACACACACATGCAATCACTACACCCCCAAAGCTAATGTCATTGGTGAAGTTTTTAAATTTTGTTATCCCTCCCTTACACTATGCTTGTGGTGTTCGGTGGGAGTTGATAGAGGGTAAGAGGGGTGTGAGGTCGAAAAAGAGACGTGCAAGTCTCCAAGGAACTTTAGGAGACAGCGTAGGGTGTGTGGCTGTAGGGGAGAGGGTGGTTGAGGAAGGAAAGAGCAGGGTAAATTAAGCATGCTAATGTGTTCTTTCATCTATCCCACATCCTTCTCTCGCTCCATCTCTCCATCTCTCCCTCAGGCTCTCATGCTCCTCCTCCGGCTATTCTGCACTCACATTAAGTCTCATAATTCACTTTAGAGATCTTAGAATAACATGCCACACACACAGAGAGAGAGAGAGAGAGAGGCACACACAATGTCTGGCAGATAGAGAGGGGCAAATTGTGCAATCATCAGATTCAATTAGCACAGTGCTTGGTCAGAGTTCAAATGTCATAGGATAGGGAACAGGGCAATAGCACTGAGCTTTAACTTCGCTCCAGCTAATCTTCTACAGTCTGTAACTAAGCTGATATCATATATGGCGAAAGAAAAGATGGAAACTAACGAGTCGTCGTCGTCTTCCAACCATTTGAATAATGTATACTGTGAACACGAAAGAGAAGCACGAGAGAGGGACATCGACAGACAGAGCAACTGAAATTAGAGTGTGAATCATTTTGGAGCCAGCCTGTTGGCAAATCTCCAAATCCTCCTTTTGGCTCTACTGTATTCTCATCTAGGGCAAGTTCAACAGGAAGCTTAGAAATCCAAACCACAGAACTCACCCTAGAGTCCCACTCCATTCCCTTCTCACAAAGCACTAACACCCATTTGGAGAATGACTCCACAGTTACAAGAGTTAGGTCCTGACTGTGTGGAAGGATACGTGCTCTAGGGCCTGACCGCTGCTCAACTCCTCTGTCCTACTTTACAATTCCATGTGGACCTGTGAAAAGAGCCAGTGGACAGAGAAAGCAAGAGGCCAATTGTGAAGAGAGGTACTGAAGGGCTGATATGAATGAACACTAATTAGGAGGCGATTAAAGTGTCTCACCACCGTAAAATCCATTAACCTCTAATCTCAGATTTCATCACATGCCATGGTGGGAAGTAAGGGCGAGTGGTGGGGTGTGTATGTGTGTGTGTGTGTGTTCAGGGGTGCTCTCACATGGCATGTGTAGTGTACTCTCCTGTGTGATAGGGGGTACAATAAGGACACAGACAATGCCGGTGTGATCGAAGCGAAGGGAATAATGCCACTGAAATGAAGGGAAATCAAAGAGAGTAATAGAAACATACCGAAACCCTTGTGACTCTCCATGAGCCTGGGTTTCTGACTGTGGCACAGTGGCAGGATCTGGCATCTAGCATGGTCTCCAGATTGGAGCGTGGGAGTTCTGCAGATGGAAGCTATTCTCGAGTAGGGATCTGAACTGGGGGGCTGCTTCAGTTATATCGAATGGGGATTGGCTTTATTACATTCTCATAACTCTGACAACAGGAGCATTACTCCTTAGCCTAAAAGTCAGTCTGCTTCTGCTTAAGCTAACTATGTTGCTGTTGTTGTCTTGTCAAACAAGATGTAACGCTGTTGAATGCAGGGGATGTCTGGCAGCCAGGTTAGAATTCTGAAGCACATACACGGACACACGCGCAAACACATGCATGGATGCACACACACGCAAAATAAAACACACAGACACAACTACAGTATGCAACACAATAGCTGGAAGCAGCCATGCCGGGGTTCAAGCTTGGCCCATAGTGCCACCATCAGTACAAACCGGACACACTGCCAGAGGATGAGCTACTTCAGTACATAAATATGTGCCCGTTATAGTACCAACATGTGGCTGATCTCAAAGTGCTTGCATTTGTTGAGTTTTGACAGAGTTTGGAACATTGGTATCAAGTTGATACAATATGAATATCAATGTCTGATTTATATGCATTCATGTGCCAGGCCATGCTAACGGGAGAGTTGATTGGTCAGTAGCGTGTTGTTTGAGTTACTGGTCTGGAAAATATGTATTTATTATGAGAGACCTTGGTCCATAGATGCCACATATTCAGTTTTATATAAAAAATGCCAGGAAGTCCATCATAGCGGGCCATATGAGTCCTTGAGGAGAGGGACTTATGTACCAAATTTCAGGACTCTAGGTCTGACGTGGTGAGAGGTGAGACTTTTCAAAATGTTAATCTTCAATTGCTTGTTATAGCGCCACCATGTGGTCAATTGACATGGCATTGCTCGAGAGGGTGTGGCCCTTGGCTCTACCTTTTAGCAAAGTCTCAACCTTGTAACTCTTAACATCTGAATTTCCCCTTACGGAAGAAGAATAATAAGAACGGCAACAAATGCAAAAGGGTTTCACCCAGCTTTGCTGCTTGAACCCCTAATAAAAAGGGCTGCCTTGCTGCAAGAACGATGTTCTTTGAACCACAAAACACTAAGATCAGCGAAAAGTAAAGTATGTCAACCATCTCCCATCTCCAATTCAAGCTTCCTGATTCTCCCGATCTATAGAACTGTTATTACCTGAGTCACTGATCTAGCACTCCCCTTTCCAGACAGTCTATGGAAAGGAACCGGTCAGGATACCTTCCTCTGGTAAATGACAGGGTGCATCCCTGCACACTCTACACTTAGCTACCCCACACAGACGAGGTGTGATGCAGTTGTGAGATGGAAATTATAACTTTATAGAGCGAGAAAGGAAGAAAGAGAGATTTATGAAGATAAAGTTTGATTGTGGGTAGGAAGGTGAGGTTAGTGTTAGTTTGTTTTTGTGTGTGTGTGTGTGTGTGTGTGTGTGTGTGTGTGTGTGTGTGTGTGTGAGTGTGCGTGGTCAATTGAAGGCCTGTTCGGGAGGCAGAGCTTTTAGCGTCATCTGTTGGTGAGAGTGCAGTAGTGGACTTCTTTTTTAAACTATTACTAAGTCCACTTTGACAAATGTGTACACACACACACACACACACACACACACACATCTGTTAAACTCTCAAACAGAGCTCTCTAATCTGAATGTAGTTATCAGGTGAGAGAAAATAAATAAATCGTTCTACAGCTCGTCTCTTTTAGGAGAGAAGGCTGTTCCACCACCCAAGGGACGTCCAGCCTGGCATTTTCTATTGTTGTCATGCCAAACAACACAACATCGAATCAAAATCAAATCTAATTTTATTTGTCACATGCGCCAAATGCAACAGGTAGACCTTAGCGTGAAATGCTTTCTTGCAAGCCCATAACTAACAATGCAGTTCAAGAAATAGAGTTAAGAAAATATTTACAAAATAAACAAAAGTAATAAACAAAAGTAAAAAAATTAAAAAGTAACACAAGAAAATTCCATAACAATAACGAGGCTATATACAGGGGGTACCGGTAACGAGTCAATGTGCAGGGGTACAGGTTAGTCGAGGTCATTTGTAAAGTGACTATGCATAGATAATAAACAGCGAGTAGCAGCAGTGTAAAAACTTGGATCAATGTAAATAGTCCGGGTGGTCATTTGATTAATTGTTCAGCAGCCTTATGTCTTGGAATCTGTTAAGAAGCTGTTAACTTCATTAGGGTAGGGGGCACTATTTTCACCTCCGGCTGAAAAGCGTGCCCGAAGTAAACTGCCTGCTTCTCAGGCCCAGAAGCTAAAATATGCATATAATTGGTAGATTTGGATAGAAAACACTCTAAAGTTTCCAAAACTGTTCAAATAATGTCTGTGAGTATAACATAACTGATATGGAAGGTGAAAACCTGAGAAAAATCCATCCAGTGGGATTTCTTTATTTTTGTAGTTTTCTATTGAATGCCATTACAGTATCCATTGACTTAGGACTCAAATTGCACTTCCTATGGCTTCCACTAGATGTCAACAGTCTTTAGAAATTGTTTCAGGCTTGTATTCTGAAAAATGAGGGAATAAGACTAGTCTGAATGAGTGGACCCTGTAGTGTCACAGAGGTTTTTCATGCGCACGACCGAGAGCATGCCTTTCTTGTTTTCCTTTTATATTGACGAAGCTTATGTCCGGTACAAATGTTATTGATTGTTATGACTAAAAACAACCTGAGGATTGATTATAAACATCGTTTGACATGTGTCTACGAACTTTACTGATACTGTTAGGATTTTTCGTCTGTCTGTTGCGACTGCCTTTGAGCCTGTGGATTACTGAACAAAACGTGCGAACAAAAGGTTTTTGGATATGAGGGAATTTATCAAACAAAACAAACATTTATTGAGTAAATGGGAGTCTTGTGAGTGCAACCATATGAAGTTCATCAAAGGTAAGTGATTAATATTATCACTATTTCTGACTTGTGTAACTCCTCTACTTGGCTGGTTACTGTTTGTAATGATTTGTCTGCTGGGCGCTGTTCTCAGATAATCGCATGGTATGCTTCCGCTGTAAAGCCTTTTTGAAATCTGACACCGTGGTTTGATTAACAAGAAGTTAATCTTTAATTCGATGTATAACACTTGTATGTTTTAGGAATTTTTATAATGAGTATTTCTGTTTTTGAATTTGGCACTCTGCATTTCACTGGATGTTGGCAAGGTGGGACGATAGTGTCCCACACCCCCTAGATAGGTTAAGGAGCCTTTTGGTCCTAGACTTGGAGTTCTGGTACCGCTTGCCGTGCGGTAGCAAAGAGAAAAGTCTATGACTTGGGTGACTGAAGTCTCTGACAATGTTTTAGGCCTTCCTCTGACACTGCTTAGTATATAGGTCCTGGATGTCAGGAAGCTTGGCCCAAGTGATGCACTGGGCCGTACGCACTACCCTGAGATGCCGAGCAGTTGCCATACCAGGCGGTGATGCAACCGGTCAGGATGTTCTCGATGGTGCAGCTGTATAACGTTTTGAGGATCTGGGGACCGATGCCAAATCTTTTCAGTCTCCTGAGGGGGAATAGGTGTTGTCGTGCCCATGATAGTTTGTTGGTGATGTAGACACCAAGGAACTTGAAACTCTTAACCCGCTCCACTTCAGCCCCGTCGATGAGAATGGGGGCCTGTTCAGCCCTCGTTTTCCTATAGTCCACGATCAGCTACTTTGTATTGCTCACATTGAGGGAGAGGTTGTTGCCAAGGCACAACATTGCCAGGTCTCTGACCTCCTCCCTATAGGCTGTCTCACTGTTATGTCGTCAGAAAACTTAATGATGGTGTTGGAGTTGTGCTAGGCCATGCAGTCGTGGGTGAACAGGGAGTACAGCAGGGGACTAAGCACGTACCCCTGAGGGGCCCCTGTGTTGTGGATCAGCATGGAAGATGTGATGTTGCCTACCCTTACCACCTGGGTGCGTCCCAACAGGAAGTCCAGGATCCAGTTGCAGAGGGAGGTGTTTAGTCCCAGGGTCCTTAGCTTAGTGATGAGCTTTGTGGGCACTATTGTGTTGAACGCTGAGCTGTAGTCAATGAAGAGCATTCTCACATTGGTGTTCCATTTGTCCAGGTGGGAAAGAGCAGTGTGGAGTGCGATTCAGATCACTTCATCTGTTGATCTGTTGGGGAAGTATGCAAATTGGAGTGGGTGGAGGGTTTCCGGGATGATGGTGTTGATGTGAGCCATGACCAGCCTTTCAAAGCTAAGATAGAATATACTTGCTTTCAGTTCGTCCCAAAAAATGTCCAGCAATTGAACGTTAGCTAGCAGAACGGAAGGCAAGGGCAGATTAGCCACTCGTCGCCTGATCCTCACAAGGCATCCTGATCTCTTTCCGCGAATCACCTGGATCTGAGCCTGGTCGGGTGTGCGTAGTATATCCCTCACGTCCGACTCATTGAAGAACAACTCCTCGTCCAATTTGAGGTGAGTAATCCCAGTTCTGATGTCCAGAAGCTCTTTTCAGTCATAAGAGACAGTAGCAGCAACATTATGTACAAAACATGTTACGAACAACTCGAAAGAACTAACAAAATAGCATGGTTGGTTAAGAGCTAATAAGACGGCAGCCCTACTCTCCGGGCACCACACAATCTATAGGTGAGTATAGTAATCAGTGATGTCACTTACTACAGCAGCATTTAAACACCAAAGGAGAGAAAGGATGCCTACTGCGAGACATGCGCATACACGCACACATTTCCATAATATATCATCGAATCATGCACATTTATAATGAGAACATTAACCATCGCTTCCCATCCTCCTGCACACACATCCCTGTCATCTTGAAATGCACTATGGACCCTTTTGACTAAGCGAATGACACACACACACACACACACACACACACACACACACACACACACACACACACACACACACACAGAGAGAGAGAGAGAAAGAGGACTAAAGCTTCCTCCAAACTCTCTTCCATTTCCTATTTGTGCTCAAGTCTTTTTTCAGCTCCCTCTTAACCTCTCACTGTGTTGTGGGTACAGGTCTCTGTTTTGCAATGTGAGCGGCTGGCTGCCATGACAAGGCAGGGGTTAAAATGGTCAGATAGTCCACACACACACACACACACACACACACACACACACACACCCAAAGGGCTTAGTTCAGTGAGTCCCTTCTTGACCAGACCATCTGGGGTCACTACTTCAGGTCCGGGATGGCAGAAAGCTTTTGTTTTCTATAAAATAAGGTTACTACTGTCAGCTCTGGACAGAAAACAAGGTCAAGCCTGGACAATGGCACATATCACAGTACACTGCAGAGTGTGTTCTACTTCCAATCTAACCTCATAATACCATCTTCTGATCCTTCCGCCTACAACCATTCCCTTTAACATCCGACCCGAGCCACAACATCCAATAAAGTTGCCTGGTTAACTTGTCTATTTTTGTGTTCTTATGAAATCATATGAAGTTGTTTGTCTTGTATATGTCAGAAGTTCATGTGCAAAGAGCAAAGAGAGATGTACTGTAGCTATAGGCTATAGTTAAGAATAGTCTGCTTTTACTCCTGAGATTTGTTTAACCTTTATCTCTGTAGCACATATGTATTTCTATATCCCTCCCATCCTCTCTCTCTCACGTCCTCTCCCTCTTTCTCGCCACCCTCTCTACCGACTCCCTCCCTCCCTGTTTTTCTTCCTCCCTTCCTCCCCCCTCCCTCCTGCTCTCTACATCGAGCCAGAGGCTAATGGAAGTGGAAGCTCTCTATTATTTATCACATAACCAACTATTACCTGAATTAGCAACAAATTAGATGATTAAAGAAATAATTTCATCGATGTTCCTTTTCAAGGTGCTATTCTAAGAGCTTTTTGGACGTTCAGAGACGAGACCATCCATTTGGGGGCATTGGACACATGACTCTGCAAATCTAATATATTTTTTCCAAAAGCAGTTTGGCAAATTCTTTCCTAGCCAACAAATCAGAATGAAAGTAAAGAGTTTTCAAACCCAGAGGCCCAACAGGCCGATACTTTCGGGAATGCCTCGCGAAAGACCAGACCAGGGTTTGGGGTTTGGCAAGTCAATGGGAGAAGGGAACATTTCATAAAACTTTCACGAAAACCTACATTCGATCCAATGTCTTAAGTAGCTGCAGCTGTCATAACTACAACCTCGTGAAAGTGATAAACTAACCAGTTTTCGTTTTCGTGAAGAAAGAAAATGTACAGGCCTATCGAAGGAGTGCCTTTGATTTGACTGTCTGCACATGCATAATCCGGCACGAAACGACCATTTGACCCGAAGACGAGTAGGATCAGTGATTTCTATTGGAGAAGCAGTTTCTAGGCCTCTTAATTTAAATGATCTTTGATGAAACCTCTGACACTTCAGTCGCCGTGGCAACTGCAGAAGAGCTAGCATTCCATTCTGTTGCACGCCTATCATTCAGTTTTAAAGAGGCATATTCAGAAAGTATTCAGACCCCTTGACTTTTTCCACATTTTGTTATGTTACAGGCTTATTCTAAAATTGATTAAATTACAACAACCCATAATGACAAAGCGAAAAAAGTTTTTTAGAAGTTTTAGCAAATTTAATTAAAATAAAAAAACAGAAATACCTTATTTACATAAGTATTCAGATACTGCTATGAGACTCGTAATTGAGCACAGGTGCATCCTGTTTCCATTTATCATCCTTGAGATGTTTCTACAACTTGTTTTGGGTGGTAAATTAAATTGATTGGAAATTATTTGGAAAGGCACACAGCTGTCTATATAAGGTCCCACAGTTGACAGTGCATGTCAGAGCAAAAACCAAGCCATGAGGTCAAAGGAACTGTCCGTAGAGCTCCGAGACAGGATTGTGTTGAGGCACAGATCTGAGGAAGGTTACCAAAAAATGTCTGCAGCATTGAAGGTCCCCAAGAACACATTCTTAAATGGAAGAAGTTTGGAACCACCAAGACTCTTCCTAGAGTTGGCCGCACTGCCAAACTGAGCAATCGGGGGGGAAGGGCCTTGGTCAGGGAGGTGACCAAGAAACCGATGGTCAATCTGACAGAGCTCTAGAGTTCCTCTGTGGAGATGGGAGAACCTTCCAGAAGGACAACCATCTCTGCAGCACTCCACCAATCAGGCCTTTATTGTTGAGTGAACAGACGGAAGCTACTCCTCAGTAAAATGCACATGACAGGAGTTTGCCAAAAGGCACCTAAACACTCTCAGACCATGAGAAACAAGATTGTCTGGTCTGATGAAACCAAGATTGAACTCTTTGGCCTGAAAGCCAAGCGTCACGTCTGGAGGACACCTGGCGCCATCACTAAGGTGAAGCATGTTGGTGGCAGCATCATGCTGTGCGGAAGTTTTTCAGCAGCAGGGACTGGGAGACTAGTCAGGATCGAGGGAAAGATGAACGGAGCAAAATACAGAGAGATCCATGATGAAAATCTGCTCCAGAGTGTGCAGGACCTCAGACTGGGGCTAAGGTTAAACTTCCAACAGGACAACAACACTAAGAACACAGCCAATACAACACAGGAGTGGCTTCAGGACAAGTCTCTGAATGTCCTTGAGTGGCCTGGCCAGAACCCGGACTTGAACCTTATTGAACATCTCTGGAGAGACCTGAAAATAGATGTGCAGCAACCTGACAGAGATTGAAAAGATCTGCAGAGAAGAATGGGAGAAACCCAAATTCAGGTGTGCCAAGCTTCTAGCATCATACCCAAGACAACCCAAGGCTATAATCGTTGCCAAAGGCGCTTCAACAAAGTACTGAGTAAAGGGTCTGAACACTTATGCAAATGTAATATTTCATTATAAAAAAATGTATTAGCAAAATAAAAATACAACTGTTTTTCAAATCAGATCAAATTGTATTAGTCACATACACATGATTATCAGATGTTATTGCGAGTGTAGTGAAATGCTTGTGCTTCTAGTTCCGACAGTGCAGCAATATCTAACAAGGATATCTAACAATTCCACAACAAATACCTAATACACATAAATCTAAGTAAAGGAATGGAATAAGAATATATTAAATATAAATATACGGATGAGCAATGACAGAGCGGCATAGGCTAAGATGAAATAGATAGTATAGATTGAGTAAAAACATATGAGATGAGTAATGCAAGATATGTAAATATTATTAAGGTGGCATTATTAAAATGACTAGTGTTTCATTTATTAAAGTGGCCAATCATTTCAATTCTGTATGTAGGCAGCAGTCTCTCTGTGCTAGTGATGGCTGTTTAATGGCCTTGAGATAGAAGCTGTTTTTCAGTCTCTCGGCCCCAGCTTTGATGCACCTGTACTGAGCTCGCCTTCTGGATGGTAGCGGGGTGAACAGGCAGTCGCTCAGATAGTGTTTGTCCATGATGATATTCCTGTGACATCGGGAGCTGTAGGTTTCTTGGAGGGCAGGTAGTTTGCCCCGGTGATGTGTTGTGCAGACCGCACCACCCTCTGGAGAGCCCTGCGATTGTGGACGGTGCAGATGCCATACCGGGCAGTGATACAGCCCAACAGGATGCTCTCAATTGTGCATCTGTAAAAGTTGGTGAAGGTTTTAGGTGACAAGCCACATTTCTTCAGCCTCCTGATGTTGAAGAGGCGTAGTTGCGCATTCTTCACCACATTGTCTGTGTGGGTGGACAATTTCAGTTTGTCAGTGATGTGTACGCCGAGGAACTTAAAACGTCCCACCTTCTCCACTGCTGTCCGGTCGATGTGGATAGTGGGTTGCTTCCTCTGCTGTTTGCTGAAGTCCTCGATCATCTCCTTTGTTTTGTTGATGTTGAGTGAGAGGTTATTTTCCTGACACCACACTCCACTCACCCGCTCCCTGTAGGCTGTCTTGTCGTTGTTGGTAATCAAGCCTACTACTGTTGGGTCATCTGCAAACTTGATGATTGAGTTGGAGGCATGCAGTCACGGGTGAACAGGGAGTACAGGAGAGGGCTGAGCACGCACCTTTGTGGGGCCCCAGTGTTGAGGATCAGCGAAGTGGAAGTGTTGTTTCCTATCTTCCCCACCTGGGGCAGCCCATCAGGAAGTCCAGGACCCAATTTCACAAGGCGGGGTTGAGACACAGGGCCTCAAGCTCAATGATGAGCTTGGAGGGTACTATGGTGTTGAATGCTGAGCTATGGTCAATGAACAGCATTCTTATATAGGTATTCCTCTTGTCCAGGTGGGATAGGGCAGTGTGCAGTGTGATGGCGATTGCATCGTCTGTGGACCTATTGGGGTGGTAAGCAAATTGAAGTGGGTCTAGTCTCTCAAAGCACTTCAGGATGCCAGAAGTGAGTGCTACGGGGCGATAGTCATTTAGTTCAGTTACCTTTGCATTCTTGGGTACAGGAACAATGGTGGCCATCTTGAAGCAGTTGGGAACAACAGACTGGGATAGGGAGAGATTGAGTATGTCCGTAAACACACCAGCCAGCTTTTCCGCGCATGCTCTGAGGATGCGGCTAGGGATGCTGTCTTGGCCGGCAGCCTTGCGAGGGTTAACACGTTTAAATGTCTTACTCACGTCGGTCACGGAGAAGGAGAGCCCACAGTCCTTGGTAGCAGGCTGCGTCGGTGGCACTGCATTATCCTCAAACTGGGCAAAGTTGTTTAGTTTGTCTGGAAGCAAGACATCGGTGTCCGTGACGTGGCTGGCTTTCCCTTTGTAGTCCGTGATTGTCTGTAGACCCTGCCACATACGTTGCGTGTCTGAGCCGTTGAATTGCGACTCCACTTTGTATCTATACTGACAGTTTGCTTGTTTGATTGCCTTGCGGAGGAAATAACTACACTGTTTGTATTCAGCCATATTCCCAGTCACCTTTCCATGGTGATAGCTCCCTGGATGCAATTCCTATGGCTTCCACAGGGTGTCAGCAGTCTATGTTCAAGGTTTCAGGCTTGTAACTTCAAAAATGAATAAGAAATAACAGTTTTTGTATGAGGACACATCTTGGATATCCATGTTTTTGAGGACCATGACGAAGTTGCGCACCTGCTAAAATCGGTTTCCTATTGAACATACTTCTTTCCGAAAGAAATATTATAGTTTGATTACATTTTAGGGTGTCTGAGGAGTAAATAGAAATGTATTATGACTTGTTGAAACAAAGTTTAGGGGTAGATTTTTGGATTCCTTTCTCTGCAAGTTGAACAAGTGGATTACTCAAATCGATGGTGCCAACTAAACTGACTTTTGGGATATAAAAAATGATTTTATCTAACAAAACAACACTACATGTTATAGCTGGGACCCTTTGGATGACAAATCAGAGGAAGATTTTCAAAAAGGAAGTGAATATTTAATCTTTATATGTGAATGTATGAAACCTGTGCCGGTAGAAAAATATTTTGATGTGGGGCGCCGTCCTAAAACAATCGCATGGCATGTTTTCACTGTAATAACTACTGTAAATCGGACAGTGCAGTTAGATTAACAAGAATTTAAGCTTTCAGCCGATATAAGACACTTATATGTACCTAAATGTTTAAAATGCACAATAACTATTAGAATTTATTTGAATTATGTACCCTCCAGTTCACCGAGTATTTTTAACAATCTTCTGCCATTATAATAAGGCTTCAGTGTGGGACAGGAACTCCCTATCACCCCTAAAGCCCAGACCAAATAAGAGACTTTGTTTATGCTTAGAATTAAAACCGAGACTTCAGAATGGGACGGACACAGAGAATGAGTCTGGAACTACCTGTCTGTTTTAAGGATCAACAGTGTCCTGGCAACAAGCAGAGAGGTAAAATGCTGCTCAGGGTTAAACGACCAACACAGCAGGGCAACACAGCAGTCTGAGAGTGACGCACATCAAGGAACGGCTAGACGAAAGCCAAATTGGACCAATTTTACCAAACAGGTTGGGTGACTCAACATGGAACAAAGAGATGGAAAGGTGGTCTACCTAAACAACAGAGAGTGACTCACAGGGCAAGCCTGATGGGGCGGCGGGTGGGTGGGTGTATGTGTGTATGTGTGTGTGCTCACGAGCCTGTACACGTGCCTGTATGCGAGTGTGATGATGGTTCGGACACAACTAGACTACAAAAGGAGAAAACACACACACTTGGAGGCATTTAAAAACATTAAAACTGAGTGCGGGCAGCCGGGCAGACTCATAGCCAACAAGTTCAGCCACTCAGTTTAATGTCAGGTCCTCTGGACCAAGCCAAATGCCTGTAGAGTTTGTTTTATTTCCGCTCTATCCAAGGTTTTTGTTCCACGACAGCTTCCACGATCACTTATTTTTTTAAATGTTCCATCTCTTTTCATACAGTCAGAGTTCCAGGAATGAAAAGGGGCTAATTTGCTAAAAATAAAGCCAATAAAAGAAGAATCGTGTCAAGCATGGATGACACTTACAAACAGGATCAATATACTCAAACTATAGGCTCTCGAATATAGATACAGGCACTCAGACCAAGGCCTTTGAATCATAGGCCTGACAAAGGCTATGACATAAATCCATTCAACTATACAATCTAATATTTTCTAATTCTATCATCTTTCAAATATAGGTTAATCAACCTACAGTGAGGGGAAAAAGTATTTGATCCCTGCTGATTTTGTACGTTTGCCCACTGACAAAGAAATGATCAGTCCATAATTTTAATGGTAGGTTTATTTGAACAGTGAGAGACAGAATAACAACAAAAAAATCCGGAAAAACTTATGTCAAAAATGTTGTAAATCGATTTGCATTTTAATGAGGGAAATAAGTATTTTTTGTTGTTATTCTGTCTCTCACTGTTCAAATAAACCTACCATTAAAATTATAGACTGATCATTTTTTTGTCAGTGGGCAAACGTACAAAATCAGCAGGGGATCAAATAGTTTTTTCCCTCACAGTAACTAGGGTTTTCTGGGAACCTTACATAACCCAACACAACAGGCTAAGCTTCAATGAAAAACCCTACAATGGAAAATGCACCAGGTGATACCCAATGAGGTCAACAAAATGAGAATGGGATTGCAATATAACATGTGTCATAACCAGAGGAGGTTGGTGGGAGGAGTTATAGGAGGATGGGCTCATTGTAATGGCTGGAATAAATGGAACAGAGTCAAACACAGTCCATTCCATTAATTCCACTGCAGGCATTACAATGAGCCCATCCTCCTATAACTCCTCCCACCAGCCTCCTCCAGTCATTACAGCTTTTGACAACTGACTTAATGCTGTCCTCATACTGTTGGCTTGCCCGAACATTGTTTAACCCTCCATGGTATCCTTAGGATGGACAATCTGACCCCTATTGGGAACATTTTACCCCTTTCAGGAAAGATCCACTTTTGGTTTCGATTGAATGTACAGCCCTGAATGTAGCTTTAATTTTTCTGCATCCCACCAAGATATGACATAGAGCTAGGGGAAACACTGTGGTAAGGAGGCATACTCCTAACATAAGGTTCATTACCCTTTCTGCACTTTTGTCTCCAACTCTGTCACTTCACTGAGCCTGTGCCAAAATTAAACCTAGTGTGTGTGGCATTCGTGGTATTCATGACGACGACCTCCCCCTGACCCCCCCGGGCCCGTCCCGCTAATGTGTCATCATCAAAGTTTATTAACATGTCCGACTCAGTGGGGATGAGGAACTGAGATACACCGAGGGGATGAATCACACTAGAGCTGTTTCCCAAACCCCTGGTCGGAAGCCACTGGTGTATCACTCACAGCTAATTCCTACTGGCCCTGTGGCTTGCTGAAAGACTGTTTTAATCAACTGAACGGAGATAAGAAAATGTTAATGGCTTTAGGTTAGTCACAACATAAGAACATTAAGGAGTTACATGTATGTAGGCAAAACTGACCGCTACGGATCGGGCTGTGAGCAAACAACCAACCACAGTCACCAGAGATCAGGCATTGAATACCTTACAACCAACTAAAGAATACCCTCTAACTGCATTAGCATAAACCTCAACACAAAGAGGAGGGGGTTAACCACCAGAACATAATCAATCAGGTGGGGAGGTTTTTGTACAAGACAGTTTGTTCGGAATAACTTCCCTGGGGACACACAGGTTAAATAGATTTCTTCTGACAGCACTGAATCCTCTGAATTGAAAATGCTATGCATCTCCTATGCACGTTTCATTCACAAGACAACACATACACACACACACACACCACCCATATCAGCACAGGCCAACCTCCGTGGCTCAGACATTACTTTTCGAATTACAGGGCATCAAAAACATGGCAGAATCAAGTTATTTCCCCCGAATGAACAAATGTCATACACCACTCTGGTTAAATAAACACACATACAGACACACACACACACACAGGGAGGGAAGGAAGGATGGTTGGAGAGGGAGGCAGGGCGGGATGGAGCATGCAAGAAAGGGATGGAATACAGGAGTGAAGGTGAGAAAGAGAAAACGAGTTAGAGTACGAGAGAGAATGAGAAAGAGAGAAACACAGAGATACAGAGGGAGAGAAAGAAAGATAAACAGAGAGAGAGAGAGAGAGAGAGAGAGAGAGAGGGAGAGAGAGAGAGAGAGAGAGAGAATGTGAGGGGAGTTAAACACAGCATTCTGAAAATGTACTTGAAATTGTCTCCCTGAGTCTTTGGGCTAGATGTGAATAAAGTAGTGTGATTTGGGCTTTGCCAGAAGAGATGACTATTTGAACATCCTGGCAGACATGCATTATAATGGAGCAGTTAGACCTCAGGTCTGTCACAGACAGCAACACACCTTGTATGTCCTGATAAACACACATCAAAATGCATTTGCAACACACACTATGCATCTGCAACAAAACCTGTGATGGCTCAGTGGGTTGAATATTGCACTTATGGGTTTTATTCCCGCAAGGGCCACAAACTGAATGTTTTGTATAAAAGCTTTGGAATAAATTGCCTGCTGGATGAGTATATGAATGTGCAATACAACTAAATATCTCGAAAAAAAATATCTGAAGGTCAAAATCTACATATAGCCATAGAGCTGATTTAACTAATGCACAACTTAATATCCAACTAGCATGGTATTTCACCTATTCAATCTCTCTACAGCACAAGGGGCGGGTGGCACCTTAATTGGGGAGGACGGGCTCATATTAATGGTTGGAATGGAATTAATGGAATGGTATCAAACACATGGTTTAAATGTGAATGATACCATTCCATTCACTCCCTTCCAACCATTAATATGATCAGTCCTCCCCACCCACTGGGGAGCCAGACCCAGCCACGCCCACCCAATCGGATTGAGCAACACGGGCTAGCCCAGCACAAGCTAGCCCACACCAAGCCAACACCAGCCCAAGACTGGCTAGTCCAACACAGGCTAGCCCACAACAATCCCACATCAGCCCAACATGGGCTAGACTACACCAGCCCGAACACAGGCTAACCCACACCCCCCCAGCATGGGCGTCATTTGTTTAGCAAAGGTGCTTCTGCACAATATTTTTGCCCACATTGAGCCCAAATCATGTCATTGTGGGCATATTTGCTGGGAAAAGATGGGCTTATTCCAGGCAATGTGAGGGCTGCCCTCTCCAGATATACTCTACCCACAATGGGGCACACTGGGCAAATGCCTTTGGGGTCAACGTGGAGACGAATAGCAAAAGCGCATTGGCCTAATGTTGGCAGCCTAGATAGGGCCAATATTTTAGCCCGCATTGGGCCCACATCGTGCCAATGTGGGCATGTTTAACAGGTATAGAGCTATGTATGTTTGGTGCCTCATAGACCAGATGGTAGGAGTATGGTACTGGCAACACCATGGTGTAGTAGTACCTTGGTGTAGGACCATATGGAGCTATGGAGTGTTTAGTGCATCATAGATAAGTGCCCATATGGTTCAGTGGTTGGATTCCACTGGCATAACCATGGCAATGGGGAGAAGATATACACAGCAGAGCAGAATAAGCCCGTGGCCCGGGATGGCGAAGGCAAG
The DNA here is from genome assembly GCF_901001165.1 of Salmo trutta. Taxonomy (NCBI): domain Eukaryota; kingdom Metazoa; phylum Chordata; class Actinopteri; order Salmoniformes; family Salmonidae; genus Salmo; species Salmo trutta. The sequence goes on along the minus strand of NC_042968.1, from coordinate 6,538,637 downwards.
AATGCATAAACTGAAACATGTACAGCTGATTAAACCTACATGGCGCTATGGTCTCTACCTGTGAAAGAGACATGGACAAGAGATTTTGTGAGAGACAGGAGCAAGACACTGTCACTCAAAATGGCCGCCGGCCATTCACCTGCTAGAGCCGGGGTGGGGTGAGACACAAACACACTACACATAATCTGGACGGAACATTCAACACAGTGCTCACAACACTACACGGTAGTATACACCATCTGGATTGAAAATGTGTCTTAATATGAAAAACCTGGGCAACTGCACATCATCTGGATTTACCAATGATCATATGATTGTATAAAGGACACAAAGCAAGAAAGAACTATCAAATTCGCTAAATACTTTGGACAACTAACAAACAACCAGCTTCTGGATAAACCCCTCACACCGACAGCATAGCTCAGATTAATCTCAGAAACGCAAAACAAAAAATTGCTTAATTGTGTCAGATACTCGATTAGGTTCTGGGGGGAGATGTATGAGACAATATACTAACGAGACCACTCACCTAAACATAAACTCTCAGCCTAAGCATGGGGCAATTTTCCCCTCTCCTTCCGAAATTCTAAAGATGCGAACACCTGCAAAATTAGTGATTTGTTCAAATAATAAGAATATTTTTAAGATAAATACACAATGTAGAGGATGAGAGGACTAATACTAGAGTACTAATGGTCAATAGGGAATTGTAAATAGGAGTTGGGTTTCAGTTCAACAGCTGTTTAGAATCTGTGGAATGTCAGTCCTGAACTCAGAGCTACGTGTACTACGGTCTGTACATTGAGTCTGGAGCAGGATACTTGTTATTTGGCTATTGGCCATTTGTACTGCAAGGACTTCTGATTGGTCAACACCAGGCTAGGGTGGGGGGTTATAAATGGCATCTTGTTCCTTTGTTCGGTGGAGAAAACCACCCAGCATAACATCTTGATTTGTCCTTCTCAAATAAACCTATTTTTCTACCCATGTTTTGCTTTGGAGTTTGTGTTATTGAAGAATAACATGGACTGCTAACAAAATGATCAGTGAAGAAACAAATTGCGACGCATCCCACTGTCTGTTGACAGACGCTACGATGCCATCCTGTTCACGAGAGGTGAATCTCTGAATGATTCACTCCTCCCGATTTATGATTCCCCCATACAGTTTTTATGATTCGAGAACAGCAGGGGAAGGGTAGATCAGCCAATTACAGCTGGGCTCATGATGCCTCACACCAGGTCAATCTCAGACCTGTATTTTCACACACACACACACACACACACACACACACACACACACACACACACACACACACACACACACACACACACACACACACACACACACACACACACACCGGTAAACCACCAAGAGTTGGCTGGCAAAGTCACATTGGCATGGTTAGGTTGGCATAGCCAAGTCTTCATTTTAACACTGGCATGAGTAGGTTGGCATGGTTGGCTGGCAGCTTGACACCTTTCAGTGTGCTGAGGAGTGAGTGTGTGTGAAGGTAGCAGTGTGGGCTCCTCACAGTGACCATTCATCTGTCACACGGTCACAATAACAGTCTGAGAAACACACACAGACACACACACACACAGACATAGCTTGTGTGCTGGTAGCAGGAAGGGTGTCCTGTTGTTGCTCCAGGTGGCTAGTGGAAAAAGCACAGATGCCCGGCTGACGCCACGGTAACACACAACAGACCGTGGTTCATTGCCGTGCTACTGGTCATTTTTAGGTTGGTTAACATTTAGCACATAATGTCTGACTGAATCGGCAAAAGATAAGAGTCCATTTACAGAGCCACGTAGAGCACACATGCACAGACTCATGCGCGCGTACACACACACACGCCCTTATATCATATTGATATTCTTGCTGGAGGGTGGTCGAATTCATCAAATAGCCAAAATAAATATTTTTCATTCTCCTATGTTCAAGTATTATTTATTTGGTCAACATTAGTGGCCTGGCTATTTGGACGGGACAATTATTCAGCAGGCTGTCAGATAAACGCAGCACAGCGAGCATAACCTTTAACGCTGCTGTTGATTAAAAAGCTGTTCCACTGATGGACTGCAGGAGGCCAGGGGGAGACTTTGTTTAGAATGTTTACTCCTTTGTTTACTCCTCATACCTTAGTACTGAAATGTTTGACTATTTCTAATATTTACTACTTCAACATCAAACCTGAAACACTGTTCACCTTAAACTGCTCCAGGAGACTTCTTGGCTGCTCCTCTGAGAGTTGTGTATCGTTAATCTCGGACTATTTCTCTATGAATTTCAGAATTACATTTTAGTTCCTCAAGTGATTGAAATAAACTAAAAAATGTAATTGATCCCAACCCTGAAATATGGTCAGGACACTACCCTGTAGCCATGACCTACTAGTTTGTCCCGTCCTACCATTTGGAAAACCCTTTTGGACGCCAATCGCATTACAATAACACAGGGTGTCCACCAGAGTTTGGCGCTGGTCCCCTTACTGTTCATATATTATCGATTACAATGTACAGCACTGATCCTGTCTACATGTCACAGGTCGCTAGATCCTAACAGTGATGTGTGTTTCTCTGTTGCTATGGCTGTCATAGGAAGGAGCGGACCAAAGTGCAGCGTGATTATCGTTCCACATTTTTATTGAACTGTGAAACTATGCAATACATATAAATAAACTGAATAACAAAACAACAAACCATGACGCAAAGGTGAAACATACACTAACTCAAAGACAATCTCCCACAAACCCAGGTGGAAAAAACAACTACTTAACTATGATCTCCAATTAGAGACAACGATGACCAGCTGCCTCTAATTGGAGATCATCCCCCCCAAAAAAACTGAAATACAAAAACTAGAACATAACAACATAGAAAATCTAAACTAGAAAATACTCCTGTCACGCCCTGACCTACTCTACCATAGAAAATAACAGCTTACTATGGTCAGGACGTGACAATGGCACTGTGTTCAGACTAATGGCACATCTATATGAACAGCAACGGAGGGCTTTCCACAGAATCAGAGAAATGCTAATGTTTTTCTGGGAATTCGGTGAGGGTATAAAGAGAGTTACATTATTTCTGAGAAAGCCTCTCCCTGTAGGAACAAGAGCGTTCCTGTTCTGCCGCTGGTGGTTAAAATATAAAGTATTCTTCCATAATATGTTTTTCATGCAGGGAGCCTCATTGACAATGCAGATTCTTGTTTCGTCTTCCCTTTTGTCTTCCCTCTGTTAGCAAAAGGCAAATTACTGGTGGACCTCAGAGCATGTGTCCTTACATGACCTTAGGATTTTAGAGGCACATCTGAAAACTTTTTTTTTTCTTAAACCTTTGGACCACCATATATAAAAAGACTGAAATCGTACTTTCCTATAAAGTTATTAACTCAGAGTTTCCTGTGCCTTAGAAACAAAGCACAGCATGTGAAGCCACTAGAAACTAAAGGATCGGAGGATAATTTAATCAGAGAAGGTTAATTTGTCAAGCAGGCTGACAAGCACACCTTACTCAAACAAACTACCAATTTACCATGTTTTCAACAAGCTGCCAGTCAGTTTAATACACTACACTCATCAAAGTCAGCACTTGGGTGGGGTTTCCAGCTCTATCTACTCAATTAGGAGACACACACATACACTCGACATGGGCATGATTTAAGGCAGGCACACACACACACACACCATGTTCACAATTTAAGGCGCACACACACACAGACCCCAAATCAGGCCTGTCACACACACTCAGCTTCAGCACATCTATTTCGGTCCTAGACCAGGTGCGGAGAGAGGAGAGCAATTCTGTGGAATTGGTTTACGGAGATGCACTACAAACACATACTCTTACACAGAAACACACACTTATACAGAAACGCACACGTTGCACAGACACAGAGGCAAACAGATGGGTACACACCCACTCACACAAACAGACAAATGCATGCATTCATACTAACACTGTCACACACATACACACAGAAGGAATGAGTAGGTGTGTTGGCCCCAGGCCCTTCCGTATCTATATCCATTTCCATTCTCATTATACTGGACTTGAAAAGAGAACGAGGAGAGTGGAGGCCTCAACGCTGGTACCAGTGAGAATGTGGAGGAGAAACATCCCTCAAGGGAGCCAACCACAGCCATTGTGTAACACAAAGGGAGAGAGAGAGAGACAGCTTTATATCAGTGAATTTCACCACAGAAACACAACAGCCATGCCAAGCCTACAGCCAAGAGCCAAGATACAAAGAAAAAGCACACCAAGAAAAGACAAAAGATTTCTGTGACATTTCCCCTTTCTCTCAAAGACTGTCGCTTCAATGGCCATACAAACGTACAATTTATAAATAGACATCAAGCGAATGCTTGGCTAGCTCGGTTAATATTTTATCACTCCACTTAGATGAGCATCCATTATTCAGATAGAGGCGTTTACAATTAAAAGCTCTGCCAATCACGGCTGCCTCGTGGGATTCCGGCGTCGAGAGGAACCTCATTCTACACTACCACAGCTAGAGCTGGGACGATAAACCGAAAATGATCGACACGATCACTTATCGCAGGCCTTTTGCTGATGTCGTTCATTACGATAAGTAGCCTTTAATAGAGAAATGTGAAATTTGAAATAAGTTTGCTAATATGGGTGATTCTTAATCAGGGGTCAATTCCACAGCAACAGATTTTTCACTTTAAAATGTATGCCAAACAAAAAACATTGATTTCAAAGTTTAACAAACTCTATGCACAAGGACTTCTTTGAAAAATGTACACAGATGCTAAATTTGGTAACAGAAATACGGTCCGTTTTTTTTATGCGACCACGTTTTCCAAAAACTCTTAAACATCTGCTCTGAATTAAGATTCAAAGATGTCTGCAATGGGGTGTCAGCTATGACATGACACATTGAATTAGACATTTTTTATTTTGGTTATTGAACTACAGTGGGTGAAGTGAATTTACATCCGGTATCGGAATCATGGTCCCTGATCTGTACAGTACTATACAGAAAGGCACAATTATGGATATGAATATCATTCTCTTCATGGTGATATACCCTAAATAGGTACACAAAGGTAGAAATATGCAATATCCTTCTGTTGCATATTTGGCTATTATTCTACATATTGACCATTACTCTAATGATCTCTGCCCCCAAACGAGACCACATTTGGTCCTGACCAGACCAGACCAAATCTGAACCAATCATATGTCTATGTTTCACAAGTTTGGACATCACAGTAGAGCACAGTAGAGTAGAGTTCAGTACAGTACAGTAGATATGTTCAGTACAGTGGAGTACAGTATTATACATTATGTTGTACTTTACTCTAGGGTGCTCTACTGTACTGAACTCTACTGTACTGTTCTCTACTGTGCTGTGCTGTCCAAACTTGTGAAACATAGACATCTATGATTAGTTCAGATTCGGTCTGACCAAATTTCAACGTCCATGGACATCAGGTGTCGGTCGGTGGTCAGTGGGTGAGGATGCTTGTTACAGTAAATGGTAAGAGGGTAGGTGGTAGGTGTCATGGTAGATGTCAGTAACATTAACTGGAGAAAAGGAGGAGAGAGAGAGAGTGGCTGAGAGAGGGAGAGTGAGAGGGACGGGTATTCCAGACTGTTTTCACAGTCTTGCTTTGACCACCAGAGGGCAGAAAGAGAAAGAAAACAGTTATAAGCTGAACACTAGTGGAAGGGAGGACAGAAGCGGGTGTCACGTCCACTCCCGCTCTCCCTCTTCGGCTCTTGACGTCGCTTGTCCACTAACCACCGGTCCTGGCAACCTTCATTGCGCACACCTGCGCCTCATTAGGCACACCTGGACTTCATCACCTCCCTGATTACTTCCCCTTTATATAGCACTCCATTGTTATCACCCACCAGGCAATATTGTTAGTGTTTCCATGTTTAGACGCTTTTCTTGTTTTGTATCGTTCATGGTCTTCGTCATTAAACTCACTAATTGCACTTGCTTGCTGACTCCCTGCGTCTACATTACAGCGGATGACCCAACTGTAGTTTATGACTACTACAAATTCCCATTGTAGCCAATTCAATTGCAGTAATTACGTTATAGATTTTTGGGTAATTCCATTACCGATTTGGTAACAGATTTACACGTTTTAATCACTTAATAATTCATAAACAAACTTGATATCAGTAAAAACACAAGTAATGGATACTGTATGTCTTCCTTTACTTGTTACTTCTGTGAACTTTCATTATTCTCCCTCCTCATGAAGGAGAGAAATTAGAAAATATCTTAAAGATATGTTGGTTTTTGGTAATGGAATTACAAGGCTATGTTTCTTAAATTCACAGAAGGCAAATCATTTCTTCAACTAAATATGTTTTGATATTAGTTGGCAGGGATGTGTTTTGATGAATTTCTAATTCCTTATGCCTTTTTCTGTTTGATCAAAAATCAAAGCCTTTTGTAGGATGGAAAATGGTTAGAAATGAGTATATGCCTTAATTAAAACAAATATAGACTGTTTACAGTAGCTTTCATTTGACACCCAATTTGACATGCTCCTATGAACTTCCCGTTCGTGCTCATGGGTCCATTTAGATGGAAATGCCCTGGGACAATTGATGGCGACAACAATCAAACTATACACTTTGCCCCCTTTTAACTTTCATTCATTACGTTTTATGTTAACTATTATGCTGTTTTCTTGGCCATGGTTCACTTGTAAATCTCAATGTTACTTCTCTGGTTAAAAAAAAGTATAAAATCAAAATATAGTCGTTTAAGGGTAATAAAAATACTATGGTGCACATTAATGTTATAAACTTATCGTTCTATTTATCGTTATCGCATCAATTCAGGCAATTTATAGAGATATTGATTTTTGTCCATATCGCCCAACTCCAACCACAGCAGTGGTCTGGAAAAAAGAGGGGATCTTGGATGAGTTCATTCCTCCACTCATTTAGCACAGGCCTGGGCAATTATTTGCCATGGAGGGCCACATTAGAATATATTTTTGCCATCGCGGGCCAGAGTCATATTATAGGTTTATACATGTGTATGACTGTGTTGACAGATATATCTACTAAATCATGTCCAGGTATGCTACTTCTTTGACTTTTTTAACATGCACAGAAATAAACCACACCCATGTTCTCCTTTTGGTAGGTATTTTCATTATTAAACATGCAATGAACTACACGGAGGAAAAAGTACACTGTGCGTTCAGCACCACGGACAGAACTCTTGTTAACGGGTATGCACAAAAACACAAGAAAGAGAGAGAGCTCAACATTACATTTAAACTAATCAATCAGTGTGAGGAGTGAAGTCTGTGATGGGCATTTACTCAAATGGTGAAGTCAGGTATAGTGTCTGATGTCGCTATGCGCAGGATTGCTGAAAGGTGAGAGTCATTGTTTTGAATAGTTCTCCAATCACTGCATCAGACTGAAGATCGATAAGCTCAAGTTGCAGGTCAGTGGGAGTGTTATCCACATTGAAGGTGAAAGGAGAGGAAACCAACAGCATGTCATTTTCCAACACTTTGAAATCCTCAAAACGACGAGAAAACTCACTGTTCAAACCATGCAGCAGCGATTTATACTTCTTACTTCTCCCGCTGGTCATCTAATAGGGTACAGACTAGTACTGTCGGAAGGTGGGTGAGATTGTTGGCTTCTACTTGGCGGGTCAGGAGGTGTAATTTTCCCTTGAAGGCTTTGACAAGGCTGTACATCTGATGTGCAAAAAGGCCCTTCCCCTGTAGTTTGGAATTCATGAGGGCAATGATGTCTGTGGTGAAGGTAAAATCAGTCAACCATTCTTTATCTTGAGGGTTAACCACATGTTCTCCTTTCATTTGCCAAACTCAGTAGCAGCTTTGCCACACACTTATTAACCTCCTCCAATAAATCTTTCCCTGTGGTTGTGCTCTTTATTGACTGCACTGAAGCAAGCTCCTCTTGTAATTTCAAAGTCCGGGGTTCTGCCTCGTAAGAATATCAACAACTCGCTGTGTCACATGCGTCACTGCTCTCATCCAGGGCCATGGAGAAATAGGTGAAATCCTTTACTTGATGTTCCATATTCTCTGTGATGTCCTCAACACGCCGTGCCACTGTTCGTCTTGACAGGGAAACATTTTCAAACAGCTCTTTCTTCTTGGGCGAAGTATTGCTGCGGAGTCAATTAAACATTCTTTAAATGAATTCACCCTCAGCGAATGGCTTGCTATGTTTACCAATTTTGTGGGACAGTACATAGCTAGCTCTCGCAATTCCGTCGTTTGCTGAATGTAGTTTTGTGAATAGTCCTTGCTGCGTTTGCAACTGAGAAAGCAACTCTTTCGATGCACTTACCCTCTGCTCAGAAGACATATTCCTATATTTCTTTGCATCCCCCGTATGGAAGTGCTGGGACAAGTTGTAGTCTAGCTACTATTTATAACTGACGTGTGTGTCAGCCTGTCAGTCACTGTGTCCTCCTGCAGGTGTTATTTACAGTGGTTGCTCAACTAAACGTTTTGAAATGATTCTGCAGGACTTAGAGGTAATTTGTGGTTTAGTACGGTACCCTGAGTCACTGCTTCATTGCTCCAGACCAGCGCAAGGGGGAGTTAGAACACTGATTATGCTTTTGGGTCCCAAGGCGCTCATGTATCTCTAACTGACAATGAATGGGCGGCATAAACCAAATAGAAACTGATAATTGTACACGACTTCAAAATTGAATTTGAATGAAGTGAATGATGAGGATGTAAAAGGTGATTGAATTTAGAACAATGGTGTAAGAATTGCTATTCCTCTGTCCTGCACGCACACACCCGGAAAAATACACTTATTTTTATGTTACTACTCGTCAGTATTACTTACGAAAACTGTTGTTACACTAAGGTTTTTATTAGAAGAATAATTGAAATGTTCAATTATATTCCATGATATTCTTATATTCTTAAATATAAGCAAGTGATGTCTGCTAAATAATCAAGTTGATGGCGAAGTCATATAGCCTCGGCACCTACATAAAGCTGAGTGACTCATGGCTTGGATCAAAATAAACAAGTATCAACATTCTTTCTGATAGTCTTTAATAAAGAAATGTTTTGGTTATCCTGACCTGGACACCATGTATTATAGTCTCTAAAAGGAAAAATATTACCACCGTCTCTTCGCATGTCATTTTCCAGATGGATTCATAACGAATTACTATGGGAATAAATATCACTGAATTACAGAAATATTGGAACAAAGTAGGCTAATGAAGGTAAAATAATGTTGTTGCTTACTGGAAAATACTCTTTCAAAACTAATAGAAGAGGCGAGTGGAAGGGGGAACAGACAGCATTCAGAGGTCAAGACAGCGCTGCTCTGAGACAAGCATGGGGACTGGTTTTGATAAATCGATGACATTTTTATTTTCACTGAATCTTCATTTGGTTATTGGTTAGACTCCAATTATGGGTGTGGAAATGTTAGGATTATTTTGCTTTTACTGTAGTACTGTAGCCTACTCCCAGACTGGTCACGTTGTATAACGCCATTATGGGCTATTAGCAGGACAATAGATACTTTGTGCAGGGGGGGGGGGGGGGGGTCTTTTAAGCAGAGTCCGGCTAGGCCCCAGCCAAACTGAAGCATGCTGACGCCTTAAGTGTGCATTCATGCATATAGAGTGGATTCAGAAAGTCCGCTTGACTTTTCCACATTTTGTTACATTACAGCCTTATTCTAAAATGTATTAAATTGTCTTTACCCCTCATCAATTTACACACAATACCCCATAATGACAAAGCAAAAATTGCTTTTTAGAAATGTTTGCTAATTTATTTAAAAATTAAATGGAAATATCACATTTACATAAGTATTCAGACCCTTTACTCAGTGCTTTGTTGAAGCACCTTTGGCAGCAATTACAGCCTCAAGTCTTCTTGGGTATGACGCTACAAGTTTGGTACACCTGTATTTGGGGAGTTCTTCTCTGCAGATCCTCTCAAGCTCTGTCAGGTTGGATGGGGGAGCGTCGCTGCACAGCTATTTTCAGTGCTCGCCAGAGATGTTCGATCGGGTTCAAGTCTGGGCTCTGGCTGGGCTACTCAAGGACATTCAAAGACTTGTCTCGAAGACACTCCTGTGTTTTCTTGGCTGTGTGCTTAGGGCCGTCTGAGGTCCTGAGCGCTCTGGAGCAGGTTTTACTGAACTTTACTCTGTTCATCTTTCCCTTGATCCTGACTAGTCTCCCAGTCCCTGCTGCTGAAAAACTTCCCCACAGCATGATGCTGCCACCACCATGCTTAATTGTAGGGATGGTGCCAGGTTTCCTCCAGAGGTGACACTTGGCATTCAGGCCAAAGAGTTCAATCATGGTTTCATCAGACCAGAGAATCTTGCTTCTCATGGTCTGAGTCGTTTAGGTGCCTTTTGGCAAAGTCCAAGCGGGCCGTCATATGCCATGTGTCAGAGTGACCATCGGGTTCTTGCTCACCTCCCTGACCAAGGCTCTTCTCCCTCGATTGCTCAGTTTGGCCATCCACTTAAGAATGATGGAGGCCACTGTGTTCTTGGGACCTTCAATGCTGCAGACATTTTTTTGTACCCTTCCCCAGATCTGTGTCTCGTCGCAATCCTGCCTCTGAGCTCTACAGACAATTCCTTCGACATCATGGCTTGGTTTTTGCTCTGACATGCACTGTCAACTGTGGGACCTGATATAGACAGGTGTTGTAGAAACATCTCAAGGATGATCAATGGAAACCTGAGCTCAGTTTCAAGTCTCATAGCGAAGGGTCTGACTACTTATTTGAGTAAGGTATTTCTGTTTTTTTTAAACCTGTTTTCGCTTGTCATTATGGGGTTTTGTGTGTAGATTGATGAGGAAATTCCCTTTTAGAATAAGGCTGTAACTTAACATTTTTTAAAATTCAAGGGGTCTGAATACTTTCCGAATGCAGTGCATGTGCATGTATCCTTTGAGGCCCTGGTGGCTGTTCCAATGACAAATCTGTCCCTTTTAATTGTGTTGTAGTGTTGAGAGCTTCATTAAAAAGTGATAATCAATCTTGATGCACAGCATGCAAAATACATGACATGTCTTATGGGTACAATGTACAGTATATGAAGGAACTTTCACAGAATTTTCTCTGTGGGCATTTATATTCTTCCTCGAGTTGAATAATACATTAGAATATGCTTGGATTTTATAGTCGGGTTGGCTGACAACGTCACGAAAATGATGTGCGCACATCGATGTGGCAGGAAGCCATGGGTTGTTATGATTCTGAATGGTCAGATAGCTAGCAACAATGACACAAAGCTGCCTTGTGGGGAATCGTAGGTGGCTCGTTTCAGCTCGTTGTACTGTATCTTGTTATTGATACCATGTCTTGTTTTGAGGTGTTTTGACTGATGTCATCTTTATGCTAATATGGCTAGAATTCGCTAGCTAACTAACCAACAACTGTAACAATGTATTTGAGAGACAAGTGCTCATTGTATATATATGTTTTCAATAAACATTGAGACAAAATATAGTCTACATGTTGTCAACAATCTAAGCCAACTGTCTGTTTTTCCCCATAGTTGTGCACGCATCGGTTTTGTTGCTAAACAATCAACCTGTCTATACAGTACCACATACAGGTAGCTGCCAAAATAATGGAAGCACTTGAGTAAATGAGGGATACAAAGTGTACTGAAAGCAGGTGATTCCACACAGGTGTGCTTCCTGAGTTAATTAAGCAATTCATATCCCATCATGCTTAGGGTCATGTATAAAAACGCTGGGCAGACCATTATTTTGGCTACCATGTCTATGTCCACATAGGATGACAATGCTACCATCCACAGGGCACGAGTTGTCACTGAATAATTTGATTAGCATGAAAACGATATGTCATGGCCGTCTCAGTCAGCAGATCTCGACAAAATTGAACACTTATGGGAGACTCTGGAACGGCGCCTGAGACGGCGTTTTCCACCACCATCAACAAAACACCAAATGATGGAATTTCTGAAAGAATGGTGTCGTATCCCTCCAATAGAGTTCCAGACACGTGTAGAATATATGCTAAGGTGCATTGAAGCTGTTCTGGCTCGTCATGGCCCAACACCCTATTAAGACACTTTATGTTGTTGTTTCCTTTATTTTGGCAGTTACCTGTATGTGTGTGTTCTCCATCTGACAGACAAGCGAGGGAGCTAGGGTTAAGGAAATCAGGGGTCATAGTGAGTGATGGCTATGGCAGAGAGAGGGGATACGCTCAGACAAACCGCACACTCAAGTGTGTGTGTGTGTGTGTGTGTGTGTGTGTGTGTGCGTGCGTGCGTGCGTGCATGCTTGCAGTCAGAGACAGAGAAAGTCAATTTGAGACAAGAGCAGAGGGCAGAAAGAGAGATTAAGAGAAAAAAAATAATGAAAAAGGGAGATTCAGCAACTCTTAAAGAAAAGAGAGAGATAAGAAATTCAATTTTCCTCATGTCTGTCAGTAAAGAAGAGTGATGACTAAAGCACACCTCCCTCTGATCATAAGTATGTGTCAGAGAACCCTTGGAGACCGCAGGACTAAAACATCATAAAAACACTGAGGTCCATCAAACCCCCCCCCCCATCAAAAAATGATATCCTTCATCCTTAAATTGACTGCCTTCTCAAACCCACAACCATAGCTCAACTTTAAATCTCCTAACTACCCCATCACAGCCCCCCGCCCTTTACAGACACACACACACACACACACACACACAATCTTTGCCAAAAATATGTTTTATTATATCTGCCTAAACCCTTTCCAGCAAGGCAGTTGGTATTCATTCCAGGAATAACAGTAGAAGTATTGCAGCAGGTATTGACTGCAGGTGATCATCTAAAATTAGCCGAGGCGCTTCATATATACGATGATGACAAACAAAAGGGTTGACATTGGCTCAGCAGGACTCCAAACTAATATCTACACTGGCTTATGTCCAATACACACGCACACACATACATCTGCAGACAAATAAAACACACGCACAAAGGCGAGCAAACAAGAAAACACACACATACTTCAACACAACAAATAATGACATTTCTGAACCCAGCTCACCTCTCTCTAGCTCTCCTTGTTCACCAGTGTTGAAACGGGTAAAGTATTGGATTTGCCCACAAAAGACTCAAACACGGCCAATTCCAACTCTCTGAAGGGCACAATAATAATAAGCCTACAGCTGTTCCTTCTTAAAAGTATGTATTTATATTTCATCACCTTCCCCGGCTCTTCTATATCTACTACATAAAACATTTTTATTCTGGTAGATCTGACTCTGCAATCCAATTAAATGCAAATACTGAACAGCACCAATAATATGACCAGCTTCTATACCATAGGTCTATAGAAACACAGAGAAAGCTTCAAACAAGTCACAGCCTACAATTATTTGCACAGTATAAAATAAGTCAATGTCTCTTTTCAATTCCCATGTGCTCCAGCTTTATGGATGGCTCTGGATTAGGCTAGTGTGGTTAATTCTATAGTTGTTGATTCTACCTAAAGTATGAGGTTAATTTGGGTAATGTACGCATCATCTAGTTGTTCATACAAAAGTCGTCTCTCAAAGTTTTCTATGCATGAGTGCAACCATCAGAACATTCTCGTCAATAACACTGCGCTTCATCATTTGCTAGCGAATAGCATACATCAAAATCATATCACTAACTTGCATACCTCTTGCTCTATCCTCAGATGACAGAACTGTTGCAATGGATATCCGTTGATATGCAGTATTTTCCAAAATCCGGAGTACGATTATCCCCTTGACATGACTTGATCGATCGCTGTGATCAATGATTGGGTTTATCGAATCGATGCACACTGGGCACGGGAAGACAGCTGTTCACTTTCAACCAGTGACTATCATCGCACCGCGAGCCTTTCACTCACTTACGCCCTGAGAGAGAGGAGGGTATTGGCGAGTACACTACAACCCCTAATGTTCGCTAATTCAACAGACATTATGACCCAATCTCAAATCGACCCCCCCATTCAGCGCGCCGCCCCCACACAACAAAAAAGCACCATTCTGCACCAACTGTCATTTTTATTCTGACATTTGGAACAACACAAATAAATAATCATAACATTTAAAACTATATAAATATAAAAAACATATGCAAAAATAAGACTCATAAATATCAAAAAAGAAGTAACGAAGACAAATAGAAACAAATGTCATTACATAACCCATCCCCAACACTGTTAACCAAGAGTCAAGACTTAACCAATTCACCTTGGTGGTGTGCATACTGGTTTTATATTATTATTAACGATTTCACACAAACCAGAAAAAAATGCAACAATATGTCTGTGAAACTATGTATTCACAGTATTATGAAGGAATTGTGGTTTGTTTGGTAGCATTTTGTAGTGTGACTGATATTACTAATTTCATTAGTACTGTACAAAGTTAGAGGTGCGCTATTTTTTAGATTCCCCCGCTCCCCCTACCTCTGGCTTCCAGTGAGGAGACCTGATGTCAACATACCCCCTTGTAACGGCTCTCCTTAGAAGGAGAAGTGGACCAAAGCGCAGCGTGGTAAGTGTTCCTGATAATTTATTACAAGAAACACTCAAACAAGAATACCCAAAAGTAACAAAACGAAAGCGAAGAGTTCCGTCAGGCATAGACGCTAAACAGAAAATAACCTCCCACAAACACAGGTGGAAAACAGGCTGCCTAAGTATGATTCCCAATCAGAGACAACGATAGACAGCTGCCTCTGATTGGGAACGACATTGGCCCAAAAACAAAGAAACAAAAAACATAGACTTCCCCTGACCTAACCAAACATAGAGAATAATAAGGATCTCTACGGTCAGAGCGTGACACCCCTCCCCATCTCGTACTTCTGAGTGGGAGACCTTCCCAGGCAGTAGCCTGTCTAGCTCACAAACTAGAATCAGGAAGCCCACAACAATAAGGTTAATTTACCCACAGTCCCACACGGTGACATGATATCATTGATGTGACGTGCAAATGAGTGATAGAAAACTGATCGCGCAAATGTCACAATTTCAATTTTTTTGGTGCCGTCTCCTGCAAGATGCCGCCGTGGGTGGCTGCCCATGTCGCCTAATGCCACCGCTGCCTAAACCACAGGTGTCAAACTCACTCCACAGAGGGCCGAGTGTCTGCGGGTTTTCGCTCCTCCCTTGTCCTTGATTGATAAACTACCCAAACCTGGTTGTCTCCGGCTTTGAACGGAAAAAACTAAAACCTGCAGACACTAGACCCTCCATGGAATGAGTTTGACATCCCTGCCCTACAACCTACACCCTATGCACTTGTGGAGATAAGAAAGGGTTTGAAAGGTGTAAGCAATATAGTAGTTAGCACCACTTGCTACTGATGCATCACCATGGGCTATCACCATGAGGCTTATTCAGTACAGGTAGTACAAATATATTTCACACATCAGTTTAGATAGAACAATGATTCTCTACGCTATACTAGCTTATTTTGTCACATAAACTGAAATTGCTCAAACTATTAGAGTTTTAGCAACAAGGAAATGGCAAAGCCATTTCTGCGTAGTACAACTTTAAGTCCACCAACCTTATCAGCAGGCATGCCAGCTAAGATAGTTAGATAAGCTAGCTACTCGTAACTTGATTGATAGCTAGTTATGAGGTTGGGAGATTGGAAACCTATCTGGGCTAGCTAAAGCCAACTTCATAAAATTGCTAGGTGGCTAGTAGTATTACAGAGAAACAATAATAGGACATATCTGACGGGGCACGTGCCCCTGTGCCCCCTATGGGTATGATTCCTCTGATCACATATATCTCTGTATTATGCATGGGAATACTTTGGAACAGATTTCCAGAATTAAAATCACACGGAGCTGATTTGCTGGTGTTTTCAAAGTATTTTATGTCCCCCCAACTTAAAAAAAAAGAACATAACAGTTTATATAAAATAGAAATAAAAATCACCTGTGGGGCCTCCAGTTGGGGAACGCTGACGTAGGGTCTAAGGGTCAATTTGGGATTGGGTTTATAAAGCAATTATAGTATGAGGGTATTAGAGCAGTGTGGATTGAAAATTAATATAGTGTAATGATCCTTGCTATATGAGCCATGTTGCAATTCCTTCTAAGTGAGTTAACCTTCATGCATAGGGTGATGCGTAAGGTGTTTGCCTTTCATGTCAGTGACCTGGTTTCACTTCCCTGCAGTGCTGTTTGCTAGTGGGATGGTGCCCATGAGGCCATCAGACAGATGTCTATATGTGAGGGACTTTGTGTAGAGGAAAGGGAGTAATGTAGTAGCCTTAACCCAACACCTAACAACCTCATCAAGAGCTTAAGTTGTTGGCTTGAAAGTCGCTGGACCAGGGTTCGAGTCCCGGTCAGGGCTACCCCTGAATTTGCTACAAATGGAATGTTGGCCGTGGGGCTATCGGAATGCCCTGATGTGTGAGGGAGCTCAGTAGCATGGGGACGCCCTCCTGTTCCTTTCAATTTGAGGCTTGTAACAATTTCCAACAAGTAAGTTAACCCTATTGGTGAGATACGTAGGGTGTTTGCATTTCACACCAGAGGCCCAGGTTCACTTTCCTACCCTGTGTTCGCTACAATATTGTTAGCATCTTCATCTTCTTTTTGTCATTTTGATAGACCACTTTGTAACAAAGTAACGTGTCTCACGGTCACGACAAGTATCTCCTATAACATTGAAAATGGTGGACGGACAGACAGGTAGCTAACTATCAGCAGTCTACCCCTTCCTCTAGCCCTGAAGATCTGCAACAAACGAGCAATGTGCGAGGCGGATACAAAGCCTCATCGTCACACATTCATAGAAAACCTACAGTGAATGAAAAACAAAATGTACTTCACAAAAATAGTACATTTTGGACTCTATATTTATCTAGTGAAACCTACTGCAGAATTCACTGGTATCTCACAAAACCAGAGGGATAAACAGACCATAGTCTCGAGGTAGATAGGCTATCTCTAATCCCAGCAACCTATGTGTAATTTGGTCTGGATGAAGGTAGATTTGAAGAGATTAAGGGTGAAATTGTTTATATAAATGACATCTCAGCTGTGCTGTCTTCCTATCAAATCCTCTTATGGAAGAACAGTGAGATAAAGAGGCTTGCTCTACAACCCTGAACTAAGTCCTGCTGTATAGGAGAGAATAGGTCATATCACAGCAGAGGGCCTGGTATGTCAGTTTAGAGGCACCCTCTGAGGGGGTTGATAACAACCGGATGAATCCGGTTTTCAGGGGAAATGGAAAGGGAGCCTGTGACGCGACTTCCGCTTTTGGATGATAACAAGGTGACACTCAATCTTAACTCCTCCACATTTACTGGATTGGTTTAACAGTGTAGAAGAGAACCGCCCCAACAGTTTTTTTTCTTCTTGACAGGATCAAAAAGAAATGCTGCTCAGGCATTCTGGAATGTGTCTGTGAGTTGTAAACACGCTCTCGCTTGCAAACACACACACACACACACACACACACACACACACACACACACACACACACACACACACACACACACACACACACACAAACACAGCAGAGTGTGGATGATTTGTGATTGTGAGACAGGGATTCTTGTCTCTCCCTACATCCCACCCCCTTCATCCTGTTTCAGACAGCCCACAAATCCACGTGTGTGTTTGTGTGTGTGTGTGCGTGCGTGCTTGCTTGCATAAATGCATTTGTGAGCACACATGCTTGCATGCCTGTGTGTAGGTGTGTACAGCTACCGCCCTCCACAATAACTTCCCAAATCTGCCAGGCCTTTTCCACTGGTGGTGAGAGATAACCTTTTACTGTTTTATTTTTGTGGAGATAAATCTCTTTTAATCTTTTTCCTCCTGAGTCCGATTCACCGTCACCTAGCAGTCCCAGAGCTGCAGACAGAGCCGGGCTCTAACATGTTTAGACCACTGTCTGTCTACCTCTTTACTGCAGCAATAAAGTCAGATTGACAGGCTTTGGGGATCAGGATGACAGAGCTAGCCACAGTTAGCCAACCTTAGCCCCAATAGATAGGCCTTTGGTTTCCGTGGAGACGCTTTAAGAGAATAAACAGAAAGTTCTCTGAATTATTCTGAAGTTGATTTGATTCCATAGGCCACACCTGCTTTCTACTGATCTCACTCTATTGACACACACATAGCCCAGCCTAGGCCTACCTCAAAGCCAAGCATGGGACTTTCCTGATTTTGCTTCCATAACAAGATGGGGGTCACCAGACTGTGGAATAAAGAAGGATGCTGTCAGGTCCTGATAATATTGTATAAGATACTTTACAAACCAGGTAGCCTTGTCTGCATTCACATCGGTAGTAGATTCACTCACATCACATCAACTCCAGATAGATCTGGCTCAGTTTAAGTTGGCTGATGACTATGCTTGTTTACTCCTTACCTTTGGTTTGCAGCACCACTCAGTTATACGTGATCAGTTCAATAATTTTAGGAGGACATGCATAAATGTGTTCTGCTATCCTTGGGCATTCTTAATGCACTTACTCTTGACCCAAACTGCTACAGACCTATATCTATCCTACCCTGCCTTTCTAAGGTCTTCAAAAGCCAAGTCAACAAACAGATTACCGACCATTTTGAATCCCACCGCACCTTCTCCGCTATGCAATCTGGTTTCAGAGCTGGTCATGGGTGCACCTCAGCCACGCTCAAGGTCCTAAATGATATCGTAACCGCCATCGATAAGAAACAATACTGTGCTGCCGTATTCATTGACCTGGCCAAGGCTTTCGACTCTGTCAATCACCACATCCTCATCGGCAGACTCGATAGCCTTGGTTTCTCAAATGATTGCCTCGCCTGGTTCACCAACTACTTCTCTGATAGAGTTCAATGTGTCAAATCGGAGGGCCTGTTGTCCGGGCCTCTGCTAGTCTCGATGGGGGTGCCACAGGGTTCAATTCTTGGGCCAAGTCTTTTCTCTGTATACATCAATGATGTCGCTCTTGCTGAGTCTCTGATCCACCTCTACGTAGACGACACCATTCTGTATACTTCTGGCCCTTCTTTGGACACTGTGTTAACAACCCTCCAGACGAGCTTCAATGCCATACTACTCTCCTTCCGTGGCCTCCAACTGCACTTAAATACAAGAAAAACTAAATGGATGCTCTTCAACCGATCGCTGCCTGCACCTGCCCGCCCGTCCAGCATCACTACTCTGGACGGTTCTGACTTAGAATATGTGGACAACTACAAATACCTAGGTGTCTGGTTAGACTGTAAGCTCTCCTTCCAGATTCACATCAAACATATCCAATCCAAAGTTAAATCTAGAACTGGCTTCCTATTTCGCAACAAAGCATCCTTCACTCATGCTGCCAAACATACCCTCGTAAAACGTACCATCCTACCGATCCTCGACTTCGGCGATGTCATTTACAAAATAGCCTCCAATACCCTACTCAATAAACTGGATGCAGTCTATCACAGTGCCATCCGTTTTGTCACCAAAGCCCCATATACTACCCACCACTGTGACCTGTACGCTTTCGTTGGCTGGCCCTCGCTTCATACTCGTCGCCAAACCCAATGGCTCCAGGTCATCTACAAGACCCTGCTAAGTAAAGTCCCCCCTTATCTCCGCTCACTGGTCACCATAGCAGCACCCACCTGTAGCACGCGCTCCAGCAGGTATATCTCTCTGGTCACCCCCAAAGCCAATTCCTCCTTTGGCCGTCTCTCCTTCCAGTTCTCTGCTGCCAATGACTGGAACGAACTACAAAAATCTCTGAAACTGGAAACACTTATCTCCCTCACTAGCTTTAAGCACCAGCTGTCAGAGCAGCTCACAGATCACTGCACCTGTACATAGCCCATCTATAATTTAGCCCGTACAACTACCTCTTGCCCTACTGTATTTATTTATTTATTTATTTTGCTCCTTTGCACCCCATTATTTATATTTCTACTTTTCACTTTCTTCCACTGCAAATCTACCATTCCAGTGTTTTACTTGCTATATTGTATGTTCTTCGCCACCATGGCCTTTTTTTGCCTTTACCTCCCTTATCTCACCTCATTTGCTCACATTCTATATAGACTTATTTTTCTTCTGTATTATTGACTGTATGTTTGTTTTACTCCATGTGTAACTCTGTGTTGCTGTATGTGTCGAACTGCTTTGCTTTATCTTGGCCAGGTCGCAATTGTAAATGAGAACTTGTTCTCAACTTGCCTACCTGGTTAAATAAAGGTGAAATAAAATAAATAAAAAACTTACTAATGCACTTCAATGCAGTCTTGGGGTTCAGTAAACATTAGAGCAGCTGTGGTACACCTCTGTCCTCCCCCTGACCCTTAACCCCATCCTCACCCCCTCTGTCCCCCACACCCTCAAGACTGATGCCGCTATTGTCCCGTTGGGAGAATAATGTGTGAATGATTGTATAAATCCTACACTGCTTTCCACAATTCATCAAAATCCTACACAAATAATCAACTGTATCCTGGAGTTTATTTAGACAAAAGTTTCACGTAACAATACACACACACACACACACACACACAGGAGTCCCCAGCCGTTCATAAGTCACCGTGTAATTTGGGCCAGCTCTCTCCCTGGTTAAGATGAATGTCTCTGCTCTGAGAGTAAATAAGATTCCTGGACTGTGTTAATATTACCCAGCCGGCTGGAACTGAAACCAATGACTTCTGGGCGTTTTTCCTCCTTCTCATTTCTGTTTCATCACTGTGGAGGGTAATGTTATTGCTGTGCTAAATGGATAGTTTGTGAGGAGGCGAAAGAATGCTAAAAATAGAGAATCGACCCCTTGAGAGGGACACTGGCTTTGGGTAGAGAGCAAGGGAGGGAAGGGTGAAAGAATGGAGGGAAGGATGGAGGGATAGAGGGAAATAGGCCCACACCTCCGACAAGATACGACTGATACCCCTAGCTCCTTGCTAGAATATGATTCCCTCCCTCCATGTACCAAAGCATGTGTGTGCAGGAATTCAGCTGTACGGGATTTTCAGTCAATCAATTAACCCAATCAATAAATTAGTGACCTATAGGTATTGACCTGTATGAATTATTCTAATTCAGGGATGGGCAACTTTGTTTGGGGTGGGGCAACAAAAAATCTGAATTCATCACACCCCTCAGTTTGCCATGGGGAAGATTAATCAATTTTAGAGCTAATTTCATGCAATTCTATTCATTTTTCCGTGGGGCGGAGAGAAAAATGTCCAGTTTTACAGCACATTTCTTGATATTCTACACATTTTGCTATAGGATGGAAGCTAATGTTTGCAGTTTTTAATATGATACCTGATGATCAAAGGGTCCCACCCCGGTCTGTAATTCAACCATGCTTAGATAGCTGGCCACTTGACTAATTTATCAATCTAAATAAATGTAGCTGACATGGACTAATTGAGTGACTGCAGATGCACAACCAAATATCGAAATTGCTCCTTGTGTATTCTATTATTCGAACTCTCAACAGTAAGTTGAAACCCCGACTGAGTTCCCCGCCCCCAAAAAAATTATGTGGGCCTACAAAAGGGAGTCCGCGGGTCTACAAAAGTTGCCCACCCCTGAGCTAGCTACTAGCTAGTGTTAGCGTGCAAGAAAGACGCTTAAAAAGCCAACCGTTCTTTTAATAAAAACAGCATATTATTGATCTGAAAGGTTAGCTGTGTTAGCCCAGTTGATAGCTTATCCAGGGTCAGTGATACATAGAAAGTACATGGTTGGTCTATCTCTGGAACAACTGCAGTCATTTTGCAAGCAACATTGCCAAAATGAATGAAATAAAATAAAATGAACTTCATAAAATGTTACATGTAATGCTCATCTCCTGTAGCCTAATTGTCATCTCCTTATTTTCATACTGTACCTAAATTACAAAGGTTGGATATGCACTAAACTATTTTATATGTCAGCACTTAAAAGGCATGTACAACATCTGGTATATGGTTTGCCTCATATGCATTGTTTACTGATATCAATATAAATTGAGAACATACACTGAGTGTACAAAACATTAAGGACACCTCCTCTTTCTATGTCATAGACTGGCCAAGTGAATCCAGGTGGAAGCTATGATCCCTTATTGATGTCACTTGTTAAATCCACTTCAATCAGTGTAGATAAAGGGGAGGAGACAGGTTAAAGAAGGATTTTTAAGCCTTGATACAATTGAGACATGACCTGTGTTCAAATACTCATACTATCCACACTAACCATACTATTTGTGACGTAAATTGAGTATGTAGTATGGTATGCTTATTGGTCATAGTATGGTTATAGTTATTCAGCCAAAAGTTCCTGGATGGGAACTTGACTACTAATACATTGAACGTGCCAGTAATATTAACTATATGCTATCTAACTAACTACCCAACATGTACTGACTTGATTATTCACATAATTTTTAGCTTAGGTAAGTTATATAGTCGCTGTGCGTTGTCAATGGACATTATTAATTAAGTTGTAAGATGTCTAGCTAGTAATATGTTATGCTAACAATCTAGCAAGAAGTTGCATAGCAACAGAATTAACTTCCGGTAGACAGGTGAAGCGCTAGTTCACTCAACTGAAAGGATACCGTTCGGTTACAGTGTACTAAAAGGAACTAATAGTATGTAGTATGTAGTATATACTCATTAAGTATGTAGTTTACAGTATGTTAGTATGGGTATTCGAACACAGCTATGGATTGTGTATGTGTACCATTCAGAGAGTGAATGGGCAAGACAAAAGATTTAAGTGCCTTTGAACAGGGTATGGTGGTAGGTGCCAGGCACACTGGTTTGTGTCAAGAACTGCAACGCTGCTGGGTTTTTCACGCTCAACAGTTTCCTGTGTGTATCAAGAATGGTCCACCATCCAAAGGACATCCAGCCAACTTGACACAACTGTGGGAAGCATTGGAGTCAACATGGGCCATCATCGCTGTGGAACGCTTTCGACACCTTGTAGAGTCTGTGCCCCAACGAATCAAGACTGGTTTGAGGGCAATAGGGGGAGGGGGGTGCAACTCAATAGTATGAAGTTATCCTTAATGTTTTGTACACTCAGTGTATAGCTCAACATGTAAACAATGTATGAGTTTAGTTATTCCAAGCTTCAGATGAAAGATGCCCATATGGCCAATAATGTAGGCCTATGGTTGCATTGGTGATTCATGCTATAAAATAAGCTGCTAAATGAATTCAGATAGCTGATATACTGAGACAGTGACAACCAAACAAAACAGATTGGAGATCTTACAACTAGACAAAAAGGAAATGTACATTTGAGAATACAACAGAGAAACACAGACACATTACAGACAGAACCCCTTCCCCTCTTTATTGCAGGATTGTGAAATGTCCTTACAAAAACAAAATAATGGGCAATCCTCACAATATATTTGGTGGTAGAAATGCGCAGCCAGCAGCCATGTGGACGAATGGAGGCAAGGAAAAACGTTTGTCACCAGAGCTGTTAGAACGTGTTGTGTCATTTGACTTCATCAGCATAACCCATTTTCAATTTCAATAAATCGCAAACTGTCGGCTACACTTGATAACTTGAAATCTAGCACTTGAAACTAGTATAGGTAACAACTACCCAGATGGAAAACCGTGATGCACATAACACACAGATCCCCTTCTACGGGCGTGAGGGAGAGGGTTCTTGAAATGTAATAGCCAATAAGAATCTTGCCTCTGGGAGCCAGTGGACCATTAAAAACTTGGCCCAGTCACTGCCCCCTTGTGTAGCGGAGGTTATTGCTAATTGTGGTGAGCTCCGGTGTCACGACTTCCGTCGAAGTCGGTTCCTCTCCTTGTTCGGGCGGCGTTCGGCGGTCGACGTCACCGGTCTTCTAGCCATCGTCGATCCACCTTTCATTTTCCAATTGTTTGGTCTTGTTTTCCCACACACCTGCTTTACATTACCTCGTTACTTGTCGTGTGTATAACCCTCTGTTCCCCCCATGTCTGTGTGTGAAATTGTTTAATGTCAGGTTGGTACGCTTCCGGCTGGTGTACGCCGGGTTTTGTTTTGGACCCGTGCTTTATGGCAGCCGGTACTTTGTACTTGGTTGTGTGTACTTTGTGCTGCCTCACTTGTTTTGGGCATTTGTTTTTGTGACGCGGTTGCGTCCTGTTTTAATAATTGCCTGAGAAAGGTGCTTTGTCCACTCATCTCTGCTCTCCTGCGCCTGACTTCCATGCACCAGCTACACCCACCCGTTGACATCCGGGGAGCAGCACTTCCTTTGGTATTACTGTATGGCTCAGTTTGTTCAGCATGGTGTTAGCAATGCCTGGGTTGTGGGTTTGATTCCCGGGGCCACCTATAGGATAAAAGTGTCTGCTAAATGGAATATATTATATTTGTACCCTCTGTCACAATCATAATGTTGTCTGTAATATAACATTGTTGAAAAACTCACTTGTATTGTCCAAAATGACAGCGTTTCGGTCAAAGACCTACTCCCCGACATGGGCTTTGTCATAGGCCAGGAGAACTGCCTGTTCCTCTATGTGTGGACCCCCACCCTTAAGCCTGAGGCTGGGCCACCTGTGATGGTGTGGATCCATGGTGGCTACCTCCACATGCTAAGTAGGGGAGAGGAGGGGTACTCCCTGAGAGAGGAGCTGGCAGCCATGACTGAGGTGGTGTACATCAGCTTCAACTACAGGCTCAACTCCCTGGGCTTCCTGACTCTGAAGCTGCTGGTAGAGTGCTCACCCACTAACACGTAGAAATTCAGGTAGTTCCCGTTTTTGACCTTCTGCTTCTGTTTGATGAACTCTGGTGAAGGAATCAAATGTATAATAACCTACAACAGTATAGCAGAAGATGCCAATCCATAAATTCGTAGTCACACGTGCCAACGTGACAAACTGCAAACGTCATCGGCATGAAGAAAAATAGATGCTCTTCTTCTTGGCATTTTGCTGGCAAGTAATGTGCAAATAACCATTGACATTCGGACATTAACAAAGATGATACATTTCGTATTCCTCATAAAATTCCCTCATTCCTGCCCTCGCCACAGTTTAAGGTTATGAGCATGCATAACTGCAAACTCCTGGCCCAAATAATTTAGCGCCGACTTAGCATTGCAAGCTCTCAATGTCTACAGCAGTTTTCTACCAGATAGCTCATGGTGTGTTCAAGTATGATAATGGGGGCGATGTAGCCATTTTACAAACTATTTACCACACTTAACAGAGCTTTAAAATATTCATGGTATTTATATTTGTACTTCCGTCACATTGAATATTTTAAAGTGTGTATACCTATCCATTAAGATGTGAATATTTAATGTTCTTTGTCTTGTCTTGCTACCGATGCTGAGAGAAATGGCTTTCTTTCTTGCACGCTAACACACATACTGTACACACAACACACACACACACACAAACACGCACACACACACACACACACATACACATCTATGTGTGTAGGGCGCATGAAGAGCCTAAATTCTTATAAGACTCACCTCAGCCCCAATATGATATGACCCGTTAAATCAAATTAAGCTTTTTCATGGTGTGGCTTTGGTGTAGCTTTTTCATGGTGCAACAGTTTTAACTCTTGAGGAAGCCATTCATGCACGCAAGCACACATACACACACAAAAGAGGTGATCTAAATCCCCTGTCCCATGTCCTATATCCGTATCCTGATCTGAAAGTGTTGGGTATTGGCATAAGCTTTCAGGTACCCTAGGTTAGATGGAGATTCTGAAATAGGAACAAGGATATGGAACATAGAAAACGAGGCCATGTCAGAATGGGATTGAGCCAGGCTTCTCTCATTTCTAATTGGTGTCCCGCCTTTTTGTGTCCCCCAGGAAACTACGGCTTCATGGACCAGATAGCAGCGCTGAAGTGGGTCCAGAGGAACATCCATGTGTTTGGAGGAGACCCCAATCAGGTCACCATGTTTGGGCAGAGCTCAAGTAATGTGGGGTGTTAAAGAATTATCTTTTGTCTGTGAGACAGACATGGAGAGTTTGGTCGAGTCACTTTAGAGATTTAGATTTTTATGGTTGGTACCAAAAATGTTGTTCTTCAAATCAAATCACATTTAATTGGTCACATACACGTGTTTAGCAGATGTTATTGCGAGTGTAGCAAAATGCTTGTCTTTCTAGCTCCAACAGCGCAATAATAACTAACAAGTAATATCTAACAATTTCACAACAATACACACAATACACCTAAATCTAAGTAAAGGAATGAAATTAAGAATATATAAATATATGGACAAGCAATGTCAGAGCAGCATAGACTAAGATACAGTAGAATATAATACAATACAGTATATGCATATGAGATGAGTAATGCAAAATATGTAAACATTATAAAAGTGAGTAGTGTTCCATTATTAAATTGGCCAGTGATTTCAGTCTATGTATATAGGCAGCAGCCTCTAATGTGCTAGTGATAGCTATTTAACAGTCTGATGGCCTTGAGATAGAAGCTGTTCTATAGTCTCTCGGTCCCAGCTTTGATGCACCTGTACTGACCCCACCTTATGGATGATAGCGGGGTGAAATGGCTTTGACTCGGGTGGTTGTTGTCCTTGATGATCTTATTGGCCTTCTTGTGACATTGGGTGCTGTAGGTGTCCTGGAGGGCAGGTAGTTTGCCCCAGTTTCCATACAAGGCAGTGATACACCCAGACAGGATGCTCTCAATTGTGCATCTGTAAAGGTTTGTGAGGATTTTAGGTGCCAAGCCAAATTTCTTCCTCCATATCATACAAAATGGGTGATGGACATCCACAAATGAATACTTATCATACTTAATGGAGTGACTCAGATTTACATACAGAATAATACGAAATGCTCTGAGACCAGGTTGCCTTATCAGTCATTGATCAATTCTTATGTAATACCACTGCAATGTGTGCAATTATAATCATTTGGTTTTTTATATTTAGTTTTCAAAATATAAAATTATTCTCACTTGCTTGTTTTGTGCTCCGGTGGTATGCTGAACATCATGCCATATTATGCCATGGACTAAAATACAAGGTATATTGCAATCAGTGGTCGATGATGCTAATAAACACTCTGGGTGTATGTTTATAGTCTTTATTGACACAAATCTAATATTTTATTTATTTTGTAGCCCTGAAGAACTTGCTAGAGGCCTCAGTTCTACACCGGAGTACAAATACTACACCTTGGCTGGTGTAAAGTAGCAATACAGCCATGAGAGGGCGCCAAAATCCCATAATATACTTCACATCAGCCTCCACTGCAGTGAACATGAGGTGAGTCAGTCCGTAATTTAGGATTGTAATACAGGAGGACTGTACCTTTAAGTCATCATCATACAGCATGCATATTTCTGTCACGCATGCCACGCTGCTGCGCCTGCTCAGTGCACCCACCACAGACTGTTCAGTGACAAATGAACCACTATCCCGTTAGATCTAGGTAGCCCGTGTGCTCCAGTATGGACCCACTGTAGACGTCGCGGCTTTTGTTGAGATTCCGCGATTTGGGTGACAGCTCCCGTGGATCTAAAATTCCAGGAGCGACGGAATAATGAGAAGAGGGAATTATAATATTTATACTGCACGGATAGCGCAGAGAGATATCCACAATAAAAGGTAAATAATAATCGATATATTTCCTTTATTGTTTTCTCGTGTAGAATTCCCCTGCTGGCATAACGCTACATTATATAGGCTATGAAAATGCTGATGAATGCCACAACACTCACTCGTGCGGTTTGGTTTAGCCTTTTGTGCGTTGCCTGTATTGCTTTTGAATAGGCTCTAGTTTTGCGTCTCCACAACCTTGCGGTTAAGCTCTGACATAGTGATCATATAGCAAATACATTATAGGTATAGTTACTGTTTTCTTGTAATTTTCCCTATGAATGATGGAAGGTTTTCATTAATCTTCTTTTTAATCTTCTTTTTCAGAACAGTCTATTTCGTAATTCTGCTGAAAACACCCTATTAATATAATGATAAGCTATGAATGTCATTACATTTGATCCACAACAGGCAAACTCCCCTTGATGTCAATGTAGCCTTTCTCTGTAGCATGGCGAATATGGTTATAAACAAACAAACACCACAGTAACTTGATTTCCTGCTTAGGATAAGATTCAGTAGATGGATTTGCATAGGTTGCCCAACGTGAAATACACAGGAACACTTATTTTTGTTTTAAGTTCTGGAAAACAGTATCTTTATTGTTTTACAATATTATATATGCGCTATCAATCGTTGTGGTCATGCATAATTAGTTGTGTGTTATTTTTTCTTTCATGCATGCGCCTGTGTTCCTGTGCATGTTCATCTGTTCGTAACTCATTCCCTTTGTATCTATGTATGTGTGTGTCTGGGTCAACATCCTCTGGACCAGATGTAAAGTCAATCAGTTGGGGCACGACCGGCTCCTTTAAACCCTCTCTCGTCTCTCTTCCGGCCTCTTGCCCTGCTAACAGCGACATTCTCAGTAACTCCATATGCCTGCTATGATTTCAGACCACTGACCACATGGCAGTTTCAGCCAGATGCTTTGAATAGTATGCAGCACATGCAGTGCTTTATAATAGCGAGGATCGCCATCGCCTGTGTTCCCTCTCCTGAGTTTGTTGTTCTGAAAGTAAGATCAGAGATAAAGAGAGGAGGCTGTTACTGACCATCAGTAGGCTACCGTCAGTAGCCTACCCTATTGGTATTGCTGTGTCCCGAACTGAGACCTCTGTTCCTTTGGTTAGGAGGGGTGTGTTGTAACTTTTTTTTTTACCCGTTAAAAAACCAAGCAAATGTTAGGCTACACGTGGAGGCCAGGAGGGTCAAATGTCTTTCTCCTTATCAGTATCTGCTGACCATGTAGTTCCAGGTGTACTGTGTAGACTTCAGCCGTAGCCCCAGTCATCTCCCCTGCTGTGTTTTATTTGTGCTAATGAGTGACCACCATCTGTCTGGCAGACATGCGCTATGTCCTCTACCGCACTGAATTATTCAGTAGGTCTAGCCTACATTCACATTTTAGACATTCAGTCCCGTCTGTGTTACCCAAAAGCTTCCACGCAGTCTTTGTACTTCTATTTTTAAATCATTACTGCATGTCTAATACATCACTGTGTGTGTTTTAAATTAATGAAAATAACTCCAAAATATATTTTTTTATCATTTATTTCCCTGAGCTTCCTTGAAATGCTCAGTATGATCGTGCGGGAGTTAGGAAACAAATGTCAAGATATTTACATACACAGCCCTGATTGGATGATAGGATGGTCTTGAGCTCACCCCTTACCCAGATGCACAGTCATTGGTCTATTATAATCAGATCACATTGTGATGTCATGATGTGGTCCAAAAGTTCCATCCCACCTGAACAGGCTGACATTCCAGGCATTTCAAAAAAACTGAACCTACACAAAAAGGACATTATTATCATTTTCACAATTTCAGTGTGATTTCGACCTCATGGAAATATATAAAAGGAAAATCACGTTTTTAACTGCACTGCCCCTTTAAGTTGGCTCCAACGGTCCTGTGTGTGTGTGCAAGGTTTTGTTCCAGCCCAGCATTGACAAACCTGATTGAAACAATTGTGATCCTCAGGTTAGACCACGGTTAGCTCAATCGGATGTTTTAGGACCAGGCTGGAACAAATCAAATGTTATTTGTCACATGCACCGAATAAAACAGGTGTAGACCTTACCGTGAAATGCTTACTTACATCCCTTAGCCAACAATGCAGTTCAAGAAATATAGTTAATAAAATATTTACTAAGTAAACTAAAAGTAAAAAAAAAAATATATATATGTATATAAAATAGCACAATAAATGTACATAACAATAACGAGGCTATATACAGGGGGTACCGAGTCAATGTGCGGGGGTACAGGTTAGTCGAGGTCATTTGTAAAGTGATTATACATAGATAATAAACAGCGAGTAGCAGCAGTGTAAAAACAAAAGGGGGGAGGGTTAATGTAAGTAGTCCGGGTGGCCATTTGATGAATTGTTCAGCAGTCTTATGGCTTGGGGGTAGAATCTGTTAAGGAGCCTTTTGGTCCTAGACTTGGCGCTCCATGCGGTATCAGAGAGAACAGTCTATGACTTGGGTGACTGGAGTCTTCCCTGTCTTCCCTGTGGCTCAGTTGGTAGAGCATGGTGTTTGCAGTGCCAGAATTATGGGTTCGATTCCCACGGGGGGCCAGTACAAAAAAAAATAAAAAATGCATGAAATGAAATGTATGCATTTACTACTGTAAGTCGCTCTGGATAAGAGCGTCTGCTAAAATATAAATGGAGTCTTTGACAATTTTTTGGGCCTTCCTCTGACACCGGCCCCAGTGATGTACTCCCTGTAGCGCCTTATGGTCAGATGCCGAGGAGTTGCCATACCAGGTGGTGATGAAACCGGTCAGGATGCTGTCGACGGTGCAGCTGTATAACGTTTTGAGAATCTGCCGACCCATGCCAAATCAATTCAGTCTCCTGAGGGGGAAAAGGTGTTGTCGTGCCCTCTTCACAACTGTCTTGGTGTGTCTGGACCATGATAGTTTGTTGGTGATGTGGACCCCAAGGAACATGAAACTCTCCACCCGCTCCATTTCAGTCCCGATGTTAATGGGGGGCCTGTTCGGCGCTCCATTTCCTATAGTCCACAATCAGCTCCTTTGTCTTGCTCACATTGAGAGGTTGCCTCCCCACACTGTCTCCGACCCTGCTCTAGCTGCCTGTGCCTGACTGCCTGTGCTTGAGGGATGTGTGCAGGGTCTACATATGTCCAATATGTGCCCCCTCAAAATGAATTTCGTAAACAGTTATCTTTCATTAGACTTGTGCCATGTTGCATGTAGTTGTAAACAACGTTATGGAAACATCTCCACTCAGTGGTTGAACGGCAGTCACATAATTTAAGTTAAGAGATACCAGAGTGATGGAGTTACATTTCATTTTTTTCCCGAAGCTGCCTTTCAATCAAGTCGGAAAATAACAACCATTTGTTGTGTAATCCTGGCCTCAAAGAGAGTAATAAGATGTGTCCTGCTGTGGTCCAGATTATGACTGATCTGGAGCCAGGGCACTGGTAATGATGCAGTCCATAGAAAGTGTGGATTAACTGGGATTAGGCCTATCTCGCTGTTTTGTTTTGGAGAGTACAGTATTAACATTCTTGTACTGTAGGGATCCCACTGATACGGTCTGTTCATATGATGGATTGGGTGAAAACCTGTGCTTGTGGCGTGTAGCACCACAGAGGCATAGGCATGAACATGCTACACTCTGTCATGTGTGAACAGGTAACTCAGTGAGGGCAGAAAGCTTTGTAACGGGTTGGAGGGCCGTGAAATCAATATTCGCTTCTCAAACCAAAGCAAACATCTGTAGGCCTACACTGGCTATCCATCTTCTCAAACGGGCCTACTCAACGTACAGTTGAGGACCCTTGAAATGATTGCCTTCATACTTTTTGGAGGATTAGCGTTACGCAATTCCATTGTGCACAGACGTGTGTGTGTGTGTGTGTGAGGTAGATTCATGTGTAGGAGGGTGGAGAGAGAGAGGTGGGGTTAGCGGTGTTAGGGTTCTAAATAAACAGAGTAAAAAACTCACGGATAAAGCTCAATCCAAGTTTCTTCATCCATTGGGTCATACAGCTGCATAAGACAAAAAACGTATTCACACAAGCACTGATATTTAACCCTTTCTCCTGTGCTGAGTCTCCTCCTATACATCTGAACAGCCAATACACCTCTGTTGCTAGACAGAAACTTAGTGATATCTGTCCTTCCTCACTTCATCTAACCTGACCTCTACCCAAATTCCTCACTCCTCCCCAACTCGCGGCTGTTGACTTGTACCAGACTGTGTCTCTTCTCCTCCCATAGGATCCTCGATGGCTAACTATAACATATCCTGACAGAATGTAAACGTTCTACATTCTTCTCTCTCCCTAAGTGACATATTTCATATTTTCAAGTTTAAAAGTCAGTTCCCAACAGCAGGTACTGTCAGCAAAACATTGGCAGGATTCTTGGTTCCCAGGGGGCTTATATTACAGATCCACAGAACAGACAGACCCACTGACATACTCTTCACACACTGCCAGCATACTGTACATCCACATAGCGCTCTGCTTCTCAAACCTGTGTTCTATTTACCTTTCACACATTCAAATCTGCAGTTTTACTAGGTTTTTATGATCTTACTCAATAGACACACACAATGGCCTGCCATGTTTTAAACTATCCCACTACGGAAGGTATGTGAAGTGCATTCAGCCATAGTGTGACACTGTGTCAACACTGAGCTGAGGAGGGGACACATGCTGGTCAGGGCTCTGTAGGCACAGTGGCAGGAGATGGTTACAGGCTTATGATCAACAATAGAGTGAATTAACCAACTGAATGGACAAAAACAACATCACCTCCTTTTTTTACAGACATAACCACCGCTTGTTTTAGATTCATCACCAATGTGTATCCAGTAGTCAGTTAGACCGACATCTAGGGTTGGCTTGCTAGCATGCAGTAAAATTAAGAGCATGTCTGTTATATTTTTGCCAACACATTTGCCCACAACCATGCAAACCGAAGCATCACGGATTTGACGTTGTTTGTTTTTTATTTTCCTTTTCAGATATTGACATGAAGAAAGACATTGAGACGTTGATAACAGAGGAACGCGCTGATATCATCTTGAAATATGATACGGTGGGTGACGTTCAACAAATACACTGTTCAGAGGGTTTTAGGATGCTGTAAACTGTTTTTAAAGCTCTAAAATTGCCATGTGCACTTCCACTTTAGTTATTTCTCAATTACCGATGACCAAAATAACCCAAGCGACCTGTCCAACGAAAGCCTCTCCAGTTAGAGAACTAAATAAGGTTTGAAAGTTCACAGACATCAGTTCAGTCATTACAAAGTTCCAGTAATAGTCATTTTAGTCACATAGCATAGCATAGCATAGCATAGCAATAGTGCTGTTTAGCTCCAGGCCTGCATTGATGTATCCACGAATAACTTAGTCTAAGACTGGTCTTCTTACGTAGGTAGACTGCACCACCTCCATCACCTCCATAAACAAGGGAATAGATCAACCACACCATTCAAAACCAAACAGCGAAGCTGCTGTTATGTCCACGCACGTGCGGTTTGTAACGCACATCCTTGATGATCAGATGTTGATTCACTTGGCCCGAGTTTGTACTTTAAACAACATGCATTGCATCTTCAGTACACGCCACGGAGTTATCCCATCTGACTGTGTGTTGTCCATCTGTTCACACAGGAGGAAGAGTTCACACTTCTTTGAGCGTGTTGTTAAAAAGAGTGACCGTCGCTCTAAGAGGGATCAGAAAGAGAAACCGAATTTGAATGTGTGTGTGTGTTGCTAAGCGTTGTGTGTGTGGGTTGTTAAAGAAGCCTAATAGCATGCTTGTGGTTTGTTGTGTAACAGAAAATGATTATATAATATAATGTGATGTTGAGGAGATTTAGACACACATGTGCAGCTAAAATAGTAACAGTTGCCAGGCAAACACAATCATAGTGTAAGAGTGATGACGTGGGCCTATCTGTGCTGTATGTTGTTAATTCTATAAAACCTATAGACGTATACATTACAAAATGATAGATTATGCGGTCTATTTAGTACAAACTAGAGGTCATGAACTTCAAGCGATCCAAATTACCCTAGCAATATCTGTCTGACAGTGTCTCCTCTTCAAATTTGTGTCAGCAGACACACTGACACTGGAAAGTGCAGGAGGGAGGGAGAGCGAGAGAGAGAGAACTACAGCCAATGAGATAGAGTTGACACTCGAAATAGCAAGAGAGAGCGAGTAGGAATGAGACAGAGTTAAATTTAGCTCACAGGCAACAAGACATGAGAACATACTGTATATAGGATCTTAATTTGAGCCAGTTTGCTACAGAAGGAAAAATAATCCTGCAGCAACAAAAAATGTGAGTTATAAGGATATTTTTGTAGGGTTGATACATTTTTTGTAAGGGAAAATTAAGTCTGATATTTCAAAGTTGAAAGACAAACTTTAGAAGCCTTTTTTAACCCTAAATACACTACAAGTAAACATATGTTGCATTGCAGGAAAGTTATCCTGCAATAGGGTGATCATATTAAGATCCTACATCTGTAGAGGGGACCCTGTCTGGCCTTAGCAACACCTGTGACAACAGCCATAGCTAGACCATAGCAATCAATTACACCATGGTCTCTCTCAGCTACTGAACCATAACAGAAATCAGCTGATTTCTGTCTGTCTGTAGGATTCTACTGTCTATGTGGTATTTGACTTCGGAACAGAAGAAGCGCACACTGTCTCAGACCTCAGGTGGTGACAGTACAGACACCATGTTTTTAGTGCAATTCAACATGGGTGTTCTGTTTAATGTAAGGTGCAGATGGATTTCTGTTTCTGTTTGGCAAAGACAACAACTTGGCTGCCCTTTGATGTTGTCTTGCCAAACAAGGTTATGACATATTATAAACTGGGTGGTTCAAGCCCTGAATGCTGATTGGCTGACAGCCGTGGAATATCAGACCATATACCACGAGTATGACAAAACATTTATTTTTAATGGTCTAATTACGTTGGTAACCATTTTATAATAGCAATAAGGCACCTCCGGGGTTTGTGGTATATGGTCAATATAACACGGCTAATGGCTGTGTCCAGGCACTCTGTGATGCCTAAGAACAACCTTAGCCGTGGTATATTGGCCATATACCACACCCCCTCATGCTTAATTATACAATGGGTGGGTCTAATCCTGAATGCTGATTGGTTAAAACTGCATTCCAGCCGGTGTCTATTCCATAAGTTAAATCTATGACTTTAAAATGCCTATTTACTCTGTTCCATCTGACTGCACAATCCACTGTCTTATCAGCCCAGCCAGGCAATTTATAAACTTTATCTCCACTATAAAAAGCATGTAGACTTTATGTTACATTTCTTTTAGACTAACATTTATTTTTCAACAGCGGAGATTTGTATAAACCTTGCTGTCTGTCTCTCTGACATTTGCAACATTGTTTCAGTATTCAAATTTGATCTCCAGCTGTTGCATAGTAATGAATGTGTCAAGAGTTGGAAGTCGGGATGAGACAGACAGGCAGGCAGCTTTTCTCAGCCAGTCGAAATCATGAATCAGCATCAGTTTTATGGATATATACAAATAAATATAAATAAAAAACAGGTCAAATGAAACAATAACAACTAGTTTGCAGTATTTTGCCAGCTTCAGTTTGAAATGATTGTGTTAGCTGTGTTGTTGCCTAGCTCCTCTAAACAACAGTGTCCTGACGAGAGAGCACATTTTCTAAGCCAGGTGAAATCGCGCATCATTAGCTCATTGTTATGGATGTATCAAATAAATGTCACTAGAAAACAGCTTAAACAAATGTAGATAAAATATAATGTTATTGGTCACATACACATATTTAGCAAATGATATTGTGAGTGTAACGAAATGCTTGTGTTCCTAGCTCCAACAGTGCAGTAGTTTCTAACAATTCACAACATCTGTTCCAAGGGGTTAAGAATGTTAGGGACAATATAGGATGAATCACAATAATTGTTTGCTAAAATAATAATTGCTTGACAAAAATGTCATGTAATGCTATGGCAATCCTGGTTATAGGTAACAATCCTTTGCATAAAATGCTGACATTTTTACGCATATTAATTGTAAATTATGCAAATTAAGATACACAAGATATTTGAATATATATTTTTTTGTAATAGCTATATATAAATCAAATTGAGATGAGAGCATTGGGAATACTATTAGCTGTTAATCTGCTTCTGTTCTGCGGGTGGCACTGTGTGCTCTTTTCGAAGGATGGGTCCTGGCCTTTCGAGGGCCTAGGGATCTGGGGGGATGGGGGTGGTCTGCCGGTCACTGGGATGACAACCCAACTTGGAGGGGCTTTGGCGGGTGGAGTAGTGGAGAACAATTGGAGGGTTACTTAGTAGCAATGCAAATATCATGGTACAGCTTATATGGACACAATCACTATGGTACTTTTTAATGATAAAAAAAACTTTATTTAACTAAGCAAGTCAGTTAAGAACAAATTCTTATTTACAATGACGGCCTACCCCGGCCAAACCTGGACAACGCTGGGCCAATTGTGCGCCGCCCTATGGGACTCCCAATCA
The DNA here is from genome assembly GCF_901001165.1 of Salmo trutta. NCBI lineage: Eukaryota > Metazoa > Chordata > Actinopteri > Salmoniformes > Salmonidae > Salmo > Salmo trutta. The sequence continues at coordinate 6,502,479 of NC_042968.1, read as the reverse complement.
TGGCCTGGATTCGAACCAGGAACTGCAGTGACGCCTCTGGCACTGAGATGTGTATACTACAAGTGTACACAAAAAGTGTTGATGATGAATAGATTTGAAACTTGTATCTCATTATGGTAAATGGTGAAATAAGTATAGCCAGTTCTAATTGTAATGGCTTAGCAGATAATAAGAAAAGAAGAAGAATATTTACCAGGCTCAAAGAGAGGGAATATAATATATATTGTTTACAGGAAACTCATTCAAAATTTTAGATGAAGGTGAGTGGAAAATGGACTGGGGGGGTGAAATACAGTTGAAGTCGTAAGTTTACATACACTTACGTTGGAGTCATTAAAATTTGTTTTTCAACAACTCCACAAATGTATTGTTAACAAACTATAGTTTTGGCAAGTCGGTTAGGACATCTACTTTCTGCAGGACACAAGTAATGTTTCCAACAATTGTTTACAGACAGATTATTTCACTTATAACTCACTGTATCACAATTCCAGTGGGTCAGAAGTTTACATATGCTATGTTGACTGTGCCTTTAAACAGCTTGGAACATTCCAGAAAATGATGTCATGGCTTTAGAAGCTTCTGATAGGCAAATTGACATAATTTGAGTCAATTGGAGGTGTACCTGTGGATGTATTTCAAGGTCTACCTTTAAACTCAGTGCCTCTTTGCTTGACATCATGGGAAAATCAAAGGAAATCAGCCAAGACCTCAGAAAACAAATTGTAGACCTGGTTCTACCTTGGGAGCAATTTCCAAACGCCTGAAGGTACCACGTTCATCTGCACAAACAATAGTACTCAAGTATAAACACCATGGGACCACGCAGCCGTCATACCACTCAGGAAGGAGATGCGTTCTGTCTCCTAGAGATGAACATACTTTGGTGGGAAAAGTGCAAATCACTCCCAGAACAACAGCAAAGGACCTTGTGAAGATGCTGGAGGAAACAGATACAAAAGTATCTATATCCACAGTACAACGAGTCCTATATCGACATAACCTGAAAGGCTGCTCAACAAGGAAGAAGCTCCAAAACCTCAATTAAAAAAGCCAGACTACGGTTTGCAACTGCACATGGGGGCAGAGATCATACTTTTTGGAGAAATGTCCTCTGGTATGATGAAACAAAAATAGAACTGTTTGGCCATAATGAACATCGTTATGTTTGGAGGAAAAAGGGGGAGGTTTGCAAGCCGAAGAACACCATCCCAACCGTGAAGCACGTGAAGCACTGGCAGCATCATGTTGTGGGGATGCTTTGCTGCAGGAGGGACTGGTGCACTTCACAAAATAGATTACATCATGAGGAACGAAAATTATGTGTATATATTGAAGCAACATCTCAAGACATCACTCAGGATGTTAAAGCTTGGTTGCAAATGGGTCTTCCAAATGGACAATGACCCCAAGCATTATTCAAAAGTTGTGGCAAAATGGCTTAAGGACAACAAAGTCAAGGTATTAGAGTGGCCATCACAAAGCCCTGATCTCAATCCTATAAAACATTTGTGGGCAGAACTGAAAAGCGTGTGCGAGCAAGGAGGCTTACAAACCTGACTCAGTTACACCAGCTCTGTCAGGAGGAATGGACCAAAATTCACCCAACTTATTGTGGGAAGCATGTGCAAGGCTACCCGAAGCGTTTGACCCAAGTTAAACAATTTAAAGGCAATGCTACCAAATACTAATTGAGTGTATGTAAACTTCTGACCCACTGGGAATGTGATGAAAGAAATAAAAGCTGAAATAAATAATTCTCTCTGCTATTATTCTGACATTTCACATTCTTAAAATAAAGTTGTGATCCCAACTGACCTAAGACAGGGAGTATTTACTAGGATTAAATGTCGTTGTGAAAAACTGAGTTTAAATGTATTTGGCTTAGGTGTATGTTAACTTCCGACTTCAACTGTATACTTCTCCCATGGGCAAAGAAACTCAGAAGGGGTGATGATATTAATTAACAGTTATTTTGATACGAAAGTGCAAATTGTCCAAATACATCTGCATGGTAGAGGGATGATCTAAAATATGTTATTGGACCATAAACAGATATGGCTCATTAACCCTTACGGACCAAATAATGATGGTCCATGCTTCTTTGAAAATATATAAACTCAGCAAAAAAAAAACATCCTCTGACTGTCAACTGCATTTATTTTCAGCAAACGTAACATGTGTAAATATTTGTATGAACAAAACAAGATTCAACAACTGAGACATAAACTGAACAATTTCCACAGACATGTGACTAACAGATATGGAATAATATGTCCATGAACAAAAGGGGGGGTCAAAATCAAAAGTAACAGTAAGTATCTGGTGTGGCCACCTGCTGCATTAAGTACTGCAGTGCATCTCCTCCTCATGGACTGCACCAAATTTGCCAGTTCTTGCTGTGAGATGTTACCCTACTCTTCCACCAAGGGACCTGCAAGAATTTTTTACTGAATTTCTTTCAACATAACATAGGTACAGCAAATCCGCTTATTGTATGGGACACATTTAAATGTGCCTTTAGAGTCCATGCAATTCAGTACTCATCTCTAAAACAAAAGCAATTTAGGTCAAAGGAGTCCATACTAACAAAGGACATGGAAGGTCTAACAGAACAGATAGCAATAAAAATTGTACCATATAGGCTCAGATTAAGTTAGAGGAAAAACAAAAAGAAATGGAGGAACTTATTCAAGAAAGTTCAAGTGGAATATATTATAATAATAAAGCAAACTGGATGGAATATGTGGAAAAATGCACCAAATTCTTTTTAAATCTTCAACATAGAATTGCTCCCAGAAATAATTTACTGAAACCTGTTTCAAATGACAGAGTCACCTATGATTCACCAAATTATATTTCGAAAGAGGAAGCAAAGTACTTTAAGCATATATTTTCATTTCAGTTTCCTCCATCTCCTCTAACCGAAGCTAATTGTATGGATTTTTTCTATTAATAATGTAACATTAACAGCCATACAGAAAGACTTGTGACGGTGAAATTAAAGAGGAGGAACTTCTTGATGCAATTAAAGCCTTTAAGTCCGGGAAACTCCAGGGCTGGATGGCATACCAGTGGAGGTAAACCAAACATTTGTTGATATACTCAGAGGACCGTTATTAGCATGTTGTAATCACTCCTATATAAATGGTCGATTATCAGACACTCACCAAGAATGTCTGATTTCATTATTACTGAAACAGGATACAAGTGGGAAATATAAAGATCCAGTGCATTTAAACAAATTGGAGGCCCCTTACACTTCAGTGTGTGATGCAAAAATTCTAGCAAAATGTATAGCGCATAGAAATAAAAAGGTATTGTCGGACATTATTCATTCTAATTAGACAGGTTGTTTACATGGATGATACATTGGAGATAATATAAGGCAAGTACTGGAAACAATAGAACACTATGAAAAATCTGGGAAACCAGGCCAGGACTTTGAAAAGTCTTTTGATAAAGCACAACTGGAGTTTATATATAAATGCCTGGAACATTTACATTTTGGAGAATCTCTTATAAAATGGGTTAAAATTATGTATAGAAAATATTTACCAAATAAACTAAAGTAAAAAATTTGAAAAAGTAACACAATAAAATAACAATAACGAGGCTATATACAGGGGGTACCGGTACCGAGTCAGTGTGCTGGGGTACAGGTTAGTTGAGCTAATTTGTACATGTAGGTAGGGTTGAAGTGACTATGCATAGATAATAAACAGCGAGTAGCAGCAGTGTACAAAACAAATGGAGGGGAGGGTGGGGTGGGGGCAGTCAATGTAAATAGTCCAGTGGCCACTTGATTAATTATTCAGCAGTCTTATGGCTTGGGGGAGCCTTTTGGTCCTAGACTTGGTGCTCCGGTCCCACATGCCATGCGGTAGCAGAGAAAACAGTTTATGACTTGGGTGACTGGAGTCTCTGACAATTTTATGGGCTTTCCTCTGACTCCGCCTATTATATAGGACCTGGATGGCAGGAAGCTTGGCCCCAGTGATGTACTGGGCCATACGCACTACCCTCTGTAGCGCCTTATGGTCAGATGCCTAGCAGTTGCCATACCCGGCGGTGATGCAACCGGTCAGGATGCTCTCGATGGTGCAGCTGTTGAACCTTTTCAGGATCTGGGGACCCATGCCAAATCTTTTCAGTCTCCTGAGGTGGAAAATGTTTTGTTGTGCCCTCTTCACAACTGTCTTGGTGTGTTTGGACCATGATAGTTCGTTGATGATGTGGACACCAAGGAACTTGAAACTCTCGACCCGCTCCACTACAGCCCCGTCGATGGTAATGGGGGGCTGTTCGGCCTGCCTTTTCCTGTCGTCCACGATCAGCTCCTTTGTCTTGCTCACATTGAGGGAGAGGTTGTTGTCCTGGTACCACACTGCCAGTTCTCTGACCTCCTCCCTATAGGCTGTCTCATCGATGTCGGTGATCTGGCCTACCACTGTTGTGTTGTCAACAAGCTTAATGATGGTGTTGGAGTCGTGTTTGGCCACGCAGTCGTGGGTGAACTGGCACAGAAAAACCAGAGGATAAGTGGGGAAGATGGGCAATACCTGGGGGGGGAGACAAGGACAGGTGAAACAGATCAGGGCGTGACAATGGGTGTGAGTTTTTGTCACAACCCAGCCCGTGGAAAGTGACAAAGAGCTCTTATAGGACCAGGGCACAAATAATAATATAATAATAATCAATAATTTTGCTCTTTATTTAGCCATCTTACATATAAAACTGTACTTGTTCATCAACATTTTTGAATAATTCACCACAGGTTAATGAGAAGGGTGTGCTTGAAAGGATGCACATAACTCTGCAATGTTGGGTTGTATTGGAGAGAGTCTCAGACGTAAGTCATTTTCCACACATAGTCTGTGTCTGTATTTAGTTTTCATGCTAGTGAGGGCCAAGAATCCACTCTCACATTGGTACGTGGTTGCAAAGGGCATCAGTGTCTTAACAGCATGATTTGCCAAGGCACTAAACTCTGAGCGCAGCCCTATCCAGAAATCTGGTAGTAGCTTCTGAATAAATACAATTTTCACAGAACAGCTTGTTGCAATTTCGATGAGGCTCTCTTGTTCAGATATCGTTAAGTGGACTGGAAAGTTGTTTGTGTCGTCCATTTCTGGAAAGTACCTACGTAATTGCGCACCCAGCTCACTCAGGTGCTTCGCTATATCACATTTGACATTGTCCGTAAGCTTGAGTTAAGTGATGGAAGACCTGTGTGTTGTCCTTGTTAATGCAGACAGAAAAGAGCTCCAACTTCTTAATCATATCCTCAATTTTGTCCTGCACATTAAAAATAGTTGCGGAGTCCTTGTAATCCTAGATTCAGATCATTCAGGTGAGAAAAAACATCACACAGATAGGGCAGTCGTGTGAGAAACCTGTCATGCAAGTGGTCAGTGGTCAGACAAGTGAAAATGGTGGTCAGTAAAGAACTTTAAGCTCGTCTCTATTCAAAAAAAGTGTGAATACTTTTCCCCCTGATAACCAGCGCACTTCTGTATGTTGTAAAAGCGTTACATGGTCGCTGCCCATATTATTGCATAATGCAGAAAATAAACGAGAGTTCAGGGGCCTTGCTTTAACAAAGTTTTCACAGTAGTGTCCAAAACATCTTTCAAGCTATCAGGCATTCCCTTGGCAGCAAGAGCATCTCGGTGGATGCTGCAGTGTGCCCAAGTGGCGTCGGGAGCAACTTCTTGCACGCGAGTTACCACTCAACTATGTCTCCCTGTCATGGCTTTTGCGCCATCAGTACAGATACCAACACATCTTGACCACCAAAGTCCATTTGATGTCACAAGCTGTCCAGTACTTAAAAAATATCCTCTCATGTTGACCTGTTTTACAGAGGTTTGCAGAAGAGGACGCCCCATAAACGTAACCTGCATATGCCAGGAGCTGTGCCAGGCTCGCCACGTCTGTTGACTCATCCAGCTGTAACACATATAATTCATAGGCTTGTATGCGAAGCTGCAATTGTTTCAAAACATCTCCTGCCATGTCACTGATGCGTCATGGAACAGTGTTGTTTGGTGAAGTCATTGTCTGTATAGTTTTTTTTACCTTTTCCCCCAGCATTGTAAGTCATCCACAATAGTATGGGGCTTGCCTGTCCTAGCCACTCGGTAGCTCACCTTATAAGACGCTTCTAGACCCTTCTTATTAATGGTATCGGATGCTTTTGTACATGTCTTACTACTCGAAAGTCGTCTTTATTCTCGCTCAAAAAACTCCTGTGGCTTATTTTTCCAATTGTCATGTTTCGTTTCTAAATCTCTGCGCAAAAGGGAAGGTTTCCCACGAGATGTGATCGGTTAATGTGATTGGATGTGAATTATTTGACTAGACTACCTGTATATGACATTGTGTTACATTGGGAAAAAAACTCACCCAAATGTATAGCCCAGTTGGAAAACATAAATATACTGTTTGAAAATGTGAAGAGTTATTATATATATTTTTTAATTATACAAATATTACACGTACCACAGTTTGGGAATACCTGCTGTAGAGAATCTTCTGTTTCCAGTTATCTATAAACGTGATTCCAAAAGATCTACAGTAATCTTTTAGCCAGGTGTGTAATGTCAGTTGCCTGCTGAATCTTGCACACCCGCAGCCCTTTGATGGTACCGAACCTGAAATAATTGGCCGCTTTTTGTAATCTTTCAGTGCTAGAATCAGTTCTTTAAAATACATTTTCAGAATTTCTGAGCTAGCCCTCCTGATGTTATTTGACCCCACATGGACTATGACAGTATCAGCTCACGGCATCTGTTGTAGAATGGTCGGAAGCTGCCTTGTAATGTTCTGTACTCGTGCTCCAGGATTGCCCTGGGAACCAAGATGTTTCTTACAGTAGAACTACCGATGATGACAGCTGGTACAATGGCTGAGGAAGTTCGGCCTTTCTTTCGCCTCAAGGGTTTTGCCAACCCCTCGAGGACCGAAGGGCGGTGGGGCCCGATGGACCCGTTTCAGTTGTACTATCCATTGTGGATAATGAATGGGCCGGAGTCTCAGACAGCCTCACGGTCTGATGAGGGTGAGAGCTCTGAGGATCTGAACCCGAGGTAGAATCCACCGGAAAGGGAGACAGAACAGAAGACGAAAACGCAAGTACATCCGGATCCAATCTCAAACCGGAAGCCCCAAGGGAAGACAGCGCCGGAACCCCTGGATCCAGGGTGGCAAAGATGTTTTTGGTCTGTCTCCGGTCTGGGCTTAACATCTCCATGGAGGCCCCCGTTGCCAGAGAATGCTGTTTTCGACTTCCACGGCTAGTGACATATCTCCATGGCTGGTTGGTAGGATCAAGAACAGGAACATCCCCCAAGTCATCCAGGAGCATCCTACTAGCTTCCTTCTCCAGGGAAGGGGGAGACCCCTTCACGGAGGGATCCCTGCAGAGTACCGGCCAGTCGGCTGTGGAGAGCCGACAAGGCGGCGACACTTCCACCAGGCCAGAGTGGCGTCCTGCTTTCTCCTAGAAGGGAAAGAAAAAGTAAACGGGCGTGGATTCCCCAGTAGCTTGTCTAGTTTCGCTACTAGTTTGCTAAGAGTAGCCACTTCGCCCCTGTAGTCCTCTGCAAGCAAACATTTGCTACATTGAAAGTCTGGGTGGTCCACATTATCCCTTAAAAAATCGTCCGACTGGCCGGTACTCTGATGGTGTTGTTGATTGCAGAAACAGTCAGGTGTCCACCAGGCCAAACCTAGGTACACTGCCGTTCAAAAGTTTTGGGTCACTTAGAAATGTTCTTGTTTTCCATGAAAACATACATGAAATGAGATGCAAAATGAATAGGAAATATAGTCAAGATGTTGACAGGGTTATAAATAATGATTTTTAATTAAATAATAATTGTGTCCTTCAAACTTTGCTTTCGTCAAATAATCCTCCATTTGCAGCAGTTACAGCCTTGCAGACATTTGGCATTCTAGTTGTCAATTTGTTGAGCTAATCTGAAGATATTTCACCCCATGCTTCCTGAAGCACCTCCCACAGGTTGGATTGGCTTGATGGGCACTTCTTACGTACCATACGGTCAAGCTGCTCCCACAATAGCTCAATAAGGTTGAGATCTGGTGACTGTGCTGGCCACTCCATTATAGACAGAATACCAGCTGACTGCTTCTTCCCTAAATAGCTCTTGCATAGTTTGGAGCTGTGCTTTGGGTCATTGTCCTGTTGTAGGAGGAAATTGGCTCCAATTAAGCGCCGTCCACAGGGTATGGCATGGCGTTGCAAAATGGAGTGATAGCCTTCCTTCTTTAAGATCCCTTTTACCCTGTACAAATCTCCCAATTTGCCGCCACCAAAGCACCCCAGACATCACATTGTCTCCACCATGCGTGACAGATGGCGTCAAGCATTCCTCCAGCATCTTTTAATTTTTTCTGCGTCTCATGAATGTTCTTCTTTGTGATCCGAACACCTCAAATTTAGATTTGTCTGTCCATAACACTTTTTTCCAATCTTCCTCTGTCCAGTGTCTGTGTTCTTTTGCCCATCTTAGTCTTTTTATTGGCCAGTCTGAGATATGGCTTTTTCTTTGCAACTCTGCCTAGAAGGCCAGCATCTTCGCCTCTTCACTGTTGACGTTGAGACTGATGTTTTGTGGGTACTATTTAATGAAGCTGCCAGTTGAGGACTTGTGAGGCATCTGTTTCTCAAACTATACACTCTAATGTACTTGTCCTCTTGCTCAGTTGTGCACTGGGGCCTCCCACTCCTCTTTCTATTCTGGTTAGAGCCAGTTTGCGCTGTTCTGTGAAGGGAGTAGTACACAGCGTTGTACAAGTTTCTTGGCAATTTCTTGCATGGAATAGCCTTAATTTCTCAGAACAAGACTGACAAGTTTCAGAAGAAATGTATTTGTTTCTGACCATTTTGAGTCTGTAATCAAACCCACAAATGCTGATGCTCCAGATACTCAACTAGTCTATAGAAGGCCAGTTGTATTGCTTCTTTAATCAGTACAACAGTTTTCAGCTGTGCCAACATAATTGCTAAAGGTTTTTCTAATGATCAATTTGCCTTTTAAAATGATGAACTTGGATTAGCTAACACAACATGCCATTGGAACAAAGAAGTGATGGTTGCTGATAATGAGCCTCTGCACGCCTATGTAGATATTCCATTAAAAATCTGCCGTTTCCAGGTACAATAGTCATTTACAACAGCAATGTCTACACTGTATTTCAATTTGATGTTATTTTAATGGACAAAAAAATGTGCTTTTCTTTCAAAAACAAGAACATTTCTAAGTAACTCCAAACGTTTGAACGGTAGTGTATGCATGGAGGAACATTGGAAAGTCCAAGCATGTTCTCTGACCATGTGTCTCTCTCTCACTCTCTCCCCCTCTCTCTTGCTTTCCACATATTCCTTCTCATCTCCCTGTCACTGTTTAATTATACCCATCTCCCCCTTTCCTCTCTCTGCGTTCTCCCCCCAAATGTCATCCGCTAGGACCTATTTTTAGCCCTCTCACTTTCTCACACTTGACACCATTTGCAGTGTACCCTCAGGGCGTCATCGCTGTGATCGTTCGTCTGTGGTGGCATGGTTTGGTTTCTGTGGTTTCTGTAGGCTGTATGTATCGACCCTATCTCTCTTTGCCCGCAACCTGCTTTCTGATTGTTTTCTATGCTTTCTAATAGTTAGCCACATCTATGTAGTCCATTGACTAGTCCTGAGAGAAAATTGTCCTCTGCCCCTTGGGCAATATCTGCACCCCAATGTACATATGGCAATGGTATTTTCTGTTCTAATGGCCACGATTTAACACAGCATAGATAGAGACAATGCATCCATTTGTATCATCTTTGAGACAGGCACAGCGATGTGATGCGCTTGTACTAAAAATCAAATGTATTGTTCTCTAGAGAACAGCATTTGTTGTGTTTTCCCCAGTGGCTACAATTCAAAGGCCCAAAGTCTGACTTGAATTAACTATTTTAAAGCAACAGGCCAACTTACTGCATGTTGTCCCTTGGCTGTGTGCTGTTTCTGATTTGTCTATGTCTGTGTGTTATTCCAGGGCAGACAGGAGGGGATAGCCATTGACTCCTGGGAGGATGCAGACTACAGTATTTACAGAGTCACTGACCGTTTCGGATTTCTGCAGTAAGTCAAACTGGGTTTGTGTGTACAGTATTGTACACATTGCTTGACTGGCAGAATCTGACCGATGTTGTCCATTTCTTTCCCACAGTGACAAGGAGCTGCCAACCCCTAGTGCACACGAGGAGAAGGTAAGAAGAGGAAATGCAACATATGCATCAAAAGGGTCAAAGAGACACACTACAGTTTCCATTAGGTGGTGTACTGAAGCCACTAACTAACCTTTCAAGTGTGACCTCTAACATATAGAGGTGTAATGTTCCTTGTGCAGCTGTGTGTGTGTGTGTGTGTGTGTGTGTGTGTGTGTGTGTGTGTGTGTGTGTGTGTGTGTGTGTGTGTGTGTGTGTGTGTGTGTGTGTGTGTGTGTGTGTGTGTGTGTGGAAGTGTGCCAATGCTTAGTGCGTGCTCTGTGTGTGTGTATTAGCCAATCCATGCCGCCCTCCCGCTAACTTAGGGCCACATGTCCCAGGCATCCATCTAAGGCGAAGCTGATCCTTAGGCATCTCACTCACTCCTGGAATGGGAGCTACGCTTCCTCTCGCCTTAGAACCGGTCATGTGGTCGTGATTGATTAAATTAATACCACATTTAACCCTGGGCAGAATTAGAGCTCTCCTCAATTTTAAATGTCAATACAGTACAAACCAGCACATGCCACTCATAGCAGTAGGGGCAGGACACCGGGTTTTCAAGTCAAGTGATATTCTATATGATCCTACGAAGGGAGTTCGTTTGGTTGTAGTTTTAGAAGAAACATTGTAAGTACTGTGTTCTATACTGTACTATACTGTATAGCTTAAATGCGTCTTCAAATCAAATTGTATTTGTCACATGGTTAGCAGATATTAATGTGAGTGTAGAGAAATGCTTGTGCTTCTAGTTCCGACCATGCAGTAATATCTAACAAGTAATCGAACAACTTCACAACAACTACCTTATACACACAAGTGTAAAGGAATGAATGAGAATACATGCATAAACATATATGAATGAGCGATGGCCGAACGGCATAGGCAAGATGCAGTAGATGGTATAGAGTACAGTATATACATATGAGATGAGTAATGTAGGGTATGTAAACATTATATAAAGTGGCATTGTTTAAAGTGGCTAGTGATACATTTATTACATCAATTTTTCATTATTAAAGTGGCTAGAGATGAGTCAGTATGTTGGCAGTAGCCACTCAATGTTAGTGATGGCTGTTTAACAGTCTGATGGCCTTGAGATAGAAGCTGTTTTTCAGTCTCTCGGTCCCCGCTTTGATGCACCTGTACTGACCTCGCCTTCTGAATGATAGCGGGGTGAACAGGCAGTGGCTCGGGTGGTTGTTGTCCTTGATGATCTTTTTGGCCTTCCTGTGACATCGGGTGGTGTAGGTGTCCTGGAGGGCAGGCAGTTTGCCCCCGGTGATGCGTTGTGCAGACCTCACTACCCTCTGGAGAGCCTTGCGGTTGTGGGCGGAGCAGTTGCCGTACCAGGCAGTGATACAGCCCTACAGGATGCTCTCGATTGTGCATCTGTAAAAGTTTGTGAGTGTTTTTGGTGACAAGCTGAATTTCTTCAGCCTCCTGAGGTTGAAGAGGCGCTGCTGCGCCTTCTTCACCACGCTGTCTGTGTGGGTGGACCATTTCAGTTTGTCCGTCATGTGTACGCCGAGGAACTTAAAACTTTCCACCTTCTCCACTACTGTCCCGTCGATGTGGATAGGGGGCTGCTCCCTCTGCTTTTTCTTGAAGTCCCTCGATCATCTCCTTTGTTTTGTTGACATTGAGTGTGAGGCTATTTTCTTGTTAATGTAAATGTGTTTTAATTTTGCATACATAACATTTTACCTAGTTGAAAATGTATTTCTGTTTCGCCCTGACAGAAAAATAACCTGGAAATTGAAAGGGTGGAGAAATGGCTGAACATGGTGAAGAAATGGGATAAATACAGGAACAGTGACAGGGTGAGAATAACACTTTCTCTCGCTCTCTCTCTCTCTCTCTCTCTCTCTCTCTCTCTCTCTCTCTCTCTCTCTCTCTCTCTCTCTCTCTCTCACCACACCCTTCACTTGTGTTTATAAATGTTTATATTAGCCTGAAATGCTCACTCAACATTTACACTCCTGCCTCAACCCCCCATTTGTTCATCCCCTGACTCCCCCTGTCTAACCCATGTCTCCCTTGTGTGTACCACTGCTCTCCTCTCAGATGGTAAAGCGTGTGTATAAGGGTATCCCACTGCAGCTGAGAGGCCAGGCCTGGGCCCTGATGCTGGATGTGGAGAAGGTGAAGAATGAGAACGAGGGGAAGTATGAGGTAAGAGAGTACCCAGTATCTAACACGCACGCACACATACACACACTGTTAGTTCATCAAACATCTACTCTAAACAGTGGGATTTGATACCGTGCTCCAACCAGCACATTGTAGTCTAAAGCCAGTGGTCACTCAGGGCCACTAAACCATGTTGTTATGATTTGAAGGCGACTGCTACTTCAGGTCTCAGGAAAGTGATGTCATTGTACTAGGCTACGCTATCAGTAACCAGGTTCACTACATGGTAAGAGTACATGAAAATAAGGGAAAGCCGCACACTCTAAGAGCTCAGATGCAAAAATTTAATAACCAACGTTTCAACAGCAAAGCTGTCTTCATCAAGGTATCATCACAAACACTGCGAAATGAGTCATTTATATAGTGTCAAGAGACACACAGGTGTTTGTAGTCATGGCCAAGTGTGGCATAATATCATTGGTTAACTCAAATATTTTAAAAAATGGCATACAAAGAACATACAAAAAGACAAACAAATGGATAGCATACGATCATAGCATTTGTAGTCTAAAATGTATCTAACAAACAATTACAATGGCAAAATCACAATAATCACAAGAATGGCTTCAGATCAAAGTCTATGTTGAGACCGAAGGGAGCAAGGGTCTTTAAATTAAAGATCCAGGCAGCCTCTCGTTTTAACAATAAATTATCAAGGTCACCCCCTCTCCTCGGGAGGGTGACATGTTCGATGCCAATATAACGCAGAGACGAAATCGAATGGTTTGCTTCCAAAAAGTGGGCCGCAACTGGGTAAGTCAAGTTTTTGCACCTAATGGTGCTACGATGCTCTGAGATACGTACTTTTAATTCACGCTTTGTTTTACCCACATAATTTTTACCACAAGGACAAGTTATAAGATAAATAACTGCCTTAGTGGAACACGTAATAACACCTTTAATTGGGATAGATTTCCCTGTTTGGGGGTGTTTGAAGGATCTACATTTATAAGTGCCATTGCATTGAGCACAGCCATTACACTTGTAATTTCCATCCAGTAGTGGCGCAAATAGACGTTGTTCAGGAATATCTTGGGGTGGTAAATCAGAGTGTACCAATTGGTCTCTGAGATTTCTGCCCCGCGAGAATACGACCAGGGGAAGGTCAGAAAACATATTACCGAGACTATCATCATATTTCAGAATGTGCCAATGTACATGAACAAAAAAACATTTCAACATTACTGAATAGCATATACCTGGCCAGAGATAAATACCCTGTGATTCAACAATGGTGTTAAGGTAATGTCCCTTTCCTCCCCCTCCATTGGTACAATGTCTTCAGAAAGTATTCACTCCCCTTGACTTTTTCCACATTTTGTTCTGTTACAAAGTGGGATTAAAATGTATTTAATTGTCATTTTTTGTCAGTGATGTACACACAATTCTCTGTAATGTCAAAGTATTAATGGAACATAAAACACTGATATATTTTGATTAGATAAGTATTCAGCCCCCAGATCAATACATGTTAGTATCGCCTTTTGGCAGTGATTACAGCTGTGAGTCTCTGTACAATATTTGCCCATTAATTATTTTTTTCTTCATTCTTCAAGCTCTGTGAGGTTGGTTGTTGATCATTGGTGTACAGTACAGCTATTCTGAAGTCTCGCCATAGATTTTCAAACCAATTCAAGTATAAACTGTAACTAGGCCACTCAGGAACATTCAATGCTGTCTATATTTGGCCTTGCGATTTAGGTTATTGTCCTGCTCAAAAGTGGATTTGTCTGCCAGTGTCTGTTGAAAAGGGGCTTTGCCTGTGCTTAGCTCTATTCCTTTTATTTTTATCCAAAACAAAAAAATCCCTAGCCCTTGCCAATGACAAGCATACCCATAACATGATGCAGCCACCACCATGCTTGGAAATATGAAGAGCGGTACTCAGTGATGTGTTGTGTTGGATTGCCCCAAACATAATGCTTTGTATTCAGTAACAAAAGTTAATTTCTTTGCCATATTTTTGTTGCAGTATTACTTTAGTGCCTTATTGCAAACAGGATGCATGTTTTGGAATATTTGTATTATGTACAGGCTTCCTTCTTTTCACTCTGTCATTTAGGTTAATATTGTGGAGTAACTCCAATGTTGTTTATCTATCCTCAGTTTTCTCCTATCACAGCCATTTAACTCTGTAACTGGTTGAAAATCACTATTGGCCTCATGGTGAAATCCCTGATCGGTGGTGTATTGATACACCATACAAAGTGTCATTTCAACATGTTCAAAGGGATAGTCAATGGCTGCTTCTTTTTGCTTTACCCATCTACCAGTAGGTGCCTTTCTTTGCGAGGCATTGGAAAACATCCCTGGTCATTGTGGTTGAATATGTGTTTGAAATTCACTGCTCGACTGAGATAATTGTATGTGTGGGGTACAGAGGTGGGGTAGTCATGAAAAAATGTTAAACACCACTATTGCACACAGAGGTAGTCCATGCAATTTATTATCTAGCTTGTTAAGCTAATCTTTAGTCCCAAAGTTATTTAGGCTTGACAAAGGTGTTGAATACTTTTTGACTCAAGACATTTCAGCTTTTTCTTTTTTATAAATGTGTAAAAATCTATAAAATCTTAATTCCACTTTGACATTATGGGGTATTGTGTGTAGATCAGTGACACAAAATAAAACTGGAATCCATTTAACTTCAGGCTGTAACACAGAAAAATGTGGAAAAAGTCAAGGGGTGTGAATACTTTCTGGTGGCACTTAGACAGTACATGAACATACATAGAAGTGTGCTAATCTTCCCCCACATATTGCAGCCTGAAGCCAGCGTACTGAACACAAAATATTGTAATGTTATACACCAAGACCATTTCATGTTTATAGGACCATTACTTTTCACAACTACCCCCACTCCCATTCACCCGTTGCTACATTCAGCAGGATTAATAATAGTGACTGGCAGGTGTCTTCACTGACATTTTCAACATGTCCCTGATTCAGTCTGTAATACCAACATGTTTCAAGCAGACCACCATAGTCCCTGTGCCCAAGAACATGAAAGCAACCTGCCTAAATGAGTACCGACACGTAGCACTCACATCTGTAGCCATGAAGTGCTTTGAAAGGCTGGTAATGGCTCACATCAACACCATTATCCCAGAAACCATAGACCCACTCCAATTTGCATACCGCCCAAATAGAACCACAGATGATGCAATCTCTATTGCACTCCACACTGCCCTTTCCCACCTGGACAAAAGGAACACCTACATGAGAATGCTATTCATTGACTACAGCTCAGCGTTCAACACCATAGTACCCTCAAAGTTCATCACTAAGCTACGGATCCTGGGACTAAAAACCTCCCTCTGCAACTGGATCCTGGACTTCCTGACGTACCCCCCCCCCCAGGTGGTAACGGTAGGGAGCAACACATCTGCCACGCTGATGTCCTCAACACTTGAGCCCCTCGGGGGTGTGTGCTCAGTCCCCTCCTGTACTCCCTGTTCACCCACGACTGCATGGCCAGGCACGACTCCAACACCATCATTAAGTTTGCAGACAACACAACAGTGGTAGGCCTGATCACCGACAATGACGAGACAGCCTATAGGGAGGAGGTCAGAGACCTGGACGGGTGGTGCCAGAATAACAACCTATCCCTCAACGTAACCAGGACTAAGGAGATGATTGTGGACTACAGGAAAAGGAGGACTGAGCACGCCCCCATTCTCATCGACGGGGCTGTAGTGGAGCAGGTTGAGAGCTTCAAGTTCCTTGGTGTCCACATCACCAACAAACTAGAATGTTCCAAACACACCAAGCCAGTCATGAAGAGGGCACGACAAAACCTATTCCCCCTCAGGAAACTAAAAAGATTTGGCATGGGTCCTCAGATCCTCAAAAGGTTCTACAGCTGCAACATCAAAAGCATCCTGACTGGTTGCATCACTGCCTGGTATGGCAATTGCTCGGCCTCCGACCGCAAGGCACAACAGAGGGTAGTGTGTACAGCCCAGTACATCACTGGGGCTAAGCTGCCTGCCATCCAGGACTTCTATACCAGGTGGTGTCAGAGGAAGGCCCTAAAAATTGTCAAAGACCCCAGCCACCCCAGTCATAGACTGTTCTCTCTACTACCGCATGGCAAAAGTACCGGAGTGCCAAGTCTAGGACAAAAAGGCTTCTCAACAGTTTTTACCCCCAAGTCATAAGACTCCTGAACAGGTAATCGAATGGCTACCCGGACTATTTGCATTGTGTGCCCCCCCCACCCCTCTTTTAGTAGCTGCTGCTACTCTCTGTTTATCTTATATGCATAGTCACTTTATCTATACATTCATGTACATACTATCTCAATTGGCCCGACCAACCAGTGCTCCCGCACATTGGCTAACTGGGCTATCTGCATTGTGTCCCGCCACCCGCCAACCCCTCTTTTACACTACTGCTACTCTCTGTTTATCATATATTTATAGTCACTTTAACCATATCTACATGTACATACTACCTCAATCAGCCCGACTAATCGGTGTCTGTATATTGCCTCGCTACTGTTATAGCCTCGCTACTGTATATAGCCTCACTACTGTTATTTTTCACTGTCTTTTAAAAAAAAAATGTATTGTTGTTTTTATTTCTTTACCTACCTATTGTTCACCTAATACTTTTTTGCACTGTTGGTTAGAGCCTGTAAGTAAGCATTTCACTGTAAAGTTTACACCTGTTGTATTTGGCGCACGTGACAAATAAACTTGACTTGATTTGATTTGACATTGTTTTTGATTGATTGAAAAAGAGAGAGGACTATGTAACGGTATGTAGGATGAAAACAAGCAAATGGCATTGACATGGAGATACAAAGATCACACGCACATCACACAATAAGAGAGGTTTACTGACAGGGGATTATGGCTTTTGATATAAAGTTAATATAATAATATATTGCCTATATACTGTAGAATCTATGATTTTGAAGAAGAAAAAAAATTGGGGGACAGTGTGCTGTTGCTGTTTATTTATCTCTAATATGTTTGAAGTGTGCAAGGGATTTAGAAAATGTATATGTTGTTTTAATTGACATTTTCAGAGGATGAAGGAACAAGCCAGAATCTTCTCCCAGGAAATCAAACAGATAGATCTGGACGTGAACAGGACATTTAGAAACCACATCATGTTCATGGATCGATTCGGAGTCAAGTAAGTCAGCAGTTGTATTTTACCGTAAGGGTGGCTGTTCATGTACAGTGGCAAGAAAAAGTATGTGAACACCCTTTGGAATTATCTGGATTTCTGCATAAATTGGTCATAAAATCTGATCTGATCTTCATCTAAGTCACAACAACAGACAAACACAGTGTGCTTAAACTAATAACGCACAAATGATTGTATTTTTCTTGTCTATATTGAATACATCATTTAAACATTCACAGTGTAGGCTGGAAAAAGTATGTAAACCCCTAGAGTCTGCTAACCTGGAGTACAATCATTGAGACGGGATATGGAGATGATGGTTAGAGCTGCCCTGCCCTATAAAACCACTCACGAAATGTTTGTTTGCTATTCACAAGAAGCATTGCCTGATGTGAACCATGCCTCAAACAAAAGAGATCTCAGAAGACACAAGATTAAGAATGGTTGACTTACATAAAGCTGTAAAGGGTTACAAAAGTATCTCTAAATGCCTTGACGATCATCAGTCCAAGGTAAGACAAATTGTCTATAAATGAAGAAAGTTCACCACTGTTGCTACTCTCCCTAGGAGTAGCTGTCCTACAAAGATGACTGCAAGAGCACAGCACAGAATGCTCAATAAGGTTAAGAAGAATCTTCAAGTGTCAGCTAAAGGCTTAAAGAAATCTCTGTAACATGCTAACATCTCTGTTGACGAGTCTACGATACGTAAAAAATTAAAAAATTAAACAAGAATGGTGTTCATGGGAGAACACCACAGAAGAAGCCACTGCTGTCCAAAAAAATCATTGCTGCATGTCTAAAGTTCGTAAAAGAGCATCTGGATGTTCCACACCACTACTGGCAAAATATTCTGTGGACAGATGAAACTAAAGTTGAGTTGTGTGGAGGAAAAAGGCACAGCACACCAACATCGAAACCTCATCCCAACTGTAAAGTATGGTGAAGGGAGCATCATGGTTTGGAGCTGCTTTGCTGCCTCAGGGCCTGGACAGCTTGCTATCATCAACGGAAAAATACATTTTGCAGGAGAATGTAAGGCTATCTGTCCGCCATTTGAAGCTCAACAGAAATTGGGTGATGCAACAGGACAACGACCCAAAACACAGAAGTAAATCAACAACAGACTGGCTTCAACAGAAGAAAATATGCCTTCTGGAGTGGCCCAGTCATAGTCCTGACCTCAACCCGATTGAGATGCTGTGGCATGACCTCAAGAGTGCGGTTCACACCAGACATCCCAAGAATATTGCTGAACTGAAACAGTTTTGAAAAGAGGAATGGTCCAAAATTCCTCCTGACCGTCTGATCTGCAACTACAGAAAACATTTGGTTGTGGTTATTGCTGCCAAAGGAGGCTCAACCAGTTGTTAAATCCAAGGGTTCACATACTTTTTCCACCCTGCACTGTGAATGTTTACACGGTGTGTTCAATAATTTTTTGTGTTATTAGTTTAAGCAGACTGTCTTTGTCTATTGTTGTGATTTAGATGAAGATCAGATCAAATTTTAAGACCAATTTATGCAGAAATCCAAGTATTTCCAAAGGGTTCACATACTTTTCCTTGCCACTGAATGTCTCAGTGCTGATCTAAGATCAGATCCCCCAGTCTATTTAATATTAGAGTGGCTGAGGTTTCAGATATTCTCAAACTCGTGGTGCTATTTATACATTTTTACGTAGCTGCTGCCCGCTCTGCTGCCTACGTAGCTCCCACTGTTAGCGCTGCTGCTTCCCCCTCATTGACATGGAGGGGGAAACTTCATGTTGTACACAAAAGACATGATCAACATGTTCGTACGAACTTTGTTGTCTGTTGTAACAGTATTGCAAACATAAGCACAACACAAAGGCAGTCTATTTCATGTAATTAGGCAAATACACTACGTGACCAAAAGTATGTGGACACCTGCTCGTCGAACATCTCATTACAAAATCATGGGCATTAATATGGAGTTGGTCACCCCTTTGCTGCTATAACAGCCTCCACTCTTCTGGGAAGGCTTTCCACTCCGCCAAACCCAGATTCTTTTGTCGGACTGCTAGATGGTGAAGCGTGATTCATCACTCCAGAGAATGTGTTTCCACTGCTCCAGAGTCCAATGGTGGCGAGCTTTACACTACTCCAGCCGACGCTTGGCGATCTTCGGCTTGTGTGCTCGATTTTATACACCCGTCGGCAACGGGTGTGCCTGAAAAAGCCAAATCCACTAATTTGAAGGGGTGTCTACATACTTTGGAAACATAATGTATATATATCACAAGCAAGACACAGACAGGCAGTCAAAAAAGCGATTATTTTCTCATCATTGCAAACATTGGCTAGTTTTTTTTACATCTACTCTCACTACGATAACTATGAAGATTAGCATCACAAATAGTAGGCAGTCTAAAGCACTAGTTAAGTGCAATACCATGGAAATAAATGTTGAGAGTTACATTTATATTCCTAAAACTTAAACTAACACTACGCAAATGCCACACGGAAGCTTGAAGTAACCTATACATGCCGTCACACTATATTGATTTCGGGGGGCTGCAAAAGGGAACAAACCACTTTTTCTGTTAGTTAAGTTCAACGAATCACGACCCGCCATAGGTTATCAACAGTGACAACAGTTGGCTGCTATTTATGTGATAGTTTGACCGTCAAGTCCGTGTATTGGTGTGTGGCCAGTGACTTTTTATTAAGAGACTTTTATCGAGAAAGTAAATGATAGCTGCGTTCTAAGTCCTGCGACCCCCAGCGTGTTTGACAAAATCAACAGTACAAAAACCGAAGATATTGATCTGTTTTAAGTAATTGTGTCATCGTGTTGACTATAAACTTATATACTAACATCACCAATCTGAGGTAAAAAGGATGTGTAATTCCCCCCAATTCAATGCGGTCAAAACGTCAGCTTGTGTAATGTAGTCCACACAACATATTGAAACACATCATGGAAAGTAGTGAAATTAACCAAATTTCTATTTAGCGAAATAATCCAAAACACAAACGGATTAATAGTCTCAATTGCTTTACTGACAATAATGCAATATTAAAATAACTCGGATGTTCCAATCTACAAATGTTTGATATATAACATTAGTTACAGAGGGTAGTCGTTGAAAGTCCAGCATAGATGAACAGCCGACATGTTGATGACGCAATTTAGCTACTCTAAAAGGTCAAAGGTAATGCAGTAGCATGGGAGTGCGCAGTCTTCTCAAATGTAAAATGTATGTGTTCTCCACACTCTCGTCCTAATAAGAACCTACTCGAGAATTCCCTCGAAGAACTCACTCAGAGCATGGGAGTATGCATGTTGAGAAACACCCACAGACACGCAGTCTAATTAGAAATGTAATGTTATTTATTCATCATCATTCCGAACAAATAAAATGAAATGTTATTTGTCACGGGCTTCATAAACAACAGGTGTAGACTAACAGCGAAATGCTTACTTACGGGCCCTTCTCAACAAACAAAGATTAAAAATATTATATAAAGTAATTATAACACAAGGAACAAATACACAACTTAGTAAATAGACAGCTATGAAAAATATAGATGAATGACTGCATTAGTAAATAGTATGGTCTGCAGCTTATCATGAAATATTCTAACTCAGGCGAGCAAAAACTTGGGACTTAGCATTGGAGATCGTGCACCAGCTGTTGTTAACAAAGAGACACACCCCTCCCCCTCATCTTTTCAGTTAGTTTATTTCAATCACGAAGCTCATCTGCCTTTACTGTGGTGCAGGAAAATTCTCAGCAACAAAAGAGTGATCAAATTCAGATCCTACATATGTACAGTATATAAAGGGAAAGTTGCCTGAACCATGGCAATTACCCTTCTCTGTCTCTGAATGACTGACCTCCCTTTCTCCTCTCTGCGTCTACACAGACAGCAGTCTTTATTTCATGTCCTGTCTGCCTATTCAGTCTACAACACGGTGAGTTTGTTTTAGTCTTCCCTCAGTCATAAATAATGTCAATATTTACGGAATGTTTGCCTTTGGATTCAGCCCAATGTTCAGCAATTAACTGCTTTGTAACACTAAAACTAGTGGCAACTGAGCTGCCTCCAACTTTAAAGAGACGAAACCTACATCAGGACAAATGTAGCCTGGTGATCAATGTGACATTGTTTGACCTCTAACCTCTGACCCTATAGGAGGTGAGCTACTGCCAGGGCATGAGCCAGGTTGCTGCCTTGCTGCTGATGTACATGAACGAGGAAGACGCCTTCTGGGCTCTGTCACAGCTACTGACCAATCAGAAGCATGCCATGCACGGTGAGCTGACCAATAAGATATGCCGTAAACATTGATTCAACCAATCAGATATGTCATGCATGGTGGTCCGACCAATCAATAATAGGAATCAGCTACATTACCAGTGGAATAATATATGAATATGTAATAAAGATATGGAATTACAGTTATTGACTAGTAAGTACATTCTGTTATGGAGTTCTAGCCACAAGATGTACTTGTGTGTTTACACAAGTTAATAAAGCAGTCTAATCATACACTTTCCCTCTAAGGTTTCTTTATTCCTGGGTTTCCCAAGCTGCAGCGCTTCCAGGCGCACCACGATCAAATTCTCTCCAAACTCATCCCCAAACTGAAGAAACATCTGGTTAGATCAGTTTTTTACATTTTTTATTAACCCATCAACTACCCCCCCTCTTCGGAGGACACATATCTTGTTTGTTTTTTACAGCTTTTCTGCTACATATACATACATACATACATTTTACATACACATTTTTCATACATTATTTGACATAGATCACTGTTTAGGTTGCCTTCACACACACAACCACATACATGCATACACACACACATTTACATTTTAGTCATTTAGCAGACACTCTTATCCGGAGCGACTTACAGTAGTGAATGCATACATTTCATACATTTTTCCCCCCCCCCCCGTACTGGTCCCCCATGGGAATCGAACCCACAACCCTGGCGTTGCAAACACCATGCTCTACCAACTGAGCCACACACACACACACACACACACACACACACACACACACACACACACACACACACACACACACACACACACACACACACACACACACACACACACACACACACACACACACACACACACACACACACACACACACACACACACACACGTTACGTAATGGCATTATGTTTCATAATAGTGAGGTTATTACAGTAATTGCATATAGTTACATTGAAATGCGTGCTACTGTGTAGAACTGACCATCGTTCTTTCTACCCGTCTTCCATCTCTATCTCCTCTCTCCCTCTTTTTCTCTTTCTTCCTCCATCCCCTCTCTCTTTTTCTCTCTCCCTCCATCCCGCTCTCCTTCTGTCTCTCTAGGACAGGGAACAGATGTCCTGTGGGATCTACAGCACTAAATGGTTCCTGCAGTGTTTCATTGACAGGGTGAGAGAAAGTGTGTTTTAAAGGACCGTTGCCATTTTTAGCCGATTTTAAATAATTCTTCGTTTTTATTGGCCCGTGACAACTAAGAAATCTTCTCCTTAAAGGTACAATCTGGGATCTGGGATTGCCGACAAACGATTGGCATATTATAACTTTTAGCAGAGGAGAAAGTAGTCAAAGAATTGATGTTGTGAGCCCCGTATTCACCAACAATAATAACTTAAAATAGCAGAATTGCAATTGTATTCATGGACGTTCATTCATTTCACATGATTACAACTCTAAGCAGGATGAACTTACAAAGTAAAACTTATTTCAGCATTTATTAGCGTTGTTAACTGCGTATAAAGGGAACATCGAGGCTTAATAACTACTCAGTGTGTCCTCGACTCTGTTCATACACACAATCCTATGGCTTTGGTGGTTTGGAGAGAGACATGCTGCTGTCAGCGCTTCTCAGTCCCGCTGGGGCCCACCACAGAGATGGGCCTATGGGCTGTGGGTTAGGAGGGACGCCACCAATCCCCCCTCACTACCACTGGACTGGAGGCAGGAGGGGAGGGAGAGAGAGGGAGGGAGAGAAAGAGAAAGACAAACAAAGACTTAGCCTATTAATCAATGATTATGTCATGGATCGATAATGGTAATTTTGGGGATGATAAACCTATGAGTTTACAGATAGGAAAACAATCTTATTAATGTATAGTATGTGAACTCATGACTTGTGGTATTTTTGGACCGCTGATTTTAAGAATAGTTTTACCGCTTTGTGAATGGGAAATTATATTTTTCCCCTCTCCTCATAGACCCCGTTCACCCTGACTCTACGTCTGTGGGACATCTACATTCTGGAAGGAGAGACAATTCTTACCGCCATGTCCTACACAATCCTTCGAATATTTAAGAGTAAGGAGTGCATCTACCTTTAACAAGTAGCCTTTTAGCTACTTTAGCCTATTAGCTATTAGCTACTCATTACATAACCCTTTGGTAATACAATATTGCTCTCAGCTATGCATATTGTGTCTCTGTTAGAGCTGCTATAATTCCAATGATGTTGACTCCTGTCCTGTTTGCTGTATCTGTGTGTCATCAGAACGTCTCCTGAAGATGAATCTGGAGGACCTGAGAGAGTTCCTTCAGGACAAGATCGGCCTGTCTTTCCTCTACAGCGATGATGTCATCATCGATCAGCTGCAGGCCTCCATGGCGGAACTACGGAAGATGAAGCTGGACCTTCCACCCGCAGGTAACACACTGCTTAGCTGATTTATGTGCTGTTTGACAAGGATAACAATTTTAAATCAGTAGAAAATGCAGAGGCCAAATATCTCACGAGGGCTTGTGAATGAGCTCTCCCTTGTGGAAAGAAATTAGGTAATATAATGACCATTTGATGCTGGTTAGTTAGTTGTGCGGTATTTTTGAAAGAGGGTACCCATAATTACCATTTAATGTTTAAGCATAAACCAGATAAACACTTACTTTCCAACTGAAACAGAACTGTAAAGCAAAGCATAGTTCCTATAATTTACCTCAGTTTTAATGTTTCTGTGTTTTATTTCTAGCCAAGCCAGAGGAACTGCCACAGAAGGCCCTGGGTTTGGAGCTACCTGTTCTGCTCACCCCTCTCAAGCCCCCCAGGGGAGTCACCCATGACCCAGGTACCAAACGACCAGGAGCAGGGGGTCTGGGTCTCCACATCATCACCCACCAGCCAGACGTCATCTCCCAAGACAACAGCCCCTCTAAGGAAGAAAGGAAGGACAAGGAAGCTCTAAATAGGGAGGAAGAGGAAGATGAGGAAGTCCCTCTTCCATCTCCAGACCCTATTCTCGTCCACACCATCCAAGCTCAAGTGACCCCCGATGGGCCTCCCCAGGCTGGGGCTGGGCCACCACCTTATGAGCCACCAGGGGGCAATGAGCACAATGTTATAGGACAGCCTGCCATTCTTATGCCACTCCACAAAGAAAAAAGTGTTCAGAGATCCTCTGGTCCAGTGGCTTTACCAGAGACACAGGCCGTAGTTCAACAGGGTACAAACACACCTCCACAAATCCCCATGGAGGAGCTGACCCTGACTGCCCCAGTTGCCCCGTCATCCCTTAGCCCTCCACAGCCACCCTGCAGGGTCCCCCGGACTCAGTCAGCACCCTTAGCCCAGGCTTCCCAGCGGCCTATGGGCTTTGCCCAGAGTGAGAGCCATTCGGTGGGGGTGGAGGAGAGCGCGGAGGATGGGTACCTGGCCAGGCTTCTGGAGCAGGCCTTGGCTCTGCCTAAACACAGGGCCCAGACAGGAGACAAAGGAGAGCCAGGAGACCCAGAAGGGCCAGTTTGATTCTAGAGCATTGCAAAGCATTCTAAGTTCCCCCCTGTTGTCTACAAACCAGACATTGCAGAAAAATGGTGTTATGTTGTAGGAGAAGCTGCCATAGTGGAGTTCCAAGGGACAGTGCCACATTCTCTCCCATCATAGTGAAATCATTACAGCTTACTTAATTTGAGTAGTTTTGTAATATTTTAACAATGGACATTATGTTTGCTTAGATAGCCTCTGTAAAATATTTGCTAATATAGTCTTATTTTAGTATCGTTTTGTTTTTGTGGGTGGACACCTGCTCGTCGAACATCTCATTCCAAAATCATGGGCATTAAATAAATTTGGAGTTGGTCCCCCCTTTGCTGCTGAAACAGCCTCCACTCTTCTGGGAAGGCTTTCTAATACATTCAGCCATAAGAGCACTGATGTTTGGCGGTTTTGCCTGGCTCGCAGTCAGCGTTCCAATTCATCCCAAAGGTGTTTGATGGGGTTGAGGTCAGGGCTCTGTGCAGGTCAGTCAAATTCTTCCACACTGATCTTGACAAACCATTTCTGTGTGGACCTCACTTTGTTCACAGGGTTATTGTCATGCTGAAACAGGAAAGGGTCTCCCCCAAACTGTTGCCACAAAGTTGGAAGCACAGAATCATCTAGAATGGCATCATATGCTGTAGTGTTAAGATTTCCCTTCACTGCAACTAAGGGGCCTAGCCCAAACCATGAAAAACAGCCCCAGACCATTTATCCTCCTCCACCAAACTTTACAGTTGGCACTATGCATTTGGGCAGGTAGTGTTCTCCTGGCATCCGCCAAACCCAGATTCGTCCGTCGGACTGCCAGATGGTGAAGCGTGATTCATCACTCAAGAGAATGCATTTCATCTGCTCCAGAGTCCAATGGTGGCAAGTTTTACACCACTCCAGCCAACGCTTGGCATTGTGCATGGTGATTTTAGGCTTGTGTGCAGCTGCTCGGCCATGGAAACCCATTTCATGAAGCTCCAGATGAACAGTTCTTGTGCTGATGTTGCTTCCAGAGGCAGTTTGGAACTCGGTAGTGAGTGTTGCAACCGAGGACAGAAGATTTTTACGTGCTATACACTTCAGCACTTGGCAGTCCTGTTCTGTGAGCTTGTCTGGCCTACCACATCGCGACTGAGACGTTGTTGTTCATAGATGTTTCCACTTCACAATAACAGCACTTACAGTTGACTGGGGCAGCTCTAGCAGGGCAGAAATTTGATGAACAGACTTGTTGGAAAGGTGGCATCCTATGACGGTGCCACATTTAAAGTCACTGAGCTCTTCAATACGGGCCATTCTACTGCCATTGTTTGTCTATGGAGATTGCATGGCTGTGTGCTCAAATGTATACACCTGTCAGCAACGGGTAAGTCTGAAATAGCCAAATCCACAAAGATGAAGGGGTGTCCACATACTTTTGGGTATTTAGTGTATCTTTGCTTCTAGAGCAAATGCCTTAATTTAATCTGTACCATCAGTGCTGCAATTAGAATCATGCTGGCTTGATAACAGGAGATGTATTGTAAATGTAAAGTGAAGTGTCATAGAAAAGGTTATTACAAAACAGAAAGGACAGCAATTGCTCATGTTTTCAAATGGCGAAACCTGACACACTGGGCGAGTTCGTTTTGCATGGCCAGGTGCCCCGGGTGGGCAGAGTTTGCACACTTTCTATTGGTCCTTAAGTGAAATCTCCATCCTCCCGGGGCACGGGGCCATGCAAAACAAACTGGCCCAATGTGTGCAAGGTACTTCATAATAAAGAGTGAGCTGGCTCACTGATCATTTGGATTGTAAACAACAACAACAGTAAGGGCGGGATTCAATATGAGCACGCATTGTCAGCAATGCAGGTTTCGCAGGGACCACATTCACGGTAAATGCTGCATATGTCAGCTCAGTCTGAAATGAACTTTAAATGGTGCATTGTCCAAATCCGCGACAGGATTGAATCCCAGCTTGACATTAGTATACCAGGTGTTCAGAACTTCACAAGGCTGCAAGGGGCCGCATTTCTTAGTCCGTTAATTGAGGTCACTTGAGGCCAAATGCTTGATATTTTAGGTGTAGGCCTAGTGTAGATGGATTTTGTACTGGTCATCCACAACAACAACAAAAACAAGCATAGGCGAAGGCAATTGGTGCTATGTGTGACTTGGGCTTAGATTTGTCATTTAGCAAAAATAATTCATATTTAAATCTAATTTTCTATTTTTGTAATGTTTAAGCTTAAAACGAAAACATGTTTTGTGTTTTCTTGGCTTATCATTGAGCTAGCAAAAATGTATTTTCAGAATATTGGATCTTTGCTGTAATATATTATAAAGATTATTTGTATTTGTAAGAAGAGCAATGTGTTGATATTTTGTACTCATTGTGTTGTAGAAGAAACACACTGAAGTTTTAAATACTGGCTATAGAGATGCTGTAGTAGTAAATAGCCTAATTATGATGTTGAAGTAGCCCTTAACATTTTTCAAAATGGTTAGTGGTAGATTGTACTGTAGCACCATGTGATTTTCTTACTTTACTGACATCTAGTGGACAATTTGCATATAGCATTTAATTTGTCCACTGGTTGGTTAAATGAAGACAAAGTTTACTTAGGTTCCCTCAATTCATCACAAGCCAAAATATTATAATCATCAATCATAAGCGTGTTGTTAAATAAATTGACCGAGGTGCTACACTGCAGAAGCCCAGTATTTATTTACCTGCATAGGTCTACAGCAATTTCAATGGTAATGTTTTGCACTTTGCTATTTATCCACAGAAAAACTGGCTAAGGAAGAAAGGTTTTGTATGAATTCATAGTACCCCTGGTTGGGAACCTCTTTTTTTAGTAGAAGATTATTAACACAGTTTTAGAACACCTATTCATTCAAGTGTTTTTTTAATTTGAACTATGTTACACATTTTAGAATGATATTGAAGACATCAAAACTATGAAATAACACATATGGAATAATGTAGTAACCAAACAAGTGTTAAACAAATATATTTTCTTTTTGAGATTCTTCAAATAGCCACCCTTTGTCTTGATGACAGCTTTGCACACGCTTGGCATTCTCTCAACCAGCTTCATGAGGTAGTCACCTGGAATGCATTTCAATTAACAGGTGTGCCTTTTTAAAGTTAATTTGTGGAATTCCTTTCCTTCTTAATGCATTTGATCCAGTTAGTTGTGTTGTGACAAGGTAGGGGGGTATACAGAAGATAGCCCTATTTGGTAAAAGACCAAGTCCATATTTTGACAAGAACAGCTCAAATAAGCAAAGAGGAACGACAGTCCATCATTACTTTAAGACATGAAGGTCAGTCAATACGGAAAATTTCAAGAACTTTGAAAGTTTCTTCAAGTGCAGTCGCAAAAACCATCAAGCGCTATGATGAAACTGGCTCTCATGAGGACCGCCACAGGAGAGGAAGACCCAGAGTTACCACTGCTGCGGAGGATAAGTTCATTAGAGTTACCAGCCTCAGAAATTGCAGCCCAAATAAATGCTTCAAAGTTCAAGTAACAGACACATCTCAACATCAACTTTCAGAGGAGACTGCTTGAATCAGGCCTTCATGGTTGAAATGCTGCAAAGAAACCACTAATGATCATTAGACTGGTGGAAATTTGTCCTTTGGTCTGGAGTCCAGATTGGAGATTTTTGGTTCCAACTGCTATGTGTTTATGTTTGACTGATGCCTTTAGTGAAAGGTCTAATGCTTTAATATTAATAATTTCTGCCCTCTGAATTCATATTTGTTATACAAACAGGCCCTTTTAATTTTGTCTGGCTTGCCGTTCCAAGTAAAATTGAATATTTTTTGTTCATATAATTTAAAAAGCAGGTCACTCGGTGTCGGCAAAACCGTAAGCAAATAGGTAAACTGTGATATGACTAAAGAGTTAATCAGGGTGATTTTTCCACAAATAGACAGGTATTTTCCTTTCCATGGTAGCAAGATCTTATCTATTTTTGCTAACTTTCTATAAAAATGTAATTTCTTTCTTTTGGAATTTGTTTACCGAGTATGTACACATATCCGCCATTTAATTGGTAAACTACATGATAATGTAAAATTAGCATTTTTTTGTGATCCAATACGTAATATAGTAAGTACACTTATTATAATTTGGTTTTAATCCAGAGAGGAGAGCAAAAGTATCTAGATCCTCTATGAGGCCGTGGTGGGATTCTAATTGTGGCTTTAAAAGAAAACATGAATCATCAGCGTACAATGACACCTTAGTTTTTAAGCCACGGTATTCTAATCCCTTAATATTATTGTTTGATCTAATTTGTGGGTCAGAAGTGGGTCAGAAGTTCACATACACCCAATTAGTATTTGGTAGCTTTGCCTTTACATTTTTTTACTTGGGTCAAATGTTTTGGGTAGCCTTCCACAAGCTTCCCACAATAAGTTGGGTGAATTTTGCTTAGATAGATGATGCTGCCACCCCCATGCTTCACGGTTGGGATGGTGTTCTTCGGCTTGCAAGACACCCCCCTTTTCCTCCAAACATAATGATGGTCATTATGGCCAAACAGTTCTATATTTGTTTCAACAGACCAGAGGCCATTTCTCCAAAAAGTACGATCTTTGTCCCCATGTGCAGTTGCAAACCGTAGTCTGGCTTTTTTATGGTGGTTTTGGAGCAGTGGCTCCTTCCTTGCTGAGCGGCCTTTCAGGTTATGTCGATATAGGACTCGTTTTACTGTGGACACTGTGCCACACTGGCAACCCCCAAAACTCATCATGTGTCATCAGTGACTCTACACACAGTCTCATTCTCACCACCAGCCCAAAGTCTGCTCTGAGAAATGTATGTATATATTTGTGTGTATTGTGTATGTTAAGATAACTTTTCACGTACAGTTGAAGTTGGAAGTTTACATCCCCTAAGCCAAATACATTTAAACTCAGTTTTTCACAATTCCTGACATTTAATCCTATTAAAAAATCCCTGTCTCAGGTCAGTTAGGATCACCACTTTATTTTAAGAATGTGAAATGTCATAATAATAGTAGAGAGAATGATTTATTTCAGCTTTTATTTGGTAGCATTGCCTTTAAATTGTTTAACCTGGGTCAAACGTTTCGGCTAGCCTTCCACAAGCTTTCCACAATAAGTTGTGTGAATTTTGGCCCATTCCTCCTGACAGAGCTGGTGTAACTGAGTCAGGTTTGTAGGCCTCCTTGCTCGCACACGCTTTTTCAGTTCTGCCCACACATTTTCTATAGGATTGAGGTCAGGGCTTTGTGATGGCCACTCCAATACCTTGACTTTGTTGTCCTGAAGCCATTTTTCCACAACTTTGTAAGTATGCTTGGGGTCATTGTCCATTTGGAAGACCCATTTGCGACCAAGCTTTAACTTCCTGACTGATGACTTGAGATGTTGCTTTAATATATCCACATAATTTTCCTCCTCATGATGCCATCTATTATGTGAAATGCACCAGCCCCTCCTGAGGCAAAGCACCCCCACAACATGATGCTGCCACCCCCGTGCTTCACGGTTGGGATGGTGTTCTTCGGCTTGCAAGGCTCCCCCTTTTTCCTCCAAACATAACAATGGTCATTATGGCCAAACAGTTATATTTTTGTTTCAACAGACCAGAGGCCATATCTCCAAAAAGTACGATCTCTGCCCCCATGTGCAGCTGCAAACCGTAGTTTGGCTTTTTTATGGTGGTTTTGGAGCAGTGGCTCCTTGCTTGCTGAGCGGCCTTTCAGGTTATGTTGATATAGGACTCGTTTTACTGTGGATATAGACACTTTTGGACCTGTTTCCTCCAGCATCTTCAGAAGGTCCTTTGCTGTTGTTCTGGGATTGATTTGCACCTTTCGCACCAAAGTACGTTCATCTCTAGGAGACTGAATGTGTCTCCTTCCTGAGCGGTATGACAGCTGCGTGGTCCCATGGTGTTTATACTTGTGCACTATTGTTTGTACATATGAACGTGGTACCTTTAGGCGTTTGGAAATTGTTCCCAAGGATGATCCAGACTTGTGGAGGTCTACAATTTATTTTCTGAGGTGTTGGCTGATTTCTTTTGATTTCCCATGATGTCAAGCAGAGGCACTGAGTTTGAAGGTAGGCCTTGAAATACATCCCCAGGTACACCTCCAATTGACTCAAATGATGTCAATTAGCCTATCAGAACCTTCTAAAGCCATGACATAATTTTCTGGAATTTTCCAAGCTTTTTAAAGGCACAGTCAACTTAGTGTATGTAAACTTCTGAACCACTGGAATTGTGATACAATGATTTAGAAATGAAATAATCTGTCTGTAAACCATTGTTGGAAAAATGACTTGTGTCATGCACAAAGTAGATGTCCTAACCGACTTGCCAAAACTATAGTTTGTTAACAAGAAATGTGTGGAGTGGTTGAAAAACTGTTTGTGTTTTGATAATTGCGTTGTTGGCTCCATAACCTATTAGTTCATATGCCTTGCCACAGTGACATAGAGGCCTAAGGCTGAGACAATAAGAACACAACCACACCTTTGTTTCATCACAAAACTGGAAAGCATATTGCATGTAACAAACAGTTGTGTATGGAGTAAAACATTTTAAAAAATCTTTAGGAATGTAGAGAAGTAAAAGTAGTGAAAAATATAAATAGTAAAGTACAGATACCCCAAAAATCTACTTAAGTAGTACTTTAAAGTATTTTTAACTAAGTACTTTACACCACTGGTTACATAAACTACGACATGGTCAATCAAGTTAACATTTCCATAATTTTCAGACTACTAAACCACTATTGATTTAGAACACTGTGGAGTTACCAAAAGTAGCAAAGAAAATAGGAGCTGCCTCCACTATTCCAGAACCATTTCATCTTCAACATTTCAACATCATTAAATCACCTATGCTTAGTCTAAAAGATTCCAAAAACAATTTAGTCCAATCAACGTAAACTAAATATAATTTGGCTGTCCATGGTACTGATTTGTGTGTGTGTGTGTGTGTGCGTAAGTAGAAAAAACATGTTGACTCACCCTACTTGTAGAGAAACGCCAATGCCATCCGCCTCTCTTTCATGATGCCGAAACCGTCATACAGTACACGCTTTTAGTTTTTGTTGTTCTGGGCTACCTGGCTGAAATGCTTGCTCGCTAGTGAATCAAAATAGGTCCCCAAGTGTCAGACATATGCAATACAACACAGGCTCTCCTCAGGGATGTGTTTTGTCCCCACTCCTGTACATCTTGTACACTCATAGTTGTACTAGTTCCCATCCTGACAGACAGACACCTCGTTAAGTTTGCTGATGACACTGCCTTGATCAGCCTGTTGCATGATGACAAAGAACATCATGGCCCGGTCCTAGATGACTTTGTAGAGTGGTGTGAGGAATCACACTTGGTCCTCAATACCAAGAAGACTAAAGAGATATGCATAGACTTCAGGAAGTATACACCTACCTCTGCAACATCTATCAGAGGTCAGAAAATAGAGATTGTAGAGGAATGCAAATACCCGGGTGTCGTCTTGGACAATAAGCTTCAGTGGAGTAAATGTACAGACCTGATCTACAAAAATAGCCAACAGAGACAGTACTTTCTCAAAAAGCTGGGAACTTTTAATGTAGACTGTACTATACTTAATCTGTTTTACAAATATTTCATTGAGAGTATTTTAACTTTTTGTATTGTTTGTTGGTTTGGCAATGCCACTCACTGTCAACCAGAGAAATATTCTGAGAAGGATTATCACCACAGCAAGCAAGGTACTTGGAGTCCAACAGACAGGCCTGGATGAGATCTTTAAGGTCAGGGCCCTCCACAAGGTACTTGGAGTCCAACAGACAGGCCTGGATGAGATCTTTAAGGTCAGGGCCCTCCCCAAGGTACTTGGAGTCCAACAGACAGGCCTGGATGAGATCTTTAAGGTCAGGGCCCTCCCCAAGGTACTTGGAGTCAAACAGACAGGCCTGGATGAGATCTTTAAGGTCAGGGCCCTCCGCAAGGCTCATGAAATCATTTTAGACCCAAGCCACCCCCTATACCCGGACTTTGAACCACTCCCTGCTGGGCGCAGGTATAGGGCACCCCTCAGCATGAAAAACAGAACTAGACAGTCATTTGTTCCAGGTGTGATATCCCTCCTAAATAGCTCGGGCTAATGTTCCTATCAACTCAGTAAGGCCAGCAGGCTAGTCTTTCGTTCTTTAAAAAAAACCCAATTTTAAACGCCACTTTAAACGTGTACGTGACACTGCAACAAAATTTCCCCATGGGGAAAATAAAGTCAGTAAGTAAGTAAGTAAGAAGTACCTCCTCATGTGCATTTTACCAGTAAGCCTATGGTCTCATGAGTCTTCTCAAGTACCCCCTGTGGATAGGTTTTATTTATTTATATATATATATTTATTTAACCTTTATTTAACTAGGCAAGTTAAGAACAAATTCTTATTTACAATGTCGGCCTACCCCGGCCAAACCCAGACGACACTGGGCCAATTGTGTGCCGCCCTGTGGGACTCCCAATTACGGCCCTATGTGATACAGCCTGGATAGCTACCCCCAGGGGTCCTAGTACCCATGGTTGGGAACCACTACTGTAAACACTACATACACGGCTAGAGGCCCACATTCCTCTCTCATACTGGGAAATGGGTTTATGGCTCTCTGGGCTGTGCTAAAGCTTGAAAGAACTGTTAATAAAACACAAAATGGGTGTTGATTATTGCTTTTATGGGAGAAAGAGTCAGGTTTAATGTTACTGTGAAGATGACATTGGTAGGTTGGCAGGTGCTTTTACTACAGTCATGAACAGGTCTAGGAGAGGATGGAGGGAACTGGATGTCTCGTATTCTCTCTTTCTGTCTCTGTCTCTCTATTCCTCCCTCCCTCACATTCCTTTCTCTGAGTCCCCCTCTCAATTTTAGATACATCCAACCTACACTTAATATGATCAAATGACCATGACAAATGATAGTGCCTAACCCATAAACTTTGTGACAGTAAATCCAACACAGTAGATTCTCACTGTGAAACTAGAGAAAATGCTTCCTCTCACAAGAGAGTCCCGTTCTCAGCGCACTCTCTTCTCTGCGCTATCCACACACACAGCTTGATATCTCATCATCATCCTCCTCCTCTCAGATCTCTGTAACAGCAGGCTCGTACCGCCTCTGCACCATAGCATTTGATGTATCATCTTGTATGCCTCATTGTCTTCCAGAGTAGTGGTTATTCCATTATAGTTTTTACTACTCTCTTTGAATACGGTCCTGGTTTGTGTTAACTGGGAAGCTACGTCATCAGTCCACAGTGTGAAGAGAAAGTCAAATGCTAGTGTTTCACGCACACAGCCTCTGTTTTGGGAGGGGAAAATGTTGTTTTTGCCTAATGCGGAAAACGGTTTTCGACTTCCTAGTTATTAATAATGCCTCATTGCCTTACAGAGTGCAGCGCATCCATTTATACATTCACACACGGCTTCTCTTTTGGGCAGGATTAAACATATATTTTCGAGTAATCTGGAAACCCGGTCACTGGTTTGTATTGAATAGGGCTCAGGATGTCTGGACCCTGTGTGTCTGTGGATATGGACGATGTTGTCCTATATTATACTTTATCAAGCTGGGTTTCCCGGATTAGTCAAAAATATAAATGTTTTTGCCAAAACAGAGACAATGTGTGAAACACCAGCAGTCTCTTAGTTGCACACCGTTGACTCATTAGGAGTTTGTCTCAATGATGTGGAATAACTTTACTGTTAATACAAACCAGACAGACAGAGACGACACAGGCTTTTGGCCTAATAAAGGCAGAGGGTTATTTAGACGCAATGCGAGGAGGTTAGAGGTCAGACGACCTCTGCGCAACCAGGAAGTTGCCATGCACCTGTAGGCAGCGACCTCTGAAATTGGGGTCATTATGTACAGTTGGTTCATAAAAATCCGATCACATTTAGCCCTACTGTTATATGATTGATTACAAGCCCATCATGTTGCCTACTGTCTGTGACACAATTGAAACACCCTTACGGTGCTTTTGTAAGGCAAATGGATATAAAGTCACTATGTATGGTGTTTGTTGAGAAAGACACAATGTGTGATTGATGTGTAAATGTAATGTATTGTAATTTCAGTTGATCTGTTAATCAAGGAGCCTCTATTAAACATTGATTAACAATCTTCCAGTGATTCATTTATTTGAAGACATTTGCTTCCCCCTTTGGATGTCAGGAAATGTAATTCACACAGATGTCTCACTCTGAGAGATCGCAACAAATACTTAAGCCTGGAAAACTGCCTTGTTGGAAAATCATCTGTTTTCTAGTTTGATGAACACAGATGGAGATGTTATTTAATAGCGGTTTCAGTCCAGGCCTGTTTGGTCCATGGGTCTCTCCATGGGGGAGAAGCTTTGTTTTGGCACAGACACTTCCTTCACCTGTCAGCTCTGGTACTGACTCATCCCTGATCCGAAGGACCCTAGATGTCAGATGTCAACACCAAGACAGGACATGCAGACTGACCCCTGTGTCCATTTCCGACAGGTTCCTTCCGTTCAACGCTAACTCGCACTTTAACTCTCACTCTTACTCTAACTCTCACTCTCTCTCTCTCCCTTTGTCCTCTGCCTTTTTCTCTTGTTCTACCCTCTCACTTATTAAATATTAAAGAATTAAAGTTTTTTTCCACTTTGAGCTAATGAATTTTGAGAAATGTGCAGGAAATCTGGTTAGTCATGCACTTGTGTCAAAAGGGGGTCTCAGTAAAGTTTGGGTTGCATATGTGTATCTCAGGGTAGGATTGGTCCCTATTTCTCCCATCTGTCCATACTGCTGTTTTAGTCTGACCAAACAGTCATGGCATTATGCCCTGCCACAGAAAGGACGTTGTGTGTCACAGAAAGGTGACTGTGCCTCTGTTTTCATACACACACACACACACACACACACACACACACACACACACACACACACACACACACACACACACACACACACACACACACACACACACACACACACACACACACACACACACACACAGGAATAGGGGGGTAAAGGAAATAACTTAATCATACATGATTAGGGAAGCAAGCATGGCTTGTGTTCACACACACACAGTTGCCATAACCTTGTGGAGTTAGCATACACAGGTAGGGTTTGTGCTTAGTACCCTATAAAGACTGGCCTCTTGTTGAGGAATGAATGGACTATCTGAACAAATACTTGTTCAGACGGCACACATTACTTTTCTTTCGTAAGAATGTAGCTAGGGGTATTCAATGTAAGTTATCTAAAATGGCTTCCACAACCAAGAAAATATTTATTTCAAACCAAGATAAGTCTTTTTTAAAACACCTAGACTAAGTCAGTTGGATTGAGACCCATTGGGAGTTACAGACTGTTTATCTTTGGGAGTGGCTTATGCTTAAATTGTGAATCGAACAATTCATTTTTGGTGTGATTTACAATTGCTACAAATAGTCCCATTCTAAATATTGGATTTCTTTCATCCAAATGAAAGCCTCCAGTTTTGTTAGTAGTTACACTGTCACTTTTATCTACAGTTGAAGTCGGAAGTCCACTTAGGTTGGAGTCATTAAAAGTTGTTTTTCAACCACTCCACAAATTTCTTGTTAACAAACTAGAGTTTTGGCAAGTCGGTTAGGACATCTACTTTGTGCATGACACAAGTCATTTTTCCAACAATGGTTTACAGACAGATTATTTCATTTCTAAATCATTGTATCACAATTCCAGTGGTTCAGAAGTTTACATACACTAAGTTGACTGTGACATATCTCTTTAGTCTTCTTGGTATTGAGGACCAAGTGTGATTCCTCACACCACTCTACAAAGTCATCTAGGACCGGGCCATGATGTTCTTTGTCATCATGCAACAGGCTGATCAAGGCAGTGTCATCAGCAAACTTAACGAGGTGTCTGTCTGTCAGGATGGGAACTAGTACAACTATGAGTGTACAAGATGTACAGGAGTGGGGACAAAACACATCCCTGAGGAGAGCCTGTGTTGTATTGCATATGTCTGACACTTGGGGACCTATTTTGATTCACTAGCGAGCAAGCATTTCAGCCAGGTAGCCCAGAACAACAAAAACTAAAAGCGTGTACTGTATGACGGTTTCGGCATCATGAAAGAGAGGCGGATGGCATTGGCGTTTCTCTACAAGTAGGGTGAGTCAACATGTTTTTTCTACTTACGCACACACACACACACACACAAATCAGTACCATGGACAGCCAAATTATATTTAGTTTACGTTGATTGGACTAAATTGTTTTTGGAATCTTTTAGACTAAGCATAGGTGATTTAATGATGTTGAAATGTTGAAGATGAAATGGTTCTGGAATAGTGGAGGCAGCTCCTATTTTCTTTGCTACTTTTGGTAACTCCACAGTGTTCTAAATCAATAGTGGTTTAGTAGTCTGAAAATTATGGAAATGTTAACTTGATTGACCATGTCGTAGTTTATGTAACCAGTGGTGTAAAGTACTTAGTTAAAAATACTTTAAAGTACTACTTAAGTAGATTTTTGGGGTATCTGTACTTTACTATTTATATTTTTCACTACTTTTACTTCTCTACATTCCTAAAGATTTTTTAAAATGTTTTACTCCATACACAACTGTTTGTTACATGCAATATGCTTTCCAGTTTTGTGATGAAACAAAGGTGTGGTTGTGTTCTTATTGTCTCAGCCTTAGGCCTCTATGTCACTGTGGCAAGGCATATGAACTAATAGGTTATGGAGCCAACAACGCAATTATCAAAACACAAACAGTTTTTCAACCACTCCACACATTTCTTGTTAACAAACTATAGTTTTGGCAAGTCGGTTAGGACATCTACTTTGTGCATGACACAAGTCATTTTTCCAACAATGGTTTACAGACAGATTATTTCATTTCTAAATCATTGTATCACAATTCCAGTGGTTCAGAAGTTTACATACACTAAGTTGACTGTGCCTTTAAAAAGCTTGGAAAATTCCAGAAAATTATGTCATGGCTTTAGAAGGTTCTGATAGGCTAATTGACATCATTTGAGTCAATTGGAGGTGTACCTGGGGATGTATTTCAAGGCCTACCTTCAAACTCAGTGCCTCTGCTTGACATCATGGGAAATCAAAAGAAATCAGCCAACACCTCAGAAAATAAATTGTAGACCTCCACAAGTCTGGATCATCCTTGGGAACAATTTCCAAACGCCTAAAGGTACCACGTTCATATGTACAAACAATAGTGCACAAGTATAAACACCATGGGACCACGCAGCTGTCATACCGCTCAGGAAGGAGACACATTCAGTCTCCTAGAGATGAACGTACTTTGGTGCGAAAGGTGCAAATCAATCCCAGAACAACAGCAAAGGACCTTCTGAAGATGCTGGAGGAAACAGGTCCAAAAGTGTCTATATCCACAGTAAAACGAGTCCTATATCAACATAACCTGAAAGGCCGCTCAGCAAGCAAGGAGCCACTGCTCCAAAACCACCATAAAAAAGCCAAACTACGGTTTGCAGCTGCACATGGGGGCAGAGATCGTACTTTTTGGAGATATGGCCTCTGGTCTGTTGAAACAAAAATATAACTGTTTGGCCATAATGACCATTGTTATGTTTGGAGGAAAAAGGGGGAGCCTTGCAAGCCGAAGAACACCATCCCAACCGTGAAGCACGGGGGTGGCAGCATCATGTTGTGGGGGTGCTTTGCCTCAGGAGGGGCTGGTGCATTTCACATAATAGATGGCATCATGAGGAGGAAAATTATGTGGATATATTAAAGCAACATCTCAAGTCATCAGTCAGGAAGTTAAAGCTTGGTCGCAAATGGGTCTTCCAAATGGACAATGACCCCAAGCATACTTACAAAGTTGTGGAAAAATGGCTTCAGGACAACAAAGTCAAGGTATTGGAGTGGCCATCACAAAGCCCTGACCTCAATCCTATAGAAAATGTGTGGGCAGAACTGAAAAAGCGTGTGCGAGCAAGGAGGCCTACAAACCTGACTCAGTTACACCAGCTCTGTCAGGAGGAATGGGCCAAAATTCACACAACTTATTGTGGAAAGCTTGTGGAAGGCTAGCCGAAACGTTTGACCCAGGTTAAACAATTTAAAGGCAATGCTACCAAATAAAAGCTGAAATAAATCATTCTCTCTACTATTATTATGACATTTCACATTCTTAAAATAAAGTGGTGATCCTAACTGACCTGAGACAGGGATTTTTTAATAGGATTAAATGTCAGGAATTGTGAAAAACTGAGTTTAAATGTATTTGGCTTAGGGGATGTAAACTTCCAACTTCAACTGTACGTGAAAAGTTATCTTAACATACACAATACACACAAATATATACATACATTTCTCAGAGCAGACTTTGGGCTGGTGGTGAGAATGAGACTGTGTGTAGAGTCACTGATGACACATGATGAGTTTTGGGGGTTGCCAGTGTGGACCGGGGTTTGAGGGAAGATGGGTGGGGTGTGACTGTGTAATTGTCTGTCTGTCTGTCTGTCTGTCTGTCTGTCTGTCTGTCTGTCTGTCTGTCTGTCTGTCTGTCTGTCTGTCTGTGTCTGTCTGTCTGTCTGTCTGTCTGTCTGTCTGTCTGTCTGTCTGTCTGTGTCTGTCTGTCTGTCTGTCTGTCTGTCTGTCTGTCTGTCTGTCTGGCTGGCTGGCTGGCTGGCTGGCTGGCTGGCTGGCTGGCTGGCTGGCTGGCTGGCTGGCTGGCTGGCTAGCCCTATGGGCCCTAGTCAAAAGTATTGCACTATAAAGTGTCACACCCTGATCTGTTTCACCTGTCTTTGTGATTGTCTCCAACCCCCTCCAGGTGTCGCCCATCTTCCCCATTATCCTCTGTGTATTTATACCTGTGTTCTCTGTTTGTCTGTTGCCAGTTCGTCTTGTTTGTCAAGCCCACCAGCGTTTTTGTGTCAGCTCCTGCTTTTCCC
The DNA here is from genome assembly GCF_901001165.1 of Salmo trutta. Taxonomy (NCBI): domain Eukaryota; kingdom Metazoa; phylum Chordata; class Actinopteri; order Salmoniformes; family Salmonidae; genus Salmo; species Salmo trutta. Next base: position 6,462,154 of record NC_042968.1, on the reverse strand, counting down.
CAGTCTCTCTTTTCTCGTCCTCCTGGTTTTTGACTCTTGCCTGTCCTGATCCTGTACCCACCTGCCTGACTACTCTGCCTGACCCTGAGCCCGCCTGTCATTGTGTACCTTTGCCCCTGTTGTTGTAATAAACATTGTTACTTCGACACGGTCTACATCTGGGTCTTACCTTGATACCTGATAATAATATGAATAAGGGGCCATTTGGGACACATCCTTAGTCATCCAACATCAGTACATCATACACAGCCCTCTCCCACACTCATATAAATAGCTGAGTAAGACTGGTGGCTTGGGGGAGGGAACTTTGCATTCTATGCCTGTAAGAGAGCAGAGCAATCCTGGCTTGGATTTTGGCTTTTGGTGCCTTTTCCATTGTGTAGAAGACGAGGGAGTCAGCAAATACCCATCTCACACAATGTGTGTGTGTGTGAGTCTGTGCGCGCGTGTGTGTGGGAGTATGTGTGTGTGTGTGCGCATGTATGTATTATATTTGTGTTTCTTGGAAACCTCCCTGTAAGGGGTGTTTCTATTTGGGGGTGTGTATGTGCGTCATATACTGCACAGATGACTTATTTTGTGGCTTGTAGGGCTGTAATTGAGAAAGCAAGAGATTAGTTAAAACCCCTTTTGGTCAGGGAAATACATGCTTGAATTTTCCATTACTACTCTGTTACTACACTCTTAGAAAAAAAGGATTCCAAAAGAGTTCCTAGGCTAATGATCTTGGAGATGGGGAAAGGGCCGATAAATGGGGAAAGGGTCGACAGTTTGCAAGAGTCCACCCGGAGTGACAGATCCCGGGTGGACAGCCATACCTTCTGCCCGAGACGATACCGGGGAGCTGGGGTCCGATGGCGATCCGCTTGATCTTCGATACCTGGAGGTGGGCTTGAGGAGGGCCGACCGGGCTCTCCTCCAGGTACGACGACAGCGGCGGACAAACATCTGGGCAGAAGGTATTAGTTAAAACCCCTTTTGGTCAGGGCAATACATGGTTGAATGTTCCATTACTACACTCAGAAAAAAAGGGTCCAAAAGAGTTCTTCGGCTGTCCCCATAGGATAACCTTTTTTGGATCTAGGTAGAACCATTTTTGGTTCCAGGTATTTTTGTGTGTACATTTTGTATGTACAGGTGAGCTTTCCCTGCCGGCCCATGTCAGTCCGTACACGAAGGATCCCTGGGCACCAATGGAGAGCAGGGAGGATGCCTATGCCCACCTGGAGCTACGCACCTTGGAACAGTCCCTGCATTCCGAAAGCACAGAAATATTATTTGATCCACTTTAGGTTGTTTGAGACTTTGTTCTCAATGACTGACCTAGGTAAATCATCTCTTGGGACCCTAATTTGTGGCCTTATTTGTTCCCCAGGTGTCCCCTGGAAGCTCCACGTGTGGCTGGAGTCCCTCCATGTAAGCCCAGCAGCTGTCCAGGGATGAGGTGACCCTCTCTCTCCTCAGAGACTTCACCACTATCAGGCCACAGGACTACTGCCAGGAGCTGGACTCGCCCGCCCTACCTCTCTTGTTTAACATGCTTGCAACCAGCAAGGTAGCCATGACTTGCAGTCCATGACTTGGACCTTGCAGTCCAATTTCTCCTTCAGTCGGTGTTGTTTGGGTTTACCATGTAGACTACAGTTTTCAGTGAGTAAATGTTCAATGAAACCTCAATCCAAAAGCAGGGTATGAATCAGAAATCGATCCAACATCTAAGAATTCTCAAATCAGTTGTTATAAAATGGGTAGCACACTTACAATGTCTGTTATATAAAATCACAACTCTTTCTGAACATGATTATGTCCCTTTAGGACTATGCCATAACCAAGAGACTGTCAGCCATCTTCTCTCACTGTTACGGCTGAGCTCCTACTCCCTCTGTTCCTCAGATGGACCTCACTCTCTCCACGCAGCTAGGTATGAAGACCGGCATACTCTCTCGATATGGAACAAACTACAGTCTGTTTAATTGTTCCGATTTTTAGGGTCCGAGTTTTCACTACATTTTAGCAACTGTAACTCCAACTTTTGTGTAAATCATGCTTAGTTGTGTACATGTATTTCGATGTATGTTTCTGACTCTAAACGGTGTAAAAGTCACTTCGCTCTCTCTCCTCCACCAGATGCTCATTTCCTGAACAACCCAGAGATGTCTGACGTAATGTTGTTAGTGGAAGGCCGTCCCTTCTACGCCCACAGGGTCCTCCTCATGTCTGCCTCCAAAAGGTGAGCTAACACTTCCCTCCTCACACCTGAGGTGGCAGCCTGAGACTGAAAGCATAGTATGTTTATCATCAAGTATGACCTCGAGTGCAGGCTCTAGTGTTTTCAGCATGTGCTTTTGTGTCCACAAGTTGGTTATCAAGTCTCTTTTGTCTCTTTCAGGTTTCGGTCCCTGCTGAGTTTCTGTGGGTCCGACACCAGCACCATACACATCTCTGACATCACATACAGCACCTTCCAGAGGATGATGAGTTGTCTGTACTGTGGAGGGACTGAAGGGCTGAGGCTGTCACAGGCTGACGCTATGGAGGTAAGAAATGCATCCTCATTAACACTGATACAACTTCATTCATACATCCCATTGTTGATCCAAACATTTACCACAGTGGTTAAGCTTTAGGAATGGCCCCCACTATCACTTGTCATTGAGGAGTGGGAAGACAACATAGTGGAGGTCATTCATAAAATGTAAGCACTTTGGGAAGGTGTAATTGTATGTTTAGAGTGGGGACTTGTGATGGAAGTATTCTCTGCTCCTCTGTCAGCAGCTGCTGCCAGTGGTCTGTTTCTTCCAGTTGAAGGTGCTAGAGAGGCAGTGTGAGATCCTGCTCTCCCAGAGTATCACCCTGGACAATGCTGTCAGCATCTACTTGTTGTCTAGGGTAAGAGTTCAAACCTTGTTATTATGAAAGGTAGTCCCTAGCAGGCTTAAAGCTATGTCACAATGCTATCTGTGTGTTTTCTGCACCTTGAAATTAGTACATGCAATCCATTATAATGATCATCAAAGACGAAAAGTGTGCCTGTGTGAGAGGTGCTTGCATCAGTATCGTTGTAATATGTGTGTCTCTCTCTCTCTCTCTCTCTCTCTCTCTCTCTCTCTCTCTCCCTCTCCCTCTCCCTCTCTCTCTCTCTCATTCTGTACAGGATCACGGGGCGGCAGAGCTCAGGAGGTTCTGTGAAGGTTTCTCCCTGCAGCACATGGAGCAGCTCCTGGAGAGAGAGGACTTCCACAGGCTGCTCCTGGGAGGGGCCTGTCAGGACCAGCTTCCTCCAAAGACAGAGCCCCGGAGTGGACCATGTCAGGACCGACACTCCTCTCTCCTCCTGGAGGATTTGGAGGTCACTTTGGTCCACAGGCTGCTCTTACTCTACCCTCCCTGCAGAGAGTAAGCCACTGGCTGCATTTCAGTAGTCATAGTTGGCTTCTTTGTTCTTCCATTGTTTTGTTTCCTTCAACTGTACTGATGTGAAATAACTACACAAGTGAAAGCCAAGTAGCTATATCTGTTCTTAAATGTCAATTATGGTGAAGGAAAGGGGATGAGGAGAGGATGCCACATTCAAATATTGAGATGGACCCCATGTGGGGAGAAGGACAGACATACCAGCAGGCCTGGAGATAAAAAAACGGTGTAGTGTAGCGTAGTATCTCGCAGTGCGGTGATGTCACCACTGTCGCCAGCACAGGTTGGTAATGGTACTCTGTCATGAAGGAGAGAAGAGGCAGGGCCTAGGTGAAGCTGCCACCGGACAGAACACTTTTACTGTGATCCAACAGGCCCTCAAACCTGCTCTCTCTGCCCCTGTGAATGCCCAAGGTACTGCTAAGACAGTTACTTTAGTTTCAGTGTGATGGTTAGAGAAGCTAGGGTAGTGAGCAGCTTCTTGCCACACGTGCCACAAATAGTGAAAGGACAACTGAAGGTGCTGCCAAAAGTTAGAGATAGAAGCATAAAGACTTTTGCAGTTGTTGAACGCAAACTCACCATCAGTTCCTCATGTAGCCCAGTGAGCAGGAAGGAGGATCAATGGATAACTGGAGAAGTACTGCTGCCATCTAGTGATGTGTGGGACTTGTTCCACAGGACTGACATAGGAAATCTAGAAATGGTCCATTGCTTAAGAGAGGAAATGGATGCAACGTACTATGGCTGGAATTGATCTAGAATACGATGAAGGTTTATGGATATACCGCCAATATAATAACAGGTACTGAGACCCTGTTGGCAAGAAATGAAACATTTAGAGCATTTTTGGGCTGCTGTTACTTACTAGAGTCCATCCTCTCTCGTGTGGATGGAACTAGGGGAGATAGATATTGGACAGTAATAACAGAACTCTGAATATTTTATTCTACTGTACATACAGTATGTGAAACGTTTTGCTCATATTAGCCCCTTTTAGAATAATATGCACCCATGGAAGTGTATAGGCTAAAATCAGAAATCACCACCACACAATTCCAAAGTCAACAGATTTATTTCCTTTTGCACTGAAGTTGTTCACAGTTATGTCACAAGGGGATACATTGCCAGTGGTTTCCTGCTAAATACCAGCGCTCCTGGTGTTGTGTTCTACTGTATGTCCATCGTCCTGTGTGGCCTGGTTACCCAATAGTACAAAATAGAAAGAATAACAATAATAGGTATTGCTTTATTTTATCTCTCTGATACCAATTCCCACCCCAGACAGAGTTCATGACCAGAGTATCAGGTCTCTCTTTGAGAGAAACGGTGTGTGCGTGTGTGTGTGTGTGTGTGTGTGTGTAACTGTGTGTGTGTGCAGAGGATGCATTGCACGGTAAATGTGCACAGTAGTATAAGGAAGGAGAAGGGAGGTCGCGAGAAAGAACTCAAAAGACGAACAAACAACCGAAGTGGTGAGAGAAAATAAAAATAAGAGAAACAAGTTAAGAGACAGGAAAGAGAGAAAGAGAGAAAGAAAGAAAGAAAGAAAGAAAGAAAGAAAGAAAGAAAGAAAGAAAGAAAGAAAGGAAAGGGGGAAAAAGGGGGAAAAAGGGACCGAACAATTCCAACAACAACATGCAAAGAAAAGACAAATGTTGGACATGCAAACGACAATACAAGGTAAAAGCTAAGAGTAGGAATCCCCTTGGTTTTTTAAATAAGTTTGTTATAGCAATTTTTTTTGTATTTACAAGGCGAGTGGCTGGAGTGTTGCCTTTGTCGTCGTACACACACAACGAGAAGGAACGCACAATTATTATCAACAGAGGGCTCGTTCCTCTCAAAGAGACTAGTCTACATTCTTAAATTACCGTAAATCATTTGCCAAATGTATATATTACAAGCTTTCTCATCGAAGCTGGAAAAAAATGAATGTTCACAAAAACATTTTGAGAATTCTCAAGGATCAATAAATTAAACATGACAAAAAAAAACAATCTTTAAATTATCTAGTACATTTTCTCCATCTTTTACATAAATAACCCAGAATAAATTAAAACGAACATGACAAAAAAATACAATAAGGGAAACAAATATACACAATAATTATGTCCACTGTTGTCTGAATCCTGCAGATAATTCAAAGGATCATAAACAAAACAAAATGGAAGAAAATAAAACCCTGAAATGATTCATCCCTCAAAAGGTAACCGAAAATAAAATACAACATTTAATCGATAAAACACGTCGAACAAGTAGAAAACACAAAATATAGTGATTAGTTAACACAATTCTTAGCTAAACATAATGTCACAACTACACAAACGTTGTACATATGGGAACATAGTTAGTCTGTACAACAGAATAGATCATTCATTTGTGTACCCCTCCCTCCCAAATGCCCACCCAAAGTCAATTAACTCAATTTCATTTCATTTACAGCAATGACACAGAGTCTGAAGAAGTCTAAAGTGTTAAAATCCTGTAGTTCACAAAGAAGGACTACATTAAAAAGAATTACAATCCAGCCAACGTTTAGCCAACGTTCAGCCAACGTCCATCCAACTTCCAAGAGTCGCGCCACCTCTCTCAAACTTTCATAGGAGCCAGTGGTTCTACTTCCATTCGTCTTTGTGCGCAAGTCTTTACATCCCCCAGGTGTGTGTGTGTGCGTGTGTGTGTGTGTGCGTGTGTGTGTGCGTGTGTGTGTGTGTGTGTGTGTGTGTGTGTGTGTGTGTGTGTGTGTGTGTGTGTGTGTGTGTGTGTGTGTGTGTGTGTGTGTGTGTGTGTGTGTGTGTGTGTGGGAGGATAGACAATGAGGAGAGAAAGGAGGAGAGAGGATGCGTGTAGTATAGGTTTGACAAACATCATTGTCTTTTTAAGGCTTTTCTCCAACTCTTCGGCTAATATGTCTCTGGGTGTCTGTCACGATGATGAGACAGTCTCTAGTACTCTAATGTTTAGTGTAAGTGTGTGTGTGTGTGCAAGTGGAAAGAAGGAGGGGTGCATGGGGAGGAGGGGGACAGCAGTGTGAAGTATGTGAAGTCTTTCTCTTGTCCTCCGTCTCTGGCTCACTTACTCCCGTTGTTGACAAAGTGCCCAGGTTGGGACACACACACTGTCCTCCATCTTGTTTCTCTAATAGGTTTTAGTGATGATCCCTGGTGGTAGAGACAAGGTCAAGCCATCATCACAGAGCAGAGGAGACACACACACACACACCCCACGGCATGGGAAAGGGACGAGAGGGTAGAGGAACAGAAAATAAACATGGCTACATGTGGTACTTAATATTGTCAAATACTGATCAATGATCGATTGCTAAACTAAAATTGTAGTCATTCCATTATTATACAGTACAAAAGTTTATCTCTGCGATAATCAAAAGTAGATTTTTTTTCGAGACACAAACACACTAAGCCTACTGACTAAAGCAAAGAAACCAGCAGCATCTCTCATTTCATTTCTCATCTCTCACACACTCTTGTGGGTTTTGTATTGGGTTTTGAATGACCTCATAACAGGTGGTTATTATCTAGTCATGCAACAGAGAGCTAGCTACTTCTCTCCGGTCTTAAGGTTGTTCCCCAGTCCGGCTGGTGGCGGCCATCTTTGTTTGTTTGTCTTTGCCCGGAGGCGGGGGGCATTTACAGTCAGCGGGCTGGGTGGGCTGGGGCTGAGTGGGCGGGGGACATGACTCGTTTCGCCTGCTGCCGGGGGCATGCTTGGCAGGGGCGGGGCTAGGTGTGCCGGGCGTGCCAGGGGAGTTGTGCGACGCCTGGCTGTTCTTCTCGTCTGAAAAAAGTTGTTTAATTACGTCAAAGAAGTTACTCAACGGGCTGCCTAGGTACACAGATGGGAAGAAAAGAAAAAAAGAGAGAACAAACAACGAATGAGCAATGGGGTTAACGTGAGGAGGGAGGAGGAGAGGGTGATGGGAAGGAGAGGGTGATGATGAGGAAAGGACTGGAGGTAATGTTCCAGGAGGTAGAAAGGAGACTCATAAGCCACGTTTATGGTAAAAAAAGAGGATTTGATTATATGTGATGGACTGTTAGTATATACATTAATACTGTCTCTAGGCTGAGGTGATAGTGCATCAGTATTAAAGTGCTAAATTAGGAGACCTAACGTTTGAACAATAGTAATCTATTAAAAAATGTAGGGTTCACATAAAACCAGTGGGCTTTTGAGTCTCTGTTCTACCTGGTTTGGGTGAGAGTGGTGACATAGGAGGGCTAGCTTGAGCTCTGGAAAGGTGATTACTAAAAATACCAGGTTTGGGGCAGGGGTGGTCAAATCTGCATCCAAGAGAGTTACTGAGTGTAGGTTTTTGTTCCAGCCCTGCTCTAACACTCCTGATTTAGCTAGTCAAGGTCTTGATTAGAAGATGATTAGTAGAAATAGGAAGTGGTAGAGCAGGCCTGTAACAAAAGCCGGTATGCCCAATTTCTCTCTTTCTTAAGAAAGGGGGGAGGAGAGGATGGGATGGGAACGCGAGCAGCATTTCAGAGTACCACAAAACATAATGTCTTGCCTTCCAAGCTCCTGGTAACTATCCTAATCACCACAATAAAAACATACCTTAGAATGAGTCCATACAGTGCTCACAGACAAACACAGACAATGTGAACAACATGCCATCATCACAATAACATCACTCATCACACAATCAATTTCACTTTCAAGTAAGAGGTTTCCTGGACACAGATTAAGCCTAGTCCTGGATTAAAAAGCATGCACAATGGGGGTCCTAAATTGAAAGTGCTGTTTAATCCAGTAACAGGCTTGATCTGGGTCTGGGAGTGCCTTAGTGTTCCACTGAGAGTCAAGCATATACAAGTTTACTCCAAACTTTCTTGAAATCTATCAGTCTAACTGTCCCTTTAAAGTTAATTAAGTGGGTGTTTTTTTGTTGACCAAACACAAAATACTTACGCAATGTCATCTTGCTATCACTTACCATTGTTCTTGTGCTACATAGATGTTTGTTATTGATGGTCTACAATGTGTTTTACCCATGAAATGGAAGGGAAGTGGACATTTGCATCAACACTGGTGTGCATCCCAACACACACTGTGCCATGCAAAGGATCTCGCGCACACACACGCACACACACACACACGCACACACACACACACACACACACACACACACACACACACACACACACACACACACACACACACACACACACACACACACACACACACACACACACACACACACACACACACACACACACACACACACGCGGAGAGCTGTGCATTAGTGACACCACAGTGCGTTGATGGTGAGGTTAAGAGTCATCGGGTGTAGTGATGGAGGCTCAGGCTGGTAGTTTTGCTGTTTGCCAATCGAGTGAGAATTTCATTAGGGAAACAGTGGCTTGAAGTGTTTGCTGGTCAAAGTGTCTGACCGCTGAGAGATATCTGGGAGCTTTAAAATCTTTTAGTTTTCCATTATAGTTGTCTGTATGGTATATTCAGCAAGTATTCAGACCCCTTCACTTTTTCAGCATTTTGTTACTTTACAGCCTTATTCTAAAACGTATTAAATAAATGTTTCCCTCATCAATATACACACAATACCCCATAATGACAAAGTGAAAACAGGTTTTTAGCCATTTTTTCAAATTAAAAATATTAAAAATAAAGTATTAAAATTAAAAAACAGAAATACCTTATTTACACAAGTATTCAGACCCTTTACTATGAGACTCAAAATTGAGCTCAGGTGCATCCTGTTTCCATTGATCATCCTTGAGATGTTTCTAAAACTTGATTGGAGTCCACCTGTGATAAATTCAATTGATTGGACATTATTTGGAAAGGCACACACCTGTCTATATAAGGTCCCACAGTTGACAGTGCATGTCAGAGCAAAAACCAAGCCATGAGGTCAAAGGAATTGTCCTGAGAGCTCCGAGACAGGATTGGGTTGAGGCACAGATCTGGGGAAGGGAACCAAAACATTTCTGCAGCATTGATGGTCCCCAAGAACACAGTGGCCTCCATCATTCTTACATGGAATAAGTCTGGATCCACCAAGACTCTTCCTAGAGCTGTCCACCCAGCCAAACTGAGCAATCGGGGGAGATGGTCCTTGGTCAGGGAGGTGACCAAGAACCTGACGGTCACTCTGACAGAACTCCAGTTCCTCTGTGGAGAAAGGAGAACCTTCCAGAAGGACAACCATCTCTGTAGCACTCCACCAATCAGGCCTTTATGGTAGAGTGGCTAGACAGAAGCCACTCCTCTTTAAAAGGCACATGACAGCCCGCTTGGAGTTTGACAAGAGGCACCTAAAGGACTCTCAGACCATGAGAAACAATATTCTCTGGTCTGATGAAACCAAGATTGAACTCTTAGGTCTGAATTCCAATCGTCACGTCTGGAGGAAACCTGGCACCATTCCTACAGTGAAGCATGGTGGTCGCAGCATCATACTGTGGGGATATTTTTCAGCGGCAGGGACTGGGAGACTATTCAGGATCAAGGGAAAGATGAATGGAGTAAAGTACAGAGAGATTCTTGATGAATACCTGCTCCGGAGCACTCAGGACTTCAGACTGGGACGAAGGTTCACCTTCCAACAGGACAACGACCCTAAGCACACAGCCAAGACAACGCAGGAGTGGCTTCGGGACAAGTCTCTTAATGTTCTTGAGTGGCCCAGCCAGAGCCTGGACTTGAACGCAATCGAACATCTCTGGAGAGACCTGAAAATAGCTGTGCAGCGACTCTCCACATCCAACCTGACAGAGCTTGAGAGGATCTGCAGAGAAGAATGGGAGAAACTCCTCAAATACAGGTGTTCCAAGCTTGTAGCGTCATAACCAAGAAGACTCAACCGACTGGGCACACACTAGTTGAATCAACGTTGGTCCACGTCATTTCAATTAAATTACGTTGAACCAACGTGGAATAGACGTCTGTGCCCAGTGGGAAGGCTGTAATCGCTGCCAAAGATGCTTCAATAAAGTACTGATAAAGGGTCTGAATACTTATGTAAATGTGATATTTCAGTTTATTTTGAATTCATTTGTAAAAAAAATAAAAAAATAAAAAACAGTTTTTGCTTTGTCATTATAGGGTATTGTGTGTAGATTGATGAGGAAAAAACAATTTAATACATTTTAGAATAAGGCTGTAACGCCCAAAAAAATGAAAAAAGTCAAGGGGTCTGAATATTTTCCAAATGCACTTTACATATAACTGTTTAAAACCCAATCGGGATACTTTTTATTTTGGAGTTCTGTGGTTTGGGGTGGTTAAACAGTGTTTTGCCACAAAACATGATTATTTGTCTCTCTAAAATAAAATGACCTTGCAATATTTTCAACAAAATCACGTCTATTTTTTCACTAGCCCATGTCATGGTAAGATATATTGCGTTTTGGAATCAAACGCTTCAAATGGAATGTCTTCCTCTTACTTTGCATGGATGTTTAAAGTCCATGCATTTCAAAAAGGGGGGGGGGGAGTCTGCTTCCATTGCTTCTCTACAGACTTTCTGTTTCTCTCTCTCTACACATCTGTCAGTCTGTCTCCAGCTAGGTCTCTGACTCTCTGTATGCAACTCTTTCTCTTTCTCAATCGTTAATTAGCTGGGTAGGGTGAAAGCTAATGGGAGATTAGAAATATTCTACTTGGGAGGGGGGCACTGTCTCAAAGTACAAAAGGACGAGAAAATGTATTTGCGCAAACACACACGCACGCACACACACACACACACACATACACACACACACGTTTGCACACACACACTTGGCTTCCATTTTCTCATGGAATGTTCACACGTACAAAGTAAGTCCGAATTTACACAGTATGAGCGTCATGTGTAGTAGCTAATAGTACTCTTAAAACTTGGCACCGCATGCAGTCCCTTCTAGTCTCGGACACTGAAGGAGTGAGTGCAACCAGATTGCACAGATCTGTAACAAATATTATTCTAGCGATTGACTTAACATTAGTAAAGGTTGCGTGCGGTTGGTCAAATCGTTTTTTTGTTTGTTGCTAAAACACATGCCCTAAGTGTGTTGTTGTCATACGTGACACACACTGTTCAGCATCAGTGTGTGATATCTAGCATTCAGTGTATTGATCCACCCCAGAGCCATACACACACACACAGAGAGAGTTAGGCAAACTCAGTTTGAGTTTTTGAATGATCTAGGCAGCCTTATTGGCACCAAAATGTCCAAGACCATCACACGCATGGAATATTTGGAGCTGACATAGATGATCAGTTTCCAGACTCTCTGTAGACTGTCTAATGGCTCTGGTTGAAACCCTTGCATTCCACTCAGCGTACCAGACCAGTCATTCAGTTATTTTTGTGATTCTCTGCCAAGTGGAGTTAGATTGAAGCTGTGGATGATGACCAAAAGCAGGCTGGGATGGACTGACAGGTGAAAAAGGGAAATAGGGAAAGAAAGAGATAGAGATGGATAGAAAAGGGATAGGACATGAACGGCTACATGGTTGTGGTCAATTCCACCTCAACTAATTCTGGAAAACAACCGAACTTCAATTCATGAATTGGAAATCAAACAATATTTGAAATAATGTTTTTTCAATTCATGAATTGAATTTCAAGGAATTCCCTGGAATATGGTAAAACCTTTGACCCCCAACCCTGAAGAAAGAGAGAAATAGGGATAAAGACATTAACCGATGACAGAGAGAAACCCAAAGAAAGAAAGTGAGAAGGAAGGAAAGAAGGAAAGAAACAAAGAAGGAAAGAAAAGAAAAAGAGAGTGAAAGCAATAGTGAAAGAGTGGTGGGGATGAGTTATTGATGGAGAGAGTGGTGGGGGTGTTGCATACAGTGCCTGATAACAGTTCCCATCTGTGGCAGGGTGAGTCCCAGGCATTCAAAGTGCTAAGACTGCTAGCTGGTACGTGTGCTAAATGCGTGAACTAGAGAGTGGTCAAACCAGTGTTCTTCGCTCCTGGTGTAGTTTGTTTGTGTTTGTGTGTATGTGTGTGTGTGTGTGTGTGTGTGTGTGTGTGTGTGTGTGTGTGTGTGTGTGTGTGTGTGTGTGTGTGTGTGTGTGTGTGTGTGTGTGCCTGCGTGTGTGTGTGCCTGCGTGCGTGCGTGCGTGCGTGCGTGTGCATGCGCATTAAAGGGAAATACATTTTAAAAATCCAACTTCTCCAGCACCACCCCAAACATATGTGAAAATGGCGTGTTTCTATGTTTTGTAGTAAAAAAAGATAGAGGAAGACAAGTATTTCCCATGACATCATCAACCAATTAGTAGAAAATACATACTCATAAATGGTTAAAATGCACACAGATGATTTCATTGGAAACACTTATCTTCCTCTACCTTTTTTTTTACTACAAAACATAGAAACACATAATTTTCATGTATGTTGATTTTGGGGTGGTGCTGGAGTTGATGAATATGAAGTACATTTTATAAATGTCCCTTTAACACACGTGTACACTTCACCAAAGTTTTGATGATGACTTGATTATTTTAGTCAGGTGTTAAAGCACTAGACTAGGACACACACATTAGTCTGCACACTCTCATATTGTGGGCCCAGGGGTAAAAAAGATGGCTCTAGCCTTATTATATTCTATAGTATGTACTATGTAATGTATGTAATGCCATGTCTCACCAGCAGTGGGTGCTGTTATCAAGTGAAGAAACACCCACATTTATACAGTACAGGCACACAACAAAAAAACAAGGACAAGTGAAGAACAGAACGTGACTCTGTCTTTCTTTTCTTCCATTCCTCCCTGTTCAACCCATCTTCATCCCAGAATATAAAACCATATAATACATACATGTACTGAGTTAATGTGAGGAGGATCGTTTTGAACTGCTACATCATTTTGGTCCATATTCTCTATATGGAAAGGTTATACTGGACACAAGTTCAACAAAACAACCTCTTAACCTACAGCTGGTTGGAAAGTAAAAAAAAGTTAGCAGAAAACGTCAAATGAATGATGTTTGTGTAGGTCATTACTGGGCTCTGGTGTGTGAATGCAAGAAAGTCAGGAGAGTGTGTGCCCCCTCTAGATGTCTCGAGGATACCAACGTTGTTGCTTTGTTGGTGCCGGGTGCATCTGCCATGGTGTGGGCCATGCATGTGGAGATGCCTTGTGCCAAAGCGTGTGAGTCGAGCCGCACTGTGACTGTGGCGTTGCCGTGAGCTACGGGGATGCCGGGAGGAGGGGGGGGGGGGGGGTAGTGGAGGGGTGGAGGGGGGGGGGGGGGCCGAGGGGAGGGTCTCTACTTACCAGAGATCTGCTGGACCCCGGGCTGGTCATGTGAGCTCATCAGCTGAGCCTGAATGGTCTCAACCACACGCTTGAAACGGCGGCTGGGACCTGGTGAGAGAGAGGGAGAGGGGGAGAGACAGAGAGAAAAACGAGGGAGGTAGAGAGTGAGGGGGAGAGAGAGAGAATGAGGAGAGAGATAGAGAGGGAGGCAGAGAGAAGGTAGAGGCAGGGAGTGAGAGAGAAATTGAGAGAAACAGAGAAAAACACTTAGGACTTGATTGACTGAAAAAAAAAGAATTGCTCTTGAAAACAACCAGAACAATAGACAGAAAACAAGCTTGTGATGTTGAAACACAATGCCACACCAGTAGGACGCAAAGAGTGTCAACGTTATGAAAACAATGACGTCATTTCTATTCGATTTTCCTCACAATAGCCTCAATGAAGCTTCAATTTTAATTCAAACACATGTACTGTCAATCGAAATGGAATTCAGCAGAATTAAATAAGAGTCTGTTCAACATCAATTTAACATAAGTTATCCACATCGGAATAAGCAGACATGCTGCAGAGACAACACAGAATATTTGGCTGGAGATGATGCTCCAGTGTCATTGGCCAGAGGTTGTCCTTTGACACTCAGCGGGGACTAAAGTGCGGTGTGATCATGGTGGGAAAAGGTCTCTGTTTTTCTGTCCTTCTTTTCACCTGGCTTCTGCGTAATGGCGCTTGCATCAGCGTAGATGCGTGTGTGTTTGTGCATGTGTGTATATATTCAGGAAGTGTCTGTGTGTATACCGTGTTTGTGTGTGTATGTTAGTATGTGTGTGTGCTCACATGTGCCTGCCTGACTGCCTGCCTTTCTGTGCGTGTTACCTGAGAGCAGGGTGAAGGTGACTGAATAGATGCCGTTCTCTTTGGCGGCGGTGCTCTCTGTGTAGGTGATGTCCACCTGGAACTTGACCGGCTTCTGAAATACTGTAGGGCCGGCTGTAGACTTATACTCTGCCCGGAAACTAGTCTGACTGATCACACTGTGGCTCAGACTGGGGATCTATATGAGAGAGAGGAGAAGGGAGGGAGAGGGGGGAAAGGTGGGAAGCAGGAGGTAGGGAAGCAGAGGGAGAGAGATGGGAAAGGGAGGTGGAGGGTGGGAGAGAGAGAGCGAAAACACAGAGCGCACAGGATAAAGAGAGAGAAAACAATCAATTTAAATACAGAGACCATGTGTGACGAGTGAGAAAAAGGATATGTACATGAGCTAAACTATAGAGAAGAGGCGAGACAAGGAGAGACAAGACAGGAAGAGACAACACTGGATCTGTTACGCTGCAGCACAGTCCCTTGTCTCTTCAGCGCTGTCTATTGTAACTGACTCAGAGTCTGATGGTTCCTAACAGCGCTGAAGAGACAAGGGACACACAGGAACAACACAGAGTTGGGCTACAGGGACTAAGGTGCCTTTTAAAATGAACTGAAACAAACCTGCTGGGAAATAAAGCGGACCTGTTAAGGTTAGATAATTGGCTAGGTGTTGGGTTAATGCAAGCCAACTACTGTAGTGTACGATAATGGTCGTGCCATGAGTGTCTAGTGTCAAAGTCAGTTTCCATCCTTTGTCGTGACTGTTTTGACGCTGTGTTCTACCATTTTAATGACACAGCTATGCACAGTGTGGCCAGGAAAAACATTAGAAGACTCAATCAAGCCCTTTCCTTGGCGCTCTAACGTCAGAAACCAGACCGCTGTGCACCAATCAGATGCAGTCTACAAAAAGCAGGCTGCTGTTCACTGATTACACAATAACACTGACCTTCACTGGGAAAGCAACAGAGGGCAGTAGCACAGACTAAAAGTTGCTCTAAATCGAAAGATAAATCACAGTTGCTTTACAGTGAATTTATCCACTTCGCCTCAAGGACAAACCAATGAACATAGCCATCTGATTCAGAGGGGTTGGGTTAAATGCGGAAGACACATTTCAGTTGAATACATTCAGTTGTACAACTGACTAGGTATCCCCTTTTCACTTTCACTTTGGGTGCTAGCTCTAATACTGATTTCAATGTTTGAAGACCAGGAACTTATGACTTATAAGTCAAATGGAATCATAAGTAGGGGGGTGACAAAGGACAGAGCAAGTGAGAGAGAGGAGAGAGAGAGAGCGAGAGAAGAAGATATACACATACAGTAGATGGAGAGGGAGAGAAAGAGGTGTGGTGAGGGGTCCTTACAGCGAGGAAGGCATGAACAATGTCTGCTTTGATGGAGCTGAGAGGCTTGTCTCTGATCACCACAAAGATCTGCTCCTCTTTCTCCAGGTTGATGAAGTTACCAAACCATGACTTCTTGGCAAGCCTGTAGGGAGGGAGAAAAAAGAGTTTTATGAGGACACACACACACACACACACACACACACACACACACACACACTGTAAGTGCATTCTCACAGACACACACATGTCAAAGAACTGGAAGCACACACACACACACACACACACACACACACACACACACACACACACACACACACACACACACACACACACACACACACACACACACACACACACACACACACACACACACACTTACTTTAGTATCTGCTGGAGAGAATACTAATGCCTCATGTCGAGAGGAATAACTAACACACTGCCACACTCATTTGCATAATGCAACATTTACCATGCTTTGTCTGATCTTTAAGGGTAATGAACAGAAACTGTTTAAGTTTCTAAGATCACTTTGTCCCTCCAGGCCTGGTCCAGATGTGTTTGGTGACTATAATGTATGCCATGACAATTATAGTCAGAGGAGTTAGTTAAAACACATTCATTTCTGAACCAGGCTATTCTGTTTCCACCTCCCTCTACCATCTAACTTCAACCCTTGTGCATGTTCTGTAAGCCCTCTTCCTCCCTCTGCTTGTCCAAATGGCCAAATGGCCTCATATTGGTCCCCAATAGCAATGACATCATCCTGACTACCTGTGCAACTAACCTACCTCAAGGCCCCTTCCTCGTTTCTGCCTCATCTCCAACTATCCAACCAGACTCTAGCTGTGGCTCTCTGTCTGTGAAGCAAACTGGAACTAAACCACTAAAATATTCATGCGCAACAATTCCCTAAAAATAGCCCAATCAACAGGAAGGAGAGAGGGATGCAATACTGAGAGGAGGTCAATTTGCATAATTGTGAGGATTGTTCACACAGGCCTCTTGGGCAGAATCCTCTACTACCTTACATAGTCACTCTCCCAGTGGCGAAAACACCAGAGAGGTAGAAAGGTAGAATGAGTTGACTTTCGTGCACATGTATGTAACAGAGGTGGTTCAATGACCCACAATCAAGTGATGAATCATCTTGCCTGAGACCTGCAGCTCCCTTGAACTAATGTCTCCAGACTTTAGCTCAACGGGCCAACATCGGTGAACCACAATCACTAGAAACCTTGCCTGAGACCTATTTTTTTTTATTTTTTTTTATTTTAGGGGGTGGATCAGCTTTAACATTGCAGATAGATTGTAGCTTCCATCAATGTAATTGTCTGCATCATTTTCAATCCCCCATATATTTTTTGTAAATATATATCAAATATATAATTAATTTGTACATATGTTCCTTTATTATTTTCCCCTAGCCCAACCACCCCTCTGCTAATTGGAGTAAACTAATGGACAGCAACACTTAGACTTCTACTTTCAGCTTATACATACTATACACATTTTACGGGCACAGTATATTTTACATAAGTTATCTTTTGTTTGTTTTTAGTCCCATCCTTCAGCTCCACTCAACCACTCCTATCTAACTCTGAACACCATCCAGTTTTGATTTCTATTTGCCATATATTTTTTTCAACTGTGCTGTGATGTTTCACAAAAGTTCTGAACCTTTCTATTTTTAAAATTGGCCCAGCGTTGTCCGGGTTTGGTCGGTGTAGGCCATCGTTGTAAATAAGAAATAGTTCTTAACTGACTTTACCTAGTTAAATAAAGGTTAAGGTAAATTATACAAATGATACAAAACAAGCTATATATGGACAGTACTAAAACAAATGATCTAATGATTCTCTCTCTGGTTGTATCCCCCATATACAGTGCCTTCGGAAAGTATTCACACCCCTTGACTTTTTCCACATCTTGTTACATTACAGCCTTATTCTAAAATGGATTAAATAAATAATAATCTCAGCAATTGGAAAAGCTGAAAGAATACATGAAACAAAAAACTTTGTATAGTTTAAACAATTGAGAGGTTTCTAGGATGCACCCCATAATGACGAAGTGAAAACAGTTTTTTAGAAATGTTTGCAAATGTATTAAAAATAAAAAACAGAAATACCTTATTTACATAATTATTCAGACCTTATGCTATGAGACTCGAAATTGAGCTCAGGTGCATCCTGTTTCCATTGATCATCTTTGAGATGTTTCTTTGAGATGTTAAAACTTGGAGTCCACCAGTGGTAAATTCAATTGATTGGACATGATTTGGAAAGGCACACACCAGTCTATATAAGGTCCCACAGTTGACAGTGTCAAGCCATGAGGTCGAAGGAATTGTCCATAGCGCACTGAGACAGGATTGTGTCAGGGCACAGACCTGGGAAGGGTACCCAAATATTTCTGCAGCATTGAAGGTCCCCAAGAACATATTCTTAAAAGGCAGTTTTAACTACCAAGACTCTACCTAGAGCTGGCCACCCGGCCAAACTGAGCACTCGGGGGAGAAGGGCCTTGGACAGAGCTCTAGAGTTCTTCTGTGGAGATGGGAGAACCTTCCAGAAGGACAACCATCACTGCATCACTCCACCAATCAGGCCTTTATAGTAGAGTGGCCAAACGGAAGTCACTCCTCAGTAAAAGGCACATGACAGCCCGCTTGGAGTTTGCCAAAAGGCACCTAAAGACTCTCAGATTTTATTTATTTATTTATTTATTTTATTTCACCTTTATTTAACCAGGTAGGCAAGTTGAGAACAAGTTCTCATTTACAATTGCGACCTGGCCAAGATAAAGCAAAGCAGTTCGACAACATACAAAAACACAGAGTTACACATGGAGTAAAACAACATACAATCAATGATGCAGTAGAAAAAAATAAGACTATATACAATGTGAGCAAATGATGTGAGATAATGGAGGTAAAGGCAAAAAAATGCCATGGTGGCAAAGTAAATAAAGTATGGCAAGAAAAAACACTGGAATGGTAGATTTGTAGTTTGAAGAAATTTAAAAGTTAAAATATAAATAATATGGTGCAAAGGAGCAAAATAAATAAAATAAATAAATACAGTAGGGGAAAAGGTAGTAGTTTGGGCTCAATTAAAGATGGGCTATGTACAGGTGCAGAGATCTGTGAGCTGCTCTGACAGCTGGTGCTTAAAGCTAGTGAGGGAGATAAGTGTTTCCAGTTTTAGAGATTTTTGTAGTTCGTTCCAATCATTGGCAGCTGAGAACTGGAAGGAGAGACGACCAAAGGAGGAGTTGGCTTTAGGGGTGACCAGAGAGATATACCTGCTGGAGCGCGTGCTACAGGTGGGTGCTGCTATGGTGACCAGTGAGCGGAGATAAGGGGGGACTTTACCTAGCAGGGTCTTGTAGATGACCTGGAGCCAATGTGTTTGGCGACGATGATGAAGTGAAGGCCAGCCAACGAGAGCATACAGGTCGCAGTGGTGGGTTGTATATGGGGCTTTGGTGACAAAACGGATGGCACTGTGATAGACTGCATCCAGCTTGTTGAGTAGGGTATTGGAGGCTATTTTGTAAATGACATCGCCGAAGTCGAGGATTGGTAGGATGGTCAGTTTTACGAGGGTATGTTTGGCAGCATGAGTGAAGGATGCTTTGTTGCGAAATAGGAAGCCAATTCTAGATTTCACTTTGGATTGGAGATGATTGATGTGAGTCTGGAAGGAGAGTTTACAGTCTAACCAGACACCTAGGTATTTGTAGTTGTCCACAAATTCTAAGTTAGAACCGTCCAGAGAAGTTATGCTGGATGGGCGGGCAGGTGCAGGCAGCGATCGGTTGAAGAGCATGCATTTAGTTTTACTTGTGTTTAGGAGCAGTTGGAGACCACGGAAGGAGAGTTGAATGGCATTGAAGCTCGTCTGGAGGGTTGTTAACACAGTGTCCAAAGAAGGGCCAGAAGTATACAGAATGGTGTCGTCTGCGTAGAGGTGGATCAGAGATTCACCAGCAGCAAGAGCGACATCATTTATGTATACAGAGAAAAGAGTTGGCCCAAGAATTGAACCCTGTGGTACCCCCATAGAGACTGCCAGAGGTCCAGACAGTAGGCCCTCCGATTTGACACACTGAACTCTGTCAGAGAAGTAGTTGGTGAACCAGGCGACGCAATCGTTTGAGAAACCAAGGCTACTAAGTCTGCCGATGAGGATGTGGTGATTAACAGAGTCAAAAGCTTTGGCCAGGTCAATGAATACGGCAGCACAGTAATGTTTCTTATCGATGGCGGTTACGATGTCGTTTAGGACCTTGAGCGTGGCTGAGGTGCACCCATGACCAGCTCTGAAACCAGATTGCATAGCGGAGAGGGTGCGGTGGGATTCAAAATAGTCGGTAATCTGTTTGTTGACTTGGCTTTCGAAGACCTTAGAAAGGCAGGGTAGGATGGATATAGGTCTGTAGCAACTTGGGTCAAGAGTGTCACCTCCTTTGAAGAGGGGGATGACAGCAGCTGCTTTCCAATCTATGGGAATCTCAGACGACACGAAAGAGAGGTTGAACAGGCTAGTAATAGGGGTTGCAATAATTTCGGCAGATAATTTTAGAAAGAAAGGGTCCAGATTGTCAAGCCCAGCTGATTTGTAGGGGTCCAGATTTTGCAGCTCTTTCAGAACATCAGCTGAATGGATTTGGGAGAAGGAGAAATGGGGGAGGCTTGGGCGAGTAGCTGTGGGGGGTGCAGTGCTGTTGAATGCAGTAGGGGTAGTTAGGTGGAAAGCATGGCCAGCCGTAGAAAAATGCTTATTGAAATTCTCAATTATAGTGGGCTTATCGGTGGTGACAGAGTTTCCTTTCCTCAGTGCAGTGGGCAGTTGGGAGGAGGTGTTCTTATTCTCCATGGACTTTACAATGTCCCAGAACTTTTTAGAGTTGGAGTTGCACGAAGCAAATTTCTGTTTGAAAAAGCTAGCCTTGGCGTTTCTAACTGCCTGTGTGTATTGGTTTCTAACTTCCCTAAAAAGTTGCATATCGCGGGGGCAGTTCGATGCTAATGCAGAACGCCACAGGATATTTTTGTGTTGGTTAAGGGCAGTCAGGTCTGGGGAGAACCAAGGGCTATATCTGTTCCTGGTTCTAAGTTTCTTGAAAGGGGCATGCTTATTTAAGATGGAGAGGAAGGCATTTTTAAAAAATAACCAGGCATCCTCTACTGACGGGATGAGGTCAATATCCTTCCAGGATACCAGGGCCAGGTCGATTAGAAAGGCTTGCTCGTTGAAATGTTTCAGGGAGCGTTTGACAGTGATGAGTGGAGGTCGTTTGACCGCTGACCCATTACGGGTGCAGGCAATGAGGCAGTGATCGCTGAGATCTTGGTTGAAAACAGCAGAGGTGTAATTAGAGGGCACATTGGTTAGGATGATATCTATGAGGGTGCCAGTGTTTGCGGCTTTGGGGTTGTACCTGGTGGGTTCATTAATAATTTGTGTGAGATTGAGGGCATCAAGCTTGGATTGTAGAATGGCTGGGGTGTTAAGCATGTCCCAGTTTAGGTCGCCTAGTAGCACGAGCTCTGAAGATAGATGGGGGGCAATCAGTTCACATATGGTGTCCAGAGCACAGCTAGGGGCCGAGGGGGGTCTATAGCAGGCGGCAACGGTGAGAGACTTGTTTTTGGAGAGGTGGATTTTTAAAAGTAGAAGTTCAAATTGTTTGGGTACAGACCTGGATAGCAGGACAGAACTCTGCAAGCTATCTCTGCAGTAGATTGCAACACCGCCCCCTTTGGTCGTTCTATCTTGTCTGAAAACGTTGTAGTTAGGGATGAAGATTTCACAGTTTTTGGTGGACTTCCTAAGCCAAGATTCAGACACAGCTAGGACATCCGGGTTGGCAGAGTGTGCTAAAGCAGTGAATAAAACAAATTTAGGGAGGAGGCTTCTAATGTTAACATGCATGAAACCAAGGCTATTACGGTTACAGAAGTCATCAAAAGAGAGCGCCTGGGGAGTAGGTGTGGAGCCAGGCACTGAAGGGCCTGGATTCACCTCTACATCCCCAGCGGAGCAGAGAAGGATAAGTATGAGGGTACGGCTAAAAGCTATAAGAATTGGTCGTCTGTGACGTCCAGAATAGAGAGAAAAAGGAGCAGGTATCTGGGGGCGATAAAATAGCTTCAAGGTATAATGTACAGACAAAGGTATGGTGGGATGTGAGTACAGAGGAGGTAAACCTAGGCATTTAGTGATTATGAGAGAGATATTGTCTCTAGAAATATCATTGAAACCAGAAGATGTCATAGCATGTGTGGGTGGAGGAACTGAGAGGTTGGATAAGGTATAATGAGCAGGGCTAGAGACTCTACAGTGAAATAAGCCAATAAACACTAACCAGAACAGCAATGGACAAGGCATATTGACATTAAGGAGAGGCATGCTTAGCCGAGTGATCAGAGGGTCCAGTGAGAATCAGACAGCTAGCCGGGCCATAGGTAGCAAGCTGGTGGAAGATGGGAGGGAGGTCTGTTTTTAGCCGCCTCGTACGTTTCCGTCTGTGGGTTAGTGGGGTTCCGTGTGGAAGGGGGGACCTGTCCAAGTTGGCAAAATAGTTAGTTATAGTGGCCCAAGAAAAGTGTCCGACAGACCTATTCAGATCGCAGCCGAAAAGACAGCTAACGATTAGCTGGCCGCAGATGGGCGATCAGGTTACGTCGCGACGGAGGGGCCAGTTGGACAACTCCCTCGGGCAGATAACGTCGGTGATCCAGTCGTGAAGACCCAATGGGGCTCCGCATCGGCAGTAAAACGGGTCAGGATAGGTGAGTTGTAGCCCAGGAGACACTTCAGCTGGCTAGCTCAGGAGTAGCCCACGAGTGGCTGACGGAATTCTTCAGCTGGCTAGCTAGCTAGCTCCGTAATAGTGTGTGTTAATTCCGAGACCGACGTTGCCAATAGTCACTCAGGTAGCAGCTAGTTAGCTGCAAGATCCAGGTGTAAATGTCCAGAGCCTGCGGTAGAAATCGAGGAAAGGAGAGAGAATAGGTCCGATATGCTCTGGTCTGAGTCGCGCTGTACAAAAACTGGCGATAGCTTTTCGAGCTAATGGATAGCTGAGGACAGCTAACCGTAGCTAGCTGAACTTCAATGTTAGCCAGTGAAAATGGCTAACCTCTGGCTAGCTTCTGTCGTGGAATTCAGATGAGGTAAATAATACTTTCTTTTTTTTTTTAAATTGATGAGGCGGGTTGCAGGAGAGTGCTTTGAGGTTGAGTATTTAGAATAAAAAAAATGTAAAAAGATAAGTGAAGAAAAAAATATGTAAATATATATATATATACACGGGACACGACGGGACGTCTGAACTGCTACGCCATCTTGGATTAATAATCATAAGAAAGATCATAAGAAACAAGATTCTCTGGTGTGATGAAATCAAGATTGAACTCTTTGGCCTGAATGTCAAGCGTCACGTCTGGAGGAAACCTGGCACCATCCCTACGGTGAAGCATGGTGGTGGCAGCATTATGCTGTGGGGATGTTTTTCAGCGGTAGGAACTGGGAGACTAGTCAAGATCGAGGCAAAGATGAACGGAGCAAAGTACAGAGAGATCCTTGATTAAAATCTGATCCAGAAAGCTCAGGACCTCAGACAGGGTCAAAGGTTCACCTTCCAGCAGGACAACGACCCTAAGCACAAGCCAAGACAACGCAGGAGTGGCTTCGGGACAACCCGATCGAACATCTCTGGAGAGACCTGAAAATAGCTGTCCAGCAACGCTCCCCATCCAACCTGACAGAGCTTGAGAGGATCCACAGAGACAAATGGGAGAAACTCCCCAAATACAGGTGTGCTAAGCTTGTAGCATCATTCCCAAAAAGACTTGATGCTGTAATCGCTGCCAAATGTGCTTCAACAAAGTACTGTGTAAAGGGTTTGAATATGTATGTAAATGTGTAACGTAACTAAATGTGGAAACAGTCAAGGGGTCTGAATACTTTCCGAATGCACTGTATATAACATTCTATTGGTTGTAAGAATTGTGTATAATAATTTAAATTGAAAAACTCTAAGTTTTGAATCCAGTGTAGTTTTGTATATCAGTTGATAAACCATGTGCCATGGAATCGGTACATCAAAAATCTTGCAAACTATTTTGCAATCTATATGGCACAGCTGTACTCTTTTTGGTCCCTAAATTAAACTGGTATACTTTTCATTTATTACAATTTTCTTTAACCAATTGTGGTCTTTAATGCAGGTCTGACAGACAAGTTCCTTACTTTCTCCCCCTTCCACTTGCCTCTACCATTTTTGCAGTAATGCTGCAATTAGTTGGTTGTAATTTTGGATAGAGCAGACATTTCCACATATTTGTGTTAGCTGCATGTGTGACATAACTCCACCAGTCCTATTTATGATATCATTTACAAAGATTATACATTTTCTTTATGTTTTTCTCCAAACATATTGTTTTTTTTATCAATTAGTATATTTGAATTTAACCAAAAATTTGCTGTATTATTTGTTCTGTCTTTTCTGGTGAACTAAACTGAAATTGCAACCAACTTTCTATGGCTTGTTTTAAAAATAGTAGTATTTTATACATTATTTAATTTTCAAATAACTGAAAGTGAGAGGTTGTAATCTCAATAATGGTAAAAAGGCCATTGTTGAACATTGGGTGAGACATTCTTACTAATCTGCTAGAGAGCCAGATCGGATTTAAGTACACATTTTATATGACTGATCCTTTAGTGAGAGGTCTAGTGCTGTAATATTTAATCATTTCTGCCCCCCGAATTCATATTCATTATATAAATAGGTCTGCTTAATTTTGTCTGGATTGCCGTTCCAAATAAAATGTAATATTTATTGCTTGTATAATTAAGTTGCTAGGTGTAGGCAGACTCATTAGCAAATAGGTAAACTGGGATATGACTAAAGACAGGATTTTTGTCCTAAAGACTTGTGTTAGATCTCCGAACGAACGCATAGGCTGACGCACATCCAAAACTGTTCTGTAGAGGTGCTGACTAAGGAGAGTAAACTATAAAAAGAAAGTCGCACACTCTAGTTATGCCCTCGTGGATATAGCAAACAACGTTTCGGCACGCGGCGCCTACTTCAGGGTTTGGGAGCATAACTAGAGAGTGCGACTTTTTTTCTTGACCTCAATGTTTGTCAAATGTTGTATTTATGTTTTCCCGGGTCACTCACTCTGGTGAAGAGTCTGGCGTGAGGCTGGACATGTCCTCCTGGGTGGGGACTGTGGAGAGAGGCAGAGACAGAGGTCAAAAGTGAAAGGTTAAAGGGCCAATGCAGTCAAAAACATTCTTTTTCTGTGTTTCGGTATACATTTCCACACTATGAGGTTGGAATAAAACTGTGAAATTGTGAAGATGATGATTACCCTGTTAGTGTAAGAGCTGTTTGAAAAGACCACCTGAAATTTCAGCCTGTTTTGGTGGGTTGGAGTTTTGGCCTACCTGGTGTCACCACCAGGAGTTACATTTGTTAATAGACCAACAAGACAGAGAGTTCCAAACCAAAGCAAAGCAGCTAATTTTCAGTTTTCTGCTCCCCACTCAGTCCATCCCCAGACAGTTCTAGCAAAATTCTCACTTGAGAAATCTCTCTTTTACTGAGAAGCAATTATTTTATTTTTTTACCATTTTAATTAAAAACAAAAATTGTTTGATACTGAGATAAAAACGGCTGCATTGGACCTTTAAAGGTGAAAAGGTCAGACAAATGGGCAACATCGCTTGATTGACATCTGAGAGCACTATTGTTTATAAAATGCTTTATCTTTTACCATTGTAATACCATCACCTGGTTATTCTGGGTAAGATGGACAATATCCCTTCACATTGTATAAATCCAGTTAGGGAAAGGAAAGGGATACCTAGTCAGTTGCACAACTGAATGCATTCAACTGGGAAGCAGTTGTTGTGGGGGTTAATTACCTTGCTCAAGGGCAAAACAGCAGTTTCCCACCTTGCCGGCTCTGGGATTCTGTCCCAACGCTCTAACCGCTAGGCTACCTGCCGCCCCTTAGTAATGGAGGATTTCAATGATCTATCACCGTGCAGCACATATTACATGACAACCTAACTACAGGCATTAAAACATTATACCACTCATTAAACGAAGCAAAACACACCCTACAGTTTCCCCAATTACATATATGAGCTTGCACGCTTTGAGAACCAACATAACGTCTATGGTAAAGCTCTGAAACTATACGCTCCTTACAACACAAACAATTATTCTTCTCACCTTTGCTCCTCTCATCAGGAATGGAATAGCCGTTGATTTATAATGTACATGACTAATCATATAGAAGTTAATCGGACTAGCATAAAGAACTACCTCCCCCATGGTTTAATAAGATTATATCACAACGTATAGGACAGAACCGTTACTGTTAACCCTCTTGAGATGAACGCAGATATTCCCCTGCGCTAAGGCTGGGAGAGTGTAAAATAGCTTTCCTAACAGTACAGTATGATCTGTGTATAGGTGGGATTTTAAAACTCATGGTGACCAATCCCCTTGACCAGGTGGTTCCAGCACGTCGGTGCGCTGGGGATGATCTACGCAGCCCAGAAGGATGTAGCTGTGTGCCACCAAAGGGTCCCATTCTTATACCCACTGTTAGTGTTTGTGGAAACCCTGCCTTATTCCCTCACCTCTCCCCTCTCTTCCCCAAGTCTCCTACCCCAGTCCAGTACCTTGCATTTTCCTGCGATGGAAGCGCGGCGAGCCCAGGAAGCTGTTCTTGATAGAGTTGAGACGCGTCCTCCAGGGCAGTCCGCCGATGGAGGGGCTGGGGGGCGGCGTGGGGCTGGGGGTGCCTGCCGGGCTATCCTTGGGCGTGTGCACCGGAGTGCCCTTGGGGGTGGGGAGGGGGCTCCCCAGCGGAGAGGGGTGCGGAGTCACCTGTATGGTGGGGACAGATTTGTGACCGTTGTGGTCAGGGTGGAGGCGGTGCCGGCGAAGGGGGGACATGGGTGGCATCGGGGACAGGGGGATGGAGAGCTTGGGGGGCACGGTGAGGGGCGGGTGGCGGCGTGGCCGCGGGCTGTTGGGGACGCAGGGGGGGCTTCCCAGGGGTGATGAGGGGGATGTGGGCTCCGACTTGGGGGTGGTTGGGCTATCAGCCAAGTTGGGAAGGGGGTTGGACCTGGTGGTCTGAAGGGGCTTCTCAGACACTTTGGGCTTGGCGGGGAGGGTCTGTGTGCGGGGGTGCATCAAGGGGGACCCCATCTTTGGCGTGTAGGAGTTGGGGAGTGGGTGTGGGTGCACGCGATTGGCCCCCCCTACCCCGTTATGGTTAAGGCGGGACTCTGGGGAATGGGTGGGGCTACAGTTGGGCGACTGACAGAGGTCCGGCGACTGGGGCGGGATGAAGAAGCGCCGGACCGGCTGCGATTGGACACGCACCGTTAGATTGACAGCGCAGGCAGCCAATGAGAGACCATGCCCATATATAGAAAACACCACAACCCAATAAAGGTGGATTGCAATGAAAAGGCACCAGGAAAAAAAATCAGCAATATAGTAAGAAATGACATGGAGGAGAGGATAGGTGGAGCGAGTGACACACAGGCAGGGAGAGTGGTGAGAGTGCAGAAAGAAAGACAGGAAGAACATGCCATTAGCACAACCAGCCAACCAGGAGGCAGCAGCACCATGGGGGAGAGAAGTGTTGAACATTACAAGCATTCATGAAGCCAAACCCAAACCGGCAACTGAAACAGCACCCAAAGCTAAACTGCATTAGCTTCCAGACTTCATTGTTGGAAAGCAGCCATACTGCATGCACAATGCTGTGGTATGAATGACATAGCAACTATCATGACAGGACATGAACGTTTATGACAGCTAATGAAAACTGGCATGTATTAAAAGTTTATGCAAGGCTTATCGGCTTTTTGTTGTGTCACTCATATGGCAGCATTATGAAGCGTTTATGTCGCCTGCCTTGGTGAAGTGATCCTCATTAAATATAATGCATGAGCGTGTATGTCCCAGTGTGTGTGTGTGTGTGTGTGTGTGTGTGTGTGTGTGTGTGTGTGTGTGTGTGTGTGTGTGTGTGTGTGTGTGTGTGTGTGTGTGTGTGTGTGTGTGTGTGAGTGCTCTAAAGTGTAAAGGTCAAATTATACTCCTAAACCCTAATCCCCAGTAGAGCGATCCCATCAATGTGTGACATAATATGTAGCCTTACATAATCGGCACAATATTTACACTTAAAAAAGGAGGACTAAAATGGCATCACCACTATCTGAACCAAGTCCTTTACAGTATCACTCATCATAAAAAAAGAATAGGAAGTAACATTTAGGCCCAAAACCCCTGCTGGGGTTGCTGACAGACATACATATTTGCCAGAAAGAAATGTCCTCAACTATGAAACTTTTACAGAATCCTTCATAACACTGACAGTTCCGCAAGAAGAGGCAGAATATGGGATGACTGCATGTTTGTATCCTCGCTAAGGGCTGGCTTTAAAAATGCATTGCCTTAGTAAAAGAATGAAGGAACTGTGCATGCTAGCTAGGAGCTGGTTAGTTGATTTGTAGCCCAAACTTTTACAGTCATTTTATAACATGGCAGCACTTTATAATGTATTCCCTATGTATCCCACGTATGGGATTTCAAATAATGGATGTGTTTGCAATCTGATGAACTGTTGGGGGAATTAAGAACTTTAAAACAAGAAAGATGGGTTCCCTCATCAGTACTTAAGCCCTTATGAGACATCACAAGAAGCCCTATGACATACAGCCTACATAGCTCTGTCATAACGATGATATAACAACAGTCGTGACAGGTCATGATAACCAATCATACATTACAGTATAACAACTGATACAACCCATTAATGACACTAAATCCTCATATCAGCGCTATGTCAGGTGTCATAAGTCATGCCCTGTGTTTTGGGCTATCATGACACGTGACGTAGATTTTTTTTGTCTGAGGATGGTGCTGGACCATCTGACATAAAAAGAAAAACAGGACAGATTAAAGAAAAAGCTTTAAATAAAGATAAAATCCAGGTCTTGTGACATGATTGTCCAAAACACATGGCCCTAGTCATAAGCTGTCATAGGGTATAGAGACTGGTAGCTTTACACTATTCTTATGACAGGATTATGCAGGCTTCATGTCTGATTCCTCTATGAGCTGCCTTATTTATAGCCTTGTGAGTGGCCGTAGTGAGTGAATAGCAGCGTGTGCATTCCGGTGACAACCATATCACAGCAGAGCTAGCGGTGAGGTGAGTTGGTGCGGTGCAGTGCAGTGTAGGCCCCGGTGGGCCAGCGGGTGGTACGGAACAACAGAACTCTTACCCTGGGACTGCTGAGAGGACTAGTGGAGAGACCGGAGGACGCTCCACTGATAGACCGTGACCTGTAGACACACACGCAGACACACAGGTTAAAGACATCCTCTGACAATGCAATATGTACGACTGCGATGGGAAAACACTGAACACTACAATATGACCACACACTGGCACACCCCTAGCTGAAGGGAGGACATAAAGCATGGGGGACAAACGCATATAAGCTCCCAAAGGAGTAGGATGAAGTTGCCCCTACACACTGATCTAAGATTGGTTTTGTGATTTACCCCATAATGGTTCAATTTGCAATTTGGGAGGGTAAACTGATCTTAGATCTGTGCATAATGGCATTTTCTAGCAGAAGCTTCTGGAAGAAGTAGAGGAAAGAGATCAGAATAAGATGAGTTCATTAAACTAACGTAACACAGTTGTATGTGGCTGTAGCACTTTGTACTGTATGCCGCTATCTGTACTTTTTGAAAACTTTGCCCTGAGCTAAAAAGGTTGGCGGAGATTGAATCACACAGGGTAAGTAGAGGAGATTGACTCAAACAAGGATGGATAACTGTGGATGTAGCCAGGGTTATTTCACCCCTGGGGAGGGAGTCTGTTTAGGTTGGGATTTCTGAGCTGTTTTATTAAACACATTTCTCTCTGTCTTTCAATCTCTCCCTCCCTCTCTCTCTCTCTCTCTCTCTCTCCCGCTCTCTCTCGTTTCAATTCAATTCAAAGGGACTTTATTGGCATGAGAAGCAATGTTTATATTGCCAAAAGCAAGTAAAATAAACAATCACAGATGAACAATTAACATTAAACACACACAAGTTTGAAATGTTATATTATTAATTATGTGTAGTGTTGTTAGAATGTGCACATAGAAGAAGTACAAATGGCAAGGGAAAATAAATAAACAGATACATATAGCTTTCATTTACTTTGGTGTTTGTTTTCCGCTGGTTGCCCTTTCCTTATCTCAGGAACAGGTCACAGATTTTGCTGCGCTGAGTGCACACTGCTGGTATTTCACATAACAGATATTTTGAGTTGATCAATATTTGATTTGTTTTCAAACTATTTTGGGGTCCATGTAATGTGAGGGAATATCATCGCATATTTGGCAGGAGGTTAGGATGTGCAGATCAGTTTCCACCTCATTTTGTGGGGAGTGGGCACATAGCCTGTCTTCTCTTGAGAGCCAGGTCTGCCTATGGCGGCCTCTTAATAGCAAGGTTATGCTCACTACATAGTCTGTTTTCTCTTGAGAGCCAGGTCTGCCTGTGGCGGCCTCTTAATAGCAAGGTTATGCTCACTACATAGTCTGTTTTCTCTTGAGAGCCAGGTCTACCTATAGCGTTCTCTTAATAGCAAGGTTATGCTCACTACATAGTCTGTTTTCTCTTGAGAGCCAGGTCTGCCTGTGGGGGCCTCTTAATAGCAAGGTTATGCTCACTACATAGTCTGTTTTCCTCAGTTTTCTATCAGTCACAGTGGTCACATTCTCTCTCACTCACTCTCTCTTTCTCTCTCTCTCCCTCTTACTCACTCTCTTCCTGGCTCATCACGCTCTCCATCTCTTTTTTTCTCTCTCTCTCTCTGTCTGTCAATCTCTGTCTCACTCTTCCTCTACCTCGCCTTTTATCTTTGATGAGGCATCAGAGCTATCTTTATACATAGCTTCAAATGGCCCATGTGTACAATATGACTAACACAGTCACACAGTGGCTGTAGACTAAAACAGCAGACCGTTGAAAGGTTTGGTGTGTGTTGGCTTTTAAATACTAGATTGGGTGTAATGGCCAACCGTGTCTGTCTACATGACAACAAGACATGCAAAGCATCAGGGTCTAAAGTCAACATCGATAAATACTTCAAATAAGTCAGCTATGCCGTGAGTACACACACACACACACCTCAAAATGAATTAGTGCCGTGTCTCTATTCTACTCCAGATGAGCCTTTTCATTCTTCATTTACAATTCATTCACTTTTCACATCTTCTTTTAATTCCTTCCCCTTCTCTTGCCCATTCTCTGTTGTCAACCCCTCCCTCCCTCACATCACATAGGGCCACCCCAAGCGAGGTTTGGGGATGTAATTTGCCATAGACGATTTGGCTATTTTGTTGGAAACTAAAATTGAAACAGTAAATCATGGTTAAATATGCTGCAGTGTGCACGCACGTGCACTCGCATGCACGCACACATACAACCAAACGCTAAGCTTCAACCTCAGGGAAGGATTTCATCCATCTGGATTACAAAGTGGCGACGGTAATACAAACGTAAGGCGAGCGAACAAGAACCTAAGAGCTGAGTTGCCTTTCACTGAACCGCAATGGAATCCTCCAGACAGGGTTCTACACAGACAGACATCGATGTCACAGTAGGGACACAGGAGATGAAGTAACGTTACTGCACCACAAACTACATGAAACTGTAACAATGGAGTACGAAAGAAGATTTATGAAGGGAGACATACTATAAGCCACAGAGTTAAGATGCAGGGGAGTTTCCCTCAGAAGTCGCTCTATGAGCTTGCCATACTGTATTCGGACATGTAGTAAATATTGATAACTGAGTACATATGAGTCAAATTGCAAATTGTTTTATCATTGAAATGTGATACAAAACGAGGCAACGGTGTACTTTAGGATCATGCGGACGCTTCCGAGCTGTCGGGTAGGCTGTTTGGAGTGTTTATCCGACTGGATACATTTTTTAAATAAAAATATTAATAATTATGTCCCCCCCACTTCTAAAACCAAAGTTGCACCCCTGCACCCGGGCCGCCATAGTCATATGCTTTCAGTCATTCCTGTTTTGCGTGTGTAAACTTTGGAAATGTTATGGCTGTTCATTCCTTATTCTGCTGTATGTTGATGGTGGGAAAGGTGAGGCGCTTTTTAATTACAACACATTATTGTACTTGCCAAGATCAGGTAGTCTTTCAAGCACATAATTGAAAGAAATCTGTTGTTCAATGCCGATGAAATACAATGTGTGTTTGTGTGTACGTGTGCATGTGTGTGTGTGTGTGTGTGTGTTTACCACTGTATCGCTCTAATTAGATAATGGAGATAAAAGACTATTCAGAGGGATGTGAATGCCTTATTTCCATCCCTGTTTGTTCTCCTCTTCTTTGCTCCAGCAAAACGCCCCATCTGCATTCCCACCAATTAATTTATGCTAATCGCTCTCTGTACGGTGCGGTGGGGTGGGGGGGCGGACCGGGGAAGCGTCTCTAAACTGTGTTCCTGGACACAAGGTCATCTGTGAATAGGCTTTGAAAGGAAGATTGGACCTGACTCACCATGATGTGGTAACCTCACAAATAGACGGGCAGAAGACAAACAAATTCACACATGCATGGGAGCGAACACAGACACACACACACACACACACACACACACACACGTTCAGGCACACAGACACACACACAATGGGGAAGGAGGCAAAACAGGGAAACAAGGAAGTTGACCTAAAATTGGGATTTGCCCTGGGACGTCAAACTACAGCATCAAAGGGAAGAGATGGGCCAAAAGAAGGAGAAGGAGGATAAGATGCTTTTGATGTGCATGGAAGCGGCCGAGGGTGTAGAGAAGACTCCCTCCCTCTATCTCTTCTCTATCTCCTCTCTCCTTCAGTTCAGTCTAGGCCTGATCACATTGGCCTAGTTTACCACAGTATGAAAATAAGGGCTTTATTGTGTGAATTCATTATCAGATAGCCAGGCAGTCAAGTGAACTTCTGGTAAAAGTTTCAGAAGAATTCTAACGGCAGGAGGTTCGATTCTTTGGGAATGAATTTTATGCAGACAAGAAGGGAGCTTAGTTTTTATTGAAGTTTACTAGACTACCCTCTCAAAGGCTTATAGACTTAAACATGGTGAGAATGTGAATGGGAAAACCCCTCTGAAACTCAACTGTGGCAAGAGAGACAGATAAAAGTGACAAATACCTTTCTTCTTTGGTGAAGTTAGCGTTTGTGATATCCAAGCTTTTACTGAAAACAGACTTACTACAGACAGACAGAAAGAAAGTAAAAAGACAGACAGAAAGACAGTCACATAAAGGGACTGATTCTAAGCATTCCCTAAAAAGTACAGATTATTGTATAGGTCATGGGTTGGCGACCTCACGTTAGTTGTGTATGCAATACAGAGCTGGCTATTGCTCACAATGACCAATGCACTGGAAGTAATATTAGTCTTGAAAGGAAAAGATAACAGAAGAAGAAAAATTATTGATCATGACATGACAATGAAAACATGAAAAAAGATTCACACATGACATGAGTATATTAATCAGCAAGTCAAAACAGATTAAACAAAGGGGTAAGACACTTTGAACGGTCATGATAATATGGGGGTATTCTCACATGGGGCATAAAAAAAAAGTTGAAGTCTTAAAGCCTCTATCCTCTTTGGAAGACTCACCCACGCAGAAAGTTGTACACTTTTCTGTCAGTGTCAGGCTGTCATAACACCCTAAGCAGCTTAATAATTCAGTTAGTGAGGAGAGGGATTCTACTGGAAGTACACACACAGCAGATTGAACTAATAGAAAGAGATATCCAACAGGAAATCCATAATATGTAGGCATCCTACTGCTACGTATGTGAATCTGCATTGTGTGTTTGTGTACGTGTTTGTATGGTGTGTATGTGTGTGTTTGTGGTGTGTGTAAGTGTGTGTGTGTGTGTGTGTGTGTGTGTCCATGCATGCACGTGTCTGTTTGTTAAAGAGATTCTCTGGTAATTTTGTATATTTCTTAGCCAGTAGTTCTGAGAGTAGCACTCACAAGCTAGAAGTGGCCCTCAAAATTGCATACTACGTCACATTTGTGCCGATATGTGCACCACGCCATTGCTCTCTCTCTCTCTGCTGTGTCCACTGAGCCGTTGGGCCTGCCTCATTAGATAACGCTGGGCAGGCCTCTTGCTAGCTGCCACTCAAATGTGAGAGGCTAAAGCTCAATGTAGGGAGAATGGCACGACACAGCTTCAAGATAAACAGTCACTTTCAAACTAGGGATTTCATGGCTAATTGAGGTAAGACAGTAATTGTACTCATAGCTTATGCATGTATGAACTACACATTGACACATCCAGCCCAAAGCGGGAGATTAAAAAAATCTGAGACTGCCCAGGGTGTGTGTCTGTTCGTGTGAGCGTTAGTGTGTGTGTGTGTTTATGTGTGTATGTGTGGGTGTGCTTACACTGATATGTGTTGCATGTACTTGTGCATGTGTGCATGTGTGTCAATATGATACGTGTGAGTGAGTCCATGTACTGTGTGTGTGTGTACATCACACCATACCTCTGTCCATGTGTGGCCATGTCGATGGCCCGTCGTACGGGTACAGGAGAGCCCCCCTCTGTGACGCTCAGCACCTCCATAGACTTCCTCTCCGGCCTCCTCTTCCCATGGCGGTTCAACATGGGGGAGTCCACACGCTTCCTGGGTGGGTCAGCTGAACAGGGGTTAGGGGTCAAAATGTTAGGGGTCAGGGGAGAAGCAAGTGAAGAGAGAAAGAGAACTAGTTAGCAACAAACCAACTACACGTGTGACAGAACATCTTATCTGAGTTATGGTGTAGCTACTGCAGGTTTTTATTCATACAAGGCATAGAAGGTTTGGACTAGTCTACTTCTCCTATTGTGTAGTGGTGATTTGGACAAGCCTACCTATCTCACTGCGCGGGGGGAGGTTCTGGTCCTCCTGACTGGGGTACCTCTCCTTCCGGTCAAGCAGCAGGAAGTAGATCATCTTCTCCTGGTTATCACTGGAGAGTCAAGACAGTAAAGTCATCCTGTCAGTTGTCCTTGAAGCACCTCAGAGCGGATGACTTCGCTGACACTGCCATTTCTCCCTCCATATCTCTCCATCCCTTTCTCCTTCCCTCTTGTCAGAGAGCAGGACTTTCATCAGTTTGCTCTCATCTCTGACACAGCCCAGTGAGTGCATTATCTCCCTCCCTCCCACTCTCCACAGAGAGCAAGTCTTTGGTGCGTTTGTTTTTGTCCCTGAAGCAGCACAGAGTGCACTTCTTTAACCCTTCCATCCTTACAGTCCTCCCTCATTCGCCCTCTTTACCCTCTCCCTCCCTCCCATCCCTCTATTACTCACTCGTCAGAGAGCAGGTCTTTGGTGAGTTTGCCCTTGTCTCTGAAGCAACCCAGAGAGTGCATGCTCTCCAGGACGTCCGGGTCTATCTCTTCAGTGCTCAGGGTTCTGATGGCCACCTTCCTGGGGACAGGCTGCTCCGGCTCTGGCTCGTTCTTCCCAGCTCTGACAGACAGGAAGAATGACAGATGTTGTTTTATATATATATATATATATATATATATATATATATATATATATATATATATATATATATATATATATATATATTATTTTTCACCAGGGAAGACATATTGAGACCTAGGTATTTTACAGTGGCATCCAAAGGTTTAAGAGTAGTAGCAGTTGCACTTTGATAAATAACATCATAATCAAGAACAGATAAAAAGGTTAACTAAATAATCTGCTTCTTACTGCTTAGAGAAAAAGGCACTATCTGTTCTGTAGAAAAAGACAACTTTAAAGTGTAGTTTCTTAACCAGCTCATCTAGACAGGCAATACAGTGGAGTAGAACGCTAACAATGGGAGATTTTCAATTTTACAATGTTAGCAATGACAAAAACACACCGCAAAGCTATCGTGAAACACACCGCAAAGCTATTGTGAAACTACTTTACCGTTAAGAAAATTAATCCACCAAACGTGACGAAGATACACCGAACAAAAATATAAATGCATCATGCAACAATTTCAAAGATTTTACTGAGTTACAGCTCATATAAGGAAATCAGTAAATAAAAAATACAAATCATTAGGCCCTAATCTATGGATTTCACATGACTGGGAATACAGAAATGCATATGTTGATCACAGATACCTTCAAAAAATGTATGGGTGTAGATCAGAAAACCAGTCAGTGTCTGGTGTGACCACTATTTGCCTCATGCGGCGCAATCATCTTGGAGTGGATCAGGATGTTGATTGTGGCCTGTGGAATGTTGTCCCACTCCTCTTCAATGGCTGTGCGAAGTTGCTGGATATTGGTGGGAATTGGTCCAGGCTGTCGTACACGTCGATTCAGAGCATCCCAAACATAATCAATGGGTGACATATCTGGTGAGTATGCAGGCCATGGAAGACTGGTTACATTTTCAGCTTCCAGGAACTGTGTACAGATCCTTGCAACATGGGTACGTGCATTATCATGCTGAAACTTAAGATGATAGCGACGGATGAATGGCACGACAATGGGCCTCAGGATCTCATCACAGTATCTCTGTGCATTCAAAATGCCATCGATAAAATGCAATTGCGTTCATTGTCCGTAGCTTATGCCTGGCCATACCAGAAATTCTGCAGTTGTGCAAATCCACAATTTTATCAGCTGTCCAGGTACCTGGTCTCGGATGATCCCGCAGGTGAAAAAGCCAGACGTGGAGGTCCTGGGTTGGCGTGGTTACACATGGTCTGTGGTTGTGAGGCCGGTTGGACTTACTGCCAAATTCTCTAAAACGATGTTGGAGGCGGCTTATGGTAGAGATATGAACATTTACTTCTCTGGCAAGAGCTCTGGTGGATATTCCTGCAGTCAGTATGCCAATTGCACGCTCCCTCAAAACTTGAGACATCTGTGGCATTGTGTTGTGTGACAAAACTGCACATTTTAGAGTGGCCTTTTATCTTCCCCAGCAAAAGGTGGACCTGTGTAATGATCCTGCTGTTAAATCAGCTTCTTGATATGCCACACCTGTCAGGTGGATGAATTATCTTGACAAAGGAAAAATGATAACTAACAGGGATGTAAAGAAATTTGTGCAGAAAATTTGAGGGAAATAAGCTTTCGTGTTTATGAAAAATGTCTGGGATCTTTTATTTCAGCTCTTGAAACATGGGACCAACACTTTACATGTTGCGTGTATATTTTTGTTCAGTATACAGTATCTTAGATTGCTAAATAACAATGATGAACTGACATAATGTAGCAATGAGCAACACACATTATTACAATGCTTAACAGTAGAACGGTCCTTGGCTCTTTTCTGAGAGGAGGTTTCCTCTACAGGATCGGTGGGTCCCCCGCGGGACGGTTGAGCGAACATAGGCTAATGTGATTAGCATGAGGTTGTAAGTTACAAGAACATTTCCCAGGACATAGTCATATCTGACATTGGCAGAAAGCTTAAATACTTGTTAATCTAACTGCAGTGTCCAATTTACAGTAGCTATTACAGTGCAATAATACATGCTATTGTTTGACAGAGAGTGCACAGTTATGAACTAGAAATTGTATTCATAAACCAATTAGGCACATTTGATCAGTCTTGATACAACATTTTGAACGGAAATGCAATTGTTCATTGGATCAGTCAAAAACTTTGCACATACACTGCTGCCATCTAGTGGCCAAAATCTAAATTGTGCCTGGGCTGGAATAATACATTATAGCCTTTCTCTTGCATTTCAAAGATGATGGTACATATCTTTTACCAGATCTAATGTGTTATATTCTCCTACATTAATTCAACATTTCCACCAACTTCAAAAGTGTGTCCTTTCAAATGGTATCAAGAATATGCATATCCTTGCTTCAGGTCCTGAGCTACAGGCAGTTAGATTTGGGTATGTTATTTTCGGCGAAAATTGAAAAACGGGCGGATCCTTAAGCCTGCATTGTCAAGGCCAAGCCATTTAGGAGGAGAAAAGAGTTCCATTAAAACTAAGAACATGATGGTATTTTATGTTCAGATGGTGTGTAGGGCAACTACTAGAACCTCTCACATCTGTCCTAATGGACCTACCTTCTCTTTTACTATAAAGGCTGCGAAAAATTTGGACTTTAGATTCCATTAGTTCCCATTCACTAATTTAATTTAGTGCAATACTTTTATCTACTGACCCTTTGTTTGAATATTTGCTACATTTTGTCAATTTCATTTAATTTATCAGATAACAGTGCATATATCTATTATATGCACAAAACAGCCAGTCGTATGCATGGAGACACGCATACACACACACCCACATAGAAAGGAGCTCTACTCACATGTACCAGTTGTGCTTCTGGATCTGCTCTAACTGCAGAGACACACAGGAAGAGGAAAAAACATTGTGTTAATGACACAGCATGTGAAACAGGTGCTGCGACCGACAGACAGACAGACAAGTGAACACAGCAACATGCCTTATCTGTTCTTACTGTATGCATTACGACACACTTAAGGCTTCTAGTAACAACCCAGTCTTTATCTACTGTAGTGACAAAAAATATAAAACACTATATGTACAAAAGTATCTGGACACCCCATCAAATTAGTGGATTAGCCTATTTCAGCCACACCCATTGCTGACAGGTGTATAAAATAGAGAACACAGCCATGCAATCTCCATAGACAAACATTGACAGTAGAATGACCATACTGAAGAGCTCAGTGACTTTCAACATGGCACCGTCAATGGAGGCCACCTTTCCAACAAGTCAGTTTGTCAAAATTATGCCCTGCTAGAGCTGCCCCGGTCAACTGTAAGTGCTGTTATTGTAAAGTGGAAATGTCTAAGAGCAACAACAGCTCATCCGCGAAGTGGTAGGCCACACAAGCTCACAGAACGGGACTGCCGAGTGCTGAAGCGCATAGCGCGTAAAAATCTTCTGTCCTCGATTGCAATACTTATTACCAAGTTCCAATCTTAACGCTACAGCATACAATTACATTCTAGATGATTCTGTGCTTCCAACTTTGTGGCAACAGTTTGGGGAAGGCCCTTTCTTGTTTCAGCATGACAATGCCCCTGTGCACAAAGCGAGGTCCATACATAAATGGTTTGTCGAGATTGGTGTGGAAGAACTTGACTGGCCTGCACAGAGCCCTAACCTCAACCCCATCGAACACCTTTGTGATGAATTGGAACGCCGACAGCGAGCCAGGCCTAATCGCACAACATCAGTGCCCAACCTCACTAATACTCTTGTGGCTGAATGGAAGCAAGTCCCCGCAGCAATGTTCCAACATCTAGTGGAAAGCCTTCCAAAAAGAGTGGAGGCTGCTGTAGCAGAAAAGGGGGGACCAACTCCATATTAATGCCCATGATTTTGGAATGAGATGTTCGATGTGCAAGGGGTCCACATACTTTTGGTCATGTAGTGTATATTCATTCTAATTCTATGGGGCTTCCACTTACTTCAATACATAAAAAGAAATAAAACACATTATAGCATTAATATTATTTGTTGAGTAGATTAAACAGATAGAAAACCAGCTTAGTGAGGGACACTTAAAACATTGGGCAACTGGGAAATCACCCTCTCCTTGACAGAAAACTCAACGCTGATGTGAGTGAGAGTAATCTGGTTAACTGTTAGAGGAGTAATGAACACGATGGGAGACAGAGAGATGGTTTCAAGCGCAGGGCGCAGCAGGTGTTGATTTGTAAAGGACCACAGGAGGAGGCAGGTAGCTGGGTCCAGGGGCAGGCATAAGGTCATACACAGGGTGTCCAAAAAGGCAACAGTACAGGCAGGGAAAAGGCTAGTAACGTCGTCCGGGAGATCAGGCAATAGGTTGATAACAGGAAATCTGATAGGCTAAAGTACAGGCAGGGAATAGGCAAAAGGCGTCGTTAGTGAGGCAGGCCAAAACTATCATACACAGGAAGATTAAATTACGGGAAACTCAGCGCTTCAAATAGACATGTATCACAAAACAAACAACACCTCACAATGATGGGGTGCAAAGAACTGAACTAAATAGTGTGTGATAATGACATACAGGTGTGTGAACAGGTGATCAGAATTCAGGTGATTGGGATCTGGAGAGTGAGCTGCGTTCAGGGGATCTATGTGTTTGAGTGTGTGAGCTGGAAAGTGGGCTGGAAAGTGAACTGCGTTCAGGGGATCTACGTGTTTGAGAGTGTGAGTTGGAAGCAGACGTTACAGGAGGAAGTCACACTGTAGCTGTGGGAGGGTTTGGAGTGCTGTCTGTCTGTATCTCAGATGTCTGAACCAAATAGTCAATGGGATTACTGTCTAGAGCAGGGATGGGCAAACTTCTTGGCTCGAGGGCCACATTGAGATTTTGAAATTCGATGGAGGGACGCACTTTTTGGGGGACCAATTGTTTGTTCAAAACAATTTGCAGGGGCCTCCCGAGTGGGGCAGCGGTCTAAGGCACTGCATCGCAGTGCTTGAGGCGTCACTACAGACCCGGGTTTGATCCCAGGCTGTGTCACAGCTGGCCGTGACTGGGAGACCCATGAGGCGGCGCACAATTGGCCCAGCATCGTCTGGGTTAGGAGAGGGTTTGGCAGGCCGAAATGTCCTTGTCCCATCGCGCTCTAGCGACTCCTGTGGTGTGCCGCGCGCATGCATGCTGACACGGTTGCCAGGTAAACGGTGTTTCCTCTAACCCAGCCTTCCGGGTTAAGCTGGCATTGTGTCAAGAAGCAGTGGGGCTTGGCTGGGTCGTGTTTCGGAGGACGCACGGCTCTCGACCTTCGCCTCTCCCGAGTCCATACGGGAGTTGCAGCGATGGGACAAGACCATAACTACCAATAGGATTCCACGAAATTGAAGAGAAAAAAAGTGTAATATATATATATATTTTTTTTAAATGTATCCGGGCCGCGGACCGTACTTTGCCTGCCCCTTAGTCTAGAGTCTAGAACCAGAGTGGAGGTTTCCCGGACCCAGATTAAGCCTATTCCTGAACAAAAGGACATGCTAACTGTAGAAACGCCATTAAAAGTGATGTTCAGTCAAGGAATAGTCTTAATCTGAGCATGAGAAACTGCCCCTGAATGTCTTTAGTCTAATTCAGGGGAAGATGGCTCCCTTTCTCTGCAGTGATAAGTGATTTCTGCTTTACTAGTACTGTGAGTGAGAGCTTTACACTGTGGTAGTAAATATTTTGTGGCAATAAAGTGAGATGGAATTGTTTGTTACATATCTGCTAGTCCCTTTGAAGTTTCCCCCTGTATTGATTGAGAACCAATTTACATTTCACCTGAAAGTGAACAAATGTAGTATTAAGTGCATCTTTAAGCTGAAACAAGGGTGTTGTGAACATACATCTGGTCCTCGGCCTGATCTTAGCGGTAGATTAGGTGGGCCATACTCACCTCTTAGGGGTGTAAACTGATCAGATATTAAGGGAATTGTCTACCTGAAGTAAGGGGGTTACGAACTAACATCTAATCCTAGAGCTGATCTTAGAGGAATGTACCGTGAGTCTCTTAGTGGCATCCACCTCGATCATGCCCCGAAGGAGGTTCTGACAGTCTGGGGGGATGAAGTGGGGCATGTGGAAAACACCCAACTTCACCTTCTCCAGCAGGTTTCTCAGGTTATCATCATCAAATGGCAGGGCACCCTGGAATGATAAGATTATATTCATAAATCCAGCCAGCCAAATGGATACACTGCATTCAAATCATCATGGATAACACAAAAAAAGTTAATAATTTATTTCCACTGTGGTCCTCTGAACAACACAGAGAGGAGCATTAATACCAGAATGACGCTCAAGTTCCACTACAGATATTCTTAGGGTTGGTCTACAGGACCCACTTAAAGCCTAATCCTGGACGAAAAAGAATGTTCAACAGAGATTCCCATTTCCCAATTGAAAGTGTTTCCTAGTCCAAGACTAGGCTTAATATGTGTCCGGGAAACCGGCCATATGTAATATAACTCAGTAAGTCGGCATTGGAAATCTAGAGTCATGCCAAAGTAGAAAAATTAAAGACTGCCAGGTGAGACTGTACTGTATGCATCTGACACGGATAAACAACTGTAACAATGTGTGCTGAGAGTCGGGAAGCAAGTTTAGGGAGTAAGTGTTTTAATAAATAAATTGAAACATAATACAAAACAAGAAACACGAAAACGCACAGACATGAAACTGAAACAATGAAGCCTGGGGAATAAGCAAAAGGACATATATAGGGCAGGTAATCAAGGAAGTGATGGAGTCCAGGTGAGTGTCATTATGCGCTTCCGCACGTAACGATGGTGACGGGTGTGCTCCATAACGAGCAGCCTGGTGACCTAGAGGTCAGAGAGAGAGCACACGTGACAGTACCCCCTCCCCTCCCCGACGCGCGGTTTTGGCAGCAGGACGCCGACCAAGATGACGATCCCGGGGATCAGGAGCGGACCGGTCACCTCTGCTAAGGCGCAGAAACCTGACGAATGGCAGACGGTCGAGCCAGGCATGGCAGCCTGTCGAGCCAGCTGAGG
This sequence comes from Salmo trutta, assembly GCF_901001165.1. NCBI lineage: Eukaryota > Metazoa > Chordata > Actinopteri > Salmoniformes > Salmonidae > Salmo > Salmo trutta. The sequence goes on along the minus strand of NC_042968.1, from coordinate 6,419,642 downwards.
CATGGCAGCCTGTCGAGCCAGCTGCCAGCTGATGCATGGAAATGCGTCGAGCCAGCTAAGGCAGGGGAACCCGTCAAACCCGCCGAGGCATGGGAATCCGACAAACTGGCTGAGGCCTCCCAGGTAGCTCCGGTTCAGACTCCCGGACCCGACATCACCTCCAACACAAAAAACTCCCTGATAATTCCCTTTGGTGAGGCGTTATTCTGTAAAGATGTGCGCTGAGAGTCAGGAAGCAAGTTCAGGGAGTGAGTGTTTTAATAAATAAATTAAAACATAATACAAATCAAGAAACACAAAAACAGACATGAAACAGACATGAAACTGAAACAATGACGCCTGGTGGAGGAACCAAAAGGAATGACATAAACTCAGCAAAAAAAGAAACGTCCCTTTTTCAGGACCCTGTCTTTCAAAGATAATTTGTAAAAATACAAATAACTTCACAGATCTTCAGTGTAAAGGGTTTAAACACTGTTTCCCATGCTTGTTCAATGAACCATAAACAATTAATGAACATGTACCTGTGGAACGGTTGTTAAGACACTAACAGCTTACAGATGGTAGGCAATTAAGGTCACAGTTATAAAAACTTAGGACACTAAAGAGGCCTTTCTACTGAGTCTGAAAAACACCGAAAGAAAGATGCCCAGAGTCCCTGCTCATCTGCGTAAACGTGCCTTAGGCATGCTGCAAGGAGGCATGAGGACTGCAGATGTGGCCAGGGCAATAAATTGTAATGTCCGTACTGTGAGATGTCTAAGACATGGTCCCATGTGGCTCAGTTGGTAGAGCATGGTGTTTGCAATGCCAGGGTTGTGGGTTCGATTCCCACGGGGGACCAGTACGGGGAAAAAAAATGAAATGTATGCATTCACTACTGTAAGTTGCTCTGGATAAGAGTGTCTGCTAAATCACTAAAATGTAAATGTGAGACAGGATGGACAGTTGATTGTCCTCGCAGTGGCAGACTGCATGTAACAACACCTGCACAGGATTGGTATGTCTGAACATCAAATCTGTGGGACAGGTACACAGGATGGCAACAACAACTGCCCGAGATGCACAATCCCTCCAACAGTGCTCAGACTGTCAGCAATAGGCTGACAGAAGCTGGACTGAGGCCTTGTAGGCCTGTTGTAACGCAGGTCCTCACTGGCAACAATGTTGCCTATGGGCACAAACCCACTGTTGCTGAACCAGACAGGACTGGCAAAAAGTGCTCTTCACTGACGAGTTGTGGTTTTGTCTCCAGGAGTGATGGTCGGATTTGCGTTTATCGTCGAAGGAATGAGCGTTACACCGAGGCCTGTACTCTGGAGCGGGATTGATTTGGAGGTGAAGGGTCCGTCATGGTCTGGGGTGGTGTGTCACAGCATCATCGGACTGAGTTTGTCGTCATTGCAGACAATCTCAACGCTGTGCGTTACAGAGAAGACATCCTCCTCCCTCACGTGGTACCCTTCCTGCAGGCTCATCCTGACATGACCCTCCAGCATGACAATGCCACCAGCCATACTGCTCGTTCTGTGCGTGATCAGGCCCAGAAGCTAGGGTATGCATATAAATTGGTAGATATGGATAGAAAACACTCTAAAGTGTCTATAACCGTTAAAATAATGTTTGAGTATAACAGAACTGAAACGGCAGGCGAAACCCCGAGGACAAACCATAAAATAAAATAAATTCAGCATACCACTGATTGCAGTTCCTAGAGCTTCCACTAGATGTCAAACGTTTTTAGAAAGATTTTCAGGCTGGTTTTTGGAAAAATTAGGGAGAAGTTGTAGTTTTTCAAAGTGGTTCCCATTTTGGCTGTAGTTTCCAAGCGCATGGCCGAGACAGTGCGTTCTTTTTGTTTATCTCCGGTAAAGACAATAACGATTCTCTGTCTTAAATTTTATTGTTTATTTGTGTATTAGGGTACCTAAGGATTGATTATAAACGTTGATTGACTTGTTTGAATAAGTTTATTGGTAACGTTTGGGATTAATTTTGTATGCATTTTCAGAGGGAAACCGAGTGGATTATTGACTGAAGCGCGCCAGATTATTGACTGAATATAAAAAAGGACTATAGAACAAAAGGACCAGCTGTAATGTAACTGGGACTTTTTGGAGTGCCAACAGAAGAAGATCGTCAAAGGTAAGGCATATATTATATCGCTATTTCTGACTTTCGTGTCGCAACTCCCTGGTTGAAAATTATTTGTTATGCATTTGTGTGCTGGACGCTGTCCTCAGCTAATCGCATGGTTTGCTTTCGCCGTAAAACCTTTTTGATATTTTGATGTATTGCACTTGTGATTTCATGAAAGTTGAATATTTGTAGTAATTTAATTAGAATTTTGCGCTCTGCAATTTCACCGGATGCTGGCCAGGTGTGACGCTAATGTCCCACCTATCTCACAGAAGTTAATGCAGCTGGTGGACACACCAGATACTGACTGTTACTTTTGATTTTGACCCCCCCCCCCTTTGTTCAGGGACACATTATTCCATTTCTGTTAGTCACATGTCTGTGGAACTTGTTCAGTTGATGTCTCAGTTGTTGAATCTTGTTATATTCATACAAATATTTACGCATGTTAAGTTTGCTGAAAATAAACGCAGCTGACAGTGAGATGACGTTTCTTTTTTTGCTGAGGGCAGATAATCAAGGAGGTGATGGAGTCCAGGTGAGTGTCATTTTGCACTGATGCGCGTAACGATGGTCACAGGTGTGCGCCATAACGAGCAGCCCGGTGACCTAGAGGCCGGAGAGGGAGCACACGTGACAACAACAAGATTATTGTTGTTAGCCAAGGGACTACAGTGAATAACTTTACTCATGGCAGTCAATGTAGGTCTATCTGACAAAGTCACACTTCTTGTTTTTTGATGTTAGCCAAAGCATAGCTCTAATCTAGCCAGCCTTCTTCAAAATCGCTAATATGAATGGGTTTCAAGAGACACTAGCCAAGCCAATACATGAGCATTACTCATGACAATCAGTGAAGGTCTATCTGACATTTTAAACAGGCAGAGTATTCATACTTCTACGGATGGAAGGTGTAGTTTATGATAGCATTACTGATAGGGTCTCTTCCCATCTCAACATGCCTTCATCAGGGAGATAGAATAGATGGCCATATTGACACAACATTGAGAAACACATACACAGCCTATCATTTCCTTTGTTCTCAGCTCTCCCACTTTGTCACTGTCTAATCAGACTGGTGTGTGAATGCTGGTGACACAGACTCTGATTAATGAGCATATGTGTGTCAGTACAAACAGTCAAGCCAGCCCAGGAAATCCCTGCTCCAATCAGAAACATGATGAATCAACCAATCACATGGGGATGAAAGGGTGCTGATTTAATTTTCAGTCCTGATCCAATAATCTAATGCCATCTTTAACTTACATTCTATACAGACAAGAACTGGAATCACAGGCCATTGGCAAGAAGTTTGTTTTACCACATTTATTAAGTTATGTCTCCAAACCTTGTCCTGTCCCTTACCTCGAATTCCTCCCCAGGGAATTTAAAAGTCACTGTAGACCAAAGCCAGTGAGTCACTGAGGTGCAGCTTCCCATGAAGACTTATTGTGTCACAGGCAAATACGTCCACTGTGACTTTACCTCACATCAAACAACAACAATAACTCAACATATGCCTGAGGGACTCACAGATTAATTTATTGCACTTCTTCCTATTTATTCTCCCTATTCTCATTCCGGTTTAAAAGTTGCGTAAGCACACAAAAATGTAACAACTTGCTAGTATGTATCTGTTATTTTTGATGTTGTTTGGGTACTGCTGCGGGTCAGAAGGAGAGAAGGAAGATGAGCGTTAAGGTCCTTTGCAGGATGCCGACACGTGTCAGGGTCATCGTCAGGGCAGCTGTCAATCACTCACCACTAAAAGTGCAAAGAGGATGACCCCACAGCTCCACACGTCTGCTTTCCTCCCATCGTACTTCTCCCCCTGAGAAAGAGAGAGAGAGAGAGAGAGAGAGAGAGAGAGAGAGAGAGAGAGAGAGAGAGAGAGAGGGTGAGGAAGGGAGAGGGAGAGTGAGACAGAGAGATAACGAAAGACAAAAATAGAGAGAAAGTGACTAATCAATAATACATTTTGTAATTGGAGGTGAGACAGATTCCACATTATTTTTATGAACTGAAAACCTCAGATTAACCTTTAAATCACTTACTTGGGTGAGTTAGTGTGCCTTCAGAAAGTATGCCTTCAGAAAGTATTAATACCCCTTGACATATTCCACATTTTATTACAGCCTTAATGAAAATGTATTAAATAATTTTTTTTTCTCACACATACCCCATAAAGACAAACTGACAACAAATTTTTACAAATGTATTGAAAATTAAATACAAAATATTGTATTTACATAAGTATTCACACCCGTGAGTCAATGCATGAAATCTAAGGAAGTCTCAAGGTGTTGCTCGCCTGAGGTAAAGTATCTCATGATAAGCTGTAGACCACACTGTATACCAAGAGAGTTTTCATCTATATTCTTTGTAGCTGTCTATTTACCACCAGAATCCGATGCTGGCACTAAGAACACACTCAATGAGCTGAATACAGCCATAAGCAAATAGGAAAACGCTCATCCAGAGGCGCCGCTCCTAGTGGCCGGAGACTTTAATGCATGGAAACTTAAATCAGTTTTACCTCATTTCTATTAGCATGTTAAATGTGCAACCAGAGGGAAAAAAACTCTAGACCACCTTTACTCCACACACAGAGATGCGTTCAAAGCTCTCCCTCGCCCTCCATTTGGCAAATCTGACCATAATTCTATCCTCCTGATTCCTGCTTTCAAGCAAAAACTAAAGCAGGAAGCACCAGTGACTCGGTCAATAAAAAAGTGGTCAGATGAAGCAGATGCTAAGCTACAGGACTGTTTTGCTAGCACAGACTGGAATATGTTCCGGGATTCTTCCGGTGGCATTGAGGAGTACACCACATCAGTCACTGGCTTCATCAATAAGTGGAACGATGATGTCGTCCCCACAGTCACTGTACGTACATACCCCAACCAGAAGCCACTGATTACAGACAACATCCGCACTGAGCTAAAGGGTAGAGCTGCCGCTTTCAAGGGGCGGGACTCTAACCCGGAAGCTTATAAGAAATCCCGCTATGCCCTCAGACGAACAGGCAAAGCGTCAATACAGGACTAAGATTGAATTGTACTACACCGGCTCCGATGCTCGTGGGATGTGGCAGGGGTTGCAAACTATTACAGACTACAAAGGCAAGCACAGCCGCGAGCTGCCCAGTGACACGAGCCTACCAGACAAGCTAAATTACTTCTATGCTCGCTTTGAGGCAAGTAACACTGAAACATGGTTGAGAGCACCAGCTGCTCCGGAAGACTGTGTAATCACGCTCTCCGTGGCCGATGTGGGTAAAACCTTTAAAAAGGTAAAAATTCACAAGGCCGCAGGGCCAGACGGATTACCAGGATGTGTACTCAGAGCATGCACTGACCAACTGGCAAGTGTCTTCACTGACATTTTCAACCTCTCCCTGACTGTAATACCAACATGTTTCAAGTAGACCACCATAGGTAACCTGCCTAAATGACTACTGACCCGTAGCACTCACATCCGTAGCCATGAAGTGCTTTGAAAGGCTGGTCATAGCTCACCATTATCAACACCATTATCCCAGAAACCCTAGACCCACTCCTAGATCCACAGATAATGCAATCTCTATTGCACTACACACTGCCCTTTCCCACCTGGACAAAAGGAACACATATGAGAGAATACTATTCATTGACTACAACTCAGGATTCAACACCATAGTGCCCTCAAAGCTCATTACTAAGCTAAAGACCCTGGGACTAAAAACCTCCCTCTGCAACTGGATCCTGAACTTCCTGCCGGGCCGCCCCCAGGTGGTAAGGGGAGGTAACAACACATCCACCACGCTGATCCTCAACACGGGGGCCCCTCAGGGATGCATGCTCAGTCCCGTCCTGTACTCCCTGTTCACTCATGACTGCACGGACAGGCACAACTCCAACACCATCATCAAGTTTGCTGATGACACAACAGTGGTAGGCCTGATCACCGACAACAATGAGATAGCCTATATGGAGGAGGTCAGAGACCTGGCCATGTGGTGCCAGGACAACAACCTCTCCCTCAATGTGATCAAGACAAAGAAGATGATTGTGGACTATAGGAAAAGGAGGACCAAGCACGCCTCCATTCTCATCGACGGGGCTGTAGTGGAGAAGGTTGAGAGCTTCAAGTTCCTTGGTGTCCACATCACCAACAAACTATCATGGTCTAAACACACCAAGAGAGTCGTGAAGAGGGCACAACACAGCCTATTCTCCCTCAGGAGACTGAAAAGATTTGGCATGGGTCCCCAAATCCTCAAAAAATTCTACAGCTGCACCATCGGGAGCATCCTGACTGGTTGCATCACTGCCTGGTATGGCAACTGCTCGGCCTCCGACCGCAAGGCACTACAGAGGGTAATGTGTACAGTCCAGTACATACCTGGGGCCAAGATTCCTGACATCCAAGACCTCTATACCAGGCGGTGTCAGAGTACGGCCCTAAATATTGTCAAAGACTCAAGCCATCCTAGTCATATACTGTTCTCTCTGCTACCGCACGGCAAGTGGTACCGGAGCGCCAAGTCTATGTCCAAAAGACTTCTTAACAGCTTGTACCCCCAAGCCATAACACTTCTGAACAGCTAATCGAATGGCTACCCAGACTATTTCCATTGTCCCACCCCCCCAGCCCTTTTTACACTGCTGCTAATCTGTTTATTATCTACAGTATACATAGTCACTTTAACTCTACCTACATGTACATATTACCTCAATTACCTTGACTAACCTGTGCCCCCGCACATTGACTCTGTACCGGTACCCCCTGTATATAGCCTCGCTATTGTTATTTCACTGCTGCTCTTTAATTATTTGTTACTTTTATTTGTAATTTTTTACTTATCTATTCAATACTTAACACTTATTTTTCTTAAAACTGCATTGTTGGTTAAGGGCTTGGAAGTAAGCATTTCACTGTTGTATTTGACGTTTGTAACAAATAACATTTGATTTGATTTGGTACACCTGGTATACACCGTCCAACAAAATCCTTACTTGCAGGATCCTTCTTGACAATGCAAGCACATATCCACATGGCATACACCTGATTCACAGCTGCACTGCTTATATCAGACGACTTGTGATGACATAACACGTGGCTGTGTGGAATTGCCACAGCCTGAGGGGCGAAGAGCTGAGAGACAGTTCATTGTATACAGAGCTGAGAGTAGAGCATTATAAAGTGAATGGTTAGAGGGCTAATGGGCTTGTTCTGCAATGCCATTATGGGAGGGAGAGAGAGAGCAAAAAGAGAGAGAAAAGAGAGAGAAAAGAGAGAGAAAAAGAGAGAAATACAGCACTGAGAAATAGAGAGATAGAGAGCAAAGAAGAGAGAGGTGGCGAGAGAGTGCACTTACCCTTATGACCTCTGGGCAGGCATAGTGAGGAGATCTGTAAAGAGAGATACGCACAACAGCTTTATACAAGGCAATGCACACACACTGTTTTTATATATACACACACACACCTAATAAAACACAGTTACCAGAACACGTGCACACACATTACATAAAATCACAAACCCATACTCATACACACTCTGTTCTGAACGTAAGGAGAGTTAGCTTGAGGAATGCGTGACTGCTACAAATGTCTCCAATAGGTGGTAGGAATATACATACACTTAGGTTAGAGTCATTAAAACTCGTTTTTCAACCACTCCACAAATTTCTTGTTAACAAACCATAGTTTTTATTTTATTTTATTTTTATTTAACCTTTATTTAACCAGGAAGGGCTCATTGAGATTTAAAATCTCTTTTTCAAGAGCGTCCTGGCCAAGATAGGCAGCGCCAAGTCATTACAAAAATTACAGACAAACAACGTGAAAACCTACTAGTAATCTAGTAAAAACCATAGAATTAACAAAGAATATAACAAAATCAAAAACAGCAAATTAAAAACATTGACATGTCAGGGAATCAGTCTCCAGATCATTCATCCGTGATTTAAAAATACCAATCGGGACAAGTTCATCCAGTTTAAAAGTATTTTGTAAGGCATTCCAAGACGATGGCGCAGAGTACATAAAAGCCCTTTTACCAAATTCAGTACGGACATTTGGAACAGTTAGCAGGATAAAGTCCCGCGAACAAAGAGAGTACCCACCCCATTTCTGATTTTATTATACGGATTTAAATTGAAAATAAGTGATATCACATTACATTTTTTGTCATCTTTGAATATGTTTTAGTGGATTGGCAAGTCGGTAAGGACATCTACTTTGTGCATGACACAAGTAAGTTTTCCAACAATTGTTTACAGACAGATTATTTCACTTATAATTCACTATATCACAGTTCCAGTGGGTCAGAAGTATACATACACCAAGTTGACTGTGGCTTTAAACAGCTTGGAAAATTCCAGAAAATTATGTCATGGCTTTAGAAGCTTCTGATAGGCTGATTGACATCATTTGAGTCAATTGTACCTGTGTACCTGTGGATGTATTTCAAGGCCTACCTTCAAACTCTGTGCCTCTTTGCTTGACATCATGGGAAAATCAAAAGAAATCAGCCAAGACCTCAGAAGAAAATGGTAGACCTCCACAAGTCTAGTTCATCCTTGGGAGCAATTTCCAAATGCATGAAGGTACCACGTTCATCTGTACTAACAATAGTACACAAGTATAAACACCATGGGACCACACAGCCATCATACCGCTCAGGAAGGAGTTCTGTCTCCAGGAGATTAACGTGCTTTGGTGCGAAAAGTGCAAATCAATCCCAGAACTACAGCAAAGGACCTTGTGAAGATGCTGGAGGAAACAGGCACAAAGGTATCTATATCCACTGTAAAACAAGTCCTATATCGACATAACCTGAAAGGCCGCTCAGCAAGGAAGAAGCCACTGCTCCCAAAACACCATAAAAAAAGCCAAACTACGGTTTGCAACTGCACATGGGGACAAAGATCGTACTTTTTGGAGGAATGTCCTCTGGTCTGATTAAACAAAAATATAACTGTTTGGCCATAATGACCATCTTTATGTTTGGAGGAAAAAAGAGGATGCTTGTAAGCCGAAGAACACCATCCCAACCGTGAAGCACGGGGGTGGCAGTATCATGTTGTGGAGGTGCTTTGCTGCAGGAGGGTGCACTTCACTAAATAGATGGCGTCATGTGGAAGGAAAATTATGTGGATATATTGAAGCAACATTAAGACATCAGTCAGGAAGTTAAAGCTTGGTCGCAAATGGGTCTTCCAAATGGAGAATCTTTTTAAGGAATACCTGGGATAGGATAAAGTAATCCTTCTAACCCCCCCCCCCCCCTTTAAAAGATTTAGATGCACTATTGTAAAGTGGTTGTTCTACTGGATATTATAGGTGAATGCACCAATTTGTAAGTCGCTCTGGATAAGAGCGTCTGCTAAATGACTTAAATGTAAATGTAAATGAGAATGACCGCAAGCATACTTCCAAAGTTGTGGCAAAACAGCTTTAGGACAACAAAGTCAAGGTATTGGAATGGCTATCACAAAGCCTTGACCTAAATCCCATAGAACATTTGTGGGCAGAACTGAAAAAGCGTGTGCGTGCAAGGAGGCCTACAAACCTGTCTCAGTTACACCAGCTCTGTCAGGAGGAATGGGCCAAAATTCACCCAACTTATTGTGGGAAGCTTGTGGAAGGCTACCCGAAACGTTTGACCCAAGTTAAACAATTTAAAGGCAATGCTACCAAATACTAATAGAGTGTATGTAAACTTCTGACACACTGGGAATGTGATGAAAGAAATAAAAGCTGAAATAAATCATTCTCTCTGCTATAATTGTGACATTTCACATTCTTAAAATAAAGTGGTGATCCCAACTGACCTAAGACAGGAATTTTTTACTAGGATTAAATTTCAGGAATTGTGAAAATCTGAGTTTAAATGTATTTGTCTAAGGTGTATGTAAACTTCCGACTTCAACTGTACCACCTATTGTATCAGCTCTATTAGCAGAAGCACACACTTAAACAGATTAAAAAACATCTTATGGAACAGCTGGGACTGTGAAGTGACACACACACAGGTACAGACACACGCATATGCACACATGTGCTAGCACCCACACTCTACACACATGTACATTCTAATATTGTTGTATGGTGGTATTATACATGTTCTATTGAAGATATGTAGTGGTGTAATAATGTTATATGATGTACTGTTTGATCTTTTGTTTTATGTGTAATGTAAGTGACTTAATGTGTTTGGACTGCAGGAAGAGTAGCTGCTGCCCTAACAAATACAAATACAAATACAAATGCACTATAAATTCAGAAGTTCAGATAAGTTCAGTGTTCAGTCAGCTACTGCACTAAATAGATTTTTGGACTTGCCCAAATGCATCTCAGCCACTGTCTTGTCCTTTGATTTTCGAATGCCTACGATTTTATGTGCACACACTGTGCTGAGCATTCATTGTGTAAAGGATGAACCGACACTCCACTGAGTGTACTGAATTCTACGCAGGATCTATGCACCTCGTCATAATGTAATTGTCATGCGACTAAATAACTGTGTTTTGAACATACCCTGTGATTTTAACATACTTTACTGTATATTTGCGTTTGCATTCTTAGTTAGTAGGAAGATCATTCATGAATAGGAAGATTACCTCATCCTTTAGAAGAGGTACGACAGCGGTGTGATTGCTACAGTATCAACACATGCCTGTGTGTTTAACTGGATTTACACTCCCTCCTTGTCCTTCCCTTCCTTTCACTAATCTTACCATCTAACTTCACATACTCACGAATTTCTATTACACGTGCAAGCTGTGTGTGTATTAAGTATCCGGTCCGTTTGTGTTCTGTGTACTGTGTAATTCATTAAATAAAGCTACAATTACTTTGACACACTGACAGAGTGTTGCCGTGAGTGTTGCTGTGTATCTGCCTTCACACGCAAGGAGACACACACATGTAAATTCTGTAAACACGAGCTTCCTGATTGCCAGAGTCAAATTGAATTATGGTAATATATGCAAAACCAGTCAATTTGCCCGAGTCAAACAGAGCATTGTGAGAGCAGGCAAACGTAAAAATAATTATAAACTAACACTTTTTTTTAACACATTGTTTAGAGCAACTTGTCCTTAGTTGTCTCTAAATGATATTTAATGTTTAATGTTTTTTACATTAGGTACGTTAAATTAAGGATTCCTCAATTTGTCCATGTAAAGTACAGTCATTTTATCTGATAAAGATAATATTTCATCATATGTTTATGAACGTTGGTCTGAGGGCAAAGGCGAGAAGAATCTATCACTCTCTGAGAGTGATATTATACCTCTATGAAGCAAGGATAAAAGTTTAGATGTTTCCATTGTCATCATGCCACCTTTTAGGGTATGCAATCTTTATTTCTATATTCAGCTAATTATACAATGTACCGGTAACTGCCAAAACAATAGAAACACTTGAGTAAATTAGGGATAGAAAGTATATAATAAATAATTTATAATATTTTAGTGGGTGCTTATATTTGTCCTATTTTACACATGTACAAGTGTGCATTATACATGTACAAGTGTGAATTAGAAATGTTTTTTTGCATATCCCAACTCCCCCTGAGACACCCTCAGATGGTTGTCTTGAAGACCCGACACTAGGCAACACAGTGACTAGGGTCTGGTTTCAATGACGGACTATTTTGGCATAGAGGAACTCTATGCCAAAAGAGTCCATGATTCTTTTGGAGAGATTGGAAACCCAAATTGGTCTACATGGACAAGTTCTGGCCTGGTTTAGGTCTTATCTGTCGGAAAGATATCAGTTTGTCTCTGTGAATGGTTTGTCCTCTGACAAATCAACTGTAAATTTCGGTGTTCCTCAAGGTTCCGTTTTAGGACCACTATTGTTTTCACTATATATTTTACCTCTTGGGGATGTCATTGGAAAACATAATGTTAAATTTCACTGCTATGCGGATGACACACAGCTGTACATTTCAATGAAACATGGTGAACCCCCAAAATTGCCCTCGCTAGAAGCCTGTGTCACAGACATAAGGAAGTGGATAGCTGCAAACTTTCTACTCTTAAACTCGGACAAAACAGAGATGCATGTTCTAGGTCCCAAGAAACAAAGAGATCTTCTGTTGAATCTGACAATTAATCTGGATGGTTGTACAGTCGTCTCAATTAAAACTGTGAAGGACCTCGGCGTTACTCTGGACCCTGATCTCTCTTTTGAAGAACATATCAAGACTGTTTCAAGGACAGCTTTTTTCCATCTACGTAACATTGCAAAAATCTGAAACTTTCTGTCCAAGAATGACGCAGAAAAATTTATCCATGCCTTTGTTACTTCTAGGTTGGACTACTGCAATGCTCTACTTCCGGCTACCCGGATAAAGCACTAAATAAACTTCAGTTAGTGCTAAATACGGCTGCTAGAATCCTGACTAGAACCAAAAAATGTGATCATATTACTCCAGTGCTAGCCTCCCTACACTGGCTTCCTGTTAAGGCAAGGGCTGATTTCAAGGATTTACTGCTAACCTACAAAGCATTACATGGGCTTACTCTTACCTATCTTTCCGATTTGGTCTTGCCGTACATACCTACACGTACGCTACGGTCACAAGACGCGGGCCTCCTAATTGTTCCTAGAATTTCTAAGCAAACAGCTGGAGGCAGGGCTTTCTCCTATAGAGCTCCATTTTTATGGAATAGTCTGCCTACCCATGTGAGAGACGCAGACTCAGTCTCAACCTTTAAGTCTTTACTGAAGACACATCTCTTCAGTAGGTCCTATGATTAAGTGTAGTCTGGCCCAGGGGTGTGAAGGTGAACGGAAAGGCTGGAGCAACGAACCGCCCTTGCTGTCTCTGCCTGGCCGGTTTCCCCTCTTTCCACTGGGATTCTCTGCCTCTACCCCTATTACGGGGGCTGAGTCACTGGCTTACTGGTGTTCTTCCATGCTGTCCCTGGGAGGGGTGCGTCACTTGAGTAGGTTGAGTAACTGACGTTGTCTTTCTGTCTGGGTTTGTGCCCCCTCTTGGGCTGTGCCGTGGCGGAGATCTGTCGGACGGGGACACAGTGTCGCCCGACCCCTCCTGTCTCAGCCTCCAGTATTTATGCTGCAGTAGTTTATGTGTCGGGGGGCTAGGGTCAGTCTGTCACATCTGGAGTATTTCTCTTGTCTTTTCCGGTGTCCTGTGTGAATTTAAATATGCTCTCTTTAATTCTCTCTTTCTCTTTCTTTCTTTCTCTCTCTCGGAGGACCTGAGCCCTAGGACCATGCCTCAGGACTACCTGGCTTGATGACTCCTTGCTGTCCCCAGTTCACCTGGCTGTGCTGCTGCTCCAGTTCCAACTGTTCTGCCTGCAGCTATGGAACCCTGACCTGTTCACCGGACGTGCTACCTGTCCCAGACCTGTTGTCCCAGACCTGCTGGAACCCTGACCTATACACCGGACGTGCTACCTGTCCCAGACCTGCTGTTTTCAACTCTCTAGAGACAGCAGGAGCGGTAGAGATACTCTCAAAGATCGGCTATGAAAAAGCCAACTGACACTTACTCTTGTGTTACTGACTTGTTGCACCCTCGACAACTACTATGATTATTATTATTTGACAATGCTGGTCATTTATGAACATTTGAATATAATCTCTACCCGGCACAGCCAGAAGAGGACTGGCCACCCCTCATAGCCTTGTTCCTCTCTAGGTTTCTTCCTAGGTTTTGGCCTTTCTTGGGAGTTTTTCCTAGCCACCGTGCTTCTACACCTGCATTGCTTGCTGTTTGGGGTTTTAGGCTGGGTTTCTGTACAGCACTTTGAGATATCAGCTGATGTAAGAAGGGCTATATAAATACATTCGATTTGATTTGATTGAAACAAGACCCTAGTCACTGTGTTGCCTAGGGTCTGTTTTTATTTTTTTACTTTTCAGGAGAATGGGGTCATGGCCAGGGTCAGCTATTATCAGCAGCGACCCTGGAGCAATTAAGGCTAAGTGCCTTGCTCAAGGGCACATCGACAGACTTTTCACCTTGTCCACTCGGGAATCGAACTAACGACATTTCGGTTACTGGCCCAACACTCAAACCGTTGGGCTACCTGCTACCCACAAACGAACGATAGGAGCTGAGATTGAACCCACGGTCTATGGAGCAGGAGCTCTCTGCTTAGACCACTGCGCCATCTGTCCATTGAAAGCAGGTGCATTATTAAAAGTAGGGCACGAGTAGATGTGCATGAAAACGATGTAAACCATATGCCATGGCTGTCTTAGTCACCAGATCTCAACCCAATTGAATGCTTATGGGAGATTCTGGAGCAGTGCCTGAGACAGCATTTTCCACCACCATCTACAAAATATGAAATTATGGAATTTCTCGTGGAAGAATGGTGTCGCATCCCTTCAATAGAGTTCCTAGACACTTGTAGCATCTACGCCAAGGTGCATTGAAGTTCTGGCTGGTGGTGGCCCAACGCCCCATTAAGACAATACTGTTGGCGTTTCCTGTATTTTGGCAGTTACCTGTATATGTACAGATATTTGAGAGTTAAGTTCCAATACTACCCTTGCATTTGGACCCATGTGACCTTACACAAAAAACATGCAAGAGTCACTGTGACAGCAGGGCACAGGAAACGGAAAAAGGCATAATTATACAACCACAAATTGGGCCTTAAGGTCAGAGACGTGACGTGGCCATCGCCTGAATTCAGTGTCTTTGAAAGGGACACCTTGGAACACAGTGTCCAACGTGCTTGTCAGATGCACGACTTTGCCTGAGAAAACAAAGCAGACATGTTTTTAAATGTTTTTTTACAGTTTTTTGGCTGTTTATTTGTGTTGAGTCATGGCCTAGTTGTGTTTGTGCGTAGGAAATGGGGACAAAAAGCTAAGCCCTCGGCAGAGTTCACCTGGGTTAGCATGTTACCCTGTAATGCCAATTTCCTGCTCTTATCTCCTCTGTCACATTGTGCTGGGCCACACTGTCAGTCTTCCAGATGATGATGGACAGAGATTAGCATTGCTACATGGCTAATCTGTAAAGATGCAGGGTAGGCTATACTGGCCCTGGTTATCTGGGCTGAAGATCTTACTGACCATGCACACACACAAGTGGACACACATACGCAGGTGCAAACAAACACAAGCACGCTCTTATACACACACATGGCTTCAGGACTATGTAGGGATTGGACATGCATGCAAACACTAGTGGTGCGCGGGTCAAGCTGTAGGCTAGAGTCAGAGACGGCAAAATGATTTTTTGACATGGGGTGCATGATTTCTTTTGCCGGATTTAGATATGTTTCTGCTTAGAATTTCAGACTTTTTGGTAGGCTATTTGTTAGTCAACTTGTCTATAAACATATACATGCAGCTTCCCTTCTGTCATTATATGTTGCCCTAAAAGACTAAAGAAACCCTTGCTCACCAGAATAAAGTCATAAGTCGATAGAATGAATGCTTCAATCTAGTTGACATCGGTAATGTTCTCTGTTATCTCTGCTTCTTTTGCAGAACAAAGACGTTTAGGGACCGAGGAGACAATGCAATACCATTTTTTTTAAAGGAATGATTTTCTGTGCAAAATGTCCAAATGACATCAGTTTGACCGGTTGTAAAATAGATAGCTGGGAAAATGACCCAACATGTTTCTGATCAAATTTAAGTTATGCATGGATGCATATTTTATGTGGTTGAAATACTATCAGCTTTTAGAATGCAGATAAAGATAGACTATTGTCTGTAGAGGTGCTATCTAACTGTGCATTCGCATCCTCTCAAGATGCAGAAAAAAATTAAGTGGAGCAGCGGTCTAAGACACTGCATCGCAGTGCAAACTGCGTTGCTACAGATGCTGGTTTGATACCCGTGCTGGCCGCGACCGAGGCCATGAGGCGACGATGGGCTTTTGGTTTCTCTCCTTCTAAAAACAGAAATAAATTAAACTTGCTTTATTTACAAATTAGTATCTCTCACCCCATGTTCAAGAACGGCCTTTTTCTCGCTCACTTTAGGTTATTTGGAAACAAAATCATCACCAAAATATTGTTATTTTTTTAAACAAAGCGATTATTGTTATCATTCTTAATTAATTTAGTATTATATAAAAGCCCCTTTAGATATTCTCACAGATCAGATTTGCCCTAACAAAAAATGTCCCTTAAATATTCATTTATAATCCTCCAATCCTCTAAATGTAATTAAGCAATAGGATTTGAAGCAATAGCCCGCGTATGGTCAACTATTTCAGCACCGTTTCACACTGCTCTGAGACAAGCATGGAGACTGGTCTTGATAAATCAATGAGATATTTATTTTCACTGAATCTCCATTTGGATATTGGTTAGACTACAATTAGGGTGTGGAAATGTTATGTTCTTAGTACTGTAACCTACTCCCGACCGTCACGTTGAACAGCGCCATATTTTCTGAGGGTTTTTCTTGGAATAGAATCACTATAATATTATTCAAATTAATTACGCTACATTTCTTAAAATCAATCCCATAAACTATGTTCTTACAAAAAAGGTTACAAATTCTCTAGTACCAATATTGAAGACTATCAAATGCTTCTCAAAGATGCCCTCTGGTGGTCAAACTAACACTAAATAGCATTAATGGCAACAGTGGCTGACAATTAAATAACGTGCCATACATGCTGACCACACTGTTCGTGTAGCGTGCACGAGCATTGCAAAATAAATTTACACATACATGTTATTCAATCATAGCACCCACACTCCTCCCGTGCGCCAGCGAGCATCTGCGTTGCCAGGTGCTAAAATAGAAGTCAGTTCTATTTGTGACGCTGAACGCAGTGCAAGTCCTGCCTCTCCCATCTCCTCATTGGCTTATAGAAGCAGATTCCCACGTGTCATCTGCTCATTGGTTATACCCACATGGGTGATTGAAAGATGAACTTCGGTCGGTCAGTCATGGTAAAACATCTTTTATTATGAAAGTTAGATGCCAATCGCCATATAAAGTCCAAAGAAGAAAAAGCCTGGAAGGAAGAGAGATGACTAGAAATGATTCGGTTGACTGTTTTATGCGTGGATTAATTGTCGGAGTAGAGAACCTTGTGCATTTCAGGTAAAATAACAACTCAACGTTTATATCCCAGGACAAATTAGCCAGCAACAGCAAGCTAGTTAAATAGGACAAATTAGCTAGCAACTGCAAGCTAGCTAAATTTCCATAAATGTTTAATGCTTTTCGACCTGTCCTCAAATGAATATAATTGGTTCAGAGTTTGTTTTGATATTTGAAACTGCGTGTCGTCATCGCGTTTGGTGTGAGGGGACAAAATCAATTTGCGCATGCGCACGCCCAGTTTGGGTATGGTGATAGAATTCTGCAGCCTGCAAGGTGTGCTACAGCATGATGCAACTTATACAGGAAGAACCACTGTATTTCTGCCCTCCTGTTCACGAGTCAAAATGTTGCCTAAATTTGACGCAGCCTATCATTTTACTGCAAGAAATGCCTAATTCTACAGGAGTTAATATTAAGGCTATGTGAGAGGTTAAAGAGCAATAGTTATGTCCAGATTTCAGTTTCCATTTAACCCATCTGAATAGTAGGCTACAGTTCCCTTGACGTGCCATAGGCCTATTTGAAGTCCCCATCTTGTGACTGTCGAATTTGTGTAGTAGTACAATCATCGCACACTGCTATCATCCTCTTTTACCATTTCACCAAATCTTTCCCAAATATTACTTTTCTGTCCCCTCCCTTCTCTTTAATTTCAACTCTCCATTTCGCAGCTTGTTTTTAAAACTCTGACATTGCCCATGTTGCCTCCATGGATAACTTTTTCTGCCCGTTCCCAAAAGCATTTGGAGTGTAGGCTATTTGGTGCACCACATACAGTTCAGTTAGGCCCTAAAGCTAAGGCTCACGCAACTAATGCCAAATCGCCTAAAATAACGAAAGAAAAACCTCAATGTAGCCTATAGATATAAATTGCACAAGGATGATACATTTAAGGTATTATTTTCTCTCTATTCAACCCGCCCGCCACTCACCCGCCCTTCATTCACACAATGTTTAATGATCCCGGGTTATGAGTCAGCCCGCGCATCACTAGCACGCACGCACATGCGCACACACACACACACACACACACACACACACACACACACACACACACACACACACACACACACACACACACACAGTTGACTCACCCGCAGCTGGTCTCCAGCAGACTATCCCCGACCTGCAGAGACGCCATGCCAAAGTCTGCTATCCTGATGTTGTTCTTTTCATCTAACAACAGGTTCTCTGGCTTCAGATCTCTGTGACTGTGGAGAGGAGGAGGGAAGGAGGGAGCGAGGGAGGGAGGGAGGGAGGGAGGGAGGGAGGGAGGGAGGGAGGGAGGGAGAGAGAGAAGGAAAGGGTGAGGGAGAGGGAAAGGGAAAGGGAGAGAAAAACTGAATTTACCCAAGTACCAAGAAAACCTGACAATCTTACAGGACTAGAATTATGCATTTCCCAGGAATGTTGTCCAGGAAATTTATATAAAAATATACACATTATACTATTATTTCCTTTGATGAGACGCTAATGTTTCCGCTTTCCAATAGTCCAGTGTCAGGAGCAGGCCTCTCTCATGTCCTCTCTCTCGATCTGATAGGGTCAGTGTTGCTCTCACAGATAAAAGAGAAATGGCAGACCAGACGCTATCTCAGAAAGTAGGACTGAGCTTCTACTTCTGCTTGCTCTTTAGGGTCTAGGCAGGGATACTGTAAAAGCACTTTGTGATAAATGCTGATGTAAAAATGACTTTTATCAATTGATTGATTGATTGATTGATTGATTGATTGATCGATTGATGACTCACCATATGGAGTGACTGTGGCAGAAGTCCAGAGCTGAGATGATCTGTCTGAAGAACTTCCTGGCCTCCTTGGGTGTTAACCGTCCCTTCTTGACCAGGTAGTCAAACAGCTCTCCTCCTGACACGTGCTCTAGCACCAGATACCTGGGGAGGGAGGGAACCACACATGTTAGATACACAGACTAGAGCTTTATATATTATATATATGATATCATATCTCTATAATATGTGTCCAGGCACGACTCCAACACCATCATTAAGTTTGCCGACGACACAACAGTGGTAGGCCTGATCACCGACAATGACGAGACAGCCTATAGGGAGGAGGTCAGAGACCTGGACGGGTGGTGCCAGAATAACAACCTATCCCTCAACATAACCAGGACTAAGGAGATGATTGTGGACTATAGGAAAAGGAGGACTGAGCACGCCCCCATTCTCATCGACGGGGCTGTAGTGGAGCAGATGGGGGAGCTTCAAGTTCCTTGGTGTCCACATCACCAACAATCTATCATGGTTCAAACACACCAAGACAGTCGTGAAGAGGGCACGACACAGCCTATTACCCCTCAGGAGACTGAAAAGACTTGGCATGGGTCCTCAGATCCTCAAAAAGTATTACAGCTGCACCATCGAGAGCATTCTGACTGGTTGCATCACTGCCTGTAATTTTAATTTTTTTATATATTTTTTTAAATTTCACCTTTATTTAATAACCAGGTAGGCAAGTTGAGAACAAGTTCTCATTTGCAAATGCGACCTGGCCAAGATAAAGCGTAGCAATTCGACACATACAACAACACAGTTACACATGGAAAAAAAACATACAGTCAATAATACAGTAGAATAAAAGAAAACAAAAAGTCTATATACAGTGTGTGCAAATGAGGTAAGTTAAGGCAATAAATAGGCCATGGTGGCGAAGTAATTACAATATAGCAATTAAACACTGGAATGGTAGATGTGCAGAAGATGAATGTGCAAGAAGGGATACTGGGGTGCAAAGGAGCAAGATAAATAAATAAATGCAGTATGGGGATGACGTAGCTAGATAGATGGGCTGTTTACAGATGGGCTATGTACATGTGCAGTGATCTGTGAGCTGCTCTGACAGCTGGTGCTTAAAATTAGTGAGGGAGATATGAGTCTCCAGCTTCAGAGATTTTTGCAGTTCCTTCCAGTCATTGGCAGCAGAGAACTGGAAGGAAAGGCGGCCAAAGAGGAATTGGCTTTGGGGGTGACCAGTGAGATATACCTGCTGGAGCACATGCTACGAGTGGGTGCTGCTATGGGGACCAGTGAGCTGAGATAAGGAGGGGCTTTACCTAGCAGAGACTTGTAGATAACCTGTAGCCAGTGGGTTTGGCGACGAGTATGAAGCGAGGGCCAACCAACGAGAGCGTACAGGTCGCAATGGTGGGTAGTGTATGGGGCTTTGGTGACAAAACGGAGGGCACTGTGATAGACTGCATCCAGTTTGTTGAGTAGAGTGTTGGAGTCTATTTTATAGATGACATCACCGAAGTCGAGGATCGGTGTTTGGCAGCATGAGTGAAGGATGCATTGTTGCGATATAGGAAGCCGATTCTAGATTTAATTTTGGATTGGAGATGCTTAATGTGAGTCTGGAAGGAGAGTTTACAGTCTAACCAGACACCCAGGTATTTGTAGTTGTCCATGTATTCTTAGTCAGAGCCGCCCAGAGTAGTGATGCTGGACAGGCAAGCAGGTGCGGGCATTGATCGATTGAATAGCATGCATTTAGTTTTACCTGCGTTTAAGAGCAGTTGGAGGCCACGGAAGGAGAGTTGTATGGCATTGAAGCTTGTCTGAAGGTTAGTTAACACAGTGTCCAAAGATGGGCCAGAAGTATACAGAATAATGTTGTCTGCGTAGAGGTGGATCAGAGAATCACCAGCAGCAAGAGCAACATCATTGATGTATACAGAGAAGAGAGTCGGCCCGAGAATTGAACCCTGTGGCACACCCATAGAAACTGCCAGAGGTCCGGACAACAGGCCCTCCGATTTGACACACTGAACTCTATCAGAGAAGTAGTTGGTGAACCAGGCGAGGCAATCATTTGAGAAACCAAGGCTGTTGAGTCTGCCAATAAGAATGTGGTGATTGACAGAGTCGAAAGCCTTGGCCAGGTCGATGAATACGGCTGCACAATAATGTCTCTTATCGATGGCGGTTATGATGTCGTTTAGGACCTTGAGCGTGGCTGAGGTGCACCCATGACCAGCTCTGAAACCAGATTGCATAGAGGAGAAGGTACGGTGGGATTCGAAATGGTCGGTAATCTGTTTGTTGACTTGGCTTTCGAAGACCTTAGAAAGACAGGGTAGGATAGATATAGGTCTGTAGCAGTTTGGGTCTAGAGTGTCACCCCCTTTGAAGAGGGGGATGACCGCGGCAGCTTTCCAATCTTTGGGAATCTCAGACGATACGAAAGAGAGGTTGAACAGGCTAGTAAAAGGGGTTGCAACAATTTCGGCAGATCATTTTAGAAAGAGAGGGTCCAGGTTGTCTAGCCCTGCTGATTGGTATGTGTCCAGATTTTTCAGCTCTTTCAGAACATCAGCTATCTGGATTTGGGTGAAGGAGAAATTGTGGGGGCTTTGGCGGGTTGCTGTGGAGGGTGCCGGGAAGTTGACAGGGGTAGGGGTAGCCAGGTGGAAAGCATGGCTAGCCATAGAAAAATGTTCATTGAAATTCTCAATTAGAAGTGGATTTATTGGTGGTAACAGTGTTTCCTAGCCTCAGAGCAGTGGGCAGCTGGGAGGAGGTGCTCTTATTCTCCATGGACTTTACAGTGTCCCAGAACTTTTTTGAGTTAGTACTACAGGATGCAAATTTCTGTTTGAAAAAGCTAGCCTTAGCTTTTCTAACTGCCTGTGTATATTTGTTCCTAACTTCCCTGAAAAGTTGTATATCACGGGGGCTATTCGATGCTAATGCAGAACGCCACAGGATGTTTTTGTGCTGGTCAAGGGCAGACAGGTTTGGAGTGAACCAAGGACTATATCTATTCCTAGTTCTACATTTTTAGAGTGGGGCATGCTAATTTAAGATGGTGAGGAAGACACTTTTAAAGAATAGCCAGGCATCATCTACTGACGGGATGAGGTCAATGTCATTCCAGGATACCCCGGCCAGGTCGATTAGAAAGGCCTGCTCGCAGAAGTGTTTTAGGGAGCGTTTGACAGTGATGAGGGGTGGTCGTTTGGTCGCAGACCCATTACGGATGCAGGCAATGGGGCAGTGATCGCTGAGATCTTGATTGAAAACAGCAGAAGTGTATTTGCTCTGCCTCCGACCGCAGTTGCCATACCAGGCAGTGATGTAGAGCGTATGGCCCAGTACACCTATACAAGGCGGTGTCAGAGGAAGGCCCTAAAAATTGTCAAAGACTCCAGCCACCCTAGTCATAGACTGTTCTCTCTGTTACCGCATGGCAAGCGGTACCGGAGCGCCAAGTCTAGGTCCAAAAGGCTTCTTAACAGCTACCTACATGTACATATAACCTCAATTACCTCGACTAACTTGTGCCCTACACATTGACTCTGTACCGGTACCCCCTGTATACAGCCTCGCTACTGTTATTTTACTGCTGCTCTTTAACTATTTGTCATTTGTTATTTTTTACTTATCTATTTTTTACTCAACACTTATTTTTCTTAAAACGGCATTGTTGGTTAAGGGCTTGTAAGTAAGCATTTCACTATGTTCGGTGCATGTGACAAATACAATTAGATTTGATGTGTCTCTGGTTAGGTATTACGAAGATAGTTTACAAGATCCAGGACTGCTTGTAGTGAAAGGCCAGGAACAGCTAGCCTCAAGCAGCCACAAGCTGACTACACATTTACATTATATTGACATTTTAGTCATTTAATGAGGCACACCCAATCATTAATTAATGTTGATCCAGAAACCACTGCTTTTAGTACACCCTCAAGTGTTAATATGTATTTCTAACATTTGGGGTATTGGTCTTCTATCCATAGAAGTTCCTCTACTCTATAGTTGTATCTACAGCGGTTGCTACTGTGAGAGTATATGTGGTAACTCTTGTGATATTATCTGCGGTAGCTACCGTGCTAGATCTGTGAGAAAGCACTGGAGACACACTGTGGTATCCCTACTGTAGCAGGATACTCCACATTCCCACAACCCCCCTCTCTCCCACTCACAACACTTCCTGATTTATTAGCAGATTAAGGGACCTGTCAACGCTAGTTAAATTAGGAACACATTCACACATGATTTGTGAGTGGGAAAATGTATCCGAGGCAAACACTTTGCATCCGTGTCGGCGATTCGTCTGTGTCATCGGAATATTAGGAAAACAAATTCCCACACCAGTCGTCGCTAGCGACTTTAACAATTATTGAATAGTGCATTAAGTAGAGCCATTGGAGCAGTGACACAGAAGAGATTAATACATAGGATAACATATGGATCTACATTAAACCTACAGGCTTCTGAATAGGCAGCTAAAACTGGGGGAGACCCAATGAAACATTACATGCCAGTCTGAAAATGGCCCCGGAAAATACGTTTCTCAAGTGATTTTCAACTTGTATTTCTTGTTTGCTCAAGTGATTTTCAGCTTGCCTTGCTTGTTTGCTAACGTGTTGCTATGCACTGGTGCTTCTCCAAATATGCAATTTAACAGTTTAAGGGAAGCACATTTGTTACAATGCTTCAGTGAACCAAATAGTTTTGGAAAGGACACTTACAAATATTTCTTGTTTTCGTAGACGTCGTGCAACTTTAAAACGTGAGGGTGCTCTATGAGCTTCAGAATGGCTATCTCTCGCTCCACCTGCAGAAAGAGAAAAAAAGAGAGAAAAGAGGGGAAATGAATAATATTAGTGTGTGATTCAAAGTACTTATGGAATACTTTAATGGCCCTAAAAAATATTTTTTTAAACTGCATAGCTCCTAGATGGATGTAATGTAAGTACTGACCACGCATGAGATCTTTAACATTGGAGCCCAGTCAACAAAAACTATTTTGTGCTAGGGCCTGAATAATGAAGAGGAGAATGTGCGGACACAAAGAGAGAGCACAGAGGAATGGAAAGGGAGAGTGCATAGCAGAAAAATAAAGGCCGAGACAGCGAGAAGTGGTGGGAATAAGAGACTGACTGGCAGTGCCAGAGCCCATGTCTAGCCTGGCAGCTTGAGTCCATGCCAGGGCCTGCGGGAACAGCGACACGTCTACCACTTGTTAAGGTCCTGCTCCTGCCACAACGCAACCACACACCAGCTAATTTAACTCATTTATCACACACTGATACCTGATATCACTCTATCGTAATACACCACGACACAGCAGATAGGGGGGACATTTGAACTACCTGCTTTCACACTCTGGAATGTGTGTGTGTGTGTGCGTGCGTGCCTGTGTCCCTAAACCATAAAGGTACAGAACCTCAGCACATGATAATGTGGTAACATTTTCCAATGGACCTTGGGCTAAACTTGAGGTGGGTTTATTGATGTGATAGAAAGGCACAGTACATATGTTCCTTGCATAGAACATTGGGTTATTTTGGCCACACACCATTTGACTCACAAATACTGTGTGGTCTGTACAGCTACTACAGACATTTGCGTCATGTTCTTTCACAAACAGTACGCCTACATAGTCACAGAAGAAGAAAAAAACATAATGACAAGACACATTAGTGACCAATAATAAAAATGTCAACTGCGTTTTTCTAGCCTCCATTCATCCAGACAAAACAGCTACTGTTTGTGTACCATCTGTGTCATGAACAGTTAGCTCGTACTGACATCATCATGAATGTCGTGTGGCAGCCTCCATTTTGTGTGATATTGTCAAACTCAATAAAGCGTCATGATTCAAACCACTGTTACACTTCCTACTTTGAAATATCACATTACAGGGGTAATGGCAGCTCAATGGATAGTACACTTTATGCTTATAAGCATAGGTCTACATTTGCTAACCATTAAATCACATAAACAGTACATGAGTTAGATGAATATGTTAATATGTTGCAGTAGCTTCAGTATGACCAAATCTACCTACAAGATGCCAAGTGCAAACCTCTGGAGGATAGCCATACACACACACACACACAGACACACATAAAGCACTCCCCCGTGCCCCCTCCCGACCAACAGCACCTCCAGTCCAGAATGCTGAGTTGGATTTACAGAATGCTAGCATTGTAAATGCCAGCTCAGTGAAAACATGAGGGGTGAAGCTGGACAGCTGGCAACGGTTTCTCTCAATAAGTCTCACTCGAATTGCTTCATTAAAGGGTCTGTCTTGTTAGCCAAAGACACAGGTACCATAAACCATAAATACAGAAAATATGCATTCACAATTATCTACACAGGTTTTACAGGACAGTAGAGATTGCATCTACATTTATAGAATATTTAGCTGGGTTTGGAAAAATAACTGTCATTTCATTTTCATATTGCAAAACTGGTGCCGTCCGTTCCCTCTTCAAATGTCAATAAAGAACACCTGAAGTCATCAGTATTGAATTGAATAAGCGTTATTAATCAGTAACCAGTGGAGTGTTATCAGTGGGAATACCTGCTTCAGCTAATCAAACTAACCCTGTGTTAATTCTGTACTGAATGTTCTATTGACTGGACTTCTCATTGGCTGATCATTAGTGCTTCTCCTGCATTATTAGGCTATGATGTTGGAACACACTGTCACGTTCGTTATAATGAGTGGACCAAAGCACAGCGTGTGTAGAGTTCCACATATTTATTTTAGTGAAACTTCAAAGCAACAAATAAATAAACGAACGTGCCGTTCGTAGCGCACATAGCACTGAACAAAAACAATATCCCACAACGCAGGTGGGAAAAAGGACCACACTAAGTATGATCCCCAATTAGAGGCAACGATCATCAGCTGCCTGCAATTGGGAACCATACTCACACCAACATAGAAATTAAAGACTAGAACACCCCCTAGTCACACCCTGACCTAAAACACCATAGAGAACCCTGAGGGCTCTCTATGGTCAGGGCGTGACACACACAAAGGTTATCTGATACATTAGTGTAGCAGAGGTGGTTCAGTGAACTACACAGTTGTGTGATTATTAACCTTGTCTGAGATCTGGAGACTTGTGTTAGCTGCCAGAGTTGGGATTTAAGTCAATGGTTCTAGGAAAGTCTTAATCTTTGGAGGCACAGGGTTCAACACCCAGTAGGTCATACTAGCCTAGCATCAGAACGTATGAGAGTTGCTTGAGAGTTTGTGGAACATCTGGATGCACAGAGAGGACTAAACATTGCTGCCTATTGCACCATGACCCATGGCATCTTGACCCAGTGAGCCAATTAGCTAGCGTGGAATCATGGTGTGCATGCATGATTCTAAAGTTGGGATCTATGCAGATTTGGTGGCACACATAACACCGAGTAATACGTTGTCATGACTACACGTGAGGATCACAATGGGTCAGATCAGCTTGGCAATGGCTGACAATCACCAGACACTCTCCCACCAGCAAAGGTGGGGAGGAGGGAACGGCGGGGTTTTTGAGACCTCACACCCGGTCGTAAATTAAGCAGGAGAGAACTATCTCTTCGCTCTTCAGTATCAACCAAAATAATAACTTTGTCTCCAGAAGACTTTAGCCAACAAAACTCTAACGTCCAAAAGTGGATAATGGAACAATAATTCTCACATGGGGAATGTGGGAAATGGTCAGTGGGTAGATGTAGAAAACGAATGTCATATTGTTTGTCTTTTTGTGATGTTATTAAAAACTGTATGAACCAAATACTGTAACTTAGGAAGGAAACCTCCTTTGACTGTCAAGTTTTCATCCACTCTGATGTGAAATCAATCAATATGAATAATGATGAAAGTATGTTTGTTAAGATATGAATATACTTTTGGTTGTCTAATGAGATAATGTTTTTTGATGTTCTTTGCACATAAAGTAGCCATGCCCCGAGTGAGGTCAGAGAGCTTGTCAGCGTGATGGAACAGACCTTTCCGACCATAGTGCTTATAAGGACTGGCTAAGAATTAACATATGAGATCAGAAAGACGTGAGACCATGGTCCACACATTGAAATGTTTACACCTTAACCTCAACACGAGGTGAAGAAGATAAACTCACCAGACTAGAGCAGGACACCGGCAGTCTGCAGCTGCATGTGTAAAGTGGTTTGGAACTTTGACTATCTACCAGAGGAAGAGGAGAAGAAAACTCCCCTCTCAGACAATCACTGGTATGGCTAAGTATCTGTTCTTAGGAAACAGCCCATTGGAGACCAGACAACTAAGAAGAAGGACATTGTGACCTCTGGTTGACAATCAGAGCATGTACAAGTGGCACACAGGAAAGGCTCACCAAAACAACTTTCCGAGAGGGCTTGGTTCCGACCGAGATAAACAACGAACGAACGGCATTCAACACGTAAATACATTCATTCTTTTCTTATTCCAAATGAGCCGCGGTTTGGGGGCAAGGTATATGATTAATGTGAGGACAGTCCTAAAATATATCCATGATAAATGTCCCTTTTCCTCTATCTCTCTATTTTCCCACCCCCTTCTCCATCTCTATGTAATAAGCCATCATATCTTGTCAGTCTACTAGGGTCCTTTGTCTCATGTAAGTGTGTATGTGTATTTTATGTTATTATTTAGTTAGCTAGCAAATAATTAAACCAATTTGTGTAGTATGAATAATGCTCAAGGCTGGGGTTCTTGCGGATCCAAGAAGGTTACGACTGTTCAGAATGAGAATTGATATGAGGTAATGATTAATAAGTGACTGTAATTGATATATAACTTATATATCTTCTAGAGTTTAATTAGGGAGATGGCAACTTGTTAGACAACTTCTTCCGTGGTGCCCCAAATCCCAATGAGTTAATTGTTACATGATTCATTTAATAGAGTAAGAACTAAACATATTTAGTGGATTAAATAAATAACAATCATTAGATTAATGAAAGTAAAGTCACGACAACGCAATGTCTTGTAATGTCCCATGGGTCCTAACTGTCTTAGGTCAGCTGTGAGCTGCTGCGATGTGATGTGTCCCAATGTAGTCCTTAAGTCCTATTTCTCTTAAGTACCCAATTCTCCTGAAATCCTCATGTGAGTGTGCCATTGTCCTCCCCAAGTTGTATGTTTATCTTGCTCTGATATTTTGCAGTAGATCTCTCCTGTAATCTGTTTTCATACGCACTTTACCTTTCCTAATGACAGGGTGCCATACCTCTACCCACATAGCAACAAAGGGGCACTGACACACCCACAGGAAAAAGAGGGAAAGGGTAGAGGGGTGAAAGACAGACAAGACGAGAGACGAGGGAAGAGGGTTAAGAATTAGGAAAGTGAGGCACAGGGGACAGAAGGAACCAACAAAAACATAATTATATTCCCATCAAAGCCCCCAATCTTCAAAGGTTCAGTCACTGGGATCGGGGCTGGAGCCTTGGATTGGAGCAGGGGGAAATAAATAATGAAACCCTTTAAGCTTTGGCCCAGTGGCTGGCCCCACCAAGCCCTCTGCCATGCCAGCTTCCCCCTTTTTGCCTTCCTTCTTTCTGCCTTCTCTTACAGACAGGGAATGAAGGAAGGAGGAAGGGAGAGAGAGATTCAGAGAGAGAGTGATAGACAGAGGGAAGGAGAGAGAGGGACTGAGCGAGAGTTTCTTGGTTACAGCAGCACTCAAAATGAAAACATTTCCTTCTGTCCCTAACTTTTCTCTTATTTCTCTTTCACAGATGTGCTATGCTATCAAGGCCTTAACAACAGGTATGCTAATGCTAGGTGCTTGTAATGTTTAACTGTTTACAACCGGGATGCTAACGCTAGGTGCTAGCGACATTTGTCTGTTTACAACAGCGATGCTAACACTAGGTGCTAGAAAAATTGCTATGTTTACGGCAGGGATTTGAATGCTAGCATCAGCGACTAGGATAGCATACACCTGAAGCTACATAACATTTACATTTTAGTCATTTAGCAGACACTCTTATCCAGAGCAACTTACAGTAGTGAATGCATACATTTCATACATTTTTTTCTCCGTACTGGTCCCCTGTGGGAATCGAACCCACAACCCTGGCGTTGCAAACACCATGCTCTACCAACTTAGCCACACGGGACCACACATAACCTCACACTTTCACACACTCTCTAATGTCCTGTGGAAATCAATCTTAAGAATGCATTTCCATACCATGAAGAAGTTCACAAGAAATGTTCACACACACACACACACACACCTAAATGTTACTTCCTATTCTTTTTTTATGATGAGTGATACTGTAAAGGACTTGGTTCAGATAGTGGTGATGCCATTTTAGTCCTCCTTTTTTAAGTGTAAATATTGTGCCGATTATGTAAGGCTAGATATTATGTCACACATTGATGGGATCACTCTACTGGGGATTAGGGTTTAGGAGTATAATTTGACCTTTACACTTTAGAGCACCCACATGCACTCACACACACACACACACACACACACACACACACACACACACACACACACACACACACACACACACACACACACACACACACACACACACACACACACACACACACACACACACACACACAAACTAATAAAGTGCACATGATCAGTACAATGAGAGATTATTCTTGGTCAGGGTTGCCAGATTGAATGATTACCTACCAGCCGATCTCCCAGTAAACAGGAATGATTATCCGGCCCATTTCCCGAGGGAAACCCACCCTGCCAAACCCCCCACTTTTCCCACAGACAGACTCAAGGTCAACTGACTTACGACTACCAATGACAAAAACTCATCCAAATTGCAGCTGTAATGGGTATATTAACTTGGCTATCATTAGAGAAGGGCGGTTGCCAGATCATAAATGAAAATTCCAAAATCGATTTAAAAGGCTTGTATGGAAGTATAGAGGACGATTAGGGGTTACAACATGAGAGAATTATAAATACAATTTATAAATCCAGCACAGTGGGTTTGAAATTGCTAATAAACAAACACGTGAACTGTAATTGTCAAAATGATATGCAGGGTTGGTATGGTTCTGAACACTCCTGTCAAGTCAATTATGGAAAACAAGGGGAACGCGGATCCGGAGATAAGCGCATGAAAGGACGGAATGGAGTAGTGAAGGGGAGAGAAGCATGGAGGTGCATCCTATTCCTTTGCTGTCATATTAAATAAGACCCCGTCCCCTCCCCCATCATCCACCCTGCCATCTCCTTGGATCAGTGACACACACACCCATGTACAAGGTAAACAACCCCCGCACACCCCCTACCCGATCATAGAGATGGAGACAGACAACGCAATTTATTACGCTCAATTATTCCACATATGGTGTGTTAATGTGTAGTAATAAAGTGGTGAGACGTGGGGTGATGGGGGAGAGACGGTCACACAACAGACCTTAGAGAAATTAGGTGAGACAACTTGTCAGGTCCACAGCTGCTCCTGTAGGCTCCTGAGAGAATGTGTGTGTGTGTGTGTGTGTGTGTGTGTGTGTGTGTGTGTGTGTGTGTGTGTGTGTGTGTGCGTCATACATAATGGTGTCTTTGAATAAAACCAGCAGTAGTATATTTCATACACCAAGGTGCGTGTTCAGTGTAACATCTGATGAAAATGATCATGTTTTTTCACTGTTCAGTACCAAGACTAACTCCCTCAAGAAGATGTATTGTGCAGTAAGAAGCTTCTACCATTCAAATCCGAGCAGTGGCTTGGGTGGTTGTTGGCCTTGATGATCCTTTTGACCTTCCTGTGACATCGGGTGCTGTAGGTGTCCTGGAGGGCAGGCAGTGTGCTCCCGATGATACGTTGGGCAGACCGCACCACCCTCTGGAGAGCCTTGCGGTTGCTGGCGGTGCAGTTGCCGTACCGTAAACACTACAGCCAGCTGGTCTACGCATGCTCTGAGAATGCAGCTAGGGATGCCCTACGGGCCTGCAGCCTTGCGAGGGTTAACATGCATAAATGCCTTACTCACGTCGGCCACGGAGAACGAGAGCCCACAGTCCTTGGGAGCGGGCCGCGTTGGGGGCACTGTGTTACCCTCAAAGCGGGAGAAGGTGTTTAGCTTGTCCAGGAGCCGCGATGTGTCTGGTGTCAGCGACGTGGTTGGTTTTCTCTTTGTAATCCTTGATTGTCTGTAGACCCTGCCACATACGTCTCGTGTCTGAGCCGTTGAATTGCGACTCCACTTTGTCTCTGTACTGACGTTTTGCCTGTTTGATTGCCTTAAGGAGGGAATAACTACACTGTTTGTATTCATCCATATTCCCAGTCACCATGCCATGGTGAAATGTGGTGGTTCGCCCTTTCAGTTTTGCGCGAATGCTGCCATCTATCCAC
The DNA here is from genome assembly GCF_901001165.1 of Salmo trutta. Taxonomy (NCBI): domain Eukaryota; kingdom Metazoa; phylum Chordata; class Actinopteri; order Salmoniformes; family Salmonidae; genus Salmo; species Salmo trutta. The sequence continues at coordinate 6,388,325 of NC_042968.1, read as the reverse complement.
GATTTCTGGTTTGGGTAGGTTTTAATAGTCACAGTGGAAACAACATCCCCAACAACAACATCCCCAACACTTCCTGATGAACTCAGTCACGGTGTCCATATATACGTCAATGTTATTCTTAGAGGCTAACCGGAAGATATCCTAGCCCACGTGATCAAAACAATCTTGAAGCATGGATTCCTGTTTGACTTTCTGCCTATAGGAAGGGAGGAGCAAAATTAAGTTGCGATCTGATTTGCTGAAGGGAGGACGGGGGAGGGCCTTGTAGGCATGCCAGAAGGGGGAGTAAAAGTGGTCAAGTATTTTTCCAGAGCGAGTACTACAGTCAACCTGTTGATAGAACTTCGGTAGCGATTTCCTCAAATTTGCTTGTTTAAAATCCCGAGCTACAATAAATGTGGCCTCAGGATATGTGGTTTCCAGTCGCATAAAGTCCAGTATCGTTCCTTCAGGGCTATCGTGGTATAGGCTTGAGGGGGAATATAGCTGTGACTAAAACTGAAGAGAATTCTATCGGGAGGTATAATACGGTTGGCATTTGATTGTGAGGTACTCTAGGTCGGTTGAACAAAAGGACTTGAGTTTCTGTATGTTATCACAATCACACCATGAGTAGTTAATCATGAAACATACACCACCGTCTTTCTTCTTCCCGGAGAGTTCTTTATGCCTGTCTTTGCAATGTACTGAGAACCCAGCTGGTTGTATGGACGGGGACAGTATATCCCGAGATAGCCATGATGTCTCTCTGGAAGGAGATCCTCGCCCTACTTTATTGTCTAGAGACTGAACATTAGCGAGTAATATACTCGGAAGCGGTGGATAGTGTGCACGCCTCCCGAGTTGGACTAGAAGTCCACTCCGAATACCTCTTCTCCGCCGGCGGCATCTTGGAGTAGCCTCTGGGATAAGTTAAATTTCCCTGGGGGGTACAAACAAAGAATCCAATTCGGGAAACTCGTATTCCTGGTCGTAATGCTGGTGAGTTACCGCCTGCCTCTCTGATATCCAAAAGTTCTTTCTGCCTGTATGTAATAACACAAAAAACATTCTGGGCTAATAATGTAAGAAATAACACACAAAAAAACTAAATACTGCAAAGTTGCAGAGGAGCAGAGCTTCCATGTCTGTCGGTACCATGTCTCTCACCATTATAATCAGTTGTTATAAAACAATGTGCCACTCAGGCTAATAAGATGTGATTGGTGGACTATAGTAGGCCTAGTCCCAGTCCCAGCATCTCAGGCTCTGATTGGTTGAGACGGCCTGTGGATTCCAGAGGGAATTGTGGGTAGTGTAGTTAGCTGTGGATGAATGTAGTTCATGATTGGGCTAATCAGTGCTAATGAGACAGAGCGCATCAAAGGCGCAAGTGGCATCCCCCTGTGAGGAGTATGAGAGTGTGTGTGTGTGTGTGTGTGTGAGTGTGTATGTGTGTGTGTTTGTGTGTCATGCGTCATACCCATTTCTTTAGAGGAGCTGAAGGAGTGCAGATGTTCTCTCTTCCCCTCTCGCTGCATCCTTCCCTCTTTCTTTCCCTATTCCCTCTATCCCTTGTCCCTCTCTTTCCCCTCTCTCTCTATCATTAGCCAAACAGACTGTTAGTATTCAGTGAAAACAGAATCATCTAAGAATCAGAGAGCATGAGAGTCATAAAAATATATATATACTGCTCAAAAAAATAAAGGGAACACTAAAATAACCCATCCTAGATCTGAATGAATGAAATCATCTTATTAAATACTTTTTTCTTTACATAGTTGAATGTGCTGACAACAAAATCACACAAAAATAATCAATGGAAATCCAATTTATCAACCCATGGAGGTCTGGATTTGGAGTCACACTCAAAATTAAAGTGGAAAACCACACTACAGGCTGATCCAACTTTGATGTAATGTCCTTAAAACAAGTCAAAATGAGGCGCAGTAGTGTGTGTGGCCTCCACGTGCCTGTATGACCTCCCTACAATGCCTGGGCATGCTCCTGATGAGGTGGCGGATGGTCTCCTGAGGGATCTCCTCCCAGACCTGGACTAAAGCATCCGCCAACTCCTGGACAGTCTGTGGTGCAACATGGCGTTGGTGGATGGAGTGAGACATGATGTCCCAGATGTGCTCAATTGGATTCAGGTCTGGGGAACGGGCGGGCCAGTCCATAGCATCAATGCCTTCCTCTTGCAGGAACTGCTGACACACTCCAGCCACATGAGGTGTAGCATTGTTTGCATTAGGAGGAACCCAGGGCCAACCGCACCAGCATATGGTCTCACAAGGGGTCTGAGGATCTCATCTCGGTACCTAATGGCAGTCAGGCTACCTCTGGCGAGCACATGGAGGGCTGTGCGGCCCCCCAAAGAAATGCCACCCCACACCATGACTGACCCACCGCCAAACCGGTCATGCTGGAGGATGTTGCAGGCAGCAGAACGTTCTCTCCGGCGTCTCCAGACTCTGTCACGTCTGTCACATGTGCTCAGTGTGAACCTGCTTCATCTGTGAAGAGCACAGGGTGCCAGTGGCGAATTTGCCAATCTTGGTGTTCTCTGGCAAATGCCAAACGTCCTGCACGGTGTTGGGCTGTAAGCACAACCCCCACCTGTGGACGTCGGGCCCTCATACCACCCTCATGGAGTCTGTTTCTGACCGTTTGAGCAGACACATGCACATTTGTGGCCTGCTGGAGGTCATTTTGCAGGGCTCTGGCAGTGCTTCTCCTGCTCCTCCTTGCACAAAGGCGGAGGTAGCGGTCCTGCTGCTGGGTTGTTGCCCTCCTACGGCCTCCTCCACGTCTCCTGATGTACTGGCCTGTCTCCTGGTAGCGCCTCCATGCTCTGGACACTACGCTGACAGACACAGCAAACCTTCTTGCCACAGCTCGCATTGATGTGCCATCCTGGATGAGCTGCACTACCTGAGCCACTTGTGTGGGTTGTAGACTCCGTCTCATGCTACCACTAGAGTGAAAGCACCGCCAGCATTCAAAAGTGACCAAAACATCAGCCAGGAAGCATAAGAACTGAGAAGTGGTCTGTGGTCACCACCTGCCGAACCACTCCTTTAATGGGGGTGTCTTGCTAATTGCCTATAATTTCCACTTGTTGTCTATTCCATTTGCACAACAGCATGTGAAATTTATTGTCAATCAGTGTTGCTTCCTAAGTGGACAGTTTGATTTCACAGAAGTGTGATTGACTTGGAGTTACATTGTGTTGTTTAAGTGTTCCCTTTATTTTTTTGAGCAGTGTATATATATATTTATATAAAACAATGCTCAAACTGCATCAGGAGACCACTTTTGAGGTCTGGAAAAAAATGTAAGAAATTTAGATTTTGGGGTGTAGTTACCCTTTAATGCAGGTGGAACCAGCAAGAGACCGTTGGTTAGCGATGTTTCTGTAGCGCTCATGTAATTGCAAAGTTTTCAAAACAAATGCCCACTGGATTGATGCAACTCATCATGATATCATTCTGCCAGGTAGGCATAGGCTTGATCCCATTCAAAGATACTAGTCAAATCCCTGGTAATAATGTGTAAAAAAGCACTACTGTTTTTACAGTCACCTCCATTACCACCAATGATCTCACTTATCTCATGGATTTAGCTACTGTCTCTATGCACTCTGAGGGATTAACACATGTTCATTTTCACCAACACAAAGTCATTAAGAAAAAATCCATATGCAAAGCTAGACACAGATATGCAAAACTAGACACAGATATGCAAAACAATTAGATGTGTATGAGAGTGCATTGTGAATGGTTTTGCATATCTGTGTCTAGTTTTGCATAACGGTACGCACAATGCAGATCTACACAAAACTCTCTCTCTTGCACGCGCACGTACACACACACACACACACACACACACACACACACACACACACACACACACACACACACACACACACACTGCAATCAGTGTCTCACATATGTTAATTGATTGGTAATGCGTAGGCTTTTCCTCTCTACCACTAGCAGTGTTCTGAGCACTGGGATCAATGGGAAATTCTTCCACAGGAAGTCTGTAATCTCCCTAACACAGCCCACCAACTCCCTATGCATGAAATGTGCATGTGCGCACGCACACACGCACACACACATATACACACGCACAATAACCGAGAGCACTGTAGAGAGAGGTATTCATCAATTGATGGTGCTGTGCGAGCCCCTGAGTGAAGCTCGGCTCACCCACCCATTCACCATCTCCAAAGAGGAGCCTGGTCCTGAACAGCTGTGTGTCTGCTGCAGTATCAGTGTGTGTGTTTGTGTGTCTTCGTGCATGTGTGCTTGAATGTGTGTGCGTGTGTATAAGTATGTGGTCAGAGGATATACAGAAAGTCCTGTGATAAAACTAGTGATCTCTAGAGATTAAAGATACACTGATGACCAGTGATGTGTTCATTAGTGGACCCTGATGACTACTAATGATGTAGTATCAATTTTGTATGTGGGAAGAGAGAAAAGATGGATGAAAGCCTTCCTCCTGATTTACAGAATAATTGAGATCTGGTGTCAATGGCCCTGCTCTTCAGAGAAGTCGTCTACAGTGTGATGGACAAAGACTAAGGTCATATGTTGAAGAGTGTGTGGGTTCAAGGTGAGTCAATAACACTTTCACAGATCCTCAACAAAATACATCATTGAATCAAACAAGCTGCTCCTCGGTCAACACAGTGTCAATGACCAGATAAACCTACAGGCTATCCTACGACAGAGGATTACACACTCACTCACACCCACTCTCTCGCTCACACAAAGATGTCAGAGGAAGGCCAAACTGACTGACATTCATCTCTCTGCATCCTCTGAAAGTTACTCAGGGGCAAACACACAACACACAGGGGCGCGCACACACACGGACCCATCCAATAATCACACCATCCTGCCTCTCCTGACAAATCAATGGCCTAGCTCTGCGTGGGCTGAGCATTCTTAATGAGTTATAAGGATTGATTGGGGAGACGCTCGTTCGAAGCTCTTCCAAATCCCACGTTAATTGAAATGCGATACGGAGCTGAGGGCCATGGAGAGGGAAGTCAATTGGAACATCCGCTCAGAAATCAAACCACCATCTGTTGCTGTGATAACAATGGCTGTGTCCAAAAACATAACTAACTGTCAAATCCTTGCTTCCCCAGTTCTTCTTTCCTCAATTTGTATCAAAGCACATTGGAGGAGAGGATCCAAGGTCCCTCCCCTGGACCTCCAATGAGCTTTGAGAGGACAGCCTACTGTAGGAGTAGAGAGAGAAAGAGAGATGGGGTGTTTAGTTTTGAATGAGCCGAGGAGCTGAGGGCTGCAATCAGAGTCATGCTGTGTTGGCGTGTTGTGAGTTGGCTGGAGGATGTTCTAGGTAGACATTGGGGATACTGGGTATTTGATGCAGTCACGCAACACTCATTCAGATAGAAGACTACCATATGATTGTCACAACATAGTGTCATGTTAAACAATCACTGATAGGAGAGGAGAAATTTGATTTGAGGATTTGATTGAACTGAGTCTCTCATTGAAAGCTTTAGATTGTTTATTACGGTTTGACTGGTACGTTTCCATCTAGTTCCCAATCAAAGCGATTCTATGCATACACTGTATATGAAGAAAAAAAGACTCGTAGAGTTAGTCTGCACTCTGTAACTCCAAGGTCTCCTCATGGTATGTAAATGATAACTAGCCAGGGCTGGGGAGAGAGCATATGAAGGCCATTCATTCTCATATGAGAGTTCTGAAGGTGACAGGCTGAGAAATAGCTAGCTGAGCGTCTCCCCTGTTTCCAGCCGCAATGATGATGACTACATCACACAGAATACATTATAGCATAATCATACAGAGAGAGAGAGAAAAATAGAGAAAAGGGGGGGTGTTCAGAGAGATAGAGAAAGATTGCGAGATAGCACAAGAGAGAGAGATGGGGAAAGGGAGGGAGGAAAGGAGGGAGGGAGAGTTCCAAAGGAATAGAGACATTTTAAACGCCATAATATGACATCTGAAATGTCTCTAGTCCTTTGGAACTTTTGTGTTTACTGTTAATTTTTGATTGTTTATTTCACTTTGGTTTATTATCCATTTCATTTGCTTTGGCAACGTAAACATATGTTTCCCATTCCAAGAAAGCCCTTTGAATTGAATTGAATTGAGGAAGAGAGAGAAAGAGAGAGAGAGGGAAGGGGAAGTGATAGTGCTGTCCTGGTGATGTCAGGGTAAGCAGATTAAGGTCAGCTGTGATTCCTCAGATGCTTTCTTCTGTGGCGGACAGACGGCTTTGTATTCTTTCATTTCATCCCCCTTTTTCCCTTTTTCCCTTTAGCCTCCTCAGCCGGTAACCCCCTCCACCAGCGCCATCTCTCTCAAGGGCTCAGACATAAACACACGCACATGCATGCATGCACACACTTGATACAGACCCACTAAGCTGTAAATACATATAAACAGTCACACACTTACGCACACGCAAACACATTGTGTAAAAAAAGCACTCAGTAGTGTCAACACAATTAACCAAGTATGGACACCATTAACTAAATCAGCCACTCTATGAGAGCAGTGATGACTCCGGCAGAGATGGTCGCCTCACTTCTAGTCCTTAGGAAACTATGCAGTATTTCGTTTTTTTGTGTATTGTTTCTTACATTGTTAGCCCAGAAAATCTTAAGCGTTATTACATACAGCCGCAAAGAACTATTGGATATCAGAGTGAAGTCAACTTACCAACATTACGAACAGGAATACGACTTTCCCGAAGCGGATCCTTTGTTCGCACCACCACCCAGGGCATTGGATCTAATTCCAGAGGCCGACCCAAAACAACGTCGCCACAGAAGAGGTAGACGGAGCGGCCTCCTGGTCAAACTTCGTAGGCGTGCACAGCAGCCACCGCTTCCAAGTACATTACTTGCCAATGTCCATTCTCTAGATAACAAGGTAGACGAAATTAGGGCAAGGGTCGCTTTCCAGAGAGACATCAGGGATTGTAACATTCTCTGTTTCACAGAAGGGATATGTTGTCGGAGTTGGTACAGCCACCGGGATTCTTTACACGTCGTGCCGACAGAAATAAACATCTCTTTGGGAAGAAGAAGGGCGGGGGTGTATGCTTCATGATTAACGACTCATGGTGTAATCGTAAACAACATACAGGAACTCAAGTCCTTTTGTTCACCTGATCGAGAATTCCTCACAATCAAATGTCGACCATATTATCTGCCAAGAGAATTCTCGACGGTTATTGTCACAGCCGTGTATACCTCCCCTCAAGCCGATACAACGACGGCCCTCAAGGAACTTCACTGGACTCTATGCAAACTGGAAACCAAATATCCGAGGCTGCATTTATTGTAGCTGGGGATTTTAACAAAGCAAATTTGAGAACAAGGCTACCTAAATTCTATCAGCATATTGATTGTAGCACTGGTGCGGGCAGTACACCAGATCCCTGCTACTGTAACTTCCGCGATGCATACAAGGCCCTCCCCCACCCTACCTTCGGCAAATCTAACCACCACTCCATTTTGTTCCTACCGTCCTATAGGCAGAAACTCAAACAGGATGTACCTGTGACGAGAACTATTCAATGCTCGTCTGACCAATCGGAATCCACGCTTCAAGATCGTTTTGATCACGCGGACTGGGAAATGTTCCGGGCAGCCTCAGAAAATAATATCAATTTACGCTGATTCGGTGAGTGAGTTTAAAAGGAAGTGCATTGGAGATGTTGTACCCACTGTGACTATTAAAACCTACCCTAACCAGATCGATGGCGGCATTCGCACAAAACTGAAAGCGCAAAGCACTGCATTTAACCATGGCAAGGTGACTGGGAATATAGCAGAATACAAACAGTGTAGTTATTCCCTCCGAAAGGCAATCAAACAAGCAAAATGTCAGTACAGGGACAAAATGGAGTCGCAATTCAACGGCTCAGACACGAGACGTATGTGGCAGGGTCTACAGACAATCATGGACTACAAAAAGACAACCAGCCACGTCACAGACACCAACATCTTGCTTCCAGACAAACTAAACACCTTCTTTGCCCCCCTCTCCTTCTCCGTGGCCGACGTGAGTAAGACATTTAAACGTGTTAACCCTCACAAGGCTGCCGGCCCAGACGGCATCCTAGCCTCGTCCTAAGAGCATGCACAGATCAGCTGGCTGGTGTGTTTACTGACATATTCAATCTCTCCCTATCCCAGTCTGCTGTCCCCACATGCTTCAAGATGGCTACCATTGTTCCTGTACCAAAGAAAGCAAAGGTACCTGAACTAAATTACTACCGCACCGTAGCACTCACTTCTGTCATCATGAAGTGCTTTGAGAGACTAGTCAAGGATCATATCAACTCCACCTTACCTGCCACCCTAGACCCATCTCTACAGTGGCTTCTCCTATGATATATAAACACATACACCCCCCCTCTCTGTCTCACACAACCAATTTCCTGCTATCATGTCATATTTTCTACATTTATCTGGTCTCACCAGGTGGTCCTCTAACAGCCCCTAGCCCCCCTCTCCTTATCCCTGCCACCATCCCTCCATTCTCCACACCCCATCCATCCCTACCACCTTGACTGTCTCCCTTTCCCTCCCTCCCGTCTCCACCATCTTGCTGGCTCAGAAATGTGAGGACTTAAGTCTGGATGTCAGAGCCCTTGCTGGGCCCAAGGACGACACACACGCACACGCACACGCACACACACACACACACACACACACACACACGCACACGCACACACACTCACAGACATAAAATACAACTGACACTGTACAGTAAGTGTGTGTGTATATGTGAATATGTGGACAACTACAAATACCTAGGTGTCTGGTTAGACTGTAAGCTCTCCTTCCATACTCACATAAAACATCTCCAATCCAAAGTTAAATCTAGAATTGGCTTCCTATTTCGCAACAAAGCATCCTTCACTCATGCTGCCAAACATACCCTCATAAAACTGACCATCCTACCGATCCTCGACTTCGGCGATGTCATTTACAAAATAGCCTCCAATACCCCACTCAATAAACGGGATGCAGTCTATCACAGTGCCATCCGTTTTGTCACCAAAGCCCCATATACTACCCACACTGCGACCTGTACGCTTTCGTTGGCTGGCCCTCACTTCATACTCGTCGCCAAACCCACTGGCTCCAGGTCATCTACAAGACCCTGCTAGGTAAAGTCCCCCCTTATCTCAGCTCACTGGTCACCATAGCAGCACCCACCTGTAGCACGCGCTCCAGCAGGTATATCTCTCTGGTTACCCCCAAAGCCAATTCCTCCTTTGGCCGTCTCTCCTTCCAGTTCTCTGCTGCCAATGACTGAAACGAACTACAAAAATCTCTGAAACTGGAAACACTTATCCCCCTCACTAGCTTTAAGCACCAGCTGTCAGAGCAGCTCACAGATCACTGCACCTGTGCATAGCCCATCTATAATGTAGCCCAAACAACTACCACTTCCCCTACTGTATTTATTTATTTATTTATTTTGCTCCTTTGTACCCCATTATTTCTATTTCTACTTTGCACTTTCTTCCACTACAAATCTACCATTCCAGTGTTTTACTTGCTATATTGTATTTACTTTGCCACCATGGCCATTTATTTGCCTTTACCTAACCTTATCTCACCTCATTTGCTCACATTGTATATAGACTTATTTTTCTACTGTATTATTGACTGTATGTTTCTTTTACTCCATGTGTAACTCTGTGTTGTTGTATGTGTCGAACTGCTTTGCTTTATCTTGGCCAGGTCGCAATTGTAAATGAGAACTTGTTGTCAACTTGCCTACCTGGTTAAATAATGGTGAAATAAAAATAAATACAAATAAAGTGTGTGCACGTCCGTGTGTTTGTGCCCACACCTGTGTGGAACATCAATGGACACCCACACCTCTGTGTATGTTCTAACCCCACAGCTTGTGTCACTGTAGTAGTGAAGCGTCATTATACAACAAGATTTGTCCAGGGGGGCAAGAATAAATGTCTATGGGTGAAGTGAAAGTAAGGTAAGTTTTAAGGTTTGGAAAAGAGTTCAAACTGAAATTGAACCCGCAATCCTCGGAGTCGTAGCTCGCGGATAAAACTCTTCCTCAATCTCAATCCACAATGCCCTAACGAGTGTCTACTAGATGGTAACAGGCGCTCGATAATGACATTTCATGCACAGGACATCTCCCGAAGTCCTGGGGACCTGGAAAAACGTCTAATACCGCAGTGGATCTGGTGTGCCCTAGCTGTATTGTAGTATCGCTATATCCATAGAGCAGAGTAGGAAGTTCTACAATGGAGTGAGATTTGATTATTGTAAATGTATAGAACAGTTATGTTGTATAATTTGCAATGATTATGATTCTAATCTCACTCGATATTCTTAGTCTAAATGCCAGGGATGACATCATTATCTCAGAAGGGTGCTGGTGATGATGTTAGGTGGTGATCCCTGTCTCTGCAACATCTCATCTCCTCCGGTCTCTAAATGTCAAGTCTCTGGTGCTCAGACTGTCTTCAGCTGTTACACACACACCGTCAATCTAGGATCACACACACTTCCACACACACACTTCCACACACACACTTCCACACACACACACACACACACACACACACTCCCACACACACACACACACACACACACACACACACACACACACACACACACACACACACACACACACACACACACACACACACACACACACAATGCAGAAACACATGCAAATGCCATGCTAATGCTGCTACAGAGGCCAGAGAGAGCACCTAGCTATTCTGCACAGATTCTGTCAGACCTGGGCCCTGACAGTAAACCTCAGTAAGACAAAAATAATGGTGTTCCA